>NC_135348.1:41837996-42477450 GCF_023851605.1 Tamandua tetradactyla | reverse complement strand
TATTTTCCTACAAATACAGTACCAACTGAAAAGTCAATTCCATCCTTCAGAGTGGGGAGGTAAACATTCTCTCAACATTTGCTGAAGCTTCTTTATCAATAAATATAGTCATGCATAAGGGAATAAATGGCTTGAAGACACAGATACTGTTTTCTCTCTGGAAGAGGATGTGATTTGCCCCATACAATCTCTGTTCCAAGACTTGGTGACAGACAATGCATTTGCCAGAAAGTTTTCACCGAAAGGGTTTTGTGAGAAGTAAATATATTTTGACTTTTTCTTTAAATGTTGCAAATTATTTTATATTTTGGCCTCTTCACTGTCCATGGATTTGGTTACAGAGAAAATTATTTCCACATAAACAGTGATGCTAGCATTGATAATAGAAAAAAGTGGTATGCTGTTTGGTGACTTATTGTGTATTAGCAATCCTCTGTGAAGTCATTTTGTGCCAGTGAGTAGCAAAGCAGTAATTCAATGCAGAGTTCTCTGATTCGTTTACGCCACCATTATGTTGTCTGTAGTAAAATTAAACAAAATTATCTCTTTAGTTTTACTTATTAACTCTCTTTTTTTTATTAGAATAAACTTTTCAGGTATAAATTGGAGAGACTGTAACTCTTATTTTACTTGAAACAGATGTCACATTTTCAGGAAATCTTACAAAATTCCCAGTTATTTTACCAAGTTCATGTAATTACGTCTATTCTTAGCCAGAACAGGCATGACACCTCAACTATGTTTTTCAACCTACATGTGCAATTTTGATATGACTGAATATGCTGTGTTTCCATGGGCAGTAATAGAAAAAATTGGAAATACCTGGTGGTCAAAAAGTTTATTTTAATTTGGTCTCTATTGCCCTTTCAAACTTGGACACAAACTCCATTAGGGTAGGGAATTTTTCTTTCTTTGTTTAACTCTCTATCTAAATTGTATAAAATATTGCAAAGAGGATAGTAAGTATATGAGTAAATATGCATATATACTTTGGGATTTCCTATGTATTAAAATTCTAATTGTCTTTTCCACTAAATTAATTCCTACCCTTAAATGTGGAATGATTAACATTTGGGAGGTCAGAATTCTGAAAAAAAATTTTTCATTTTAAAAAACATTGATTCTATCCTTATTTCAACAGCACTAGAGTTAGTAGTAAGGAATATTTCTGCAATGTTTTCACAATAAATTCCTTAAATTCCAATTTCTAAAGAATATAAACTTATTTAAATACACTTAATAAAGTTATGCAAATGGAACTACTCTTTTAGAATGGAGTTCCTCTTTCAGAGTCAGTTTTGAGCATCACAAAAAAATTAGTAGAATAGTGTTACTTCAAAGAAAAAAAAAATCCTAAAATCCAAACAACCAATTAATACTTTCTTTTTTGTGTGTGTGTTTCATATTTTATTTTTATTTTTATTTTTTTTATTAATTAAAAAAAGAATTAACAAAACAATTAGAAATCATTCCAATCTACATGTACAATCAGTAATTCTTAATAACATCACATAGTTGCATATTCATCATTTCTTAGTACATTTGCAGCGATTTAGAAAAAGAAATAAAAAGACAACAGAATAAGAATTAAAACAATAATAGAAAGAAAATCAAACAAACAAACAAACAAAAAAACAAAAACAAAAAACCTATACCTCACATGCAGCTTCATTCAGTGTTTTAACATAATTGCATTACAATTGGGTAGTATTGTGCTGTCCATTTCTGAGTTTTTATATCCAGTCCCGTTGTACAGTCTGTATCCCTTCAGCTCCAATTATCCCTTCTCTTTTTTTTTTTTTTTTAATTAACGGAAAAAAAGAAATTAACCCAACATTTAGAGATCATACCATTCTACATATGCAATCATTAATTCTTAACATCATCACATAGATGCATGATCATCATTTCTTAGTACATATGCATTGGTTTAGAAGAACTAGCAACATAACCGAAAAAGATATAGAATGTTAATATAGAGAAAAAATAAAAGTAATAATAGTAAAATCAAAACAAAACAAAACAAAACAAAACAAAAACCTATAGCTCAGATGCAGCTTCATTCAGTGTTTTAACATGATTACTTTACAATTAGGTTATTATTGTGCTGTCCATTTTTGAGCTTTTGTATCTAGTCCTGTTACACCGTCTGTATCCCTTCAACTCCAATTGGCCATTATCTTACCCTGTTTCTACCTCCTGCTGGACTCTGTTATCAAGGACATATTCCAAATTTATTCTCGAATGTCTGTTCACATCAGTGGGACCATACAGTATTTGTCCTTTAGTTTTTGGCTAGACTCACTCAGCATAATGTTCTCTAGGTCCATCCATGTTATTACATGCTTCATAAGTTTATCCTGTCTTAAAGCTGCATAGTATTCCATCATATGTATATACCACAGTTTGTTTAGCCACTCTTCTGTTGATGGAGATTTCGGCTGTTTCCATCTCTTTGCAATTGTAAATAATGCTGCTATAAACATTGGTGTGCAAATGTCCGTTTGTGTCTTTGCCCTTAAGTCCTTTGAGTAGATTCCCAGCAATGGTATTGCTGGGTCGTATGGCAATTCTATATTCAGCTTTTTGAGGAACCGCCAAACTGCCTTCCACAGTGGTTGCACCATTTGACATTCCCACCAACAGTGGATAAGTGTGCCTCTTTCTCCGCATCCTCTCCAGCACTTGTCATTTTCTGTTTTGTTGATAATGGCCATTCTGGTGGGTGTGAGATGATATCTCATTGTGGTTTTGATTTGCATTTCTCTAATGGCCAGGGACATTGAGCATCTCTTCATGTGCCTTTTGGCCATTTGTATTTCCTCTTCTGATAGGTGTCTGTTCAAGTCTTTTTCCCATTTTGTAATTGGGTTGGCTGTCTTTTTGTTGTTGAGATGAACAATCTCTTTATAAATTCTGGATACTAGACCTTTATCTGATATATCATTTCCAAATATTGTCTCCCATTGTGAAGGCTGTCTTTCTACTTTCTTGATGAAGTTCTTTGATGCACAAAAGTGTTTAATTTTGAGGAGTTCCCATTTATTTATTTCCTTCTTCAGTGCTCTTGCTTTAGGTTTAAGGTCCATAAAACCGCCTCCAGTTGTAAGATCCATAAGATATCTCCCAACATTTTCCTCTAACTGTTTTATGGTCTTAGACCTAATGTTTAGATCTTTGATCCATTTTGAGTTAACTTTTGTATAGGGTGTGAGAGATGGGTCTTCTTTCATTCTTTTGCATATGGATATCCAGTTCTCTAGGCACCATTTATTGAAGAGACTGTTCTGTCCCAGGTGAGTTGGCTTGACTGCCTTATCAAAGATCAAATGTCCATAGATGAGAGGGTCTATATCTGAGCACTCTATTCGATTCCATTGGTCGATATATCTATCTTTATGCCAATACCATGCTGTTTTGACCACTGTGGCTTCATAATATGCCTTAAAGTCACGCAGCGCGAGACCTCCAGCTTCGTTTTTTTTCCTCAAGATGTTTTTAGCAATTCGGGGCACCCTGCCCTTCCAGATAAATTTGCTTATTGGTTTTTCTATTTCTGAAAAATAAGTTGTTGGGATTTTGATTGGTATTGCATTGAATCTGTAAATCAATTTAGGTAGGATTGACATCTTAACTATATTTAGTCTTCCAATCCATGAACACGGTATGCCCTCCCATCTATTTAGGTCTTCTGTGATTTCTTTTAGCAGTTTTTTGTAGTTTTCTTTATATAGGTTTTTTGTGTCTTTAGTTAAATTTATTCCTAGGTATTTTATTCTTTTAGTTGCAATTGTAAATGGGATTCGTTTCTTGATTTCCCCCTCAGCTTGTTCATTACTAGTGTATAGAAATGCTACAGATTTTTGAATGTTGATCTTGTAACCTGCTACTTTGCTGTACTCATTTATTAACTCTAGTAGTTTTGTTGTGGATTTTTCCGGGTTTTCGACGTATAGTATCATATCGTCTGCAAACAGTGATAGTTTTACTTCTTCCTTTCCAATTTTGATGCCTTGTATTTCTTTTTCTTGTCTAATTGCTCTGGCTAGAACCTCCAACACAATGTTGAATAATAGTGGTGATAGTGGACATCCTTGTCTTGTTCCTGATCTTAGGGGGAAAGTTTTCAATTTTTCCCCATTGAGGATGATATTAGCTGTGGGTTTTTCATATATTCCCTCTATCATTTTAAGGAAGTTCCCTTGTATTCCTATCTTTTGAAGTGTTTTCAACAGGAAAGGATGTTGAATCTTGTCGAACGCCTTCTCTGCATCAATTGAGATGATCATGTGATTTTTCTGCTTTGATTTGTTGATATGGTGCATTACATTAATTGATTTTCTTATGTTGAACCATCCTTGCAAACCTGGGATGAAGCCTACTTGGTCATGATGTATAATTCTTTTAATGTGTTGTTGGATACGATTTGCTAGAATTTTATTGATGATTTTTGCATCTGTATTCATTAGAGAGATTGGTCTGTAGTTTTCTTTTTTTGTAATGTCTTTGCCTGGTTTTGATATGAGGGTGATATTGTCTTCATAGAATGAATTAGGCAGTTTTCCCTCCACTTCGATTTTTTTGAAGAGTTTGAGGAGAATTGGTACTAATTCTTTCTGGAACGTTTGGTAGAATTCACATGTGAAGCCATCTGGTCCTGGACTTTTCTTTTTAGGAAGCATTTGAATGACTAATTCAATTTCTTTACTTGTGATTGGTTTGTTGAGGTCATCTATGTCTTCTTGAGTCAAAGTTCGTTTTTCATGTCTTTCCAGCAACCCGTCCATTTCATCTAAATTGTTGTATTTATTAGCGTAAAGTTGTTCATAGTACCCTAGTATTACCTCCTTTATTTCTGTGAGGTCAGTAGTTATGTCTCCTCTTCCATTTCTGATCTTATTTATTTGCATCCTCTCTCTTCTTCTTTTTGTCAATCTTGATAGGCGCCCATCAATCTTATTGATTTTCTCATAGAACCAACTTCTGGTCTTATTGATTTTCTCTACTGTTTTCATATTTTCAATTTCATTTATTTCTGCTCTGATCTTTGTTATTTCTTTCCTTTTGCTTGCTTTGGGATTAGTTTGCTGTTCTTTCTCCAGTTATTCCAATTGAACAGTTAATTCCTGCATTTTTGCCTTTTCTTCTTTTCTGATATAGGCATTTAGGGCAATAAATTTCCCTCTTAGCACTGTCTTTGCTGCATCCCATAAGTTTTGATATGTTGTGTTTTCATTTTCATTTGCCTCGAGGTATTTACTAATTTCTCTTGCAATTTCTTCTTTGACCCACTCGTTGTTTAAGAGTGTGTTGTTGAGCCTCCAGGTATTTGTGAATTTTCTGGCATTCCGCCTATTATTGATTTCCAACTTCATTCCTTTATGATCCGAGAAAGTGTTGTGTATGATTTCAATCTTTTTAAATTTGTTAAGACTTGCTTTGTGACCCAGCATATGGTCTATCTTTGAGAATGATCCATGAGCACTTGAGAAAAAGGTGTATCCTGTTGTTGTGGGATGTAATGTCCTATAAATGTCTGTTAAGTCTAGCTCCTTTATAGTAATATTCAGATTCTCTATTTCTTTATTGATCCTCTGTCTAGATGTTCTGTCCATTGATGAGAGTGGGGAATTGAAGTCTCCAACTATTATGGTATTTGTGTCTATTTCCCTTTTCAGTGTTTGCAGTGTATTCCTCACGTATTTTGGGGCATTCTGGTTCGGTGCATAAATATTTATGATTGTTATGTCTTCTTGTTTAATTGTTCCTTTTAATAGTATATAGTGTCCTTCTTTGTCTCTTTTAACTGTTTTACATTTGAAGTCTAACTTGTTGGATATTAGTATAGCCACTCCTGCTATTTTCTGGTTGTTATTTGCATGAAATATCTTTTCCCAACCTTTCACTTTCAACCTATGTTTATCTTTGGGTCTAAGATGTGTTTCCTGTAGACAGCATATAGAAGGATCCTGTTTTTTAATCCATTCTGCCAATCTATGTCTTTTGATTGGGGAATTCAGTCCATTAACATCTAGTGTTATTACTGTTTGGATAATATTTTCCTCTGCCATTTTGCCTTTTGTATTATATATATCATATCTGACTTTCCTTCTTTCTACACTCTTCTCCATACCTCTCTCTTCTGTATTTTCGGTTCTGACTCTAGTGCTCCCTTTAGTATTTCTTGCAGAGCTGGTCTCTTGGTCATAAATTCTCTCACTGACTTTTTGTCTGAGAATGTTTTAATTTCTCCCTCATTTTTGAAGGACAATTTTGCTGGATATAGGAGTCTTGGTTGGCAGTTTTTCTCTTTTAGTAATTTTAAATATATCTTCCCACTGTCTTCTAGCCTCCATGGTTTCTGCTGAGAAATCTACACATAGTCTTATTGGGTTTCCCTTGTATGTGATGGATTGTTTTTCTCTTGCTGCTTTCAAGATCCTCTCTTTCTCTTTGACCTCTGACATTCTAACTAGTAAGTGTCTTGGAGAACGCCTATTTGGGTCTATTCTCTTTGGGGTGCGCTGCAGTTCTTGGATCTGTAATTTTAGGTCTTTCATAAGAGTTGGGAAATTTTCAGTGAAAATTTCTTCCATTAGTTTTTCTCCTCCTTTTCCCTTCTCCTCTACTTCTGGGACACCCACAACACGTATATTTGTGCGCTTCATATTGTCCTTGAGTTCCCTGATACCCTGTTCAAATTTTTCCATTCTTTTCCCGATAGTTTCTGTCTGTTTTTGGAATTCAGATGTTCCATCCTCCAAATCACTAATTCTATCTTCTGTCTCTTTGAATCTATCATTGTAGGTATCCACTGGTTTTTCTATCTTTTCTACTTTGTCCTTCACTTCCATAAGTTCTGTGATTTGTTTTTTCAGTTTTTCTATTTCTTCTTTATGTTCAGCCCATGTCTTCTTCATGTCCTCCCTCAATTTATCGATTTCGTTTTTGAAGAGGTTTTCCATTTCTGTTCGTATATTTAGCATTAGTTGTCTCAGCTCCTGTATCTCATTTGAACTATTGGTTTGTTCCTTTGACTGGGCCATATTTTCAATTATTTGAGCGTGAGCCGTTATCTTCTGTTGGCGTCTGCGCATTTAGATAGATTTCCCTGGGTATTGGATCCAAAAGTTTGGAAGATTTTTCTGTGAAATCTCTGGGTTCTGTTTTTCTTATCCTGCCCAGTAGGTGGCGCTTGTGGCACACGTTTGTCAGTGGGTCCCACCAGTAAAAGGTGCTGTGGGACCTTAAATTTGGAAAACTCTCGCCGTCCGGGGGGTTTGCTAGCCAAAGCGGCTTGAGCCGGCCTGGGGTCCGAACGCAGGGAGGGTTGCTGGTCGCCGCAGCCCAGGAAAGAGCCCGTCCGAATTTCCTAGTCGGCCCTGGGTGACAAGTGTGGCGGGAGGGCGCCAGCGGCAGCGGCCCGCCCGAGAGAGTGCACGTTCCCCAGGAGTCACGGGTTTGGAAGGGGCCTCCCGTACCCGTCACCGTTCTCCGCGACCTGGGGATTTCCGATCCAATTCTCTCAGTTGGTCCGGGGGGCTGCGCGTGGTGTGGGCGCCAGCTGCCTTTGTTTCAGGGGACCGCCTCTCCAATTCTCCCAGCCGGCCCGGGAAGGGGGAAGGGAGTGACTCCGTCCGCTTGCCGCCCCGCCTGGTGAGGCCCGCGCGCCTCGGCGATCTCACCCGAGCGGCTTCTCTCAGCCAGCCAGCCGTTCCAGGATGCGGTACGCTGTCTTTTTATCTCTGTTGTGGCTTTGGGCGCTTTCTGTATCGTTTCTACTCCCTTAGTAGCTGTCCTGGAGAAGAAACTAAGATCCGCGCGTCTTACTAAGCCGCCATCTTCCAGGAAGTTGCAATTAATACTTTCTTGATCCAAAAATAACCACTTCTTTCCTTGAATATTCATACATACATATCCATACTATTGTAACTTTCTTATAAAAGTTACCCCTTTTTAACTCACTATTACTTTGTGTTTGGTATCAAAAGAGGCCAATAAAAAAACATTTTCTTTGAGTTCTGAATCAATCAAGAACTGATACAAAAGAGTGAGGCAGATAGGAGATGAAAACATCTTTATTTTTGATAAACATGAGAGTAGAATATATTTTTTTGTCTGTGGGAAAGTGAGCTCCTTCTTAAGTGGAATTTTTAGAGTCCAAACCAGGACACATTGGAGAACAAAAGTGAGCAATGTTAATAGTTACACTAGGACAATAGGTATAAATCAGGACTTTCCTGACAAAGTAGGACATACTGAACAGTATTTATAATGAACTGCAGATGAGACCAATGTATCCACCCTGTAACAGCCTTTGCTTAGTGACCCCAAGCCTCTGCTGTGGAACTAAACTCCTTTTGCCTCAATGCTAGACAGCAGAGAACACGTATTAACAAACAGTTTTTCTCCCAAGAGGGAAAGGGAAGAATTGAGTTTGGCCTGGGTCACTTTATTCTCCCAAGGTTTCCAATCAGAGTTGCTGTGTGCCATGCCTCTTCTGTTGGGGGGCACAGATGGGGTGCAGCAGTGAGAGGCCACAGGTTTCACACCAGTCGATGTTGCTCCATATGGAAGAAAACAGGAGCAAGTCAAAAGCGTTCCTCTCTTCTACCCCCTCAACAACTTGTGTTACTTATGCAGCATGAGTCCTTCTGCAATTGGGACAGATGCATTCAGTGCTTCAGTTCAGGTGTGCTTTAGCAGAAAAGCAAAGAACTGGAGTAAGTTCTTAGCTCTTATGTTTCCAAAAACTAACCTAGAAAGAATGAGTGTAAAGGCTATACCACTACAAAAATAGAAAAAAAAAAAGATGGTTGGTTTGAGACTATTTTCCTAGCTCACCAACCACAAGCTGAAGAGGAGAAGAAACTGATAGGAAATAAAATGATTATATCTTGACACATGGCTACAAATAGCAGTTCGGCTTCCTGCCCTATAGGGGCAGATCCGGGAGTGAGGGGGCAAGGGGAGAGGGGCAGGGAAGGAAGTTAGAACTCCAGATAGCTTTGCACACGAGATCAGATAAGAGTGTGCCTCACTTCTGTGGTCAAGCTTGCTAATTCCCTTTGTCCAGCAGTTAAATAGAGGAAAAGTGTTGCATGAGTGTCTATGAAACAGGCCTAATATGGTATAAAATGGGGTGCAATGTTTTTTGCTTAATTGCACAAATGAGTCATAACCAATTAGCCGATTGACCAATACAGCCTCTAATGACTGACTGAGCAGGGGTAGACAGATTGGAATGCGGGTTAAGGTTCAGTTGCTCTCCATCCCTCCCAGTCATGCCTGTATACCACATAGTTCCCAGAGCATTTAACAAACCCAAAGAGAAGGAGGCAATCCTTGCATTGCTGAGATAATGATTCTTCCTCTCAGGGAAAACAGAAAAAGAACAGAGTAAGGGAGAAATTGAGTCAAGACAAACAAATAGTAATAGATATAAGCATATTTATTGTGTTGAATTATTTGATGTTGTGACAACTTATTAATGACTCCTTATAAACATGCTTCCCATTTTTGGATAATGCATTAGGATAATTTGGAAAATTCATCCCAAAGAGAAGTAAAAATTCCCTCTTCAAGCTCCGTTGAATGCATACTTGAACGTAATTCAGGCTTTGCCAATCAGATGCTCCTTTAAGAAGCTTTAATTTGGAATTGAACCCTGCTAGAAAGTGGCAGTCATGCACAGTGGATACTTGTGATGTCAGAAGCATACAACTTTTGAGGGATAATACTGGATTTCAATCCTATGATATTGATTTGCATTGGGCTATTCATGCAGCAATGGCAGCAAAATTAGGATTTCCGCTAGATCAGTCCCTGGGGTGATGCTGAGATGTTATCATCGGCATCACTGTTTCTGACCCTGATTCTTGGCCTTCCTACAAACTCAGGGCTACTTAAATTCTGCTTTTGGGTTTGGACTAGAATCCAACCTATGTATCTATAAATACGTATGTAAACACAGCCAGACATACATGCCCAACCCACACATGCGCATAAACAAACAAACGCTAATTACACTGCAACATTTCTGAAGGCAAATACCCAGGATAATTTACTTTTGTATCCTTTTCAGTATATGAGCTAGAACAGCATCATGCAGTTTGAAGGATTTCAATAAATATTTGTTGAAGGAATAACTAAATATTTACAGTTTTTTTGTGTTGAAACTGGTTAATACATGAATAATTCAAGAATGTCCATCAGCTGAGATCTGTGATAAAGGACAGATTTTCACTTACACAGCAAGACTATGGATTTCCTTTCAAGGAAATCAAGGAATATGTAGATAACGTAATTATGAGGTCCATTTTCCCATTTTCTCTCTGCAATTTTCATAGTGCAGTTAACTTTTCCAGGTAACTTTACTAGTGAAGTGCTTTTCCTGATACATTTTTCCAGATTTAATTCAGCCATTGGTTTATTTGAGTAAGGCTTTCCTGGTTAAAATCGTGGTTGAGTTTTCTTATTTCTATGCTTGTTTGGTTTTAAACTGTTTCAACTCAGTTTATTAATCAGATAATTGAAAGTTGTATCATTTATATAGAAAAATACATTTGCAACATTCATCCAAAAAACATGTTTCTGTTACTTTTAACACAATTTGATGATTAAGTAATACGCTTGGTGTAAAGGATGTGTGAAGCTTATATAAAGCACGGAAAAACCATTTATCATAGTTAGAGAGTTTGAATTTCTATTGGGAATATATTAATTTTAAAAGAATTGCAACCTAAATACTACACATGTATTAAGTCTATGTTTCCATTTCACCAGAACATCAATTATCATTATTAAAATTAATTTAACTAGAACCTTGGCATTTTGGAAACCACGTCACTATTTAGAAAAAACGTATTAGGAAATTCATTTCAAAATCTTACTACACAATTCCACATGTAGAAAAACACTTATTCTAAAGTAATTTCAAATGTGGAACTGTATTTATTGAGAAAATAAAGCAGAGAAACATGGTAGCCACCCAAACCACATTTTTCAAGAATTTATGTTTATTATTAGACAAGCCAGCAGGGAAGGTAATTATAGCTAATGACAGTGCCTAGAGCAGAATGATAAATAATTTCTAAACTGGACACCATAGAGGAATTTCAAAGGAGTCTTGTCTTTTCCTAAAGTGTGCAGAAGGAGCAGATGTTGGGTCTCTGAACTGAAACACACTTTCAGTTGCATCAGTGTTTATACCAATTATATTGTTTCTCCAAATTAACTAAGAGTTTAATTTGGAGATTAATTAGATTCTTTTTAATTCAGGCATGTTTTAGCAGGTGTGCTTATTGTGTTTTAAGCATCTTTCAGATTTGAAGTATCAATTTGATGTGAATTGCAATACTGGCACAAGCTTTGAAATGGGGGAAAAAATATTGTCCTGGATGGGATTGGGTGAAAATGTGAGATGAAGAGGGTGGCAAGAATCAAATTCCTCCACCAGAGGCCACATGGCTAGTTCCCGTTCTAAAACAACTAAATGACTTGTGGAAAATATGCTTTAAACTTCAGTTATGATGATGGGCCAGGAGCAAATAAAGGAAATCAAATAATAAATAAAATAATCCATCATTATTTTGTAGATCATGGAAATTGAATGCCTTAGGGTAGAGCTGAGGTTCTTAAGATTTAGCATGTATCAAACTCATGGGAGGGCTTGCTAAAAAACAGATTGCTGGGCAATGTTCCCAGAGTTTCTGATTAGTTCTGGGCAAGACTCAAGGTTTACAATTCTAAGAAGCCATCAGATTGTGCTGCTGCTTCTGGTGGTCTGGAGATATTGCACTTGGGGAGCCACTGAGATGGAGCTATCATCCCCCAATTTGCTTCTGACCCCAGCCCTGCCTCACATACCCATGTTACTGTTTTGGTCCCTGAGGCATTAGAAAGATGGAGGGAAATGACTTGGTGTTGAGAGTAATAATTTCTGGGAGAGAGAACTCCAATGCAAGTAATAACAGTACTGGGGAAGTTACCGCAGGTCAGTCTGAAGATGAGGCATTACATTGGACCAGACAAGGAACCAGGTCTTTTCTTCTTGGATGCCATGTTAAGAGTTGGCCTGAACGGAGGTACAGATGACATAGCTGGTGACATAGATGAGGGCGCCATGACGTGTTTGAGAATTTCACGCTCACCAGGATGCCAACCTGAAGTAGGCACCACTGGTCTCAGCCAAACCAGACAAAATTGAGTGAAAGAAACAGAAGTCTTTAAGCACTTCGAAGCTGGTGAGACAAGTCAATCCATGGTTAAAACCATCCATGGTTAAAACCTCAGCTACCTTCAGAGGAGGGAATCGCTGTGTGAACTTGTCTGCATCTAGATTCTGTATTTTATTTTGCTTCATTTTTCCCTCATAAATAAACTTAGTTTGGAATGTTTGTCCACACAAGGCCAAGACATCTGAAGGAGAAAAGAGCCTTTAGAGACGAAGTGTGGTGCCAGCCACGAGGAAAGAAGCTTGGTGATGCTGTGGTGTTCCACTTGGATAATCTCTGGAATCTGGCAAACTAGGATCACCTAAATTGAATGTTTTCCTCACACCTGACAATTCACAATGAAAACAAGCTAGAGAAATGGCATCTTGTTTTCAGAAGCAGATACATAATATATACTAGATACAAACTAATGTTACTGTGTAGACCCTTGTTAAGATTTCAAATACTCAAATATGTCTATTTATCATAAATTATACTATGGAGATTAAGGAATTACCTGTGATTTGAGGCCTCAAGAGAAGAATATTCTGGACCTCACTTTATATAAAAGAGTGAAAATTAACCTTAAAAGTTGCTGAGATAAGACTATGGCATTTATAAGACCTTAGATATTCTGAGAGAGAAATTGCTTCTTCAGAAATAATTCAAATTGTCATTTGTAGAAGCGTTTTCTTTTTTTTTTTTTTTTTTTTTTTTTTTTTTTTTTTTTTTAAAGAGAGAGGGAGGAAGGGAAGGAAAGACAGAGAGAAGGAAGGAAGGATGGAAGGAAGAAAGGGAAACATCTTTAAACATTTTCTTGTTTTATTATATTTTGTTTGTTTGTTTGTTTTTTACATGGGCTGGGGCCGGGAATCGAACCGGGGTCCTCCGGCATGGCAGGCAAGCACTCTTGCCCGCTGAGCCACCGCGGCCCGCCCAGAAGCGTTTTCTATATAAAAAAAGTCATGGTAAAAGGGCAAAAATAGCATCATGAAAGATAGCTTTGTTATATGTCAATGGTATGTGTCTGTTATTCTACTTTGCAGGCTAATAAACTGCAAACCAGTTGTTTTAGAAATAGGGTTTCTATCAGCTCTCCATAGAAATTAATGCACTGCAGGGAATTTCTACTACAAGAAAAATGCTCTTAAGAATTTGGAGTCATCCAAGCCACCCAGAGAAAGTGTTTTCTGGCACCTGAGGTGTTGTTATTTCTATGGTCCTGTCACATGATGCTATTTTCTCAAGTAAATGTAGTTTTTAAAATGCCATAAAGGACTGTGCCCAAATGCTTCAGCTACAAGCCCAGGTTTTCTCTTTTCCTCTCCCTAGGCTTGAAGAACGGGTTGGGTGAGACCAGCTTTTCCACAGCCTCTAGAATAAAGTGGAAGTATGGAAGAAAAGAAAGATGATTGTAGTCATGCAATAATATTTGATAATTTTCAGGAGGCGGAAGAGAAAAAAAAAAGCCATCATAATTGTCAAAACAGATAACAATGTTTTCCATAGAGCCGATTTTGGCATTAGATTAAAACTTGAATTATTAGGGGACAAAAAGGGCCAATAACCTCTTCCCCAAATTCCGTCCTACCACCTCTAGGATCGGTATAGGTGAGGACAGAGAATTAGCAGAACGAAAAAAAGGATTAAAAATTTGAAATGAGTTTTTAATCCATTGATGAAATTAAAGCCTTTCAAAGAATATTTGTTTTTCCAAATGGGCACCTATATACATTGTTTTTCTCAAATGGGTGTATATATTGTTCACTCTTACAGTGTCATTGGCAGTAGAACTTGAGAAATAAAAGAGCTAAAAGTATAAAAATAAAGTTGAAATGATAAATCTTTCTATGGGCACTAAAAGGCTAGAGAAATGTTCTCAAAAGTATCTTATTTATATAGCTTCATGATTCCCTGAAAATTCTACAACAGCAGGGAATTATTAAAGTCCAATTTTAATCAAGCTAGAGGGAAAAATATAGAAGTTTAGAAGGTTAGGTTGGTGTATAATTTTAGGTTATTCTGGGTGCTCCAAGTAGCCAGAAATAATGACTAGCTAAAACAATGTATGGTTTATGCCAATGGTTTAAATTATTATGATAGCATATCTGATTGCTGTACAGTATTGGGAGAGAGGCTACTAAAGATATAAAGACTGCAGCTACGCTGATTTTGAGAAAAACCACCGTGCAGTCAGTGGTTTTGCTAAGGTTAAAATGCATGGCTGAGATTTCCAAGTATGCAATGGATGCTGGAGCAGCACTGCCTGTGCTAAGAGCAGATGGGCACCGGTAGAATGGAATAATTGAATAAAATGCTAATTAAAATAAAGATCTGTGCCGCTAATTAAGCAAAAAATTCTATTGTTTCAGGACCTGAATCTTTATTGCCATCAATCAGTTTGCAGGCAAAATACTTTTTCCAGTTTTGTCTTTCCATTTCCTATTTATTTATGGGAAGCAAAGTGAAAAAACACAAGGGGGAATATGATCATGCTTTTGTCTTTGGCCACATTGAAATAAAACTTCTTTGAGCTCAGAAAAAAATGTTTTTGTTTCACTCAAAATAAAGATTATTAAAGTGATACTAATCGTGGTCAGTTGATTTATGCACCCTCCCCAAAACATGTTCCTAATCTTAGTCCATTCCTGTGTAACTGCAAATAGGGCCTCTGGAAGATATTACTGGTAGTTAAGGTGATATTTTCTTTTGAGTGTGATCAACTGAATCAGGAAAGGTCTTAGTCCTATTTCTGGAGGATTTATAGAAAAGGCCACAGAGAGAAGCCATGAGGGAGGAGCAAGAAGGTAGCAGTCAAATCAACCCCAAAGAAAAAGAGACGACATTGCTGTGTAGCAGAAAAGCCAAGATCTAAAGAATGGTTGGCTGCCAACCCCAGAATGCCATAGCTTTGGGGGAGAAAACATTGCCTCGATGATGTCCCTATTTTGTACTTCCCTTTGCTGGAAAACTGTAAGGCAATACGTTTCCCTTAGTTAAGACAGTCCATGTTATGTTATTTATGATCACAGCTGGACAACTAAGATGCTTATATTTTCTAATCTAGAGATTGTAAATGAACAATCATTTGTTCAATCTGCTATATTAATGAGAGGTGGATATACTGAGGTCACTCACTGTATATTATATTTGAATCACTGAGCACATATTCCTTAAACTCTGGTTCATGCTGTGGCTAATCCTTTCATATTATTTTCAAATGAAATGTTTAATGAACTTAAGCTTTTCTTTTTTGAAAGAGGTGTTTTTAGTCAGTTCCTTCTCTATCATCAATCTGTAATATTACATCTAATTGAAAACCCTGGATGATTTATACACTTAAATAGCCACACTACCTGCAAGGAAATGCCCAAATGAACACTATCAGGGACTATTGTGCACGATTATGTCCTTTTTCTAATAATTCAGTAAATGCTTTAAGCTATGGAAAAATATTATTCAGGACTAAGTGATTTGATCTGAAATTTCTCTCCAGGAAATCAAAAACCAAAAGCAAAACAAACATAAAAGCATTCTGAGAAAAATAAAGTCACATTAAACATAAAAAAAAAAGAAGATGCATGTGGCTTCCAATTATATTTTCAACAAGATAGGAGATATAAGCTAGGAAATATAATTTTTAAATATTTATAAAAGCATGTAATCATTTCTTATTACTTTTTATGATGGAGCAGGCTGTTATGGCCTGGTGATCATGATAAATTGTTTACGATAAAACTGCTTAGGGTTTAGTTTTCAGAGAAAGTGCCTTCTCTGCAATTATTCTTTGTGAGAAAAAACTCCAGTCCACAAAGGATGAAGTGGACTAGTGATATTTAAAAGGAAATGAAGACAAAAATGAAAGAAGGGTGAATAAAGTGAGAGGAAAGGGAGGGGAAGAAGGGAGGGAGATAAAGAAGGAAGGAAAGTTCCACTTCAGAAAAGAATCATTAAGCCCGTGAGCAGTACATAAACACTCCAAAGTTGAATTTAAGAAAATCAGAAGGGCCCTATAGTATTAAGCATTCAATAGAAAAGCCAAAATATATTTTTCTGAATACTGCTCTTCTGATTTAAAACAAACCAAAAAATTTGTGAGAAATATAATGTACCTATTTCTGGTTATTTTACATTCAAATGATTAAAATGTTGCTTTCTTAGTTTCCATTAGTTATGCAAAATCATTTTCATCAATTTAAATAGTCATTTTATCTGCATTGCTCTTAAATGCAGGTGTATTTTGCTAAGGACAAA
This sequence comes from Tamandua tetradactyla, assembly GCF_023851605.1. NCBI lineage: Eukaryota > Metazoa > Chordata > Mammalia > Pilosa > Myrmecophagidae > Tamandua > Tamandua tetradactyla. The sequence continues at coordinate 42,460,981 of NC_135348.1, read as the reverse complement.
TAAATTTGAACAAAATATTTTTTTGCATTTGTTAGAGATTCCTCCAGACATGAATTTTGAAATAAAGCTCATGCTAATACAGTGGTTTAGAATGAAACATAGATTAAGTCATGAAAAAAGAAGAAAAAGCTTGGTAAATAAATAGATAATTTTTGTTTACCATGCCATCTCCAGATTTTCCTGTCTGCCAGAACACAATATTGGCTTGAGAGATGGAGTGTTGGTTAAATTGAAGCCAAATAATTCAAGACTGAGGTCCATAAGAACTGATATTAGTTGAAAGACAAGTTACTCACCTGACTCGCCTTAAAGCCCATGGCCACCATTTTGTTCTGATGCATGTCTAAACCACTTGAAGTCAGAACGCCAAGCTGAACTGCGTTATTCTAACTCCAGTAACTTTTATCTCTTCCTGCCTGTCATTCCCTCCGACAATCTTCAGTCTCAACTATCAATGTGACCGAAAACATAAGTCAAGTAATGAAAATGAAAGGAAAAAAAAAAACAAAAAAAATTCATGATTTAGCCATTTCATTGTAACTACAGCTCATCTGAAAAATCCAATCCTTAAACCAATATTTTATATAGTTATATTGGAAATATACCTTATGAAATGTCTGCTCGTAAAATATAAGGATTTATGTAACCATCTATCTATCTGTCATCTATTTCTATCTACCATCTATCTATTTATCTACCTATTTATCTATCTCTCTATTTATCTACCTCCCTATCATCCATCATCGATCTATTATTTATTTCTCTAACATCAATCATGAATTGGTGTTCTTCTGGTTAAATATTACCTGGATGGTTTTTTGTTTGTTTGTTTGTTTGTTTTGATCTTTGACATACTTTCTGTTCCAGCAGTACAGAATTTCAAATTAATGTATCAATGTGATATAATTTCCATTCATCAGGTTGGCAAACCATCAAATACTGCTAACATTTTCCTGAGGGATGAAGGGAAGTGTGCACTCACGCCCTTGGTGAGTGTAGAGTTGGTCACATTCTTTCTGGGGACACAGTTGTGAGCATATGTTAAACTTTTAATTGTGCCTAAAAAACTGTTTGCTGGCATTACAACACAGGGCAGATGCTCTTAGCAGCATTGCTGGGAGGACCACGGCATCGGGCTCTGCTTACTTTTTTGTCTCAATAAGGGAATAGTGAAAATATGAAATGTCCTTAAAAATGTATACAGTGTCGCCCTGTATAGAGGCAGATATTTATTGGATACTGTGGAAAGATGTGCAGGGTATGTTTGTTATTAAGGGAAAATTAAGATGAAAAACAACATGCATAGCATTTATTTTCCTATGAACAGCTAAATAGGTTTATGTATAACGGTAAGGAAATTTACCTGAAAGAATTACAGCAAACTAAAGTAGATGGGTGGACAGTGACCACTGAGAAGATTGACCCTTTGCTGTTTGTATTTATGCCTATATATTTTTGGGGTAAAATTAGTTTACTCGACTTTACAGGCTCTTCTACTCTTTACTCAAAAGAACAATTAAAAGCCCTAAAACAAAGGGAAAAACGTCAGATAGTATTTCCTAATAAAGTTATAAGGCTGGAAACTGCTAGCATCTGATTCCTGAACCAAGTGCTTATTCCCGTGGTCAGCAGTTTTTTTCTTTTCCTGAGCACGTTCTCCATCTAAAATAAATAGTTTTACTGTGCCACAAAACAAATTATTCAGCTTTTAAATTCACAACCTTTGCCATACAGTAAATTCCACTAAGACGTGGCAAAATTCCATCCCCTATTCAGAAAAGGTTTATGTTTGACCTGAATGCTGATGTGTTGTTTATGTTACTCTTTGTCTTCTAGGGAAATGTTTTTACTCAGTCTGAATGATATCTAATGATTAAGACAAGATGGTTTGAGAAATGTGACTACTGTTATTCAGTCACTAAATACAAAACACATTAGGATGGAATAATATAGAGGAGGTAAATTTGGCAAAGCTATCTACTCCTGAGTTTCCAATTCCAATCCAAACTGCATAAAGTGGATTGAAACATCTTTCTCACTGTCTAGTGACTTTCTTTCTCTATTTCAGGATAGTATGTTATATTTCAAGTGCCACTATTGTTGAATATTTTCTTAGTATTTTGAATGTATGCATGTGTGTGTTTTAATAACTATTATTCACAGTGATAAACAGTTGTCTGAGAAATATGAGCTTTTGTCATCTCTAACATTGCCCCATCTCAAATTCATTAAAATTCTTTAATCTCTACAAACAATTCTGGAAACTCCATGAATTATATGGCCTTATCATTTTTACATTTCTAAATATTTAAAAAATATGAATAGATGTAATCCCATATTCTGCTTTTTGAGTTAAGATATTGTTTTCCATGTTTCCACATAAACATTCCTGAATACCATTAAATCAAGAAAATCTATTATCTTATCCTTAATCACAAAAAAATCCTTTCAACATTGGGTTTATTGCTATTATTGATATTTTCTATGGTATTGTGATGAATGGAGTAATACATATAGATCTTTCCAATTATAAAGGATTTCATTTGGAGATATTCCTGAAGCTAAAGCTACTAGGTCAAACAGTATTACTTGAGATGTATTGCAAAATTGCCTTCAAATTTAGCCATACATATGTAGCAAAATAATAATATTGTCAAGCAGGATTTATTAAGTTCCAGGATAGTTTTGAATATTTATATGAAAAGTGAAACAATTTGGTTAAGTAATCATTCTTACTTGATTTGAATTTGTTTTATATCTTTAAGTAAGGCATATATATATATATTTTGCTCATCTAAATCTAGCTTTGATTTCCTATCTGGGTGATAGAAAATTCAGATGAGTTTTAATGTGAGTACCTCTCCTTTCCTAACTTTCAGTAGGCTTATACTATTCAGTGATTTGGGGGAAGTGTCTCTGGAATTTAGTCTGTTTTGGTCTTCCCTGAGGTATTCCTTATTTGATCCAATCTGATCCATTCAGACTGACAACCTTCAGCCGCCCATACCTCTGCCTGAGCTCCCAAGAATGCAACCATAGGGTTTAGTCCCTCTAACAGATCCTAACCATCCTCCATGTTGCTGGATTTGCTAAGGCACTGTGCCAGGGATCCCTAAAACCACCGACAGGTCCAATGACTCATTCAAAATACTCGCAAGACTCAGAAAGGCATTATACCCATAGTTACGGTTTAGGGCAGAAAAAAGATACAGATTAAAATCAGAAGACTTAAAAGATGCAGGGCACAATCCAGGAAGGTCCAGGTACCAGTTTGCAGTTGTGTCCTCTCCCAGTAGTTTTATGGAGAGTGCTTAATTCTCCCAGGAACTGTGTGTGATAAAACATACAAAGTATTGCCAACCAGGGAAGCTCGCTGGATTCTGAGTGTCCAGTGTTTCCATTAGGGTCAGTCACGTAGGCATGGCTGGCCACCCACACGGCTCAGTGCCTGATTGTAGTTACACAGTATCCAGCATCTACAGAGGTCAAATGTACACCCCCTGGCCAAAGGCCCAGGGCCATAAATCACATTTTAGCATACATTTTCTGGTCTGGCACATGGTCCCAGGAAAACAAAGACATTCTTATCAGGCAAAGCATTCCAAAGACCTAGAAGTTATCTCCCAGCAACTGTTCAAGGGCTGAATGCTGCTTTGGAGTGTGCAGGGCTGGGTCAGCCCAGGTCTGCTGAATTAGTCCTTCACTGCACAGCTGAGCACTGCAATAGTCCCTCTCGGATTGTTCTGTAGACGCCATTCCCAGTCTTCTCTAGGGTATGGCTGCTCCCAACTCCATCAAAGCATCTGTTACTTGATGCTCTCCATAGTCATTACTCTCCATAAAGCAGGAAATTTTAGGTCTTCAGAAGCATACAAACAAAATAGCACCCTTTTCCTCTTTTAGGGGATGAAGAAGCCCCTAGTTCTTCGCAGATAAAGTTACAAGAAAAAAAAATTATTCTCTTTCAGTTTATTCTACCCCAAATGCAATATATTTCCACTGCCAGCGTATCGCTGAATATTTCAGCTTTTTCTCCTAATAGGGTCCCTTTTGATTTGTCTGTTATTTTCCTAAAATTATTTACTTTGCATACATTTTAGCTGTTTCTCCTTTCAATTCAAAATTAAATTACCATTTACTCAGCAGCACTTATTCTGCTTGTTTGTTTGCCTCTAAGTCCTACAGTTCTAGGTGATTTTCAACTTTCCTCGTTTAATTATTTCTGGTCATTTCCCTTCCCCCACCTCCCCTTCCCCCCAACCGCCCCTCCCCCTTCCCCTCCCCCCACCTCCACTCCCCCCCCCCACCATATCAGGATTTTTTAACTCATCCCTTTTTCATTATTCATTTCCTGATTATCTTTTGTTTCATGCTACTGAACATGTTATTGCCCACACTTGTTTCAAAATTACCTAAGTAAAGTTGACTTAGAGCCCGTATCCTGCTTCATTTTAACTTAGTATTTCCAGCTTAATGGTTTTGTTTTTTATTGGGGAGGGCTTTTTATTTAAATATGTCTTAAAGCGGTGATTAATTACTATTTTTTCCTCTAAAGTTTATGCAAGTATATGGGCATAATTCACATATTCAATGATATCATGATCTTTTCAAATGATCTAATATATAATAAACAAATAAAATACAAAGCAAAATCAATTGAGTGAACGGTGTTTCCTTCATCTGCTTATCATCCTTACACATACAGGTACTTATGTATAAATTTTACTCCTTGTTTGAGTATCTGACAAAGTATTGTGGAATTTAAAATAGTACATGCTTTTTTATGCATTAAGAATTTTTAAAATACTGTATTTTCTTTGAATAATTTAAGATCGATATAATGTTCCACATACCATGGCTTTCTCTTCAAAATGGACTCACCGTCTCTGCAGCAGAAGTTGCTCCTTCCAGTGTGCACCAGATCTCAGCCCATCACACAGAGGATGACAAATCTGTAATTACATCTTCTCTCTCCTATGCCAGTATTCCTCTCTACTGAATTATTGTCACCAGCATACACACATTCTGAAATATTCCTCAACTTACAGCAAACATGGAAACCAATGAATCTCTCCCCAAGTATTTATTACCCTCTCCAGAAACTACTCTGTGTCTACTCTTTATAGCAGATATCCCTGAAAGAGTTTTCTTCTGTGTATCTTCCAAAAGGGTTACTCCCATCCTCAATTAAAATCTCTCTTTCCAATATCTCCAGGTGACTTCCAATTCCCGAACTTAATTAGTTAGCTATCTTTACCTTATTTGATGTCCTAGAAGGAATTTACAGAATTGATTAATTCCTCTTTTTAATATTAGATTCTATTTGTATAGAGCTGATAAAATTTCCAAAAGAAGCAAAAGAGCATGCAACGTTAACTATTTCTTATCCCAACCCCATGTACCTGAAACAGAGAGTTCCTTTTGAAGAGATGGCCACTGAATTTCTTTAATTTTTTTTCTTTTGGGGGAGAGTATTTTCAAAATCTTTATCTGTTACCATATATATTATCTAACATTTCCCCCTTTAATCACGTTCAGGGGGAACGTTCAGATACATATTTCAGGGTTGTTAATTGTGGTGATGATGTCATGCTGCCATCTCCAAAGTCCATTATTAAAACATTTCCATGATTCCAGATAGAAACCCTGTGCATTGTAAGCCTTCACTTCCCATTCCCTGACCCTGCCCATGTCCCCTGGTAAACTAGATTCTAGATACTGACCCTGTGAGTTTGCTTATTCTAATTGTTTCAAATCAGTGAGATCATACAGTATTTGTCTTTTTGTGTGTGGCATATTTCACTTAACAAGATGCCTCCACGCTTCGTCCATGTTATTACATGTACTAGAACATAATTCCTTTCTAAGGCTGAAAATATTTCATTGTATGTGTACACCGCATTTGTTTTACTCATTCATCAGTTGATGGACACTTGGGTTGCTTCCATCTTGGCAGTTGTGAATAATGCCGCTATGAACATCAGCGTGAAAATATCTGTTCGAGTCCCTGCTTTCAATTCTTTTGGATAGATCCTTGTGGTGCGATTGCTGGGTTATAGTTCTATATGTAGCTCTCCAAGGAATCACCAAATTGTCTTCCAAACTGGCTGCCAAATTTATAATCCCACCAGCAATAAATGAGTGCTCCTATTTCTCTGCATCTTCTCCAACAGTTATTTTCATTTTTTAATAGCAGCCATTCTAGTGGGTATAAAATGGTACCTAATTGTGGTACTGATTTGCATGCATTTGCCTGAGGGTTAATGATGATGAATATCTTAACCTGTGATTTCTGGCCATTTGAATATCTTCTTTGGAAAAATGGTTGTTCAAGACTTTTGCACATTTTTTCAGATGGGTTGTTTGTCTTTTTTTGTTGCTAAATTGAAGGATTTCTTTTTATATTCTGGATGTTAATCTTTTATAGGATATTCCTTTTCAAATACTTTCTCCTTTCTCCTATTATGTAGGTTTTCATTTTACTTTCAAGATAAAGGGCTTGGGAACAAAAGTTTTTTTTTTTTTAATTTTTAAGAGGTACAATGTGCTGGTTTGAAGTGATGTATGTACCCTAGAAAAGCCATGTTTTAATCCTAATCCCATTTCATAAAGGCAGCCATTTCTACCAATCCCTATTCAGCATTGAACATTTGAAATGGAATTAAATCATCTCCCTGGAGATGTGGTGTAATCAAGAGTGGTTGTTAAACTGGATTAGGTGATGACATGTCTCCAAACATTCGGGAGGTTCTTGATTAGTTTCTGAAGTCCTATAAAAGAAGAAGCATTTTGAAAATGACAGATTCAGAGAGAGCAGAGTAGAATGGCATAGCCATGAGAAGCAGAGTCCACCAGCCAGTGACCTTTGGAGATGAAGAAGGAAGATGCATCCCAGGGAGCTTCATGAACAGGAAGCCAGGAGAAGAAGATAGCAGATGATGTCGTGTTCGCCATGTGCCCTTCCACTTAAGGGAGAAACCCTGACCTTCATCAGCCTTCTTGAACCAAGGTATCTTTCCCTGGATGCCTTTGATTGGACACTTCTATAGAAGTGTTTTAATTGGAATATTTTCTCGGCCTTATAACTGAAAACTAACGACTTATTAAATTCCCCTTTTTAAAAGCCATTCCATTTCTGGTACATTGCATTCCAGCAGCTAACAAACTAGAACACACCATTTATCTATGCTTTTCTTTTGTTGTGTGTGCTTTGTTTGTAATATCTAAGAATCCGTTTCCTAATGCAAGTTCCTGAAGATGCTTCTCTACATTTTCTTCTAGGAGTTTAACAGTTCTAGCTTTTATATTAAAGTCTTTTATCCATTTTGAATTGAATTTTTATATGGTGTGAGGTAAGGACCTTCCTTCTTCTTCTTTTTTTTTGAAAATGGAGATCCTGTTTTCTCAACCCCCTATGTTGAACAGACTATTTCTCCCAAATCTGTGGCCTTTGCCACCTTTTCAAAATTCAGTTGGTTATAAATGTGAGGGTTAATTTCTGAGTTCTCAATCATGTTCCATTGGTAAATATCTATGTTTTTATCCCAGTACCATTATTTTGATTAGAGTGGCTTTGTGATAACTTTGGAGGTTGGAAAGTGTGAGTCCTCCAACTTCATTCTCTTTTTTCAAGGTGACTTTAGCTGTTTGGACCACCTGACTCATCCATACAAGTTTAAAGACTGGCTTTTTCCATTTATGCAAAGAAAGTTGTTGGAATTTTGATTAGGATTATATTTGAATCTATAAATTGCTTTGAGTACTACTAACATCTTGATTATATTCAGTCTTCCAATCCAAGTACAGGAATATCCTGTCCTCTATTTAGTTCTTTAATTGCTGTTAGCAATGCTTGTAGTTTTCTTTGTATAGATCCTTTACATACTTGGTTGGATTAATTCCTAGATATTTCATTCTTATAGTTGCTGTTGTGAGTAGATTTTTTTTCTTCATTTGTTCTTCTGAACATTCATTGCTTTTGTATAGAAACATTACTGATTTTTTAATTTTGATGGTGTACCTCACCCCTATGCTGATTTAATTTATTAGCTTAAAGAACTTGGGGTTGTGCATTTTTCATGGTTTTCTGTATACAGTATCATATCCTTTGTAAACAGGGGAATTTTTATTTCTTCCTTTCCAATTTGGATGCCTTTCATTTCTTTTTCTTGCCTAGCTGCCCCAGCAGGAGCTTCCAGCGCAATGTTGAACAACAGTGGTGACAGTGGGCATCTTTGTCTTGCTCCTCATCTCAGAGGGAAAGCTTTCTATCTTTACCCATTAAGTAGGAGTCAGCTGTGGGCATTTCATATATGCCCTTTATCATGTTGAGGGAGTTTCCTTCTATTACTAAGTGTTTTCATCAAGAAGAGTTACAAGTTTTTCAAAAGCCTGTTCTGCGTTAATTGAGATGATCACCACTCTTGCATACTTGGGGTAAATCCCATTTGATTGTGGTGTAGAATATTTTTAATGTGCTGTTGGATTCAGTTTGCTAGTATTTTGTTGAGGAGTTTTGCACTTATATTCATAAGAAATATTTATTTGCAGGTTTTTTTTTCCTTGTGGTATCTTTATGTGGCTTTAGTACAATGGTGATATTGGCCTCAGAATTAATAAAGGAATATTTCCTCCTCTTCAAATTTTTGGAAGAATTTGAGCAGAATTGCAGCTAAATCTTCTTGTAAAGTTTGGTGAAATCCCCTGTTAAACAATCTGGTCCTAGACTTTTCTTTGTTGGGAGGTTTTTGAATACTGATCCATTCTCTTTACTAGTGATTGTTTGTCAAAATACTTTATTTCTTCTTGAGTCAATATAAGCACCTTGTGTGTTTCTAAGAATTTTCCCATTTCATCTAGGTCATCTAATTTATGGACACATACTTGATCATAGTATCTTCTTATAGACCTTTTATATCAGTAGTAATGTTTCCCTTTGCACTTCTGATCTTCATTTGTATCCTCCCTTCTTTTTTGCTTTGTGTTCAGCTCAAGTTTTGTTAATTGTATTGATATTTTCAAAGAGTCATCTTTTGGTTCTATTGACTCTCTCTAGTGTTTGTGTTGTTGTTGTTGTTTTCTATTTCATTTACCTTGTCTCTAATCTCTGTTTCCTTCTCCCAGCTTGTTTTGGATTGAGTTTTCTCTTACTTTTCTAGTTCTTCCAGTTTTGAAATTAGGTCTCTGACTTGAAGACTTTTTTTTTTTTAGTGTAGGTACTTAGAGCTATAAATTTCCTTCTCAGAACTGCTTTTGCTACATCCCATTTGTTTTTGTATGTTGTATTTTCATTTTCATTCACTTCAAGGTAATTTTTAATGTTGTTTATGACTTCTTCTTTACCCCATTGGTTGTTAAAGAATATGTTGTCTAATTTCCAACCATTTGTGAATTTTCCCTTTCTCCATCTGTTATTGATTTCTAGATGCATTCTGTTGTGGTTAGAGAGTATACATTATACGATTTCAGTATTCTTTAATTTATTTACACTTGTTTGGTGATCCAACATATGGTCTTTCCTGAAGAATGAACCACGTGCACTTGAGGACAAGATGTGTATTCTGTTTCTACTGGATGCGGTGTTCTAATATTTCTGTTAGGCCTAGTTGGTCTCATGTATCATTCAATTCCTGTACTTTCTTATTGATCTTCTGACTAGATGTTCTATCCATTATTGAGAGTGGTATGTTAAAGTCTCCTAATATTAATGTAGAGCTGCCAATTTCTCCCTTCAATTCTGTCAATATTTGCTTCATATATTTTAGAGCTCTTCTGTTAGGTGCATATTATTTGTAATTGTTATATCATCCTGTAGAATTGTTCCATTTTTCAGTATATATTGACCATTTTTGTACCATGTGACTGTTTCAGAATTAAAGTCTGTTTTATGCAATATAAGTATAGGCACCCCAGCTCTCTTTTGGTTCCTATTTACATGATATATATAAATATATATGAATATATATATATATATATATATATATATATATATATATATATATGTTTCCATCCTCTCAACCTACCTATTTTTATCTTTGAATTTAAGGTGTGTCTCTAGCAGATAGCGTATGGTTGAGCCATACTTTTATATCCATTATTCCAATCTCTGCCTTTTGACTGAAGAGTTTAATCCAATCATGTTTAAAGTAACTACTGATAATACAGATCTTTCTCCTGCCATTTTGCTATTCGACATTTGTAACTTTTATGCCTTTTTTTATCCCTCAATTCTCTTAATGCCTACGTTTATACTTATTTGATTTTTTGCATTGTACCATATTGAGCACCTTCTCATTTCTATATAGATAGATTTTTTCATCTATTGTCCTTTTAGGTACCATGAAGTTAAAATTTAAATTTCTAAATATATAACAATAATATTTTCTGCATACTGCATTCACCTTGGGCAGACCTTCCTGATAAGAGCAATGAAGTTCAAGAAAAACTTTGTCTTACCAGGGATTGTATAGTTCATTGTATCAGATCCACTGTACAGTTCATTTTATCAGATCTGATATGTTTTTTTGTGTGAATTATTCTAGTTTAATTTACTGCGAACATTCTGTCAATTTCCTTTAACCCACTTTTTAATTTATTTTTTGGTTATTAGTATTTTCTTGACTTATAGGAGCTCTTGATATTATGGTATATGATATGAGTTGCAATTATATTTCTATTTCTTAGGTTTTTATTTTACTTTTGTTTATTTCATTTTGTACCTTTCAGATTTTGTTTTTAAACAATACTGAGTAAAGCATTTTACTTATCTTTAATGGACTCAGGAATTTTTAATCATGTTCCTCAAAAACCTTCCTAGCATCATAAAACATATTAACATCCTTATATTTTGATTCCTCCCCTTATTTATTTCCAATATTTTAAGGATAATCTGTGAGGGAGACATCCCTCAAAGAACTACCAAGTTATACATGTGTATTTATTGAACTATCTAAATTATCCACTAATTTAAATTAGATTTTTAAAACATTCTAAATTACCATACATGCTTCCATATATTTATGAACTTAATAGCTAACTACACTGATCTATCTATGCATGTATCATCACAACTGTTTTAATTATTTCATTTTTTCATATGGTATTATATCTGGTACAGCTAGGCAACAACCTAGTTTTTATTTTAATTATTATATTAATTATCTACTATTATAATAATTATTATTATATTATTATTTATTATAATATTATATTATTAATATAATTATATTATTATAATTATATCTATTATTATAATTATTAATAATCATCTATTAATTATATATTCAAACATATAAAGTAAACTATGCTTAAAGAAGTAAAGCAATGTATGGTGTCAATGTTTAATCATATAAAGAGTATCAAAGAGAAATTATTTTAAAAATCAAATGAAAGTTCTGGAATTGAGAAAATACAATAAATGAAATGAAAAATTTACTAGATGGGGCCACGGTGGTTCAGCAGGCGAGAATGCTTGCTAATTTTCTAGACTGTACTGGCTTTTTTATTTTTGAAATACAATAGACCAAGAAGATCAGAAACTTACAACACTTTTGAGCCAAGTATATTGTAAAAAACCTGAGGCCTGAATTAAAAAAACGTTTACATTTAAAGACTTAAAACAAAATTAAGGCCCCAGCATGCACTGTAATAGTAGCCATGAAAATTATTCAGTGAAGATGGAAAGTGTAATTCCTGACTTCAGATATGCCCACGAAGAATGTGGTTAAGAAAATATCTCCTGGACTGCAAAGACAAGGACTATGGAAAATAGTAAAATATCAAAATAGTAAAAAGCAAGTTCTTCCTGAAGGGCAGAATGCAAAAACTTTATTCTAGTTATCTAATTAAGATAAAAGCAAAAAAGATTCACACCATAACACCTTACAATAAAAATAGTGAAAGTCAAACACAAATAAGCGTAGGATTTCTCAGCTGTGATCAGAGCCACTACATGAAAACCTTCGACAGAAGCCACCTCATACAGTCACAACAGGAGCTGTAGGATTAAGAGAAATTGTGTCTAACCGGAAGTAAATGTTGTCTGCTGTGCTATGAGTAACACAGTACTTTGTCTCTGACCCAGGAGTCTTGTTTCTTCTTTCATTGTCAATGAAACTTTGGCAGTATCTCTTGTCAATAAGCAAGCAGGGTAAAATGCAAGACTCTTGAGGAATTTTGACAGTAACTTATCTTTTCAATATTTAGATCAGGTGAAAACTGAAAACCACGTTGCATCTGATACAATGAACTGTGCAAGTATGGAACCTGAAATTTAAGTTAGTTGCAGTCATGGGATGAGGATTTGTGTTGTCACATTTTGTAAGAGGGTATGTATATTCTATGTGTGCAAGGAAAGGGGTAAAGTGAATATATAGTAATCAGAAGAGCAGAAATAGTGGAATTTCCAGTATGGATATTCATTGTAGGATCACATTTAAATTATATTTCCAAGCCTATATATTTTAGACAATTTATTATCTAAAATATTCAATTTTCAGCAAAAAATGATGAAACACAAAAAGAAACAGGAACATTTGAACTTATGAGCAAAAAGTAAAGCAAGAAACACAGAATCTTTCCATGAGAGGATACAGATAGACTTAACAAAGACTTAAATCATCTATGAATTATATATTCAAACATATAAAGTAAACTATGCTTAAAGAAGTAAAGCAATGTATGGTGTCAATGTTTAATCATATAAAGAATATCAAAGAGAAATTATTTTAAAAATCAAATGAAAATTCTGGAATTGAGAAAATGCAATAAATGAAATGAAAAATTTACTAGATGGGGCCACGGTGGCTCAGCAGGCGAGAATGCTTGCCTGCCATGCCAGAGGACCTGGGTTCAGTTCCTGGTGCCTGCCTATGTGAAAAAAAAAAAACAAAAACTACTAGATGGGCATGATAGTATATTGAACTGGCAGAAGAAAAAGTAATAAATGTGAAGATAGCTCCATAGAGAGTATGCCATATGAAGAAGAAAGAGAAGAAAGAATTGAGAAAAATAAAATTTCAGAGAAACGTGGGACACTATTAAGCATACCAACTATATGTAATGAGAAAGCCAGAACAGGAAGAGAAAAAGAAAGGAACAACAACAAAAAATAAACACAACCAAAATATTATATTTGAAGAAATAAAAACTGAAATTTTGTTAACTTTGATGAAAATCATTAATCTACACATCAAATGCTCAAAGAATTCCAATCAAGTTACAGGGAAAATATCCACACCCTGACACCTCACAGTAAAAATGATGAAAGGCAAAGAGAAAATCTTGAAAGAGTCACGAGAATATGACTCATCCTTCATTGAAAAAGAAACTCCAGTATGATTCAGAGCTAACTTCTCACTGGAAACACTGGAAATAAGAAAAATAAAACAAACAAAGAAACACTTATCAACCAAGAGTCTTACATCTTTCAAAAACAATGGGAAAATAATAAAGAAATTTCTGGATAAAAATGGAAAGCAATTATTGCTGGCAGACTCATCTTACAAGAAATACTGAAAGAATTTCTTCTGAGTTAAATCAGGTAGTCTCTAATGGTAAAGTAAATCCATGCAAATAAATGAACACTGACTGAGACAATAATGCAATTACAAAGTAAAAGGCAACAAAAATATACGCTTTTTCTACTTTTTTATTTTAATAAATTTAAAAAGCAATTATATGAAACAATTTGTATACAACTACATAATTGTGCCTATAAATATAAAAAATTAATGTATATGTAAATTTATATGTGTGTAAATCACAATAACAAGTTGGATTCTTCCCAGACTTTTCCAAAAAAATAGAAAAGGAAACACTTCCCAACTCATTCTATAAGGCTAGTATTACCATGATACCAAAATAAGACAAAGTCATCCCAACAAAATAAAACTACAGACCAACTCCCCTTATAACTAAAGATGAAAAATTATCAGCAAAAGATTATGAATCCAAATCCAGCAATATATAAAAAGGATTATACACTATGACCAAGCATAAATGTTCCCAGGAATGTAAAGTTGGTCCAACATATAAAAATTAATGTAACAAATAATATTGGTAAAAGAAAGCAAAAACCCACACGGTCGAAGGTACAAGGGTGGTTCAGTGGTAGAATTCTCGCCTGCCATGCGGGGGAGACCCAGGTTTGATTCCTGGCCCATGCACTCCCAGAACAAATAAGCAAACAAACAAAAAATAAAGAAAAATTCAACAAATGGTGCTGCAATAATGGGATACTTACATGAAAAAACGAATGAAATGTGACCCTGCTGTACAGTATACAGAAAGACAAAAAACAAGTGGTCATCTCAATAAAAGTAGAAAACCTTTGAACGCAATCCCACACTCTTTCATGACAAAAACTCTCAAAAAAAAAGGAGAATAGAAAGGAGTGCCTTCAACTTGATGAAGTGCCCCTATTAAAAACTCACAGTTGCATTTGACTTAATGCTTATCGAATTATCTTCCTGAACTCAAGGACAAGACAAGGATTTCCTGTCTTACTTACATTGGAACTGAAGAAATGTAATTATCTCTGTGTGTAGAAGACAATCTCCTAACTAAGAAATCCAAAGTAATGCACTCACACACACACACTCACACACACAAACTATTAGAATAAATAAGTTGAGCAATATTGTAGGGGAAAAGGCCGATATTTTTAAAAATCAACATTTTTTGCATTATTTAGTTGGATAGTCTTCACTTCGAACAGAAAGTTCCCTACCTGATTTCTTGTCTTTGTGAACTTGAGCAGGTTATCTTCTTACCAACCTCGATTTTCTATTAATTGGGAAGAATAATATCTGTCTCACAGGTCATTTATGAACGTGTTTAATGTAAGATAATTAAATGTATTTTCATGAACTAAATCATGTCCCCATGAAGACATGTTCATATCCCAATCCCCAGTCTTGGATAGGAATCTATTTGTAACTAGGATCTTTGAAGATGTTATTAGCTGAGATGAGACCAAACTGAATTTAGAGTAGGCATTAATTCAATGTGACTGGAGTCATTATAAGCAGAGGACATTTGGGCACAGTCAGGAGTGGGGAGGACAAAAACACACGTAAGTCCATGTGATGGAAGCACAGATTGAGTTATGGTTCGACGGCCATCCATCACCAAAAAGCGGCAGACTGAACTTCAGAAAAAGCATGATCCTGCCAGCACCTCAGGTTTGGACTTCTAGCCTCCAAAACTGTGAGGCAATAAATTCTTGTTGTTGAAATCAATTAATTTGTGGCATTTGCTATAACAGCCCTGGCAAACCAATAGATTTTTCCATACACTAGCAGTGAACAATCTGAAAGTTAAATTAAATAAACAATTCCATTTGCAGTGAGATAAAAAAAATAAAATATTTGGAATAAATTTAGCAAAAGAAGCACAAACCTTATATACCTAAAACTACCAACAATGTTAAAAGCACTAAAAAATCCTTAATAAATGGAAAGTTATTATATGTTAATAGATTAGATACTTAATATTGTTAAGATGTCAAGATATCCCGATTGACCTACACATTCAATGCAATCCCTATGAAAATCCCTGCCGGCTCTTTTACAGAAATTGAGAACCTGACTCTAAAAGGCACATGGAAATTCAAGGAGCCAAGACTAGCCATAACAAACTGGGGAAAGTACAAATTTGGTGGTCTAACACTTTCTGATTCAAATTTACTACAAATCTCTAGTAAACAAAACAGTGTGGCATAAAAATAGACTTATAGATCAATGGAATAACAGAAGCCTTCACACTTATAGTCAGTTGATTTCTGGCAGGGATTCAGTGGGGAAGGAACAGTCTTTTCAACAAATGGTGCTAGGACAACTGGACATCCAAATAGAAAAGAATGAAATTGGACTCTTGATTCATACCATTATACAAATTAACACAAAATGGTTCAAATACATAAATGTAAGAAGAAAAGCTATAAAACTCTTAGAAGAAATTATATCAACAAATCTTCATCACCTTGTGTGATTGTGAGATTCATGCACCTACTTGGCCAGGTAATGATGGCCAGTTGTCTTGTCAAACAAGGACTGTAACTGCCATGACATTTTATGGATTTAAAACATCAGTAAGTTGATTGCATTTATTGCTGACTACAGCTACAATAATCTAAGGAGAAAGTCTTCAGCAATGAGAGACCTTTCATGCAATCAGATGAAGGCTTTAAAATGAGAAGAGATAGCTTCAGCAATCAGAAGAGAGAACTTTCAACTCCGCTTCAGCCAGCCAGCATCTCTTGGGGAATTCATTGAAAACCTTTCATGGAGTTGCCAGTTTGCAGCCTGCTGTAAGGAATTTTGACTCTTGCACCCCACTGTTGGGTGAGACATTTTTATAAAATTTCATAATACTTACAGATATGGTATAATATATGATGGTTCTGCTTCCCTAAGGAACTTGACTAATACACCAAGTGTTAGACAAAGCATGCTTAGGTATAATACTAAAAAGACAAGTAACCTAAATACATACACACCTACATAACATATATATGAGAAAGAATGAATAAATAATAACATTTAAAAATAAAAAAAATAAATTGGACTTAAAATTAAAAGCTTTTGTGTTTCAAAAGATACCACCAAGAAAGTGAAAAACACAAACCCGTACAATGTGAGAACACACTAGAAAATTTTACATTTGATAATGGACTTGTACTGGAAAACATAACAAATACTTCAGTAATAAAAAGGCAAATACCAGTTTAAAAACAGACAAATGATTTGAATAGACATTCCTTCAAAGAAGATATGCAAATGACCATTAAGCACACAAAAAGATGCTCAATACTAGTCATTAGAGAAATGCAACTTAAACTCACAAAGGAATACCATTATTTTAGAGGTATAATCCACCATATCAGCCATTGTAATTTCATAGGTGAAATTGAATACAAGTGATTTGGGAGGGACACTTGGGCTCACTGGTATGTAATGCCAAAGTTGCAACTACAGTTCAAACATCTTAATTCCAAGTCTGGTCACTTTCCTAAGATACCATCCAACAGATAAGCTAACAACGGTTAGCATAATCATATAGGAAACCTAATAAAAATATGTGTCATGGTAGAAATTTCAAGGAATTGAACTATACAGAGTATAACAAGCCCCCAAACCATGTATGATACACTGCTACATTACAGCCAGTCATGAGGGCCTGCCTGAACTCAGATTTTTGTGGATGGCAAGGGGTCAGATAAGTCAGTTCAGCCAAGCACTAAGCCTTCATGCTTGGCTGCAGTAATGCTGGCATTTGCCTGCCTCAGAGTGATCACCTGGTGCCATCAATACCCCATGCCTGTGTGTGAGAGCTTAACGTGTGGGAAAGGAATCACATTAGGTTTTAACAATAAAGATGCAGTTACCTACTGCTTTATCCAGATTTCCCATGTGACAAGCATCAGAATAAAACTGTTGCAATAATGAGCAATTTTTATCCAGATAAATATTGAAAACATATTTAATGCAATATTGAAGGGATTATAGCATTCAGAAAAGGGAAAGTCTGACTAACGCAGCAGCTGCACTGCATTCCACTGCACTCAAGCCATTACCAGCATTTATTAGCCAGTGGAGTCTTTGACAATAAACAATCTAAAGGCTGGGTTCATGCTCTCCAGTGGATCATTGTTCAAAGTTTGTTTTCATGATAACATTAACAGCTCTTGTTTCTAAAGTTTGCATATTGTTAAATGCTTGATTTATGTCAGAAGGATTTTAATCAAGTTTTAAATGTACTTTTAATTGCATTTAAATATGGTATTTTTATGATAATGATCCACTTTGCAAAACATAAATAAATTACTATGAATGTAAAGTAGCAATTCCAACAGAAAATAGGTTCTTTTGTTAACTACAAAAGAGGAACTTGTTGTCTCTTCTTGCTTTTCTTCAAAATATTTGAAATTCATTTCAAATTTATTGCATGTAAAAATAAAATGAAGTTAAACATGTGTATCATCTTTTCATCCTTCTTCACAATATAATATCACTACATCTCTTTATAACTTACATTATCTCATGTGGTTAGAACCAGGCTTGATTTTCAGTTGGTTCCCACTGGAAAGGCACAATGGTTGTGGAAAAGTTTCTTTCTTGATTGAATGGCTTCTTTCTCTGAGCGATCTGTTTCAAGGACATCTTAATTTTCCCATATTTTGAATATCACCTTTAATTAGAATGGATCATTAATATAGCCCTAAATCATTTTTGGGTATTTTAAATGGAACAATATCTAAATGATGGGCCAATTAAATAGTTAAAGCAACAGGAATGTAGGCCATCTAGAGTGGAAAAGAATAGCAGTAAAATTTTCACGCCTCTTGGTTTGTCTCATTTTGATCAATAACAAATATTTATTGGCTATCCAGAAAAGGCTAGGAATAGAACTTGTGTCTGTAGGAAAGGGGGAAATTAAATGACTCAATAAATTATATGCACATACAGATACACACACACACACACACACACACACACATATTCTACGTTTAATGAAACAACTGTCCCTACAAGTGAAAATATCAAGATGAAACAAACTTAGTAGACCTTCTGGATGTACATTCCATTGCATCATTCAGGTAAGGGATAACAGTTTTTACATTTCATTTTTAGTATATACAGTTTATTTTCCAAATACAATAATGAAAAAGATGTACATTGCTTATATATTTCCTCAAAAGAAATTTGGTAAGTAGATGGAAATATAATAATTCATGTGTGTAAAGACCTTACTGATTTGTTACAACTCTACAGATATTCAGTTGGGCCCTTAAAATTGCTTTAGTTTCTAATGTTGAATACTATTTAACAATTAAATATTTTTGGAAAAACTGCTCTTTTTTAACATTTTGCCATTACTTCCTAAGACTTAGACAAAATAATTTCAAATAGTTTCAATTCCCTCCTGTAACAATTTCACCACTTACTCTAGTGTGCATTATTATTGCTTATTTAAATCATCAGTGTTTTTTTATAACACTTTTTGGTTACATTTTCTTCATTTCATAAAATGTAACTTTCCAAAGACAGGGGAGGCATGAAAATGTATATAATTGCATAGTACAGAATAAGAGAAAAGCTTATAGAAAACAAAATTGAAACACATGCCACTGAATGAGAAGGAGATATTCACAAACCATAACCTTGAGATGGGAGGCAATGTTGACAGCTATATAGTTCTATATCAACAGCACAAGTCCATGTGATCATATTTTGGTAAATATCTTTAAAGAGATTATGTTTATATGAAACAAGTATATACATCTCTCTGTAGGGCGTGCTCTGACTTGAAGGTATTATGTAGCCTGGGACAAGGAATGTTCAATCATGATCCAGTCTTGTGGGGGCAGCCATTTCTTTTAATCCTGATTCAACATTGTAGGGTAGAAACTTTTTATTAGATTATCTCCATGGAGATGTGACACGCTCAGTTGTGGATGTGACCTTTTGGTTAGATGAAGATGCAACTCTGCCCATTCAGGGTGGGTCTTGATTAATTTACTAGAGTCTTTTAAAAGGGGAAACCTTCTGAAGAAATCTCAGAGCTGACACATATGCAGGTGCGTGGAGAGCAGTCACTTCAGAGACATGGATGTTTGGAGATGCTTGGAGAGCCCACAGAGCGAGAAGATGCCTGGACATGGGCAGAGCCCAGAGACATTGCCATGTGTCTTCCCATGAGATGTTAGGCAAGCCCAAACCAAGGTTAGTGTCCCAGAGGAACTGAGTGAAGGCACAGAGACACTTAGAAAGGAAACCATTGGCATCCGAAGCTGGAAGCAAGGAACCGGGAACAAGGACGAGTGGACACCAGCCACGTGCCTTCCCAGCTGACAAAGGTTCTCCACATTGCATTGGCCTTTCTTGAATGACAGTGACCTCTCTTTTGTGCCTTAATTTGGACACTTTCACTTCCTTAGAACTGTAAACTTGTAGCTTAGTATAGTAAATTCTTAAAGGCTGTTCCATTTCTGGTGTATTGCATTACAGCAGCTTAACAAACTAATGCAAGGGGTAAACCAGAGTATTTTGTATCCACACCCTTCCAATCTGACAAAAAAGATAACTCATGTGAGGCCATGTAAAATAAAAATAAAATGAACCTTGGGATCTCAGACAATGTATAGCCCTGGACTGTTGCCTTTCTAAAGAGAGAAGGTTGCTGCAAAGTTGGAAGATTGTTTTCACAGATTCAAATCAAGGGTCTATGAACTGATTGCAGATGCAATGCAGCTAGTGTGGGATTGAACTTTACCGCGACTCTAAACTGCACATTACATCATATCTATACATCCGTAAACTAATCCATCATGCTAGTTTAATTAATAACATTTTGTTAATTAAATACATTTATCTTCATAGAAACTGAAAAATGGGTTATCCTGAATCTTTATTACTTGTGTCTGGGAAGTATAACAGCCTGAAAGTTTCATAACCTCTAACATTTATGATATAGAGTCCCTTAATGAAGTCATTTATTTTTTAGAGACCATGCTTAGATGATTCCAATTTAATTTAGTGATCCAATTGACAATATCTGTACATTGTAAATTCCCAGAGACAAAAACCCAAATAAAATATTCTAGATTAAAGGGTATGCTACTTACAGTTAAGTAACTGTGATGCTTATGTGAAATTGCATTATTATGGTGTTCTTTTTATGGGGAAGAAATTATATTGGTTATATTCTTATTTTTTAAATCACTTAAAAATAATATCTAGATGAAATACATTAAAGGTAGAAAAATAAGAGAAGCCAAGATTCAAATTGTAATAGCAACACACATAAGCCTCTGAATGCATATAAACAGGAATATTAATGTGCTAGTAAATGCTACACATGAGCAGTATAGTATCAAGAATCTTTATCTTTTACATGAATGTTTATCTTTGAATGTGTAGCTTTGCAATTGAATTCCTACAAATATTCATATTTAATTTCCTGAGTTTAGTTTACTACTTTTACCACAAACTATTTATGAGAGATTAATTCCCAAGGGCAAACGTTTAAGTTTTGATTCGTTTATAACTTAAAAACTTCTGAAAATTACTTTGTTTTTTTTGGAAAAAAATATCCTTTGTAGGTTAAGTCCACCAATAAAATGTGTTAGTCAGATAAGTTATATTTAGAAAATTAGGCAGTTTATAAATATAGCTGAAATGGAAATCTGTGTATGATTTAAGCAATCAAATTATATTATAATTATGATTTGTAGAAGAAAAACATTTAATCAACCCATAACACATTTACCTGGGCTTCATTCCATTTCCTTGTCTTTGTGTTAATGAAGAGTCCCAGAAATTTCTAATATATATATATATGTATGTACTGCCAGAATTTGTGAATAGGATGTTGGCCACTATAACAGTTCACTGTTTCCCCTCTATGAGTACAAGAGTTTAAAACTTTGCATTTAAAAATAACACTTCCTTCTTTGGCATAACCATTCATTTATGTATGGTTTCCTAAAATTACTTTTTATTTATGTCAATTTAAATTCAATACTCTTAAAAGCAGGAATTCTTAATATAGATGAATACTCATTCTTTATTATGATGGTTCCTGATGAAGAAATATATACAGCTTTAAATAAACACTTGAAATGGTGGATATATTTATTGAATTCTAGAAATGGTGGGTATATTTATTGACTAGAATTATAGAGGCTGAAAATCTGAGCATAAATCATACCCATAAAGTGTAATATAAAGCTAATGAAGACACAGACTGAAGTAATGGAAGAATTAGCCATTGTCACCAAAATAATAGGATGTTTAAAGACTTCTTTTGGCAGTTGCTATGGCTACTACAGAAAAAAAAAAAAAAGACACAGAAGACCTGAACAGCACTCTTAGCCATTCTGACCTAAGTAATATTGCTCCCAACAAATAACAAAATACAAATTATTTTTATAAGTGCACATTATACATTCAACAATATATTGGGTCATTAAATAAATCTCAACACATTTTAAAGGATTAAAATGATACAAAGTATATTCTCCAACCACAATGGAATTAAATTAGAGATCAATAACAGATTCTTTAGATAATATAAATTATTAATGAGTGGTTTGCATATTTTACATCAGTGCAATTTGCAATTAGGTAAAAATGTAAAGTTAAAAAATCATTATAAAAATAAGTTAAAATTAGAAAACTTGAATAAATCAATACTTATGATTTGTAATTAAAATCCCTTCTTTCAAGTATACGTGTTAGGGCTAAAAGATTTCTTAGACAAGTTTCACAATATCTTCAAAGAACAGCTAATTCCAACTTTATGAATTCCTGTGGAAAATGGAAATAAAGACAAAGGGAAACACAGCTCATTTTATAAAACTGGTAAAACCTCCATAAAAATCAGATAAGGACCAAACAAAAATAAATGGCTGAACAATTCCATTGGTGAAGAGAGATGCTAAAACCCCAAATTACTAAATAAAATACTTGAAACTAATGCTTACACTATACTACACACATACACACACACACACACACAAAGATACACGTTCGCACATACATCTTTGATAATCAAAAGAAACAAATCTGTCCCGTTACTGGAAGAAGGGTCAACATTACACAAATCTATTAATGCATCAAATTTCTACAAGGTACACATCATATGGCTGTATACAGAGAAATTTAAAAGCGTCATTATAACCAAATATTCATTTATTCCTTTAATAAATATTTACTGAGCATTTCTTATTTGTCAAATGTTGTTTTAAATCCTGGGGATGCAGCATTGAATTAATTTGAAATTTTTGAGGTATTTTCATTGAAGCCAGGAACAAACCAATAGTCTCCTCTCTCAGACCCACGTTGCCACATTCTGTGGGATCCTGTCCAATTGACTGAGAGATAGGAAATAAAAGAAATTAAGAGAACCCTAAACCAAGGAAGGGACACCTAAAGAAAAAACAGTCCAGACGAAAGCAACTCAGAACTGCTGGGAAATGCACAGCCAGGAAGACGACTTTTATAGGAAGACATACAATGTATTAGCTATTATTAGAAAAATAATTTAATTTTGAATGAAAATTTTGGGAAAGATTTGGCAATTAATACACAGAAAAGTAAGCAAATAAAAAAGGTAATTAGCAATTCCAGGGAAAATAATAAGTTGTTCAAGTAAAGAAAAATAGCAGTAATATTCTACATGGCTTGAGTGTGAGTCGCATGTGTGTAGTCATGATAACATGCATGCAGACTATGCACCTACATAGAGCTACAACCATACTAGGGATGGGCAGAGAAAGGGTGGTTATTGAGTGTGGTGGAAAAAAGAGTAAATCCTCCACTTGCATAGTGTGAAGTAAATATATTATATTAAAAAGGTGAAAACTCAATACAGCAGCAGTATGAGCATATTATTGGATGCAAAAATAGAGATAACAAATACAACAAGTAAAATTATTGAAACATTTGTCTCTGGGAAGCAATGAATAATGAGAAGTATTTTTAGGATGAGCTGATAGAGGAGGCCGCCATTTTCCTAATAAGCTTTATAGACAAGCTTGGCTTTTAAAACCACATATTAGTTTGAGAAAAAGAACAAAAAACAAATATAATCTTATCCAATGAATGGTCATTTACAGAAGACATTTTGTGAAATGGGAGAATGTTATGGATTTAGTCATTTCCCCTATAAAAGACATGTTCAAGTCTCAACCCCCATCTATGAATGTGAACCCATCTGACATAGAAACTTTGAAGATCTTATCGGCTAAGGTGTAGCCAAATTGAATTGGGTAAGTCTTAAAGCAATACGACTGGAGTTCTTACAAGCAAAAGGAGACAGAGCAGACAGGACGAGTAGGCAGGAACAGAAGGAGGAAGATGGCTATGTATCAGAGGCAGACTGTGTGACAGTCTGAGTTACGGATCACAGGGAAACCACCAGCAGACTTCAGAGAGAGTATGATTCTACTCATATCTTGATCATAAATTCTAGCCTCCCAAACTGTGAGACATTAAATCCCCATTTCTTAAGTCAACCTGTAAAGGCAGGGCTGGCAGATTAAGACAATAAAATATAATTCTGTCCAAGAGAGGGACGATATTCTTGAGTAGATAAGATTGATGGAGAAAAGCCATCCAGGCAGCAAAATAACTGGGGAGTCTCTAAATTGTATTTAATTCTATCTGATCCATAAAAGTGCATCTCTTCTGTTTTGTTTGTTTCTTAATTCTATGGAGACTGCTTGCAGACTATTGGCAATTGTCTCTCAATGTTCACCAGATGGAATATTTATCATGTATTCCACTCTTTTCTTTGATCTGATATAATACAGTTTACATTTAAGTCTAATCCAATTTTATGAAGTAAATGTCTAACATTAAAAAATTGGAAAATGCTAAGAGAAAATTTACAGTATAATAAAATGCATGATTATAAACACTGCTACAATCACACCATATGTAAAACCACTTTAACTTTTAACCAGATAATCATCTGCAGTGCAATGTACACATGCTGAGAAACAGGACCATTCTTCCAGAGTTTTAAAATGAAGTGGAAAGGGGCCAAGAGAAAAAAAAAAAAAATATATATATATATATATATAAAGAAACACAAACAGCATGAACTCAAAGGAGAATAAGCATGATAAACTTCAAAAATTTTATGAAAAATCCAAGGTGTTCTAAGAAAGGTGTAATTTGAAATCAATAATTCAATTACTTAAAAATCATAGTACTAAATAATCTCTCCTATGGAGCAGGTCAGATTAAAACTCAATTCCAGTGGCCCAAAGAATAACATAAAAATGAGTATGTCTATTTTGCAAACTGTGGGACAAACAACAGCATATTTTGGCAGCACAAACAAGTAAGGGGAAAGAAGTATGGTTTTTAATCTTCCCCCAAATCCTCTTGTTAAACCCAATTCATGATCTGAGATTAGGTACATCTCAGACTTAAGAGACATAAGGACCAAGTGTGACTCAAATTAATTTTGTTAAATTGATTGAAGTAAATATGGTGAGTATAATCGTCAAGATGACAAAATTATAAAGAATTTTCTCCCAGATGCACTGTTGGATTTTTCAAGAAAAAAATTTAACTATAAAATGAAAATTTTTTTAAAAAAACATGCTTTACTTATTGACACCAAAAATAACTAAACACAAAATTCCAAATAATTCACCTTCTAAAATATAACAATAATTCATATAATAATTCATAGCTTCAAAATTTGCATGTATGTGTACATTTGTGCTCACGCGCACGCACATGTGTGTCTGTATTTTAAAGTCTTAGGGGGTTGGTGTTTTATTCTTGGAGTTTTAACAGTTAAATTTTTCTGATTCAAATTGAATTCTATCTTGAATTGGAGTTCATCTTAAGTTCAGATTTAAAAAAAAATACAATGGCATACTATGTAAAACTGACTGTAACCAAATAAAGAAACCTATTTTAGCTTGGGAGAGATTATCAAATACTCAAGAGCTTCTGAAAGCCCAGACGCTCTCGCCCATAATCAGGCACACAGGTCTCCTGTCAGTCGGCTTGTCCACCCAGGAAACCCAGGGCGGAAAGACAAGCCTGGATCCAAACAAATGCACCAGTCCTTTATGAGATCACGATTACTTTAATATCCTAATTCAATGTTTTCCCTAAACTATTCCTCATTTTGGTCTGTGGTTAAAATGTTGTTGATTCTCCCCTTTCAAAGAGTTTGGAGGATACAGAATGTTTGAAATGCTATTCAAAGAGAGTAAGCTCTAAATTTGATAGTGTTGGAGTGGTAAAATATGGCTACTGTTAAAATTTGGGGAATAAGAAAACATGTGGCTTGCTGGATTTTTCTGATTCGATGTATCGCTATTGTTCTTTGTCATTGCTTTACTTGTGACGTCTGCCTTATTCCCATTGTGTGTGCATATGTGAATGTTACTTAATTCAGATTAATTAAAACTATATTTATTTCAATCTCGAAACTCAGTTGCTCCTTCCCTAATGCCAACTTCGCAGCTTTTTTCAAAAAACATTTAGGTGGAATGACTGACCGACTCAGTCAACCAACTAATTAATTCAGTGAAACAGTCAAGCAAATATATGTGATTTAAGTCAGTAATTCTGCATGAAGAATCATATTGTTGGGCCCTATAAATAAAGTATATTTTAAATTGGAAGAATAGAGCATGAGAGAAAATCCATAAATTTTGGAATGCTTTTGACATATTTTTGAGGGGATTAACTTTGGAACCAGACAGATCCATGTCCATTTCTTGGGGAAAAGTTGGCAGCTCTGGGCCTTCTCCTCTGTGAAATGGGCTTGATAACACCTATAGCAGTGTTTCTCAAAGGTGGACCTTCCTCAAGCCCATTTGTACCGGAATAACCCAAGACTCCGATGAAAACACATATTGCTGGGCTCAACCTCAGATCCACCCTGGTAGATTAATCCTCCAGGAAGCTCCATTATCCCACCCAACCAAGAGGGCGATTTTTAATCTCCCTAAATCTGAAAAGCCACTGACTGAACTTCTGGATTAGAATGTGGGTGAACATTCACAACCCAAACACATCAGGCCCTGGAAAACTGAGCCAGTTCAGATCCCGAAATCATTCACTCTGAATGCAACACTGCCCATATTTTTGTGGTAGGGGACATCTCTGTCCGAATTCTCTGGAGATACAGAAACCAGTGGAGGTGTTGTGGATGTAGATATGATATATTTTAAGGAATTGACTCACACAGTGGGGTGGGTTGGCCAATCAGATATGTAGTGCAGGCCAGTAGGCTGGAAATCGAGGCAGGATTTTGATGCTACAGTCTTGAGGCAGAATTTCTTCTTCTGTAGGAAACCTTATGTCTTGCTTTTAAGGCCTTCAGTTGATTGGGTGAGACCCATCCACATTTTTTAGAGTAATCTCTTTTGCTTAAAGTCAACTAATTGTAGCTGTTAACCACATCTACAAGACACCTTCACAGCCACACCTACATTAGTGTTTGATTAATAACTGGGTACTAGAGCCTAACCCAGTGGACACAAAAGACCACCCATTGCAGGAGGAAGGATTCCAGTTAGGACTGCTCCTGGGCATCAGAGATAAATGGCCCGGTGTGGTGAGAACAGAAAGGGCCCAGGATCATATGTGCTAGCAATTTACTGCACAAGTGCTAGAAATGTGCATACATGCTTGGAAGGTGAAATGAAATGAACATAACCTCGTGGGCTGCGTGGTCGAGGTGAGTGGACCCTAGCCGGGAAAGGGAAAGACATCACTGTGACTGCTTCCTTCCTTCTCAAGGACATTTTTTTCAGATACCATGTTACTGTGATGCCAGTACTACCTCTACAATATTTGAAAACACCTAGCAAGTTTTGTAGAAAACTTGAGTTGTTTCGTACACAATAAAGGACACAAAACAAATAAACGTGAAATAAACAATAAAGGACTCGAACAACAATAGCAAAATGGCAGGACTCATTTCACTGCCTTTGCAATGCAGGACAAAGCAACTGATGTCAATCTACCTTCCATTAATATATACACATTATATATTACACAATTTATGCATGATGTTGTATAACAATTGTAGTATGTGTGATGCCGACACTCACTTGAATAAATAACCTGTAAGCAAAGTATACCATTACTGTGTCTGTTTTTCATGGCAAAGTATTAGACTCAAACTAGTGTTTTGTCTCGATCTGGCCTAAGGAAAGCCAGATGGCTAAGCAGAAAGGCATCTGTTTTAGTATCTGAGTAAGAACGAGAACCATGTGGTCCCAAATTTAAAATCATTGTCTGGATGACTTGTGGATTTAGTAAATAATTATTCTTCTTCTTGTTCTTTAGATGTAAAATATGAATGTGTTCTAAGGTTGTGAAAATCACTAAAATTCATTGTGCAGGAGAAATGTGCACAAGGCGTGAGGCGGCTTACAGAGACTCTTTCCTGGGAGGGAAAGTGGAAAGGCTGGTACTGGATTGTTCCCTGGGTAAGACGCACTTGGTGAGGAATACATGAGAACTGGGCTACATGTTACAGCTTAGAAAGCACACTGCTCTCTCTGTCCTAGTTCACCGAGGAAAACAGGGGTAGAACAAGTGCACCAAAAATCTGCTAAAATTGAAAATGAAAAGAGCCTTAAAACTGGCTAGGAAACCATGACAGGCCTAGTGGTTTGAGCTCCTTTGGATAATTGTTGTCAGCCTGAGAATTCCTTGAATCCAAACTTCAGAGTTTTACATAGCTGGGGGACACGAGAGTGGCATGCGTGTGATTTGTCCATGTGAAGGTAAATTGCAGCAACAATGCTCGTAGGCACTGTACAGAGATGTGGGGCCCCTTTAGGCAGATCTGTTCTATCTCACAGCTCCAGAAGAGGGAGGAGAGGGTAGTGTTTAGCACAGAAGCAAAGCCATGAAAAGCAAGAGTGAAATCGGCATTTCTTACAACTATTAGAATTAAATTTGGAATTAAATTTTAAAATGCAATGCTAAATAATATTAAAAATCCATCTGAAAAATTTCAGAGAGCTTCTGTAGCTATAAAATAAGCTAAAAAGGGGGGAAAAAAGGAAAATAATATACCACATATTTGTTATTTTAATAGTGTCACAAGATAAGAAAAAATTGCAAGATAACAATTCTTCTAATACCATAATTTTGACTCCTAAACTCTCCGTTGAATATTTCGTTTTTAGTACTTTCTACCTACACATTCTTGTATGCCAGGAACCAAAAGCTGATATGTGTATCAGTTCCGTCTGAAATGTTTTTGATAGGCTTATTTCTGACTCAGAGCCGGCTGTGATTTTGGTCGCCTGCAGCTCAGGTTTCATGCAAGGGTGGCAATTTTTCCTTCATGTCACAAAAGTTTTTCTTCATGAGCACAAGAGCTTCGCAAAACCACCGGGGGGTAATGTTGACATACAACATGCAAACATACACACACATACACACACAGCCATAAAGCAAAACCAAACACACCAAAGCTGAGGCCTCCTTGGTGCTCAGTGCCCTCGTGCTGTGTCTAAGAACACAGGTCGTGTAGTCCAAGTCCGCAGGCCCGAGACTCTGTTGGAGCCTGAGCTCCAGAGACACTCGCATCGATTCTGAGACAAACGTGTGAAGTGCCCTGTTTAACTTTGCAACCAGAAATGGGTTGGTTTTATAAAGGGGATTTATTAAGCTACAAGTTGACAGTTCCAAGTCCAAAAAACATCCAGAGAAATATCCAAATATCCAAATGTCCGCATAGTCAAATATCCAGAAATGTCCCAAGAAATATCCAGAGAAAGATACTTTAACTCAAGAAAGGCCCGATGACATTCAGATTCCTCCATCAGCTGTGAAGGCACATGGTGGCATCTGCTAGTTTTCTCTCCTGGCTTCTGATTTCAAAATGACTTTGCCAGAGGCGTTTTCTTTCTGCATCTCCAAACATCTTGCTCTGTGTCAGCTCTGCAACTTTTTCCAAAATGGTTTCCTCTGTGGACTTCAGTAAATGACCCACCTAGAGTGGGTGGAGACTCATCTCCATGGAAACCACCTAATCAAAAAGATCCCACCAGCAATAAATTGAGGAACACTCTTCTGGGGTACACAGCAGTTTCAAACCTACACATACACCTTCAAGAAAAATGTTCTTACTTTATGGAATCCTCGTAATTATGCACATGCAATCACACAACCACACACACAGAGCCAATTCTTTACTTGCCCTGCTTAACGTGGCACCCAAACTCCTCTAAAATGTCTCTGTACTGTTGTTGAGTTGGGGACCACAGCACCATTGTCACTAGATACGATCAAATTGCTGGAGGTGTCGGCATATGGTAATAAACTCTCAGGCAGTGAAGAAACTTTAGAAATCTTTTTCTCCCATGCCGCACATTAAAAAACCAAGGCAATAGAGAAGTAAACTATCTATTTTCATACAGCTTGTTAGTACCAAAGCGAAGTTCCTGGTGTAATCTACCATTCCTCTGCTTTCCTTTTCTATTTTTTGACACAAGACAGAAATAATAATTATAATTGAGGTGTACTTAGACAAATCAAATTAAAATTTTATTTCAATTCACTGAATGTGGAAAAGATTTTTGGTCAACTTGAGCTCCAGTGTAGTCTCATAAATGGAAGCAATTGAATGACTTGATTTTACTTTAATAAGACTGTAAGGCATGCCACACACACAGTAAGAACCTAAAATTCAACATTTGTCAAACATTTTCTAAGACAACCACTGTGGAAAACATGAGAAAACTAAAACTGAAGAAAAATACAGTGGTCTCATGTGACACTCCATTGTTTCTACAATGCACTGGTTATATATATTAAGATCGCCTGCAAAAATGTTGGGCGATCCATATTTAATAACTATTTTATTATATTATAGTCTTCAATTTATACTATGAAACCAATTTTTATTATCATAAAATTTACGAAATTTCATTACCTGCATAACATATATAAAGTATTATTTTCTCCACTTAACTCTGAAATTTGTAACAACATCTCAATTGCTTTTTTCATCCCCTTATCAAAGTTAAGGTATAATTTTCCAAAAAGATAAGTTCATGACTTTCTGGCAATATAAAATGAATACTTGCCAAAGATTTTTACTTACTTCACTAATTAATAAGTGGATCGATAAGATGTTTAAATTTGTCCAAATAATATTTGAGAAGCAAAGTATTTATAAGAATTTAACAAAAGACGTTAGGATAAGACTGCTAGCTTAAATACAAAACTAAAATCCAACATTATTTGTACAAGAGGGTTTCAATGGCTAACTGGGTAATAAATCATAAGCTTTGAGGTTATCTTCCCTGCCAGACAGAAATCATTCACATATTCATTAGGAGAAAGTATTCACACTGACATCTGCCCCTACAGAGTTGTAAAGAAGCCCAGTCAGTAGAAAATCAATCAAAGGTGCAAGAACTTTACTGAAAGAACATCCAGTGATCGCTTTTACCTGTTTCCAAGTTTTGGAAAATTTTCTCCAAAATTTTATGATTTAGAATTTAGAGACTATGCTTTCAAAAGCCCCAAATAATTTCTTTCTATCTTCCAAATCACTCATTTGCAGAATATATTTGGTCGATTATTAAAATAGTTAAACCTATTTTATTTTAGTTTTTTAGTAAGTCCATTAGCTAGCTGCTCAACTCCTAAAACAGAGAAAATTTAAAAAGAAAATAATTTCTGAGTGGAAAATTTTGCTTTATTTGTTTGGAGAAAACTGTCGAATTTTCTGCTATTAAGAATGGGTTCAATTCAAAGGTTTTTTAAGTGCCAGTTTGAGGTCCAGAAAATTCCAAGGGCCTCCACATTTTCACCGTATGTGTGGAAACTTTAAATCTAGCAGTGGAAGTTTAAGTATTTGAAGAAGGGAAAATATAGAATTTCTGAGGCAGTTGACCTAGAATGTCCCTGGACAATTTAATTAGTCTGTTAAGCCCCTCAAAAGCAAGGCTTTTGGAAATTTCTTTGCTTTAGGGTTTCGCCTCAGGAGCATCTAATAATTTCCTTGTTTTTGTAAGACAGAGTTACAGAGGCATTTGACCATTGCTGTTATGACTCCAATTTCCTTTCTCTCGTATCCATCACTGCTTAAGTGGCAATAAGGGAAATGAAGGTCTGCAAACCCAGTTGGAAGAAATGGGAAAATGACTTCCAAATTTGGAGTATAAATGAGAAGGAAATCCTGAATTTACGAATAAATGGCACTCCATGCTCCATGATGACAATTAAAATTCATCATGAATACATTACTAAATTATGCAGTATGACAACCTATACAGTCTACTTTATCCCTTAAGCTTTGCAAAAAATATATGCTAAATTAAAATTTGAGAGAAACAGAACCTACACAATAAGAACCATGGCTATGTATACATTTTTCTTTTTCTTTTGTTTTCTTCTTATCACTTAATGTTGAAGCACAGTCCTAATGAGAAATGTGCAAAGAGGATAACTTCTTAATACTATATTGTACTGCAGTATTTGTGCTATGCAGTCTTCGCTTATTGTACTTTAAAAGCTAACTAAATCTGCAGTTCTAATGAGGCTGATTTTCAGCAGAGAATAAAAATTCCTATGTATTGAGCTCGTTTTAAACTAAATCAACCTCATAAACTATTAAATGGCTGTCATGACCAATTTATTTACCCTTGTTTTATTTCCACTTATCTCATTCTTTAATAGTATAACAAGTCATTTACATTTTCCATAAATGCAGCCTCCATATATTGCTATATTGCATTGTTCCTGTGGTGAATTAGGCTTTGAATAGTGCTATTTTGAATAAAGCTCATACTACCAGGTATGTACCTCAAGCATTTTTTAAATTACTGTTATTTTGAGGTATTGAGTTTCTGAACAAAATCCTAATATAAAAATGATGGAAATCAGGAAAAATGTATAATCTGAAGTGATTTCAATATATTTTAAGGAAGACTTGATTTTCACAAATAAATTCAGATTTATGGTTTAGTTTATGACTGGTATTTTTTATTCACTGAAAGTTGTGATTTCACCACATAGTAAGATCCAAAGCACATTTTCATACTTCTCGAAAATCCACTTATGGAAAAGGTAATCACAATATTAATGAAATAACTTTGAATTGTTTAGTATAATCAGGATTACACTTACACTATATCTAAACTAGCATATACGTTTAAGGAGGCTGTGAATTTGTTTTGTCTGCAGCTATATATCCTGGGCTGCAGGATATATTTGCAAGGGTTCCAGGCCACAGTAAGTGTTATTCCTTGACTGAGTGAATTAATGAATGTTTTTTATTAGACAATATTCAATCTGGCATTACATTGGAATTACTTTAAAACATGTGTAATGTATTTTGGCAATATTTTGTTTTCTTTCAAAGAATATGTTAAAAACTGATTCATGATGCTTATTGTAAAGTTACTCTATGAACTGTGTCAAATATAATTAAAGTTAACTATCAAACTAAAAAAATGTCTACTATGAACACTCCATCTCATCAACTTTCAAACAATTATTGACCTAGAGAATAAAATAAACAAAAAACAAACACTTTAACATTAAAAATCACTTACTTCTGATACATGGCCCCTTAAAAGCTTGTGTTTTCAAAATACAATTTTGCTCATAAATTTATCTTACCATATATCTGGGCAAATCTCACAACTTATTTTAGCAACCTAGAATGAATGCATTTCTACAAGGAACTTTAACATATTTATTTTATACTCTTTCAGGAAGACTACAAAATATGTGCTGTGGGATCTAGAAAAAAAATATATGCTAGGAACTAAAAACAACTGTGAAAAGCTATTAGTTCTTTTTCCTTTAAATTCCTTAAAAATCTCATATTTGATTTTCTAAGTACTCCTACTAAAATGTAAAAAGCAAGATAATTCAGCTGTGAAAACAAGCAACATTTCTTCTAATATAGAACAGCTGAGTGCTTCACTGTCTTTAGAAAGGGTACATGCCTTCTCCAGCCACAGGATTTCTTTTTTTAATCAAGTCGTTATTATGGTTATGTTGCAGTGAAGTAAGGGCTTTCCTTCCTTATTGAAGAAAACTAAGGAGAAGAAAAAGGCAGAGGGATCCTAAATTGTTTTAGTTTGTATTACATTGGCCTTGAAAAGAAAGAGAAGTCTAATTTAGCCAAAAAAAACAAACAGCCAGTTACCACAAATTCCAAACTCTCAGGTTATAGGGAAAGAGACCCGTCAATTCAGAGATGTCAGGGCTGCTGGTGAAATCGAATACAAAAAACGCTGTCCTGTGAGTTGCCGCAGCTAGCTTCTCTCCTAGACAGTGTTTTGGGGGGAATCTTTGTACTTGCTGTTCAACAAAATCCTTTTTGAAACAACAGAAAAGGTAGATTGGGAAAGAATCACGTGGCCTAAAGTCTACTTTTATTTATTCAGAATCCCAACAAAATGGGTCATCTCTGACTGCTAAGAGAAAAATAAAAGGAATAGTTTCCTGAGAATTTTTAAGCCAATGCACTATTAACTATACCACCTAACATTGTTCTTTTCCTTTCCCTTTTCACTCTTGCAGCTACCACATGTGATGGAAGGAATCCAAGTTAAACACTCTCACCAGAGCAGGCTCCAAGACAGATGACTGGGCCGCGGGCTTGGCCAATACAATGCACTCTATTCTCTATTTATTTTTGTAGTTCAAAGACCTGGCAGAAACCAGCCTGATTCCTGCCATAAAAACCAGTGCGCTCGTGATTACTGCACAGAGATTTTTATCTCTGAATGCCAGCTACACAGATCGACCACATATACAGAACAGGGGGATTTAATTATTATTATTATTAATTAGAGAAGTGGGTATACAGATATAGCACGTGTAAAATAAGGGTCCCCATACACCATCCTATTAGTAACACCCTACATTGGCGTGGAACATTTGTTAAAATTGATTAAAGAACCTTTTTATAATTGTGATACTAGCTATAGTCCATGGTTTGATTTAGGGTTCACCATTTGTGTTGTGTAATTCCTAGGAATTTTTTTTAATTCTGATAACATATATAATATAATGTTTTCCCTTTTAACCTACACTCAAATATGTAACTCAGTGGTATAAATTGTGTTCGCAATGTTCTACTATCACCACCATATACTACCATGACTTTTCCATCATTCTAAATAGATACTCTATCTTAGGCCTGTTCTAGCTTGCTAGTTGCCGGAATGCAATATACCAGAAACAGAATGGCTTTTGAAAAGGGGAATTTAATAAGTTGCTAGTTTACAGTTCTAAGGCTGAGAAAATGTCCCAATTAAAACAAGTCTACAGAAATGTCCAATCAAAGGCATCCATGGAAAGATACCTTGGTTCAAGAAGGTTGATGAAGTTCAGGGTTTCTTTCTCAAGTGAGAAGGCACGTGGTGAACACAGTCAGGGCTTCTCTCTCATCTGGAAGGGCACATGGCGAACACAGCATCATCTGCTAGCTTTCTCTCCTGGTTTCTGGTTTCACAAAGCTCCCCAGGAGGCATTTTCCTTCTTCATCTCCAAAGTGCTGGCTGGCAGACTCTCTGCTTTGTGGTGCTGCAGCATTCTCTGCTCTCTCTGAATCTCCTTCATTCTCCAAAATGTTACCTCTTCTATAGGACTCTAGAAACTTATCAAGACCCACCCAAATGGGTGGAGACATGTCATCACCTAATTCAACTTAACAACCACTCTTGATTAAATCACATCTCCGAGGAGATGATCTGATTACAATTTCAAATATACAGTATTGAATAGGGATTTGAAGAAATGGCTGCTTTACAAATGGTATTAGGATTAAAGCATGGATTTCCAGGGTACATACATCATTTCAAACAAGCACAGAGCCTTAACTCCCTATTCCCTACCCTTATCCAACTCCTCCTATGTATATTCTAGATTCTGACACTGTGAATTTGCTTATTTTAATTATTTCCTATCAGTGAGATCATATATGATCTGTCTTTTGTGTCTGGTTTATTTCACTCTACATGATGTCTTCAAAGTTCATCTATATTTTCTCATGTAGCAAAACTTCATTCCTTTTATATAGCTGAATAATACTCCATTGAGTGAATGTACCAAATTATGATGCATTCATGTGTTGACAGGCACTTGGGTTGCTTTTGTCTTTTGGCAATTGTCAATAAGCTGATATGAACATTGGTGTGCATATATCTCTTCGGGTTCCTGCTTTCCAATCTTTTGGCTCTATGCTTAGAAGTGGGTTTGCTTGGTCATATACTAATTCTATACTTAACTTTCTGAGGAACTGCCAAACTGTTTTCCAAAGCAGGGATTCCATTGAACGTCCCCACCAGCAATGAATGAATGTTTCTATTTCTCTACATCTTCTCCCACACCTATGATTTTCTTTTTTTTTTTAATAATATCCATCCTAGTGGTATGAAATGATATCTCTTTGTAGTTTTTATTTGTATCTGTCTATGGCTAATAATGTTAGATATCTTTTTATGTGTTTTTGGCCATTTATAGATATTCTTTGGAGAGATGTCTATTCAAGTCTTTTGCTGATTTTTTAATTGAGTTGTTTGTCATTTTTGTGGTTGAATTGGAGGATATCTTTATTTGTTTTATTTATTAATCCCTTCTTGGACATGTGGTATACAAATAGTTGCTCCCATTGGGCAGGTTGGCATTTTAGTCTGATGACAAAGACCTTTGATGTGCAAAAATTTTTCATTTTTATATGATCCCAATTATCTATTTATTTGTTTATTTTTTGTTCATGCTTTCAGGATAAAATCTAAGAAACCATTGCCTAACACAAGATCCTGAAGACATGTCCCTATGTTTTCTCATATGTGTTTGATAATTCTGGCTCTTGTATTTAGACCCTTGACCCATTTGAGTTGGTTATTGTATACAGTGTGAATTTAAGGATTCACCTTCATTCTTTTGCAAATAGAGATCCAATTTTCCCAGCATCATTTGTAGAAGAGACTATTCTTTCCCAGTTGAGCAGTCTTTGTGCACTTATCAAAATCAGTCAGCCGTAAATGTGATTTCTGAACTCTGTTCGATTCCTTCGGTCTGTATGTCTATCCTTGTGCCAGTATCAGCTATTTTCATCATATTATCTTTGTAATAAGTTCTAAGACCAGGAAATGTGTGTCTTCCAACTTTGTTCTTCTTTTCAAGGTGGTTTTGTCTATTCATGATGCCTTACCCTTCCATGTAAGCTTTTTATTTGATTTGCCATTTCTGCAAAGAAGGCCTTTGGGATTTTGTCTGGGATTGTGTTGACCCTGTGAATCACTTTGGGTGGGACTGACATCTTAGCATGCTTAGTCTTCCAAGTCTTGAACGCTAAAGTCCTTCCATTTATTTAGGTCTTTGATTTTTTTTTTTTTAGAATTGTTGTTTTGTCATTTTCTGTGTATAAGACTTTCAGATCTTTGGTTCATTTTTTCCCTAGATATTTGATTCTTTTAGTTTGTGAGGGGAATTTTCTCCTGTTTTCTTCTTCCAATTACTGTTTCTAGTTTGTGGAAGCACTACTGATTTGTGAGTGTGAATCTTGCATCACACTACTTTATTGAATTCATTTGTTAGTTCTAGCAGCTTTGTTGTAGATTTTTCAGGACTTTCTGTGTAAAGGATAATGTCATCTGCAAAGAGAGAAAGCTTTATTTCTATCCTTCCAATATGGATGAGTTTATTACTTTTCCTTGCCTAGTGGCTCTGGCTAGAACTTCCAGTACAATGTTGAATATCAGTGGTGGCAGCAGGCATCCTTTTCCTGTTCTTTATCTTATATACAACACTTTTGGTCTTTTACCATAAAGTAGGATGTTAGCTTTTCATATATGTGTTTTGTAATGTTGAGAAAGTGTCTTTTTATTCTGACTTTTCTAAAATTTTTATAAGCGCAACAGGATTTTTTCAAAAGCCTTTTCTGCATTCATTGAGATGAATATGTGAATTTTCCCTGTCATTTTTTAAAGTGGCATTACATTAATTGATTTTCTTATATTAAACCACCATTGCATACCTGGGATAAACCCACTTGATCTTGGTGTATAATTTTTTAACGTACTTTAGGATTCAGTTTGCTGGTATTTAATTGAATATTTTTGCATCTGTATTCATATGAGATATTGGTCTGTAATTTTCTTTTCTTGCGGTATTTTTTATCTAGATTTTTGTATAAAGGTGAAGTTGGCTTCCAACAATGAATTTTGGAGTGTTTGCTTCTTTTCAATGTTTTGAAGGAGTTTTAGCAGAATTAATATGCATCCTTTTTGGAAGTTTGGTAAAATTCCCCTGTAAATTCATCTGATCTGGGCTTTTCTTTTTTAGGGAGGTTTTCAACTACTGATTCAATTTCTTTACTAGTAATTGGTATATTGAGATATTTTATTTGTTCCTAAGTCAATGTAAGTAGTTCGCGTGTTTCTAAAAATTTGTCCAATTCATCTAGTTTATATAGTTTATTGACATACGATTTTTCATAGTGTCTTCTTAACAATCCCTTGAATTTCAGTGGGGTGAGTAATAAGGTCACTCTTTGCATATCTTATTTCAGTTATTTTGTCCTCCCATTTTTAAATTTCATCAGTCTAGATAAAGTTCAGCCAACTGTATTGATCTTCTCAAAGGACCAAATTTGGTTTTGTTTATTCTGTCTAGTGTTTGTTTTTTGTTGCTTTTTTTTATCTGTTTAAGTTCTCTATTTCCTTTATCTCCCCTGTAATCCTTGTTATTCTCTTCCTTATTCTTGTTTTGGGTTTACCTTACCTTTCTTATTCTAGTTCTTCCAGCTTTGAGGTTAGTTCTCTGATTTGAAGTCTTTTTTCTTTTTTTAGTGTAAGCATTTAGTGCTATAAATCTCAGCACTGCATTTGCTGCGTCCCATATGTTTTGGAATGTTATATTTTCATTTTAAGGAGGGTTTTTGAAAAGAAAAGAAACCCAGCTTCCATTTAAGCCTTGAAATTTAAAATGATACACTGCCAGCTTACAGACCTTTTTTAAATCAAAGTAGCCCCATCAAAAGGCTGTTCCTGTCTCTCTAGGTCATTTAGAAAACCATCAATAAGTAGGCCAGGCAGGATTTCAGCTTCTCTTCCAGCTGGCATGTTGTCCTCAGCTAGAGTTGAATCTTGGTTTCATTTTCTCAAAAGAAATATTTACAATTTTGTCTTCTGTTTACTAGCAAATGGAACTTTTTCTAAAGGATGCTTAGAGTAAATTGGGAGTTGTTTTTTTAAGGATGGGTCATGTAGATTTAAAAATGACTTAATTGCTTTATTGGTCTAGGTAAAACTTTATAAAAAAAACTCACCTTGGCTAGAAATCAATAATCTAAGCATGTTCTCTTTGAGTTTTAAATTGTGTATTCATAAAATAACAAAGAAGTAAGCCTATAAAGCAAATAAAATAAATGCTGTAATATTCAGACTAAGGAAGTTCCCTTCCTTGAGCATGTAAAGTCACTATTGTACCACTTCACACTTAAAACTGCCCACTTTACATTTGCCACTTCACACTTCAAAAGTGTAACAACCTTACAACAGTAAACTTCCATTAAAACCCCTCATTTTTACTGCTACTATAGTCAGAATTCTAATTTTTAGTGTATGATATAAAATCCATATAGCAATATCATTTTTTTTTGTATACTGTATGACAGGGTCACATTTCATTAGTTTTCCATGTGAATATCCCATTATTGTAGTATCATTGTTTAATTCTTGTTTGTTTTGTTTGTTTGTTTTTTGGGAAGTGCATGGACTGGGAATCATACCATGGTCTCTCACATGGCAGGTAAGAATTTACCACTCAATTAACCTTCCACTCCCAACATCATTTTTTGTTTGTTTGCTTAAAAAGTAGGTTCATTTTTAAGGAAATTAGTAGAGGAAAACCAGTTTCCATCTGGTATCATTTGCTATCAGCGCAAAGAACATTTTTTTTTAGTATTTTTTGCAACATGAATCTGTTTGCCATGAATTCTCTCAGTTTTTCTTTATCTGAAAATGTCTTTATTTCATTCTTTTTAAAAGAGCATAATAACTGAGGAATATTTTTACTGGCAACAGAATTCTGGATTAACTTGTTTTGCAAAACTTTAAAGAAGTCTTTCTTCTGTTCTGCGCTTAGTGGTTTCAGACGAGAAAGTACTAATCATCTGCATTATTGGTTCCCTTTTTGTAATTTGCC
This sequence comes from Tamandua tetradactyla, assembly GCF_023851605.1. Taxonomy (NCBI): domain Eukaryota; kingdom Metazoa; phylum Chordata; class Mammalia; order Pilosa; family Myrmecophagidae; genus Tamandua; species Tamandua tetradactyla. The sequence goes on along the minus strand of NC_135348.1, from coordinate 42,421,295 downwards.
CTTCTTTTCTTGGATTAATTTCTTGGTTTTCTCTTTAATTTGATTTTCATTCTAGTTGTTTTGGTTTGTTTATCAGTTGTTGTTTTTTTTTTTTGTTTGTTTAATACAGGGTTCCTGGATCTTTAAGTCAATATTTGGGAAAAATCTTTAAATATGTTTCTGCTCTGTTCTCATGTTCTCCCTGTCTTCTCATTCTGGAAATCCCATTATACATATTTTGCATGGCTTTCTCTTGTCCCTCATGTCTCTAAACCCTGGTAATTTTCTTCTCTTTTCTTCATATTGTATAATATCTGTTGGTCTATATTTAAGTTAATTGACCTCTTGTTGTCCTGTCACAAACCGGCCAGATAATTTTTCATTTTGGGTATTTTATTTTTCAGCTCTAGAACTTCCATGTGGTTCTTCTTTCTTTGTTTTCTTTTTTTTTTTAATCCCCCAGTTTTCATTTCTCTACAAAGATTCCTTATTTTTTAATTAAGAGCATATTTCCCTGTATTTCCATGAATATATTTGTAATAGTTTTCATAATTCTTGGTCTGCTAAATCCAGTATCTGAGTCATATTGGAATTAATTTCTATTGGTTACTTTTTTCATATTTTCCTTTAAAAAATGTCTAGTAACTTTTAGTGCAATTTTATTAAGATATATTCACATGCCGTATAATCATCTGAAGTATAAAATCAGTGGTTCACAGTATCATATAGTTGTACATTCATCATCACAATTTCTGAAAATTGTCATTACTTCATAAGCAATAAAAGTAAGAATAAATATCAAAGTAAAAGTAAAAAAGAATACCCAAAACATCCTAAACTCCCATTCTCCCCTATTATTTATTTATTTAGTGTCATTATTTTCTTACTCCTCTGTCCATACACTGGATAAAGGGAGTGTTGGTCACAAGGTTTTCACAATCACAGGGTCACACTGTAAAAGCTCTGTGGTTTTACAATCAGTTGCAAGAATCAAGGCAACTGGATTACAGCTCAGCAGTTTCAGGCATTTCCATATAGCTGCTCCAATACACCAAAAACTGGAAAGGGACATCTAATTAATGCATAAGAATGACCTCCAGAATGAGCTTTTCTGTTTGAAAGATTTCTGTTTGAAATCTCTTTAGCCCCTGAAACTTTATTTTGTTTCATTTCTTTTCCCTCTTTTGGTTAAGATGACTCTCTCACTCCTATGATGCCAGGGCCACGCTCATCCCATATGGGCAGGGAGACTTATACCCCTGGGAGTCATGTCCCTCATATGGGGGATGGGAGAGAGTTTAGGTAAGGAGCTGTCTTAGAGAGAGGGGCAATGAAAGAGGTTCTCTGGGGGTGACTCTTCTGTTACATATGCCCTTGATTCTGCAACATTCCTCTGATTGATGCTTCATAGACTAGTAGGTAGTACAGTTATTGACGTATCACTTTGAAGCTTTTGTAAAATCAGTTTACACTTGGCTAGGGTGCCCCTGCGTCAAGTCTCTCCTTAATGAGCCCCTTTAATTTGGTTGGGGCCAATCACCATTACTCTGATTCTCCTGGATTTCATTGAGGCTTGGTTTTAAGTTTTATAAAGGCAAAAGTAGAACGGGCTTTACTCTAGGGCAAAATCATTATTTCAAATGAATGACGTTTCTGGAGTCCAAACTAGATGAATGTGGTATAGAGAGATCCCTCTGTGGAACTCCAGAGGCTCCCAGTGCAACTCTACCTTCAGTATGTCAGCTTTGTTCCCAAGCCAACAGCAAGTGTAGACAAGTCTTTTGTAGTCTCTCCTTGTGCATGCGCAACCCTGGCCTCAGCCAGAAACTTGCTTCGGAACTCTACCTCATATTCTGCTATTCCCTTCCCATATGCTCTCTTCTTTTCTCTCCTGTTGAAATCAAAATAGTGCACTCAAGCAGAGGCATTGAGAGCTACAACTTCATATAAAATTACTTTTCTGGCATACGGTAAACCAAAATATCAAATTCCTTTTAATCTCCTAAGAAGAGGTTTCACTCACACTGTCCACATAATATGAAATGTTTTCTTCCTTACCTGTCTATTTTAACTCCCTGAACAAAACTTCTAAAATTAATGGGTATTTACTCAGTCCAAGGAACTGAATTTTCTTATTTTTACTCCTAGAAAGTAAAAGAGACAGGAATTACTTACTGCTCTTTTAGTGGAGGCTTCGTGGTTTTGTTGACCATGCTGACATCAGATGCCAATTTTTTACGTAGAGGTTGGCTTAGGTAGAATTACTTTAGGTGTTGGTTATAGGGCTGACACAGCATACACATGCTCCCCTCAGAGATGGGTCATGTCCTTCCTGACCTGCTGTCCTCCTCGCAGGGATGTGGGCAGCGAGGGTTTGCTAGTACTCATCATCCTGATCTACCTCTCTGAGATTTCACGTTATCAAATTGAGTTTTCAATTTATTCACACTTCCTAGGCTAGAACTGAGGCCTGAAAAATTTCTTACTATAATTATTTTCACATCCTCATCCTTTTCTTTTAAAACATAATATGCCTTGCCCCCAGGATTCCCCAAATAAGCAAATAAGTAAAACCATCTGATTTTAGTGTTCTTACTTAATCCTAGCTATTCAACTTTGCTGTAGCTCAGCTATTCGGATAGCTATCTGTGGCTGTCCAGCATCTTTGCTGTGTGATGCCTCTGTCCCTTTCTGAGATTAATGCATTCAACTGCTTTAGCCATTGATATATTCTCTCTCTTGTACTAGAGTAAATAAGAATCTGAAGCACATGGCCACACATTGGGTCGTGTTATTCTTTTTAACTGCCCTTACTATGATGACTCCCTCAGCGCTTTTTCACTCTGCAGTGGATGCTGTTATCTTCTCTCCAATCAGCCCTTCAGGATTTAAGCGCTCAATTCCCTAGATGCTGGGAATTTTGATTCAGGATGGTACTCAGCTGATGCTACAATAAATAAAAGCAAAGTTTATAACTAGCAGACCTGGAATTTGCATTTTGGCTGTCCTACATCTGAGATTCAATTACGCAGTAATGCAGCCCATGTGGCAAAGAAGAAACAATCAATTGATACTCTGATAAAGCAAGCAAATAAACAAATAGCAACCCCCAAAGCTATTATACCTATGTCATATGGATGCAAGTAGTAAATTTCATATTCTGCAGATTTATATGGACAAATGGCCTGGTATCCTCAACAAATTAAACTTCAAAAAAGAATTGTTGAAGAAAGGGGCTTGGAAATGATAGGACTTTGCATTTTCATCATTTGTAATGTATGGGTCTTATTTCAATCTTAATTCTAACAAACACTCTGGGAAAAACTTTGAGTATATCAAATATCATTGAATATATTTTGGTAAGATTAATCCCCAAACAGATTTTTAGACAAATGATTAGAATATCATTGAATATTTGATATTATTCAGAATAAAAATGGATAGGTTTCTAAAGGAGTCCATATAATTTAGTGATATACACTGAAATATTAAAGATGAAATAATATGGCTCTTGAGATTCTTCTTCAAGGCAAACCAGAAGTGGTGGGAATTGGCAAGAAAGATAGACAATGCAAGATTGGCCATGCATTGATAAAGACAGATGGTACATGGGTTTGGGTGATAACTATCTCTATCATTTGTATATATTTTAATTTTCTATTAACAGAAGTTTAAAAAGTAGCAGTATCAGATATTACGTTTACTAAATATCTATTGCTCAGTCTAGAAATGTAGAAATGATTTTTAAAATTGATTATATATATAACCACCATGTTAAAGTCACCTAAAAATTCTAATCATTTGTCTAAAAATCTGTTTGGGATTAATCTTACCAAAACATGTTACTGGCTCTCTTTTCTCAACTGGTCTCTACAGTGGCTGGGCCAGTGGTTAAGGTGATTGTCCAGGATTTGCTACGTAATTGACTCTAAATAAATGTTATTAAATATCATAGTAAGCTAAATACTATATATATATATATATATATATATATATATATATAAGCTAGTCAATAATAAAATAAGTTAAATATAATGAGTATACCTTGTTAAAATCAAGGAAATTATTTCAATGGCTATATAATTCCTACCATATTTTTCCTATGTGCTATAATTCACTACTACAAGTTAGTTTTGCTTATATGTGAATGTGTTGACAAATTATCTTTCTCTGGTAACATACCTGCTCCTTCACAGGGAATGGTTCTACAGGGAAAAAGAAAAATCTGCCCTCTTCCTGAGAGGCCCTTTCAATCATGCCTGTATAATCTTGGTTTGCACCACAAGTAAAAACTAGGCATGAAATTATAGAAATAAAGTAAAGTTATTAAAATGAAAGAAACAACAATGCGTATAGAAGGCTCTTTGATAAGCCATGTAAAAACACTGAGACCAATAAAATCATTTCAGTAAGAAAATGGAACCACAGAGAAAAATTCATATCGTATATGTTCATAGATGTTCCTCTGAGATTGGTTTTGAAGTCACCAGCACTGTCAAAGCTTTTCTCCTTATGCATCTTGTAAAAAATAAATGAGTTAACCTCACCCAGTGAGATGGGCTACATAGAAAATTAGTGAAGAAGAGCACAGGGTTTGGAGAGAGACTGCCGGAGGCAGTTCCCCCCAGCGTGTGAGGGTGAGATGCCTGTCATCCCCAAGCCTCACATCCTTCACAGGCAAACCTGAGACAGCAACAGGAATTTACATCGTAAGAGTGGATAAATGAGCTACAACCTGCAAAAGAACCGAGAACAGGTGCAGCAAAAAGGAAATGCAAAATGAATTGTCATATTACTATTTTATTACTATTACCGTCATTACTTATATTTGTAAATAATTAGATACAAAAATATAAAGTTAGTGCATTGGAATCTTTAGATTTCAGTGTTCATCCACCAACATGTTTTTTCTTTTAAATTTTTATTGTAATAGCTCAAAATTTCCCATTTTTTCCTCTTTGAACTGCAATTTCATAGTATTAATTAAATTAACAATATCATGCTACCATTACCAATATCCATTAACCCAGATTTTTATCCCCTCAAACAGAAAATCTGTACCCATTAAGCAATACTTCCCTTGTCCCCACTCTGCCTCTGGCCCGATAGCTTGTAATTTACAATCCATCCCTATGAAATTAGCTTCTTTTTGTTATTTCATAGAGGCAAGTAAATACTATATATATATATATATATTTTGATCTGGCTTACTTCACCCATATTTTAAGGGGGGGGATATTAGACATATGGAGATTATTCCACTGTATGTATTGATCTAACAAATAAATATTGAATGTTTTACTATGTCCCAGGCATTGTTACTTGGAGTGCAAATGTGAATTAAATTGTCTGCTGTTCACAAGTTGCTTTTAGACATGTAAAGAATTAACAATATGTAGAAATCACAAGAGATATTAAAGAATTGTAGAAAGAGTATAATAGATAGAGAAAACAAAGAATGGGGAGTCTGACCTGAGAAGAATGTCAGGAAAGTTCTTAGAAGGAAGAAAATATTTAAACTATCTGGGAGAATGATTGAGGAAGACTGTGTGCCATGCTTAACAGCAGAGGGAAAAGCTTACAGAGAGACACACCCTGGTAGGCATAATCTATTCCTTTCTTTCTTCATTCATTCAGCAAATCATTTTTGAATGCCACACCTTGAGGATGCTGTATTGAATAAAACAGACAAAATCTCTTTTTTCATGAAACTTATGTATTGAAAAATAGAAACACATTAATAAATAAAATATCTCATGTAGTGATTAAGTCAATAAAGGAAATCAGTGCAAAGTAAATAGACAGCGAGTGATCTGGGGAAGTAACGCTATTGTATAAGACCACTTCACTGATGAGGTATCACATGAGTAAAGACTTAAGGAAGTGACAGAGCAAACCAATTGGAATAACTTTTCAAGCACATGGATATCTTAGTTTGCCAGGGCTTCTGTGTCAAATACCACACAGTGGATTGTCTTAAACAATGGGAACTTATTGTCTTATGGTTTTGGAGGATAGAAGTAGAAAAGCAAGATCTCAACAAGTCTTGCTTTCTCCAGGAGTCTTTAGCATTCTGATGTTGGTTTACCAAAATCTCTGGGGTTCCTTGCTTGCATCTCTGCTGCCATCACCATGGCTTCTCCTTCTGGCTTCTACTTCTGCTTGCTCATCTGCGTCTCTTGTCTAGATTTCCTCCCTTGTAAGGACTTCAGTCATATGGATTGAGGCCCACTTCGCTTCAATTTGATTTCATCTAAATAGGATCCTCGAATTTCCCGTTCACAAATGAGTCCACACATACCTTAACTAATATTATCTTCCACGATCCCATTTACAAATGGGTTCACACCACAGTGATGTGAATTAGGAACTGAACAGGTCTTGTGTGGGGGACATGATGTGATCCCCAACAAAAACCATAGCAAGTACAAAGGCTCTGGTGTAGGAGTTCAGTTAACATGCTTCAGAAATGCCAAAAGACCAGAGTGGCTGACACGAAGTGAATGTGGCTGAGAGATTTAGGACCTGAAATCAGGGTGTAGCAAAGTCTGGAAGTAGAAAGACACATAGAGTCTTTTAGGACATGGCAAGCACTTTCGTTTACATGTTGATTGGAGAATTTTTAATAAATCTGTTCTTTGATCTGATATTAGGTTTTGAAAGCTCTGGCTGGTGAGTGATTAAATTGATTGTACAGGTAGAAACAGGGAAACAAGACAGGAAGCTTTCCTTATAATCTACAGGACCAATACTTGTGGCAAGGAGAAGGGAAACAACGCTGACATTGTGAGATCGGTCAGATTCTGAGGCTTTAGTCATGAGAAAAATATTGGAGAGATGGTGATACTCTATAAAGGATCCAAGTTTTATATTATTGAGTATATTGATATTTTATCTTCTTTTGTTGAGAAATTATCGTGCAGTTAATTTTTGACAATTTTAGTTTTGTGCGTAGGGCACTTGTAAGAGTTTGTCACTTATCTTTGCTGAAACATGGGTATTAATATAGTAGAGATTTCACAATATTAACAAAACTGGATTTAAGTATTACCTTCACCAAGTGAAATTTTGATGGCAGGGCTTGCATCTCTCTAGTAGATCTGTGTTCAAAAATTAAACACACAAAGTAGTGGGCCCTAATTCTTTCCTTGCTGCCTTTGAACTGAATGCTGGCTTAGTGGGAAATAGATTGAAATTTATTCTGCAATAAATACTCTTCAGAGAAGAATGGGTTTCTTATATTTTAAGGCTATAAAGCAAAGTAGAACAAAAGGAAAGGACAAAAGAAGGAAATGAGCTCCAATTCCTCTTTCTAACCAGGGAAATAAATTTAAAGAAAAATGTATTTTATATATTAACATATTTCATGCATAATAGATGATACCGCATTGAAGAATGGTGTTATAAATAAATAAATGGCCATTTTATTCAACTCTGAGGAAAAGTAATGGTTATTCTTTAGTGGGTTGGTATCTATTAACTGTTGCTTATTGCTCATTCTCGCTGTTTTCTTTTTGGAACAAAACCCCCTGCTTTTTCCCTGGGCAGAGGCAATCTGAGTGACTGTATTTCTGAAACTGACTCCCAGGAAGGTACATCCTGTGTGTATGATAGACCAATATGTAAGATAAAAAATAATGTGAGCAGCTTTCAGGTCATCACTCTAAAGGCAAAGCTTCTTGCCCTGGAATCGCCTTTTTCCCTTCTGACTGCTGGGGAATGGCAATACCTGAGCATCCTTGGAAGCCAGTAGGAAAGGGGCAGACTGCCCTGCCACCAGGGTATGGCTCAATGGAAACTCCTACATGGGGGAGAAATATTATCCTCCAATACTTTAACACTGTGTTTTGGAACCTCTTTGCTACAACAGCCTAACCTGCACTCAACCTAACAGAACAGTCAAATGTGATTACTAGTGTAAGAAAAAATTCTTTACAAATATTTAAAGTAAATGGCAAAATACAGTACAGATATCTTTCATATTACTGGGCTCTGTGAACATTTGTCTAATGCTAAAGCTTTGTGAGCATTGTACGTATCAGCCATCAGCATTTTTAGAAGAAGGACAAAATAAAAAAGAAGAAAAGAAAGGAAGGAAATAAAGGTGGGGATGAAAAGGTAAATTAGAAAGAAAGGAAAGCTGCAGATATATAATTTTGAAAATTCAGTGTGTGTTTTCGTTGTATTGCAGCTAAAGCAAATATTATGCAACGGGTTGACTTTAAAATTGGGAATTTATTGGTTCTTGGTTTTGAGGCTGGGATAATTCAAATTAAGACGTCTTCAAGTTGAAGCTTCCCAAAAATTGGCATTCTGGGGATGGCTGCCATCCATCCTTGGTCTTAGCTCTTTTGTCACATAGCAATGCACACGTGGCTTTTCCTGGCCTCTATTCTTTTCCAAGTTCTTGCTTCCTGCGGCTTTTCCTCTGTCTGAGCTTCATTCTGTTGATAAAGGATTCCAGTAATAGAATTAAGATCCCTTCTGACTGAGGTGGGCCGCACCCTACCTGAAGTACTCTCCTATAAGGGGGTTCCTATCCACGGAAATGGGTTAAATTTAAGAACATGTTTTTCTGGGGTAAATACAGCTCCAAACCACCAGAGTAAATAAAGGAGGATAATCTAAAATAGTGGTATGTTATGTGACTAGAAATAGTTCAAATGAAAATTATTTTGATTTTAAAGAGCCGTTTATGTGCTCCTAAACTCTTCTGGCCCATTTCCCCAATATAAACCCAGAAAATACTTCACGTGATCTAGGGGAAGGAACACCATACATAATTCAATACTTGGATTAATAGTTACAGAACACAGGTCTGCTAAGTGTCTATGAGAGCAGGCATAAGTCAAACTGGCTTTCAGGAAAAAAAAAATCTCTGTTTTTTTAAATACATGTTTAAATACAAGTGAATATCAAAATATTTTAGTTTTACCCCATGTTTGAAATAGCGACTTATGCAACTAAAATGACATGCTTCTGCAAGCTCTTTGTACTTTGTCAAATTTTAAATGAGCCTGGAATTACTAATTTCATCTGTAAGGAAAGAATCCTAATAAGAAACCCGTAGGAGTTTTAGGTAACAGGATTCCTATCAGCCAAGTATCGAATTGTGATAACGGTCTCACTAAAAACCATCTACAACATAAGGTGTAAATTAGCAGCTCCCCAACTTCTGTGTAGCCACAATATAGCAAACATTCAACTTGAGAAAAAGAGAGAGAATGTTAGATTAGTAGATGATGACAAAGAGATGTTTAGTTATTTGTTGATAGAGTTTTGCCATGAGTCATTTGTTTTTTTCTTTAATGCCAGTTGTCAATTAATATTTCATAAAAAAACAGTCCCCATTGCTAGTTTTCTTATTGCAAGGTAAGCTTCTGCATTTGGGCAAAGAAAGAAAGAAATACAACAAATGCAAATTGGAGCACATTTCTCTAAAAGCATAAAACTAATATGTCACCCTGTCAACATAGATTCAGAGCCAAAGGGGGGAAAAGCGTAAAATAAAATGCCGCATGTGATTTGTTCCAATTAGAAGCTGATGACAGCTAGCTATATATAATTTGAATACGTAGGCTCTTTTAAAGAATTTGTAGGAAATTTCATGGGTGAAAATTTTCACATATCCCCAATCACGAGTACTAAAGTTCCGTAGTTACCAAAAAATAACTTAAAAGAAAAGATAAAATAATGAATAATATGCTGACCTTTATAACAAATATAATGCTAGGACTCCATTGTCAATACATACACTTCGGATTTTCTTTCAGTTGGTGATGATGGGTTTAGATTAGTAACTCAAAGCTTCCACTCTTATCCTCTACATTCAGCCCCACCCAAGATGCCTCATTTAGAAATGTGGTCACTGGACAGACGAAAATTGACTGCACCTCATGAAACTCATGGAAGTCTATCACTTTATATCATTAATATAATAAAGCAACCAAAAATGATGCATTAATGGCAAACATCCCAAAAGTTAAATTTTAATGGTTGTAGAAACTGACATTTATCTGCAGTGTGTAAATAATTGCAAATCAATTTTTATTTCCATTTTCTTACTTAAAACTTATTGCTATCATTCCCAGTAAGCAGGACTTAGAAGCATACCCACGTTTTAGATATGAAATTGTGACACCCAGGAGTTATGCTCTTATGGGTCAGATTTAGGAGACAGAATTCCATGATGTTTATGACCGACGTCTGCTCTAAATTCAAGTCTCCGCCACTTGAGAAGTTTTACATCCTTCCTTAAAGTCTTCACACTTTCTGGGCCTAAGCCCTTTTCTCTGTAACATAGAGGTAACAATGTCTACCTTTTGAGGATGCTGAGGATATGAACTAAGACAATGATACTCAGAAGTGTTAATTTTACTATTATTATTGGTCTTTTGGTTGTTGCCATCTCCCATTCATCCACAGTCATTTCACTATATCCTGCCTGAAATTGTAATGAATATTTATTTTAAAAAGGGATATTTTATATAAAATAGTAATAAAGAATTGCAGGTGTGTGATTCTCGTTTGGGAATGTTCTCATCCATTGAAGTCGAAGGTTCTCACCCTGGCTTTGCCCCATTTTAATAGGATATTAAGCCCGTCAGTTAACTCTTTGAGTTTCCATTTCCAAAGGGTTAATGAAATCTACTCTGCTGGATTTACTGAGCTGCCAGGAGCAAATGCAGAAAGACACTGAAAACTGGAAAGCACTGCGCATGTGTAAAGTGTTATTACCATTTAGGAAATAATTGTTGGTGGAGTCGAATCTCACTGTAGAACTGTTGTGGCTCCCACCATCTGGGATTACCTTACCAGTCTTCAACTGAATATGCCTTAAACCCAATCTCGAAGGAAGACCAAAGAAAATGTCTTTCACACTTAGTAATTTGTGCTTGCAAACGTTTACCTCGCAGAGTAACTTTAACAAAATTAAAGACACCATTAGGGGGCCATCAAACAAGATATCAAAGTATTTGATTCATTCTATCATGTTCGATCACGATTGAAAGAGATGAGACGAAATGGAACCTTTCAGCCTGCACATGTGTTCCACTGTATGTTGAGTGGTAAAATCCTGATCTATGGTTTTTCAAGTAATTTCTCTTCTGATTCTTTTCTAGTAAAAGTTTTGAACATGTGTTAAAGTGTAAAACAATACAGTTCTAAAGAGGCTGTGATTAATTCTGGTTTGTCTTGCATGTGGTAACAAATATGTCAGTTCCAGTCTGATTTGGGCATTTGCAAATCAGAGTATAAGAGTAAAAAAAAAAAAAAGGCTTTGTTTTTTCAGCTTTTACATAAGAAATTAGAGCTGCGATGAGAAAAAATAGCATTGACTTTGTTAATGAATTGCATTTGTTTGGAATATGTGCTCAAGAATATATCGTTTAATGGATTTTAACAACTTCTCTGGACCACATACACTTCAAGACGTTGCAAATACAGTGGTGAACAAAATGGTATAAACATGTACCCCTATGAAGTTTACATTCCCAACCTATTAGGCAAGGTGACAGTAAAGAGGAAAACACATTTTCCTGGTTATATAAGAATATAGTTGAATAATTTAACTTGAAATACATTCACTATGTATCTGTTTTCTTAGGATGTTTATAAAATACTGCTTGTGAGAGGTAAGTGAGAACCTTTGGATCCGTTCAAAGACTGCTGAAGGAAATGTTTCTATAGTTTTCTGAAAATGTTACATGCATTCAGTAAATTTGGAAGTCAAGGCTACGCCACTTGGATGCTCCTCTGATTTCCTGTCTTCCATGGCGCACCATTGTGTGAATACTGGAAGAAAGTAGTTTGTGTCTTCACAACACATTCTGTGGTGTGCTCTCGGGTCCCCAGCCTCTCTCTATAAATTGTCCTGGAATTGTCCCTGAGAGTGGGGCATGGGACAGTGGTGAGTCTTGATCCAGGTCCCTGAAACTATCAGATGTTTTATTTTGTTTCCTTTCCTGTAAACTCTGTCTACTCCAGAGTTGATCTACTGTGGCTCACACTCCTACAATTCCTCCACCAGCCCCAGCCCACCCAACGCTGTTGAGGGAAGCCACCTCAGCAGTGGAGATGTTTACAGGCATATGGAAGGCTCCAGGGCACCACTCAAGCTACGAGGCAGATACTACGGCCTAAGCACAGGGACTCCCCCATGTACTTGTTCCCTATTTCCTTCATTTTCCTCAGGCTCTTTCTCTTTTGAAGAACCGTTTTTCAACATCTCAGCTCGGTTCTGTGTTCTGGACCCCTTATCATTCGTCTGGGAATTGGTCATTGCAAAGATCAGATTCCTGATATGTTCTTATGCACATTATTTTAACCCTTTTATCTTTATTTAGGCCCTCCTTGGGGTTTTTTACTCTTCAACCATTCTAAAATAAATAAATGAATAAGAGCCCATCTCAATGAAGAACTGAGATTAGCACTTTTCTGCCCTTAGAAAGATGTACACCACACACCCACACACATGCACACACACACACACACACGCACACACACACACTCCTCTTATTAGCAAACCATCCCTTTTTACCTGCTTAGCGTATCACTGACATTTATATAACAGTTTCTAGGTCACAGGAGGGCATAGTTATACGTTCTGTCTCCACTGCTTACCATATAGATGATTGTAGACAAGTTAACAGATATTAGCCTTAGTTCAACCATCTGAAAAATCGGAAATAACTACACCAGATGATTGCTGGGAGTATTCAATGAGATAATGTACCTGAAATATAATGTATTTATTTATAACCACTCTGCCCTTGCAGGGTAGTACATTTCTCTTTGATGAGTTCCTCATTTTCACTTTCCGCTAGCCTGTGTTTGAGCTTGCTCTTTCGGGTACCTAGTGCCTCACTCTAAACTTTGGGTGTCTTGAGTCCTTTCAGCCCCCCTGCCTTGGGCATTTTAAAAAGTTTTATTAGTAGCTTTTATTTTTCTAGAGCAGTTTTAGGTTTACAGGATACTAAGCAAGAAGCGCAAACAGTTCCCCAATACCCTCTCTCTTCTTCAGTTTCCACTAATATTAACATCCTATCTTTCTGTGATAATTTAGTTACAATTTATGAACCAATATTGGCTAATATCATAGTTTATATTATAGTTCACTCATTATTTCATGCGATTATATAGGTTGTGACAAATATATAATGTACTATATTCATGATTACAGTTTCTGAAAGAATAATTTCACTGCCCTAAAAATCCCCTGGGTTCACTTACCACACCTCTCCCCGAGCTCCCCTTGATCACGAAACAATTCACTGTCTCAGTAGTTTTTTCTTTTCCAGATTGTCATATAGTTGGAATCGGACAATACATAGACTTTGAGACAGGCTTCTTTCACTAAGCATTTAAAATTCTTTCATATCTTTTTGTGTCTTGAGACCGTATTTCTTTTTATCACAGAATAGTATGCCTGTGTACGCATGTACCACCATTTGTTTATCATTCCCCTTTATAAAAATATCCTGGATGCCTTTAGTTTTTGGCAATTAAGAATAAAGTAGCTATAAACTGTCATGGACAGGTTTTTGTTGGACATCAGTCTTCACCTTATTTGAGTAAATAACTAGGGGTGAGATTGCTGGACTTACGGTAAGATCATGTTTAGCTTTGCCAGAAGCTGCCAAACTGTATCCCAAAGTGTCTGTACCATTTTACATTCCCAGCACCAGTGAGAGTCCCTGTGGCTCCACACCCTGGTCAGCATTTGATGTCAATGTTTTGTGTTTAATCCATTCTAATAGCTGTGTAGTGTTATCTCATTGTTGTCGTGTACAATTCCCTAATGGTAGTAATGTTGAGCATCTTTTCACATGTGGATTTGCTATTGGAAATATCAGGTTTGGTGAGGTGTCTGTTCAAATCTTTTGCCCATTTTTAAATTGGAATGCTTGTTCTCTTATTGTTAAATTTTTAAGTGGTCTGTGTTTATTTTGCTATGGGTCTTTTAACAGATATGTGTTGGATAAATATGTTTTCCCAGCTTATACCTTGCCTTTCTATTGTTAACAGTGACTCTTGGAGAGCAGAAGTTGAAAATTTTAGTGAAGCTCAACTTATAAATGTTTTCTTTCATGGATTGTGTTAATGATGCTATAGCTAAAAACTCACTGTGGAACCCAGTGCCCCTGTGATGCTGAGTTTTATGTATCAACATGGCAAGGCCACTGTGCCCAGGTATTTAATGACACTAATCTGGATATGGCTTTGAAGGCATTTTATAAATATGCTTAACATCAATAAGCATTTGATTTAAGAAAATATTGTCCTTTTTAATATGGGTGGACCTCTTCCATCAATTTAAGGCCTTTAGAGCAAAATTTGAGGCTGCCCTGAGAAAACATTTTACCTAAATGAAGACTGCAGAACAAAAATCCTTCTGAGTTTCCAGCCTGCCAGCCAGCCTTATATATTTGAAATATGCCCAGTCCCTGCAATTATGTGAGCCAAATCCTAAAATTAAATCTCATTTGTATGTATAAATATGTGTATGCATGTTCTGTTTCTCTGGAGAACCCTGGCGGACTGATACAGTCACTTCGATTTTCTCCTACGTTATCTTCGAGAAGTTGTACACTTTTGTGTTTCACATTTACTCAGGTCTGTGAACTACTTTAAGCTGACGTTAGCGTAAGTTGTAAGGTCTGCTTCTAGGTTCTTTCTTATGCACATGGATGTCCAGATGTGGCTGTCCAGTGGTTCCAGCACCATTTGTTGAAATGACTTGACTTTCTCCTTTGAATTACCTTTGCTCCTTTGTTAATGACCAGTTGACAATATTTATATGGGTCTGTTTGTCGGTTCTGTTCTGTTCTGTGGACCTATCTGACTTAGCAATATATCAGCAGAGCAGAAATATCTCACCAACATCAAGCTGCAGTGACTACGGGAACTTTATAATAAGTCCTGAAATGGGACAGTGTCAGTCCTCCAACTCTGTTCTTCTGCAGTATCGGGGGCTATTCTGGACCTTTTGCCTTCCCCTATGAGCACTAGAATCAGTTTGTCAACATCCACAAAATAACTTGCTGCAATTTTTATCGCAATTGCAACAAATCCTGTAGATCAAGTTGAAAAGAACTGATATGTTAACAATCCTGATTCTTCCTGTCCATGAACTGGACTTCATTTAATTAGATTTTCTTTTACCTTTTTTTCATGTGTTGTAGTTTTCCTCACATAGCTCTACTACATATAGTGTTAAATTTTGTCCTAAATTCATCATCTTTTTTGTTGTTCTTGTTGCTAATACTGTGCTGCTTTGAAAGGATGTATGTACCCTAGAAAAGCCATGTTTTAATCCTAACCCAATTTTATAAATCCAGCCATTTCTTCTAATCCCTATTCAGTACTGTGTGTTTGAAACTGTAACTAGATCATCTCCCTGGAGATATGACTCAATCAAGAGTTGTTGTAAAACTGGATTAGGTGGACCAACCAGCAGGGTTGGTCTTGATAAGTTTACTGGAATCCTATAAAAGAGGAAACATTTTGGAGAAAGGGGGAGATTCTGAGAGAATAGAATGACATAGCCACGAGAAGCAGAGAGCCAGCAACTTTTGGAAATGAAGAAGGAAAATGCCTCCAGGGAGCCTCATGAAAGGAAGCCAGGAGAGAAAGCTAGCAGATGACGCCGTGTTCACCATGTGCCTTTCTAGCTGAGAGAGACGCCCTGACCCTGTTCGCCACGTGGCTTCTCACTTGAGAGAGAAACCCTGAACTTCAGCGGCCTTCTTTTTTATTTATTTATTTATTTTATTTATTTATTTTACATGGGCAGGCACCGGGAATCAAACCCAGGTCCTCTGGCATGGCAGGTGAGCATTCTTGCCTGCTGAGCCACCGTGGCTTGCCCTCAGCGGCCTTCTTGAACCAAGGTATCTTTCCATGGATGCCTTTGATTGGACATTTCTATAAACTTGCTTTAATTGGGACAGTATCTCGGCCTTAGAACTGTAAACTAGCAGCATATTAAATTTCCCTTTTTAAAAGCCATTCCATTTCTGGAATATTGCATTCCAGCAGCTAGCAAAGTAGAACACATAGTTTTGTGTTCTTAATTACATATTCCAATTGTTTGTTATTGGCATATAGGAAATAAATCGACTTTTGAATATTAATCTGTGTCCTAAAACTGTACTATCATTGTTTATTAGGTCCAGGAGTCATTTTTTGTTTTTCTTTTTTAAATCAGTTTTTTGGGATGTTCTAAATAGACAATCATACCATCTGAGAACAAAGATAGTCTTATTCCTTTCTTCCTTCCTTTTCCTTTACAGATAGGTATACCTTTTAGTTGCCTTATTTTCCTTATTGCATTAGCTTGTCTCTCCCCATTAAGTGTGATGTTGGCTGTAGATATTTTGTAGATTGTTTTTTATCCAACCAAGGAAGACCTGCTCTCTTTCTACTTTGCTAAAAGTATTTAGCCATTAATGGATATTGGGTTTTTTAAAATGCTTTCTCTGCATTGATATGACCACATGATTTTTCTCATTTAGCCCATTGATATGATGGGTTACAATAATTGCTTCTCAAGGCATACCTGGGGAAATATCCAACTTGATCATGATATAAATATATCTGCACATATGAATTTTTGGATGAAATGTTCTATTATTTTCTTGAGAAATTTTCATCTGTGTTCATGGATGTGTTGGTTTGTAGTTCTCTTTTCTTGCAATGTCTTCGTCTGGCTTTCATACTAGAGTGACGTTGGAATTACAGAATTGACTAGGAAGTATTCTTATTACTTCTTTTTTCTGAGAAATATCACAGAGAATTGCTATCATTTTTCCTTAGATGTTTGGTAGAATTTGCCAATGAAGCCATCTGAGCCTGATGCTTTATTTTGGGGGGGTTTACTTACAGATTCTTTTAATAATTGTGGATTTATTCAGATTGTCTATTTCTTCTCATGTGAGTTTTGGTAGATTGCATTTTTCAATGAATTTATTCATTTCATCTAAGTTTTCAGACTTTATCAATATTATTGATCTTTTCAAATACTCCACTCTTGTTTTCATTAGTTGCCTATATTGTTACCCTGTTTTCAATTTCATTTATTTCTGCTCTAATTTTTCATGTATTTTCTCCTGCATGATTCAGATTTTAATTTCTCCTCTGTCTTTAGTTTCCTAAGTAGAACCTTTGCTTATATTGATTTTAGGGTTTTCTTCTTTTCTATTTTATACATTCACTGCTATAAATTTCCCTGAGCTATCACTTTAAATGCATCCTGAAATTTTGAAGTTTTTTTCAATTTTCTTTCAGTTCAAAATATTAAAAAATTTTTTGAAACTTCTTCTTTGACCCATGTGCTATGTAGAAGTATGCTGTTTATTTTCTAAATGTTTAGTGATTTTCCAACTGTCTTGGCTATTGATTTCCAGTTCAATATCATTGTTATCTGAGAGCATACAGTGCATGATCTTTCTATTCTTTTAAATCTGTTGAGATGTGTTTTATGCCCTGGATTTAGTCTGTCTTGGTTAATTGTCCATGGAACTTTGAGAAAAATATTTATTCTGTTGTTGGATGAAATAATTTATAAATGTTAAGTAAATTCAGTTGATGGCTGGTGAGATCCAGTTCACATATGTCTCTCTGTTATATCAGATTTTCTCTCTGTTGCATCTGCCAATTACTGATAAAGGGATGTTGAAGTTTCCAACTATAATAGTGCATTTGTCCACTTCTCCTTTCACTTCTACTGGCGTTTGTCACATATATTTTGATGCCCCATTCTTAGGAGCATACAAATTAAGGATTGTTAGGCCTTTAGCATTACATTGTGCACTGATTTATATATGATAATTCTCCTCAATCTGAGGTCTACTTTGTACAGAGTTAATAAAGCTATGATAACTTTGTTTTGATGAGCATTAGCATGATCTATCTTCCTCCATCTCTTTACCTTCAATCTGTCTCTCTTTTACGTTTAAATATATTTTAAGTGTTTATTTTAGAGAACATATAATTGAGTCTTAATATTTTTAATCAATCTTTTTTTCTTTTGATTGGTATATTTAGGCCATTCACATTTAAAGTGATTATTGATAAAGTATCTACTGTGTTTGTAGTTCTTTCCTATTCATCATATTTACTCTTCTTTCCTTTTACTCTTCCCCTCTTTTTCTGCCTTGTATGTGTTTTTTGTTTGTTTGTTTGTTTTGGCATGGGCATGCTCCAGGAATCGAACCTGGGTGTCCAGCATGGCAGTTTAGAATATTGCCACTGAGCCATTGTTACACTGCCCTGGTTTTAATTTAACATTTATATGATTCTATTTCTTTCCTTTCTTGAATATACATTATATTCTCTAAAAAAATTTTAGTGCTTACCCAAGGGTTTGCAGTATGCATCTCTAACTAATCTAAGTCCACTTTTAAATAACACTATGCTGTTTATGGGTAGTGCAAATAACTTAGAGTATTCCCAATTTATCCTCCCATTTCTTAAAATACTGCTCTCTTTATTTCATTTATGCATTAGGTACATTCATGCAAAAATTATTGTTATAATTATCTTAAACAGTTATCTATTAGATCAGTTAAGATTAAGAATAAGAAAAATTAAAGATTTTATTTTACCTTCATTTATACCTTACCAGAAGCTCTTCCTTTCTTTATTTCAATTCAAGTTTTATTTTTCTTGTCCTTGAAAATATTTTTACATTTTAGCAAGACAGTTCTACTGACTTTTTTTTTTTTTTTTGTCTGAGAAAGTTTTTAATTCTCTTTCATTTTTGAGTAATACTTTTCATGGGAATCAGAAGCTTAGTTGGGTGGGTGTTGAAATGTTTCAAATACTTGAAGTGTTTTACTCTACTTTCTTCCAGCTTCCAGTTAGAATTCTGAAATCAAGGTGTTGTTAGGGTGATGCTTTCTCCCAGGAGACTGTGGCATTCTGGGCTGGCTGCTGGCGGTTCTTGCTCCTTGGATTTCCTCTCACATGGTGATGCACATGGTGGTCTCTCCTTAGTTAGTCTCCTTTATACCTTCTCTTCCAGGTTCTATCGACTTCCAATTCCCGGCTGCTCCCAGTGGCTTTCTCTCTCCATGTGTGACCTTCCTCATAAAGCCTTCAGTAATAAGATACGACGCATCCTGACTCAGCTGGCCATGCCATAACTGAAATAACTTCCTCAAAAGATACTGCTTCCCAGAGTTCACAACCACAGGAAAAGATTAATTCAAGAACATTGTTTATCTGGGTAAATATCTCCAAACCACACGGGAACAAGTGAACAGATAAAAGAGAAAGAAAGAAAGAAAGAAGGAAGGAAAGAAAGAGCATCACACTGAATACTCCAGATGCTGAACGATAGATGTTGAATGGATTTTGAGGTAACTGAAAACGGTTTTGTTTTCCATCTCCAGTTTAGTTCTCCTTTGGTATGGTGGACTCACCTTGTTCCTCATTTTCGAATGAATATTTGCACACATAGGTATTTGATGTAGGTTTCATCTGAATAGGAACATCTAAGAAGACATTTTTTAAAACATATTTTGCAAATTTTCTGTGTAACAAAGCATTTAGCCTGGCATGTGTTATTAATGTCATAGATGTGATTTAATATTTCCTTAAACCAAATAACTGGAGATGATTTCTACTAAAAAGTCTTTGACAGTTCTGACAAGCGTAATGGAAATTCTATTAGAACATCACTTACAGAAGAATTGTTTTAAAACTCTTGTGCGACATGCAGTTTTCCTAAAAGAACTCTTAAATGAACACAACCCAAACAATTAAAATTAGGTTTAAAATAACTTTTAGATGGATAATGTATATATGTTTCATTGTCTTTTTTTTTCATTCACTTCAGAATGGAGATAGGGAAAGAGAGAGAATGTTGGTTTAAGGTTTACACAAGAGCTTATATCTTACTTTTTATTAATAACAACATTCAAACACCAATTTTCTCCTATTCTTTGAATTAGATATTATAATATATACCTACAATTGAAATGGTGATGGTGTATAGATTCTTAAAATTTCGCAGCATATTTTCGGCTCACAAGACCGTGTATGAGGTCTACAACATTATTTAAATAATGTCACATATTAAAACCCTTCCAGTTCGGTTGAATCTATGTTCCTCTGAAAATCTACATCAAATCCAAGATTACATGCTCCTCCTTTTCTTTATCATTTTTAGAGGTGGGAAAACTACTGCTCAAAGACCTGAGCCCTTTATTTTTGTAAATAAAGGTTTATGGGAACAAAGCTAAGCCCATTCATCTGAGCATTGTTTATTGTTACTTTTCTGTGACAATGCAGAGTTCACTAGTGTAAGACTACAAAGCCTAAAGCTTTTATTATCTTTTCCTTAACAGGAAAAGGTACCAAATCTGATCTTATGTAATGTTCTCTATATTTTATTACCTTTTATCATTTCTAATATCAATATTCTTTTTTTTTGCAACTTTTTGCAAAAAAAGAGTCTTGTTTTTGCAGCTCTGCTTCTGTTTACTTTGCTGCCATTGTTCTTTAAGATTTTACATTATATTTAAAATGTTGTCAACCTTTATTGAAAACAAATGCATAAATACCTTAAAAAAATATAAAACAAAGCACCCTACTTGTGCTTTTCCTTTCTGTCGTTTTCTGCTGTTTATATGACCAATGATTTCATAGATCTTGTCTTTTAATAAGTACAAATATATAACAGAGTCCATGACAAATACTTTATGCCTGTTCTTTTAATCCTGCAATAAATAAAACAACCCAAAAAACTACATCCATGTAATAGGGAAAAATAATTGCCTGCCCACTTAGACAATAATAATTTATCTCTCTCTGTCTCAGTCTCTAAGAAGTTTCTTATATATGTCTCCTATTTTGCTTGTACAAAATTACTCTTAGATATATATCCAGAAGTTATATATAAACTGAATGATCAGTTTCTTTCCTAGACCTAGCCTTAATCTAGTTTTTGGGTTTCAGAATAATGTTGTGATTATCCTGCTACCTCAGCCAGAAATCCAAGTTATTACCCAAATGTTTTCATTTTCTGACCACCTCTCACATCCAATTATTTTTCACATTTCATTGATGTTTACATTCTAAGCCATTTTACTTTTCCATTTCTAAGACACCTGCTGTGGTTAAGAGCCTCAACAAGACTTATGGACCTCAGTGGCATTTGCTGTTTGTTCTGTTTTATGAAACTAGTACCTATCTATTTCATAGTTACACCAGCTGCCCCTATCTTTGGGGAAGGGGCTTTCCCCCATTCTCCAACTTTCATACTTTGGGGCTCAATTGGGAGTTTCCATTTTCCTATATGACTATATGGCCACAATAGTTAGATAAAATATTTCTTAGCTATTGACCCTGTCTCGACCTGTCACAGTTTGCTAAATCTTTGACCATGATGAGTAATCCAGTGGGTGGGCATGAACCCAAATCAGATTGTTTCCTTTTAATATTACAACCTGATTTGGATTCTTCTCTGTGGCCAAGCGAGGGAGACATGAGGCTAGATGCTGGTATCAGCCTTATTTCCAGTTTTTTTGGAAGAAAACAGTCAACAGTGGGAGAAATTGAAGCTGGAATGCAAAAATAGCAAGGTCAATGTTTTAAATTCCCTAGGTTCTCTATCCTCTGAAGCCTTCTTACTTCTGCTTTTTGCAAGATTTGGTTATAAATATCTAAACATTCTCATTATTTGCTCAAATAGTTTATGTTTGATTTTTGTAACTTGCAACTAAAATGATACTGATCAATATTCTCTTAAATCCATGCCCTGAATTGATTCTAAACTTACTGTCTCTGTTGCTAGTAAGATTGTCTGATTTCCCATTTGACATTTTCAGTATCACATTAAAATTGACAAGATAAAAATTAAGATTCCTTTGCATGCCTTATGGATTTTCCAATATTTCATCTTATCTTATTTTTCAGTCTTATCTTTGGCCATTCCTGTCTTAACAGTTTGCAGGTTGTAGTATCCCATATATTCTATGCTATTTCATATGCAATTTTGTTTTGTTTTCTTGTGTGATTTATTTTCACTTTCCTTTATTAATTTCTGCACCTTCTCCAAAACTCAGTTCAGTGTCATTTCTGTAGGAAGATTTCCATGATCTCTTAGTTGTCCTCTATTTCAAACTGGGCTGCACACTTCTCAAATTGTGTTACTGTACCACCTTCAGCATATATATATATGATGCTGTGTTAACCACATCAGGGTATCAGTTAATTCCATGACTCCCAATGCTTTGTTCATCTTTGCATGGCCGTCTGAAGTATTATTAACATCTATTTGAACTGAACTGAAATACATTTCATCAAATCCAAGAGGAGCGGATTTTACACAAGAGTACATGGGAGGGTCATCAAGAATTCTTTTCTAAAATGCAAAGTCTGAGGCCTCATTCCTATAGATTCTGGTGCTATAGTTCTTGATTGGGATTCAAGAATAATCATTTTCAACTAATACCCTATGAACTAATTCTAAGGGTTATTTTTACAATGTTAAAAAAGAGGTAAAATAGATGGTAAACTTTAGGACTCTCAATCAACAAATTGGTCCTTATTATAATACACCATAAGGGGAAATGACCACTTTCAATCAGGAATCCTACTGTAAATTTGACAATATGAATTACATATAACCCCATGGAATATGTTCTCATTGTACCAAATTAGTCTTCATATGTGTTTCAATTATTTGCTTACATTTAAAGAGTCTAAACATGTAGTCATACTGAAAAAGTAATCTAGAACAATCTAAACGTTGCTATTATTGGCATGGGCAGTATGATGCTTAGGTTCCTGTATCCCCTTGACCAGACTCTGGTTCCAGGTTGGTCAGTACTGGCCTGACTGTGACTGTGAGGATCTGCTGTGGACTTCAATCCTTGGTAAATTGACTGCATCTATGGCTAATTGCATCTATATCAACTGAGAAGATTAAGTTGACTTCATCTATGGCTAATTACATCTACATCAACTGAGAAGATTAAGTTGACTGCATCTATGGCTAATTGCATCTACATCAACTGAAAAGATTGCCTTCAACAATGAGAGGCAGATCATCTGGTCAGTTGAAGGCTTTAAAAGAAGTCCTGATTATAGCAGTTAAGAGAAAGAACTTTCATCTCTACTATAGCCAGCTAGCTTCTCCTGGGAAATTCATCAAAACCCATCAGAGTTCTCAGTTTGCAGCCTGCCTTACTGAATGTGGCCTTGTGCATCCCCACAATTGCATGAGACAGTTTTAATAAAAATCTTATAATATTTACAGATATCTCCTGTTAGGCTTGTTTCCCTAGAGAACCCTGACTAATGCAGAGTTTCTATAAATGTAACAGAATAGCATAACACAATAGTGAATACATCTTTGGTGAAGACATAAAATACATGTAATAGGAGAAGCTAAAACTTAAATTTTACATATCAAATAAAAATTAAAAAGTTAAAACTCAAGAAAGAAAAAAATAAACATACTTAACCAATGAAGAGTAGCTTCATGCAATCTGAGTATGGAAAGCTGCTAAACAATCACATAAAAGTAAATCAATTTACTCTCCTAATGTTTTCCACTTTATCCTTGAACATGGTGCACATCAAGCCTAAGAAAAAATTGGTGGCAAATATCTTAAATATAGTAAAAACTTATGTCCTTGAAACATACTATTTTTAATCTTAATCATACAAAATGCAATATTATAAGAATACATATATCAACAATTTTTTCAGTTGTGAATATTTTCTATTGTTTCCAACATTGTCTAGATATAGAATATACCTTTAGTATGTTGTCAATGACGAACCTGGGTTTTCTGATCCAAATATTAGCTATAATTTTTAAAATTTTATTAGTGTGTATCCATAAATTCAATGTATGCACATCTGATATTGATTGCACAGAAATTATCCAGTAAACACATATTTCTATGAAATATTTCTGGAGCTAAGTCTTAGAGTTTGGAGTGCTAATTCAGGACCTAAAACATTATATAAGTTCTTCTCTGGTTTAAGATTGATCTGGAGAAGACAACTTTTCTCTGGCGTAAATATTTTAAATCCACAGGTGAAAAAATATTGTAGAATCAGACACAGTAGGATTCAAGTTAGCTCTGATAAGTACAAGCCTGTTTATCAACTTCTATAGGTTTTCCAATCCAGAAATAGTGCTTTTTCTCTTGTGAGTTCCTGTGAGTATCACAAATAACTTATATAAAACATAGCCTAAAGCCTTGCACACACTAAGCACAATTGAAAACAATTGTTATCCAAGATTTTCTTTTTCTTAATGATCCAAGATATCGTAACCTGTTTTATCAAGAAGAAATAATATATTTGAAATTTATCATTGTGAATATTATTAAAGACAATTTTTGTGGCAATTCATTTAGCTTCTAGAATCAGGAATGACCTAATATATTTTATTGTGCTGTAAGAGATGTTGATCGGATTGCATAGAATATCTGTATTTTTCCTGAGGTAAAACTTAAGACAATTATTTATGAATATAACTTTCAAAACTAATACAATGATATAACTATGACAAGGGAAAGATTAAAATAATCCGTGCATAGAAAAGCACATACAAAATGAAAGCACACGCGTGTGTGTGCATGTTTGGGTGCGTTCATGGAAAACTGCATTTCACGTAATGAGCTATTTGGATTATTTCCTCTAGAAAAATGAAATCCCTTAATTATACTCCTAATTTATTTCTTTATATTTCTTAATTTGAAGTGACGATATATTTATTAGTATCATGTTAACTATAAGAGCTACAAAGTTAGTGTCATCAAAATGTGTTGTATTGACTATTCAAGTATCATGTTCAAGTGGCATTGCTAAAAGATGATTAATTTTCAGAAAATGGTAAGCTTGCGTATAGTTTCAAAATCTAAGGCACAATTCTCCTTTGATTTATATAGCAGTTGCATTCCTCAAATATTCAATGTCTATCATGAGCATGCACCACACATTGGGTATTGAAATAAAACAGAATTAAGCTCTAAACCACATAAACTACATCTTTCCCCTACAGAAATATCTAGTGGGGATTTGAAGAGATGGCAGGTTCAATGCAAATAGTACCCATCTCTGAATCATCACGGCAGAAACAATTTTCAAAAATATCCCAGGTCCCCTAGAACAATATTACTGACCATTTTGGGATCAATGATTCTTAGAATTTTTCTTGCTAAAATAAATCATAAAATATTGTTATACAGGAACAAATGATATATGATCTAAAGGCAATTGTATGCTTTCAAATGTTTATTGAATGTCTGTTTGTCAAACACTGTATTATGAAAGAGAGCACTCAAGTCTATGTCCTTTGTTGGAAGCACTCGAAATGTAGTAAGAGACAAAGAAATGTAAATAATAGCATTGATACAGTGTGATCATGATATTAATAACATGAGATAAAGACTCAAAAGCAGTTAGCTGACTGACTGTAAACTCTGCCAGAATTTTAGTGGCTAAAGACTTTTCAATGAATATACTCAACTAAATTAAGAAAGCTTAATTCACTAAGAGAAGCTCAGGATGTGTGTATATTTTTTAGTGTGTGTGTAATCTGATATAGGATTTCATTTTAGTTGCGGTTTATATGTTCCGTGCAGTGCAACATGCTGTCCGTGTTTAGGAATTCACTGCAGTGAATTTTGATAAATTCTTTTTTAAGATAAGTTTCTTGACTATTCACTTTTATTATGAATAGTTTGAGAAGAATTGCATTTACATGACACGTACACATACACAATGCAGTTATATGTAATATATTTATATAGTATACGAAATATTGCCTCTTTTTCATAAAATTACTTACCATTATAAAACAATATGTTATGTACATAAACACTTACCAACTTATAACAGTTTGACATGAAATCATTTAAACTGAGAATTCCAGCTTCAATTACTTTTATATTTACATTATGGATATAGAAAGCTGGAAGAGGGTTGCAGGCATGCTGATTAAGTGAGAGAAGAGAATCTTTTCTATTTTAAAAGTGTCAGCAGACAGTCATTAAATTAGACAACAGAAGCTGGAAAAACATTTTTTTCTTCTCTATAAAAGTACCATTATATTTTTTGTGCCAACTAATACAGAAAAATTTAAAAAACAGAATATTTTACAGTAGTCAGTGTAATAAATTGTCTTGATGTATAAAAAGTGTTATAGATAAAGTGAAGATTATGAACAAACGTGAACAATTATTTCAGATTTGCTTCTGGGAACAAAGTGAGCAGTAAATTTAAAATAACCACCAAAAGAGAAACCCATTGAAATGTATTTCCAGGTCCCAAAATTGGCTTTTGAGTATAGAGGTGAGAGTATTTGCTAAGTTCTGAGAATTGACTGGACATTAACTCTCAGGAATGATTTAGATGACATTGACTTGAGACAGGAGGTAGATATTTATCACTAATAATTATAATTGCCTACAAATGGCAATTCTATAATTATTTGCTTAACCTGAATAAATGCAGCAAAATCTCAGTATAATTTACTTGAATTCAAAGGGGTAAAAGTGGGAATAGAGGGAAGGAAAGAGTTGTGTAGGAAAGAAGTGAGGCCAGGAAGGAAAAATAGATTATATGGCACATGTAATTCTGCTGACCATTTCATTCCATGAGCTTCTACTTAGCCTGAGTTGGGTTTGGTGAATCTGCCATTACTTCAATAGGTCCTAATTTTGCTTGACTTTATTATGTGGGCTGTTTCCTATTCCAAGTGTATTTCTAGAGTTTAAAGTTATTTGCAATTTGTACATAAATGAAACTTTAACCCAACTACTTCTTAAGATGGTCAATTGAAAAAAACAGAGATCTGTCACAAAGTTAGGGGAATGCAAAATTAAATAAATCAATGGAATTGGTTATTTTTGAATTCTTAAGAGATGGCTTAACCATCTTCTGTATTGGTCATTCTTAAGAGACATTTCCAATACCATATTATTAAAATGTTCAAACACACAGCAAAGTCGAAAGGATTTTATGGTGAGCACTTGCTTATCCCCACCCAGATTCTAATATTAACATTTTCTTCTGTTTTCTCAATTGTGCAGGTAAGAACATCGAGTGTTTTTTAAAGTTTCATTTATTGTGTTCTTCTGTTCCAGAATTTCTATTTTTAAAATGTAGGTTTCTGTGCTGAAACATCCCATCTTTGCATTCATTGCGAACATATTTTTCACTACAGCACTGAGCAAACATGTGACTGCTGTTTTCTAATACCAACCTGCTATTTTGAACATCTGAGGCCTCTCTAGGTCAGCTTGATGGTCTTTGTTTTAAAGAACAGGTCACATTTCCCTTTTTATGTGAGTAATTTTGGATTGTGATTATTTTGCTTTGGAGATTCTGAATTATGTTACATATGTGTACAAAGAGTATTGATTTTTATGTCTTGTTTTTCAGAAAATTCGCCTACTTTTGCTCAAACTGAAAACCCTGTTTCTTGAGTGGGAGCTCACATTTTATTTCAGACCTTGGGTAGCTGTTTGGAATATGTGTGTGCATGCATGGCGTAGTGTTAGCCAAAGATATGGGCAGGGTTTACATGCAGAATCGGGGGCTCACCTTCTCTGAACTTTGTCATTTTGATGCTCTGCCGCTCTCTTTCTAGCTGTGTCTGTCCTGATCTCTGTGTCTCCATCCTCCCACCTGAAAGACAGCTGGTGTCTTTTTGCAGCTAGAGACGCTGGGTGTGGCGTCCATAACAACCTCCTCTCAGGATAAGTCAGAGTAGCCAATGCTGACTCCTCTCCAGAGTCTTCCTGTGTTTTCATATCATTGTTTTGTTTTTATTTTTGTTTTGTGCTGTGTGATGTTTTATAATTCCTCCAAAGATTATTTTTTCTTTTTTTTATGCTATATGGTCACATTTCATTATTTTTTCATGTGAGTACCCCATTTTTGCAGCACCGTTTGTTGAATTTTTGTTTGTTTGTTTTCATTTGTTTCACTTGTTTGTTTGTTTTTTGGGAAGTGCATGGGTCTAAAGATTGTTTTTGTTATATTTTGGAGTCTAGCTCTGATGGAATTTTACTCAGATGCACTGCAATAAGATTCCACATAAGTAATCTATCAGGGTAATTTAATATGCACACATATTATTGTTTTGGAGAAGTTCATTAATGTTGTCTGACACAAACTGAAGAATTAAAATCATTGATGCATCTGGTGGGAACAGAAAATGTTCATCTCTCTCCCAACTTCAAAAGAAGACATAATTGCTGTTGGCAAAGGTAAAATAAATAGTCTGCATCTTAATTTAATTAATAATGTTATTGTGAGTTAATTTTTCTTTCAAGAAGTTCTTGGAAAAAATAAATTTTGTATTTTAAAAGAGAGCATGCTATGTACCCTTTTAATAAATATATTAGATAACTGTTTAGGACCCTTTATTTTTCTTTATACAATTTGTTTTTATATTCTGAAGTGTTAGCAAATATCACAATTCTTCTCCCTGGATACAAGTGGGCATTATTGAGAAGTCTTGTAGTAGAAATTAAACGGTCACAAAATCCTTAGTTATATTATTCAGGCCTTTGCTTATTGTTCTCATTTTAGCTACTTTTCATTTTGACATCTGGCTTTTGTGGCAGCCAAGTGTTTTGTTTTGTTTTTTAACACCTTTGTAAAAGATGAAATAGTTTTGCAAGTGATACTTTCATCTAAATGGCTACATTTTTATTACCTTAAGATTCCCCCCCAATACCACTCTAGATCATAATGGGTAGATATAGACTAGAATTACAAATAATTTGCCATGTGTAAGAACTTCAGGAATTGTAAGGGTGTATTAACATAGAAATTTGAGGGAAATATTGCATCAACAGCCCCTGGAACTTTTCCATTAATTGTATAGGCTATCACTAATATAACATCTACATAATTTGGAGACATACCTAAAGGGTCAATTCTGATTTTACCTGTGACTATGAACCTGATTACTCTCCTGGCGTCTACTGTAAGAACTCAGGGGCTTCATTCTCTCTTCTTTAGTATCTTTGGTGTAGCTGAGTAATTCAGCATAAATATGCTTTAGCATTATATTGGCTGCTAGTTGTTCTACAGACTATTATTTGTATGAATCCATTAATTGACCATATATGTTGCATTCTTTACCTGATTCACACTGAATGTGAACCCTGCATTTTGATACAGTATGATATTTTACTAATTGTGGGAGTAAATACCAATGCTTGGTCTAATTTTGAATTGTCTGTTTTCAAAATGACTGCTTCAAAAGGTTTAGATAAATTTACAAATTGGTATTTGGTAATACATCATAGTGAATTCTTCCAGGGAAGCATTGACTTCTGGACTACTAATCCTAGCAAGGATTTTCTGAGCAGGCAAAAATTGTCTGCTAGAATGTAATTTCTTATTCTTACATCAGTATCACCTTTGTGGAATAATGCTGGTTTTGTAACACTAGTAAATGTCTAGAAATATAAGCATATTTGGTAAATTCAATTGATTTTACTTTAATCATCTTCCCTTCAAGAAGAACTCTCTAAAGACATTTTCCATTTTCTGTTATGAAGAGGTAGGGTTATTAATAGTAATATCTGAGAAATTTATAAAAATATCAATATTTCAAATTTCTGAAATTTGAGTCATATTTTCAGAAAACCACATCAAGAAATGTGATTTGGGGGGTAAACAATAAATTCAGTTCTATGTAGTTTAGTATAGGAAGGATTTCTTCAATATAACGTCTCACATTATTGAAATTAGCCTAATTTGTTGCCCCTTTGATAATTTGCAATTTTAAAAAATAAGAGGGAAAGACAATTACATGAAATTAGCAAACATTTTGCTACAACAAATATTTAATACCAAATGCAGAGTTATAAATCTTCAGCATTTGATACTTAATTTGTGTTTTGGCATGGTTTATCTATTTGGTTTTAACAATTATTTTACCATAGACATTAACTCTCCATTAATGAAGTTAAAATCAGTGGTAGTTCACTCAATCGTTGTTGGAGCATGAAAAATTGTTCATGGGAATGGCATAGCAATTTTAACTTCAACTACATTTCATCATTCTAATAAGTGGGAGATAATCTGTACTGAAATATCCACCTCTTACATCACGGTCATCGTTGATAAGTTCTTTGCTCAAACGTGCACTCAAGTACTCTCCGGTACCCAGCTTTTGACAACTGCTTTCTACAGACGTTACTCTTTGTTTCAAATATTAAATGTGCCTGTGCACTGAAAGCACCAAATATGCACATGCGTATGTATGCATATATAATTGAAATACAATAAAATTAATTTTAGAACAGCTTTAGATCTACAGAAAAATTACAAAGGTAGTACAAATTTCCCATATGCCCTGTACTCAGTCTCTCCTACTATTAACATCTTGCATTACTGTGGTATATGAGTTACAATTAATGAACTGAATATTTATACAATAATGTGAACTAAAGTCTCTGCTTTATTCAGATTTCCTTAATTTTTACTTGAAGTTCTATTTCTATGGCAGGGTCCCATGCAGGATACCACATTACATTTCATTCTCCTGTCTCCTTAAGCTTCTCTTGGCTGTGACACTTTTTCAGAGGTTCTGAATATTTGAGCACCTTGAGAGTTTTGAGGAATTCTGATCATGTGTTTTGAAGAGCTTCCTTCTCTTTGGATTTCTCTGACTTTTGCTCATGATTAGACAGTGGTTATTTGTTTTAGCCAAGAACAAAGAGGGCAGGTGCAATTTTCATTGTAGCATACCAAGGCTTGATATAGTGTATCACCACTTGATATAGCGTATTACCTAAGGCTATTGATTTGGACCTTGGCCACCTGGCTGAGGAAGTGTTTCGAGGTGTCTTCTCCACCTACAAACCCGTTCCATACTGTACTCTGAAGGAGGGAGTCACTGTGTGCAGCCCACTCTAGAGGAGACAGAGGAATTCTTCTGCTCAGGAGATGTGTCTCTTCACGTGTGTTTGTTTGTAAGTCATTTATTTATATCAGTGTGGGACGATGGATATGTGTTTTATGCTTTGGGTTATATAATCCAATGCTTCATCATTGATTTTGTAGCTCAAATTGTTACAACTTTGCCCACTAGACGAGCTATCAGTTGGTCCTCGTGTCCCCTTGAAATGTATTCTTATTATTATCATTATTGTAGCATTTATTTATTATTTATTTATTTTTATTTTGAAATTTCTTATTTTCTGGCACTACAGGACCCTCCAGGTTTATCTTGTGTATTTTCTATGCCAGTTCTAGAGTCAACCATTACTCAAAGAATCCTTGCTTCCTTTTAGGGGAGAATGGCATTAGTCCCCACAATCTGGGCACTAGGTGTATTTATTGCTTCCGAAGTAACATAGCTTCTAGACTCCGGCAGATGACAGAGTAAGGAAATATATGTCTATTAAGTCCCTTGAAGCAGGATAGAATAGGAAAACTGTAAGTCCCTGATTTGCTATTCAGCTCTGAAAGAGTTAACAGAAAACTGAAAGTCCCTTGTTTCTTATCTAATGATCCAAAGGAAGGAATGCAGAGCAGTAAACTTCAGCTACAGACTTCCTGGGACAAAAATTGCCCTAAAGCCCCAAACCACCCCAAACCATTGAAACCTCCTCAAAC
This sequence comes from Tamandua tetradactyla, assembly GCF_023851605.1. Lineage (NCBI taxonomy): Eukaryota > Metazoa > Chordata > Mammalia > Pilosa > Myrmecophagidae > Tamandua > Tamandua tetradactyla. The sequence continues at coordinate 42,389,702 of NC_135348.1, read as the reverse complement.
CATAAAAGCATGTAAAACTCTGGGTCTAAAGCAAACTCTTAATTAATAATAGGAAGCAGAGGGTCACAAAGATTGTTAGCTATTTGCCCAAAGACAGATTTTAGATAGGTGACAACAAATTACAAATTCTGCTGTCTCCTTTAAAAAGTATGGAAACCTGAACCCAACAAAACTTACCTATAAAACAAGCTAGTCAGCCCCACTCACTGCATGCCCCTCCCTTGGGCACATCTGCATTAACCTGTACTCTCTCATTTAATAAACTTTTTTTAATAAACTTTACTACTTATTCCTACTGGCCCTCTCATCTCTAAATTCTTTTAGTTTTGAGACTAATGAACCTGGATCTGGGTGCAGCTGGCACTGTTGCCAGCCAGGCACCCGTTACACCTTTATACAAAGATATTTATAAATATTTCTATAGGTAACAACTGTATCCATATTAAGCTCAGCGTGAATTCATACTGCCTCCAGCTCTAGTCTGTTACCCCATGCATACTCTAGTCTCCTCCCCTTACTTATTTGTAAACTTTCACTCCCATAGTAAGAAATCTGACTTTCATTATCCTCAGCCTTTTGTTAAAGTTTTCAATTCCACTATACATGTATAGTCATAAAAGAACTGTTAATCCATACTCCAGTGGGCAACAAGTTTATAAACAGAAGTACAGCACTTAAAAATGGTTTGTTTTACCTTTAGTTCTACAGATTCCATTTATTTCCAAACTAATTGAGGACTGTACCTTTTCCTCAGTGAGACTGTTTTCACAATATTTACAATACCACGTGATTGTTTTGTCTCACCGCGTTCCATCTTGGAACTCCTCCAACCTCCTAAATTATTATTTTAAAAATTTGTATACACTAAATTGAATTGTTTGTGTTGTAAAGGCCAAAGGGTTTGACAGATTCGGATTCATAGTGTCACATATCATAATTATAATATCATATAGAGTAGTTTACTACCCTAATATTTTACCAGTTCCAGTGTTCTCTCCCAACCCACAAACCACTAGGATTACTGATGTTTTTTTATCATCTCTCTAATTTTACCTTTTCCCGACTGTCATGTAATGAGAATCCTATAGTATATTGGTTTTGCTGACTGAGTTAGTCCATTTAGCAATATATATTCAAGATTCATCCATGTCATTTCTTGGTTTGAAAATTCCCGTCTTTTATTAATGAATAATATTTCATTTTATGATTGTCATAACAGTTTATTTATCTGTATACCTATAGAAAAATATCTTGGTTGCTTATGATTTTTAGTGATTATGAGAAGGAAAAACTGTTATAAACATTTATGTGTGGGATTTTCTGTGGACATGTTTGGAAATCAGGTATATACATAGGAGCACGATTGCTGGATTGTATGTTAAGATCATGTTTAGCTTTTAAGAAACTGCCAAAGTGAATTCCAAAGTAGTTTTAAGGTTTTGCTTTCTTACCAGCAATTGGAATTGTCAGTGCTTTGGATTTTAGCCATTTAATAAGTATGCAATGGTATCTCGTTGTTTTAATTTACAATTCTTAATGCCAAATGAAGTCGAACATCTTTTCATATGGTTATTTTCCATCTGTTTATCTTATTTTATGAGATATCTGTTCAGATCTTTTGCCCATTTTGTAATTGGGTTGTTTGTTTTCTTATTGTTGAATTTTAGAATTCTTTGTATGTTTTGGATACAAGTCCTTTATCAGATATGCGTTTTACAAATATTTTCTCCTGGTTCTGGGCTTGCCTTTTCATTCGCTTAACAGTGTGTCTCCCAAAGAAAGAATTTAAATTTTAATACAATCCAATTTATGAATTTTTCTTTTCACAATAGTTCTTTTAATGTTGTCACTAAAAGCTTATGACAAAACCCAAGGTAATCTGGGTTTCCACTTATATTTTCTTCTAGAAATTTTATCCTTTACGTGCTACTTTAGGTCTAAGATGTCATTTTGTTAATTTTTGTGAAAGTTTTAAGGTCTGTGTCTGCGTTCATTTTTTCTGCTTATGGGTGTCCATTTTTTTCTAGCAATTTACTGAAAAGACTATCCATTCTCTCTTGAATTGCATTTGCTCCTTTTGTGTAGGATCATTTGTCTGTATTGGTGTGGGTGTTTCTCTGGAGTCTCTGTTCCATTTGTAGATGTGCTCAGTGCCATCGCCCAGCCCTTGCCTATACTTACTTCTCTTCCCCTCTTGCTTGCTTGTTGCATGCAGATGTTTTGATATGATTCTCTTTTACATCCTGAGGGATATATTAGGTCTAATGGAATAGCCTGACCTACCTTGAACCTGACACCTGGGACAAATAACCCAGCTGCTTGCCAGGGTAGGACTACTCCACAAAGGCGGATCGATGCAGGTATTTTGTTCAGTGCAGGACCCCTCCCCACTGGACTGGACCCTCGTTGAGCACGGGGTCCCTCACCTGTAATGTGAAACTGCCATTCACCAACCCTGACCTGGGCAGTTGGTCACCCTGGGGGACCAGTCAGGAGGGATCTCTTCCTCTCTTTTAGACCCTTTGTACTGTATAAGTCATAAAGCATTCATTTGGTGAGAATCTCTGCTGTGCCTGAGTCTGTGTCCCACAACATATTGTGTAGCAACTCACTTTACTTTTATGTGCCTATTATTTTGCCAATACCACATTGTATTAATTACTGTAACTGTATAATAAATCTTTAAATCAGATAGTGTGAAACTTCTAACATTGTTCTTCAATATTGTATTGGAAATTTTAGCTCTTTTGCCTATCCATATAACCTTTAAAATCAGTTTGTCAATTTCTAGAAAAAGATTGTCCTGAATATTCATTGGTATTGTGTTGAATAGATGGATCAATTTGGGAAATATTGGCATCTTGAAAATATTGAGCATTCTAATTATTAAATGTGCACTCTCTTTCCATTTCTTTAGATTTTCTTTAAACTTTTCATCAGTGTTTTGCAATTTTGCACATATGGATACTATGCTTATTTTGTTAGATTTATACCCATTTTCAATGATGTTTTGATTTTTGGTTCAAATTCCAATTCTTCATAGCTGGCATGGGAAAGCAATTGAATTTTACATATTAAACTTTTAGCCTGCAATCTTATTATACTCACTTATTAGTTCCAGGATTATTTTTTATTTTTGTCAAGGCTTCAAGATTTTTTATATAAGCATTTCATCTGCAAACAATGAGAGTTTTATTTCTTTCTTTCCAAAGTGGATGCCTTTTATTTCTTTTTCTTGCCTAATTGCTCTAGGTAGAACTTTCAGCACAATGTGGAATAACAATAGTAGCAGCAAGCAATCTTGTCTTATTTTATATCTTACAGGGAAAGCTTTTAGTCTTTTCCCATTGAATATAGTGTTAGCTGGGTTTTCATATATGCCCTTTATCATGTTGAGGAATTCTTCTATTCCTATCTTTCTAAGTGTTTTCATCAAGAAAGGACTTTGGCTTTGTTAAATTCCTTTTCTGCAGCAATCAAGATGATCATGTGGCTTTCACCGCTGATTTGTTCACAAGGTGTATTACATTAATTGAGATTTCCTTATGTTGAACCATCCTTATATACTTGGAATAAAACCCATTTGATCATGGTGTATAATTCTTTTAATATGCTGTTGGGTTCTAGCAAAAATATGCTATTTTGTTCAGGATTTTTGCATCTGTATTCATTAGAGAGATTGGTCTGCAACTAGCTTTTCTTAGTGTTTTGTCTGGCTTTGGTATTGGTATGTTGTTGGCTCTGTAGAATAAATTAGGTAGCCTTCCCTCCTCTTCAAATTTTTGGAAGACTTTGACCAGGATTGGTACTAAGTCTCCTGGAATGCTTGTAGAATTCACATGAGAAGCCATTTGGTCTTGATTCCCTGTCAATCTGTTTAACTGTGATTGATTTGTAGAGATCTTCTATTTCTTCTCAAGTCAGTAGTGGCTCTTCATGTGTTTCCAGAACGGTGTCCATTTCATCAAAGCTGTCTTGTTTGTTCGCATACAGTTGCTCATAGTATCCTCTTATTATCTCTTTTACTTCTGCAGGGTCACTAGTAATGCTCCCCTACATATTTCTGATTTTATTTATTTGCATCCTTTCTCTTTTTTTCATCGTCACTTTAAGTAAGTGTCCATCAGCTTTCTTGATTTTCTCAAAGAACCAACTGTTGGTTTTGTTGATTCTCTGTATTGTTTTTGTTCTCTATTTCATTTATTTATGCTCTAATCTTCACTATTTCTTTCCTTCTTTTGGCTTTGTAGTTAGTTTGCTGTTCTTTCTCTAGCACCTCCAAATGTGCAGTTAGGTCCTTACTTTTAGTTCTTCCTTCTTTTTTAATACAGACATTTAGGGCAAGACATCTCCCTTTCAGTTCTTCCTTCCCTGCATCCCAGAGGTTTGATACGTTGTTTTCTCATTTTCATTTGTCTTGAGATATTTACTGATTTCTCTTGTAATTTCTTTTTTGACCTATTGGATGTTTAATAGTGTGTTTTTCTAACCTCCATTTATCTGTGAATTTTCCAGTCCTCCACCTGTTATTGATTTCCTGCTTCAGTCCATTATGATAAGAAAACGTGATTTCTATAATTTCAATCTCTTTGCGTTTACTGCTTTGTGACCTAAAATGTGGTCTCTCCTGGAGAAGAAGAAGGTATACACTGCTGTTGTGGGGTACAATGTTCTGTAAATGTCTGTTAAGTCTAGTTAATTTATCATATTAATGAAGATCTTCCTTATTGATCCTCTGTCTAGATAGTCTATCCATTGATTAGAGTGGTGTATTGAAGTCTGCAGCTATTATTGCAGAGGTGTCTGTTTCTTCCTTCAGTGTTGCTAGTGCTTGCTTCATGTGCTTTGTGGCACCTTGGCTAGGCCCACACATATTTATGATTGCTGTTTTTTCTTGATGGATTGCCCCATTTATTATTAATAAATAAGCATCTTTTGCCTAATTTAACTGCTTTACATTTAAGGTCTATTTTGTCTGATATTAGGATAACTACCCCAACTTTTTTCTGATTGCTATTTGCATGGAATATCTTTTTCACAACAATTCACTTCCAACCTATTTGTGTCCTTTGCTCTAAAGTAGGTCTCTTGAAGACAGCACATACATTGATCCTGTTTTTTGTTGTTGTTGTTGTTCATTCTTCCATTCTTTACCTTTTGATTGGGGATTCTAACCTATTAACATTCAATGTTATTAATGTAAAGGCAGTACCTTCTTCAATTATTTTGTCCTTTGGATGTTATCTGTCATATCTTTTTTATTCTCTACTTGTACCCTTGGTTTTTGCTGAAAAATGTGCACTTAGTATGTTTGAGCTTCCTCTGTATGTGATGATTGCTTTTTTCTTGCTGCCTTCAGAAATCTCTCTTTGTCCTTGGCATTTAACTATCTGATTTGTAGGTGTCTTGGAGTAGACCTCTTCTGATCTATTTTGAAGATACAGTATATTTGGGGTACATTGCACTTCTTGGAGCTATAGTTTATGTCTTTCATAAAGGTTGGAAAAATTTCAGTGATTATTTCCTCAGTTATTCTTTCTGCCTCCTTTCCTTCTCCTCTCCTTCTAGGATACTCACCACACACATATTCATGCATTTCATGCTGTCATTCAGTTCTCTGAGAGCCTGCTCAAGTTTTTCCATTCTTTTTCCTATCTGTTCTTTTATGTGTAAAGTTTCAGAAGTCTTAACCTTTAGTTTGGTGATACTTTCTTATGCTTCTTCAAATCTGCTGTTGTATGTCTCCGTGTATTTTTTTTTCATGGGCAGGCACTGGGAATCGAACCCAGGTCTCTGGCATGGCAGGTGAGAACTCTGCCTGCTCAGCCACCATGGCCCACCCTTCATGTATTTTGAATCTCTTCCATTGTGCCTTTCATTCCCATAAGTTCTGTTATTTTTTGGCATGCTTCCAAGGTCTTTGGCATGCTCATTTAGAGTCTTCTTTTTGTCCTTCATCCCTTTGGCACATTTTCTTTCAACTCGAATCAATTTAGAAGATTTGTTTGAACATACTTAGCTCGTTGTTTCAATTTCTGTATCTCATTTGAAGTTTTAGATTTTCCCTTTGACTGAGACATTCCTTTGTGCTTCTTCTGTGACCTGTGTCTTTTGCTGGTGTCCAGGATGGTGTCAAGCATCTGATTTCCTTGATAAGTTTATTCTGCAGGACATTTTTCTCTGTATTGCCTAGCGTTTACTTGTTGAATGGCTTTGTGCGCTAATTCTTCTTTGACACGTGTTTCAACTTATTCTGGACCTCCACCATAGCTTGTGTTTGACTGATCACAATTTTTTCAGCTCTTAATTATCTAATTCTTGCCTTTCCCATATAGAATGATTTTTTATTTTACCTTATTTGTACAGTTGTTTTGTCCCCAGGAAAAAGCTTTCTCTTCTCTTCTTCCTCAGTGAATGTTGATGTGCTCTGCTTTTTTATTTGCCTCTATGTTTTTAACCCTCCTTTCATGATCTCTGATGACTTTTACCTAGAGGTCTGATTCCAGAAAGGAGGCCCACAGAAAGGACCTCCCCAAACAGTTTTTCCCAGACGAGACAAATCCAGGACTCAGGGAGTGGTACAGATCAGTATCAAGTTTCCCTGATTTTGTGCATTTCCTGTCCTGCCCAGTAAATGCTGCTCTTCAGTCTGCTGACCCCCTCAGACCTAAGGTGTGCTGTGCCTTTAATGCTCAGCCAAGCCCACCCCTGCCAGCGTCTTGGTTGGGACAGGGGCTTGGGATAAGCAGGTTGTAGCTTTTCTTTTTCTTCCCAACCCCTGGGTCCTGACTTCTCTAAATAACAGCTACCACCTTCTTTGGGACTTGCCCTCTACCCCATCCCATATCCATCTTCTTGGCAAGGAGCTGCTCCTCAAGAAAATTAAGTGACTCACCAGCAGCCCCATTTCCAGCCCTTGCCAGTGCATGGTTGAGACAAAGGTTGAGTGCTGCTTTAGTAGGTTGATGCCATTGCTGATATACCCACCCCTGGGATCTAAATATGCCTCATGATAGCTGACACTTGCAATGGGCCCTGCCCCCCTGTTTTGGGGAAAAGTCACTCTTTAGGAAACTATCTCTGGTAACTGAGGGGTTTCGTTGCCTCTCATTCAACCCTGCTTCCTGCTGAAAACAGAGACTGCCCGCTTCTTTTGTCAAGGGGCTGCTTAAAAAATGGAACTTTTCTCAGATCTTTACTCCAGCTCCCCAGGTTCACAAATCAAGAGCCAGAGTTGATTGCCCCTTTTATTATTAATATACAGAGAGCCAAAGCTGGTGCCCGGTTCTGGCTGCCCCTTTGCATGGGGCAGAGCTGTCCTTCAGCAAAAAACTCAACCACTTCTGAAGCCCCATCTTTCCCTCAGCTCTGCTTCCTCCCTGCTGGAGCGGGACTGAAAGAGAACTCCCAGTTTCTTGATTGCCTTGTAACTTTACCTGTGTTTGGAGCTGGTATCCAGCTGTCCCAATTTGTTAATCAAAAGCCAATGTTCGGGCCTTGCCAAGTTCTCCTCCCTTGCTCCTAGGAGAGAAGACCTCTCTTTCCCATCAGGATGTGATTCCTGAGTCAGTTTGCCATGCCAGTGGGGAAGGGACACGACAATTTTCTTATTTCCTGTGATTTATCAGTCCTCTTCCACTCATTTCTGGCTGGTGTATAATGCAGGTGTTGTCTCCAAAGTCCCCCAAACAGTTGTTTTAGACAGTTCCTGGCCATTTACTAGATGTCTTGGAGGATGGACTAAATCCTAGAACTTCCTACTCTGTCACCTTGACAAATATTTTCTTTGTGTGAGTTTTAGTAGTTTGTTTCTTTTAAGGAATTGGTTCATTTCATCTAAGCTATCTAATTTCTGAGCATAGAGTTTTTCATAATATCCCTTTATGAATATTTTAATATTCATGAGATATAGTGATGATTCTTTTGCATTTCTGGTATTGATACTTTGACTCTTTTCTCCTTTTTTTTAAATTAACCTTAATAGAGCTTTATCAGTTCTATTGAACTCTTCAGAGTACCAGCTTTGATTTTGTTGCATTTCTCATTTGATTACGTGTTTCATTGTATTTCTAGTCTGATTTTTTATTATTTCTTTTCTTCTACTTGATTTTGTCCGAAGTTATTATTTCTTCATATAAATTCGATACTATTAATTTCCCTCTATTCAGGTCATATGCTACATCTCATAATAATTGATAAACTGTATTTTCATTTTCATTTAGTTCAAAATGGCTTTTAGTTTCTCTTAAGACTTTTTGTTTTACATATGGACCACTTTTAAGTGTGTTTCTTTGTGGATGAGACCAAGTTATATTTTTACCCTTATTTTTTTTAATTTCCTCTTCACTCTTTTTTGTGAGAATGTACTCTTCATGCCAATGTTTGTCCAACACTATGATGTTGACATGAGGTTTTTTTTTTATTTGCATTTCTTCTGGAAACTTAAAGTGCAATTACTGCTTAAGACAGGCTGATTGTACCTCCTGTCTAACAGTATTAGCCATTATCCAGACCTCAGTAAGTAATGAAATTATGTATGTAATCAGTTCAAATTCAATATAATGTAAATTATTGAGAAATGTTGAAAATGTCAATAAACTGAAGAAATTTGCAGTTATTTTTCTTGAAAATGCATATTAGTAATCTCTTATGACTCTTTTTTAGCACAAATATACTCATTATCTCTGATTTAAGATCAAGTATTATAAAGTCAAGAAAGAGGCTTAACTTTTACATCCTAATTGAAAAATTCACAATGACAAGTATTAGGCTCATTTTACACATTGTGTTGAACTAAATTATGTTGAAAGTTATTAATAGTTGATCCCATCTGCTTTAGAAGTTAATTGCATACTAAATCAATATCTTTAGAGAACTTATTCCCACATGAAAAGGTTCTATTTCTTGATGGCCTGCTCTAAATATGTATTCAATTTTATAGTTAAAAACATGAAACATCATTGTCAGAATTCCTTACTTGAGGGTGACAAAGTTTAGGAATGTGTTATAATTAATTGAAATATTTTATATTCAATATTGATAATTTGCTTCATTTGTAATACTCTACTACATATATCTAAGCACTATTGATTATCTGTTCATCAAATGTTACTTGGCTTCCAGTATATACCAAAAAATTATATGGATGCACAAATAAATAGACCCTATCCTCAAAGAACTTATAATACTATACAGATAAAATGTACTCGTAGGGAGAGTGGGAGTTAAAAAGGTAGAACTTAAGAGAGAAGATATATTATTTTCCTATGACAGAATTAGTGAAGGCTCTATAGAGAATTTGGCATGTGAATTGGGTCTCAAAGAATGGGTAGAATTTGGGCAAATTGTACGTGGCAGCAGCTGCTATTCAAGAAGTAGGAGAGAATAGGAGCTTGTAGGCATAAATAAGACCTTTGACTTTACAGCAGTTCTTACTAGAGTAAAGAGAGCATGTATTCCTAGCTAGTCTTTGAGAAAGTATCATTCACGTAGAGGTCAGATTGGATAGTGTGCAGAAAGGAGAACAAGCTATGAGCCAGAAAGACCTGGTTTTAAAATCTAGTTTTGCCTCTCCTCTTTATGATGATATATAAGTGAGTAGCTTCTCTGTGTATTGAGTATATCATCTGTTGAATGTAAACAATAGCATCTAATTCAACATGCTGCTATGGTGAGAATGAATTTACAGAATATATGAGAGTGAGAAAGGAAACAGAAAAGAGCTTTGAAATCTAACAGATCAGTTTACAAATGAGAGTTTCTTTATTCCTAAACTGTGATCTTGGCCAAATAATTATCAGCAAGCTTCAATGAACTCATCAATAAAAGATCAATGGCTGTACTTTCTGAGAGTTATCTTGAAGATACAATTGAATCAGAAACCAATCAATGCCTCATAAATCCTCATTATTTTAGGAGTTTGGACTTCATAGAAAATGAGAAAACATTAAACATTTCTGAACAATGAGATCATATGATCAAAGTCCTATTTTAGGAAGATTTATTTTTAAAAATATGAGTACTTTACAATTAAAGAAGTTAAGACCAGAGGTAAAGGAAATAATAAGGGAAATAAGTCAGTTGTCCAATTTTGAGTAAGAAGATCTCAGGTTGGGTAGTATCAGGTAGGATGCAAAGAAGAATCACATAGTGACGTTGTGAGATAAGCCTTAATAGTCAGGATTTGTCAGATAAGAGAAAAGACTTTGAAGTCACTCAAAAATGTTGCACATGCGAATTTCAAAAGATATTGCTAATATTAATTAAATGAAAAAACAGTGAGAGGATCAGGTATAGATAAGAAATTCATGAAAATATTGACTTTGTGATCTGAACATGGTATATTGGTAGAAGTAAGAATGTAACCATTTGAAATGTTCATATTTAGGGTGAAGAAGTATATTTAAAATAAAAAAAGGAAATGGCTTATTGGAATATTTCTAAGAATATGAATATTTATAATTTGAAAAGCAAATTACAGTTCTCAGGTGTTAGAAATGAGTTCAGTGTTACGACTAGAAACTGATGTTTGAGTTTTCATTAACGTACAGCTCTTTATAGAGACCGCTAGTTCCACAAACACATCAGAATTAATCTAGTTGTAGTTTGATGGAATGCTAATCTCAGTGACTATATGACTGGGAACAAAAATCAATTTACCCTCTCTCAGAGCTCAAGTTCCTTTACTTGTAGCCAGCATTCTAGCATTCTTTAGTCTCCAAACCACAAGTGATCCAAATGGTAACATTGGTACACAAGCACTTAAAATATGTAGTAACAAGTGTGAGAAAATAAAAGAAATGATTGACAAGCTAGTTGAGAAGACAGCCTTTCAACAGATAATTGGAACCTATAAAAAGAAACAAATAAACAGTATCTGACTAGAAAACCTGAAATTATGAACTCAAAGAATGAGTTTAAGAGTAGAATGGACTTAGAAGACCTTGAAGAAATGTTATTAGAATTTATCTACTTTGAAGGTGAGTCAAAAAACAATAGGTAAATAAAAGACCCTGGAGACAAGTGGGCTCAAAAGCATCTTAAATAGCAGGTAACAGATGCCTCATATTAAGCAACTTCCCAGGCAAAAAGCAACCTCCAACAAAACTGTATAGATTTCAATGACATAATATCTGACCTTTCAATTGTGAGAAGTCTATTCAGATATGTGACTCACATATTTTTGGTAGAATAAGTTGTACAGAGATATGATGCCACTTATCTGAGAATAGATTTGAACATATTATTGTTGGTACTTTCTCAAGATAACTTGCAAATATTATATTCAAGAATTATGTGGATATCATCAATGGCAATAATTGAAAATATATCTTTGGTGGAAATTTAGACCAACTTCTAATGTATATTTGAGGATAATACTTTCAGATTTCTGTTTTAACTTACCCCTATTTGATCCAATGTATTTTATTTTTTTAGATGCTGTATAATTGTAAAAGTGAAACTTCTATTGGATCATGTGTTTGTTCTTACACATTATTTTATTCAATCCATGAATATTTTTGCCTTAACATTAAGGACATGAACACATTACATATTTGGAGAGCCCTCTACAGAAAATCCCAGGGCAACTGTCAGGTACTGGATTGTCCTTCTTAGGTCTACAAATGGGAGCGAAGGAGTATTTGAGGAAGACCTCTTCTTCACTCAATTACAGTAGATCATTCCAAGTAAGAATTGATCAAAAGTCTCTGCTGGAATACAGCACAATACTACCTAACTATAATACAATTATGTTAAAACACGGAATGAAGCTGAATGTGAGAATGATAGAGGGAGGAGGGCTAGGGACACAAATGAAATCAGAAAGAAAGACAGATGATAAAGATTGAGATGGTATAATCTAGGAATGCCTAGAGTGTATAATAATAGTGACCAAATGCACCAAAAAAAAAGAGAAGTTTCCGCTGGAAAGATCAGACGTATCCACCTATAACCATATGCAACAATTTAGTCTTTGCCAAAAGGATGTTTACACTTACTGCAGCACAGGTTATATATACTATTCTGAAACAATAGGGTTGTTTGAGACCATAAATCAGTGGAACAAAGCAAACAAAGTTTTATTGAGACATGTAGACATAGCTATGACCATGGCCAAAGAATGAAGTCAATATGTGGTTTCATTGCCTTCATGATAAAATATTTAATGTCACACTACACAATCTGCTTCAAAGGAACATATACTCATGTTTTATGCTGGTTATTAAAACAAATAGTAAATTAGGTTCTAGTTGTTTCTCCATTCCTAATCTGATTTCCAAAACAAAGTTTGAATTTCTTCATTTCCAAGACTTAAAAGGACCTTATCTTTAGAGAATTAAGCTTGAGATGTCTGAAACCAAAAGCTGTAGAGCTATGTGGAAATAAAATAAAATAAATAAAAGGTACCGCTCTGATAACAGCTTTCTGTACAATGTCTTCAGAGGATAACATTTTGCTAATGTTTCTGGGAGTGAAAAGTAAAATAACTGAATCATCAGTGTCATCTTTTATAAAAAAATAAATTATTTAGGAAGTTGAAAGTTAAATAATTTTTACTATGTTTTGTCCAAGTAAGTGAGAGGCCTCAGCCAGAGAACATTCTATTCAAGAAGTGGTTTCTTAGAAGATAGAAAATACTTTGGTGTCCTTAGATAATTTTTTTTGCTAAAAATTCAGAGAAAATAGGAAATAAAATAAAAGTTTGCCACAGTTCTCCTGGTTAGACTCCATGGGCATAGATGTATGAAAATAATCATCATGGCGTTTTTCTAATAATCTTGCCAAAGAGAAGGATGATAAATGTACATCTTCTTCAGCAGAATATCTGATTTATCATTGAAAAGTTAGTTTCAAAAATCTACCCATCAAACGCTGATTAATGTTTGAATCTGTGGACAATTCTTTCTTGCATATTCTTGGTAATAACTAACTTCCAATCGCCGAAAATGTTTCTAGAAAGAAATTGTAGTCATACTACTGTCATCATCTCCAACAACAAATATTTAGTGAATAAAGGTGAATACTAATGCTTAACAATTGATTCCTAGACTAGAATTAAATTCTCAGCCTAAAGAGTTGCAAGTGTTAACTCATTTACATGAGATTCTACCAAATGAAATTAATGATTTCATCTTTAATTTCACAAATAGATCAGGTTCTATTAAAGAAAATCAACTCTAACTTTCTTCATGTCTGTCGTTCTTACTAAAATTGCAAGCGCTTCGGAATTGTTACAACTGAATGCTTAGCACTCATTGGAACATGTGCCTGGAAAAGTTCAAGTGACTTCGGGAAGTAAGCTGAGTTGGTGGAAGGAGCCAAAGACAAGCTGAAAAAATCGCACTAATTATCTCTGAAAAAATGAACCCTCTGCCCAGTAATATGAAATCAGAGAAACCTAATAAGTGACATCATGGATTTTTGGATGTGTGTGTGTGTGTATGTGTGTGTGTGTGTGTGTGTGTGTGTGTGTGTATGAATTTAACTACCCAAGAATATTTAGGTTTTTATATAATAAAACTTTCATGCTTATTGTAGAAAATAAGGAAAATGTAGAAAAGAATAAGGAAAAAGGGTCATTTTACTTACTCTGGTAACATATATATCTTGCCCAGCTTATTTATATCTATTTTTTTAATCCTCCTTTAAAAATTATTATTATAGGTACCAGAAGTTTGATTTCCAACCTTTCTTAAACTTTTTATTTTGGAATTAGTTTAAATTTGCAAAACAGTTGCAGAGTTAGTGTAGCGTTATCTATCCTTATGCCTGTCACCTACTTTCCTCCAATCTTATACTAATGGTGTCAAAATGAAGAGATTAAATTGGTGCAATATCATTTTAGTCCAAGCGGGCAGTGGTTCCCTTCATACAGATCAAAAAAAACACTTTTCTGTTTCACATGCAGAACACAAGGTCCCAACTGTTAGACAATAGGTCTTCCCCAAAATCCTTTCTGGAAAGCTCGATCGTGACTTGTGCTGAAATGCTGGCTGGTTCCTCTCATAGGGCACTATTCTCTGGGGATTCATTTTCTAAAAACTCAGAATTTTACAAAATATCAATTTCTGGGTTCTTTATACCCAAGTGTTCAGTTCTCAGATTAGAGAACTTTCCTCTCACTTTTACTTCAATCTGCAAGGAGAAGCCAGGCTGTACTTTCCACATTTGTTTGGAAATCACTTCAACCAAACATCCAAACTCATCAACTTCAAATTCTGTCTTCCTTGTGACATAAGATCTCAATTTTGCCAAATTCTCTGCCACTTTACAAAGTATCACCTTTCTTCCAGTTGGCAATGGTTCAGTCATTGTCTCTATCTAAGGCCTCACTGGAAGTTCCTTTAGCATCCATATTTTTATCAACCATATTGCTTTCTTCAAAGCAATCTATGATTTTCCTATCAGGCTCGTCACACTTCTTCCTGAGTTTCCCCTTATCCATTCATGAAGCCATGCCAGAATTTGTGGTATTTGCAAATCACAGCACCCCACTTCTCGGTAGCAAAATCTGTTTCAGTTTGCTAAACCCGCTGCAATGCAAAATTCCAGAAGTGGGTTGGCTTTTGCAATGGGAATTTATAAACTTACAATTTGCAGCTCCTAGGCCATGAAAATAGATGAAATACGGCATCAACCGGATAATACCTGGACTGAAGGAAGGCTGCTAGCACTGGTACACTTCTGTTGCATGGGAAGGCACACGGCTAATATCTGCTGGTCCCTCACTGCTGGGTTCCACTGCTCCTCTCTTCCTCTCTGAGGCCTCTCTTAGCATGTCTGGGATTTTTCTCTCTAAACTCTCTCAAATTTTTCTGTCTTTTATCCTCAGAAAGGACAGAAGTAAAAGGAACAAGATGCACCTTGAATGGGTGGGTCACATCTCAAATTAAAATAACTTAACCAACAGTTTCCAGCCACAAGATTTCTGTGCCAATAGAAATCTATTAAATGAAAAAGATCTTTTCTGGAGTACATAATAGCCTCAAACCAGCACAGGGGTCTAGTTTGACAATAATGTAGGATTTTTATTGAAAAACACCTAGAAATGAGCGTGGGAGATATATTAAATTATAGCAATAATATTATGATATCGCTTTAAAATAATTTGTTTTATCTCAAAACAAAATTCTATTCCAAATTCCACATCATGGCTTCCAAACCTTTATTCCCTACTCAATCTTTCATATGAAATGTATTTTTTCCAGATTTTTTTCTTCTTTAATGAGTTAAGGCAATTCAAGATTAAATTTCTAGAAACAAAGCTGTATCTTTCTTGTTCCAATCAAAAGTGGAAAACATCTAAGTCATAACTGCCAGGCATCAGGGCCTACTTTGGGTTCAGAGTCATGAGTATAGAACCATCATAGTTGTATTTACATGTTTTTTCTTTTGTATGTGTAGTGTTAGTCACATAGAGAAAAGTACACAAACCACAAATATACAGCTCAATGAGTTATCACCCTTGTAACCAAAACCAGATCAATAAACAGAATACTGTCAAATTTATGTGTTTCATTTGTGCCACTTCCTAAGCAATGCCACAATTCCTCCCCAAAGGCAATCGCTACTTTGGCTTCTAGTGTGATGATTTGTTTATTTTTGAAACTAACATAATTGAAATCATTCAGTATGTTTTCTTTTCTCCCTTCTTTCTCTCAATATTGTGATTATGATATTCATATAAGCTGTTCATATAACTATAATTAGTTCATTTCCACTGCTGTATATTATGAACATTTTATGAATATGTATGCCACTATTTATTTTTCAGTTCTGCTGTTATGAATATATGGGTTGTTACCAGTTCCAACTATTAAAGTAATGCTGCGAAGTATATTTTTCCATCTGGGTTTTGATATTTTGTGTGCGTGTATCCTTTTCTGCTGAGTATACCCTCACTGGTGGAATTTCTCCTCTTATGCAATAACTTTGTTCAGATTAACAGGCCACCCATATACTTTTCTGTAGTGAATATACCAATCCATTCTCCCACACTCAGCAAATGAAGATGTCTGATTCTCCACTTCCACATCATCATAGATGGCAATCTTTATATTTTTCTATTCCTGTGCATGTCTAATGGAAAGTTATCATACTTTCCATATTCATTTTCAGCATGAGCAATTACATTGAAAAAATTTGCACGTTTAGTGACCAATCAGATACCCTTCTGATGGAAAGCTATACAAAGAGTTCTTCAAATGTTCCTCTCTCCATTAAGATTGTCTTTTCTTTTTCTTAGCATTGCCTTTTGATGTAGTAAATCTATCCATCTTTTTGTTAAGCTTAATGTTTTTGTGTCCTTTTTAAAAAATTCTTTCCTGATTCCAAGGTCATGACTATCCTCTTATATTAATTTCTAGAAAGGTTGTACTTTTGCTTTTGACATTTAAATACACAATCTACTTGGTGTTTCTGTGTGTATGTGTATGTGTGATGTGAGTTAGGGGTAAGTTTGACTTTTTTCCCCCTCATTATGCAGATTGAATTGACTCAGCATCATATATAGAAAATATCTCAGTTAGTGCTCTGAAGCTGGCATTTTGTCATAAATCAATTTTACACGTATGGGTGGTTTGTTGATGTATTTAAATATTCTCGTGACAATGCTGTACTGTCTAAATATAATATAGATTTTTACTATGTTCTTGTTTATCAAAGCAAATCCTATCACTTTGCACTTCCTCTCTAATAATCTCTTGGCTATTACGATGTCTTTGCATGTCCACATAAATTTAGAAACATTCTGTCATTTGCACAAAAGAGGCCTGCTTAGGTCATGCTTGCAAGTACCATGAATCTATAAATCAATCTATAAATCAATTACCTTGAATCTATAAATCGGTTGAGTTTATAAAGGATAAACTCTTTATAATATTGGACCATCAAACCCATGAGCATGGCACACACTTCCATTTTCTTAGATCTCTTTAAAGTTTTTTCTTAATCATATTTTATACAGATGTATAGTACTTTTTGTTATTAGATTGAATGATAAGCTTTTTATATTATTTGACACAATATAAAATACATATTTTTCTTAATTTCTTTTTCTGGTTATTGCTGTTTTAGTCATTGTAGTGGCATAAAATAAATTATATTTGGTGCCCCATCATCATGCTGACCTAAGTTTCCCTTAGGGTGACCACCCCAATTAGCCCTACTGGGGGTGTCATGCAACTGGCAAGGCACGTACCTCCGTGTGGTTAGGATGCTCAGAACCACTCCGCTTCCCAAATGGTCCGTGTGCTTCTGCCCTTTGGGCTGCGTGATTGACAGCTGCCCATGTCCAGGACCTGCGGGGAGACCCCAGTGCTCCCCTCGGGGTCATAGCACAGGGGATGGCCATGGACTCGGATGGGTTTCCCATGCCCGCCTTCTCCAGTCACCTCATAGGAACCTACCTAGCTGTGCCCTGGGTCCCTCCCTGCCCACGTTCTCCCCATCCCTCTCTAGGCCCTTTGATCAGATAGTGCATTCTCAGCTGCTGCCCACCTGTGTTTGCATCCCATCACCCAAAGAATGCCCACATTGCATCCAAGCCAGTTATAACATTATTTCATCTGTATTAACCATGTACTCAGCAAATTTTCTCAACTCAACAAAGTCTATTACACCTATATGTAAATATAGAAACTTCATATATATTCATATCACGTATAAATGTTTTTTACTTCATTTCTGAACCTTAAATTTCTGTCTTTTTCTTGCCTTATCACAATTCAAATACTCATCAACAAGTATGTTGTTAAACAAATTGCAATATATCAATACAATGAAATAATTACTCAGCAATTAAAAAGGATAAACTACTGACCCATGGTGCAATATGGACAAATCTAGCGAGCATTTTGCTGGGTGAAAAAAGCCAGAAATAAAAGAGTACATTCTTTATGATTAAATTGACATACAATCCTAGAACAAGCAAAATTTATTGCCTTGAAGTGAGACTGAGGGTTGCCTAGCATAACAGATGGAGGGAATTATCATAAAAGAGATTGTATAGCTATTTCTGAAGAAATGAGAATCTTTACCTTGATTACGGTGGCACATATAGCTATATATAGGTAAAAGGAGAGAGGTAGTCCAAAGTCAGCTACCTTTACACTTTAATTTCATCAACCATATCATTTGCAAGTTATACTTAATGCATTTGACATTTAGGAGGGAAAAATACGAATAAAACTAGATCTAAAAATAAAAAGTGCCATCATTACTTCTCTAAATATATTCCCTCTTATCAGTTTTAATATTTTCTCCTAGTTTTTAGATTTCAGCAGTTTTAGTATGGTGTGCCTGATGGTGGTTCTCTTTGTAATTATCCAAATTGTAGTTGACAATTACTTGAATCTTGGCCTTGAGAAACTTCAGAAATTTTGCAATACATTTATTTCATCTTCAAATATAGTATTTTGCCTTAATTTTTCTCTCTCTTCTCCCTCTGGGGTTCAAATTAAACAGATGTTAATTATTTTCACTATATTAATCTAGAATTTTATCTCCTTGTTTTGTATTTTTCATTCCTTTGGCTTCCATGAAGCACTGTTCATATTTTTATGCAATCTAATTTCCATTCAATCATACTTTCATCGACTATATTCTATTGTTGAATTTATACACTGAATTCTTAATTGTGATTTATTTTATTTTGGAGGGCAAGAATTTATATAAGTTTTTAATCTTTTTTTCTTTTTTTAGTTCTCTGGGAAAATTCTCACTTTCTTTTCTTTTTACCTCCATGAGTTTATTAAGCATGTTTATTTAAAAATTTTTTTTTTCTGATAACTCTGGGACATCTATTTTTGTGGTTCTATTGTTTTTCATACTCTTGTTTTTTTAATTAACATTGACTCGTTTTTTCATGTACTCTGTTGTTTTTAATTAACAACCCGAGATTTGTAGAGAAACTGTGGGGATAAATATTAGGTTAATTTTTCCTAAGGAGACTTTCTTTGATTTGCTTCTCCCCAGTAGTTATGTCCACTAGCAATCTAGGGATTGCTTATTTTGAGCCACATGGACAGAGAAAAGTGGGTGCGGAGTACATGGCGGAGAGTAAAAAGTGAATAGTTCAACAGTTGGGGCGTGTGCAGGAATCAAAGAATTTCAGAGCGAGTTATTCGAGAGCGTGAATGAGAAAAGAAGGAGGCAATAGTGAAATAATGGTGTGGATGAAATAAACCTGAATCAGATGCTGCGGTTTCTGCCCAGTGTCAAGGAATAAGTACGATCATGACAATAAGTGGGCAGGGAAGAATGAAGGGAGAATGTTCACCCAATGAAGGGAGCATTGAATAATTTGGAAGACTTGGGATTCTAGTTTCATTTTTTCTGGAAATTCTCAGAAATTTAGTTTATGTTCCCTAACTTTTTCTGCTCCACAATTCCTTGCCATCTATCTTATCCCACCTCGATACAGAACTGCTTTAAGATTATGTCATTGCCATTTATCATATACTTTTTTATTGCGTAATATAACATATATTCAAAGCACAAAAAGAAAAAAGCAGTACTATTTAAAGCACTCTTCAACAAGTAGTTACAGGACAGATCCCAGAGTTTGTCACGGGGTTACCATTTCATCACTTCAAGTTTTTTCCTTTTAGCTGCTCCAGAACATTGGAGGCTGGAAGGAATATATATATTTGTTATCATCACAATCAACGTTTGTGTTTCTTTTTTCTGAAAATAGCAAGTATACAAAAAAGCAAGAAATTTCAAAGTGGCGTGCAACAATTAGTTGTAGAATAGATTTCAGAGTTTGGTATGGGTTGCAATTCCCCAATTTTGGGTTTATACTTGTAGTTGCTCTAAGATGTTGGAGACTAAAAGAAATATCAATATAATGATTCGGCAGTCATGTTCATTTGTTAAACCCTATCTTCTCTGTATGACTCCACCATCACCTTTGATCTTTCTTCCACTCTTTAGGGGTATTTGGGCTCTGCCCATTGTAGCTTTTTCATGTTGAAAGCACCTGTTGATAATATGGGAGAGATGGATGGAACTAGCTGATGTTCTAGAGAGGCTGTACCCTCTAGGTTTCAACATTTATCTGCTTCAGGGACTGATCTAGAGGTTTTAGATTTCTGGAAAGTTACCCTAGTGTACGGAACTTTGTAGGTTCTTATATATTGCCCCAGGTGTTCTCTAGGATTGGCTGGAATGGTTTTGGTTGGGGTTTGGCAAGTTATGAGAGGTAACAATGTCTAACTGAAGCTTGTGAAAGAGCGACCTCCAAAGTAGTCTATCAATTCTTTTGAACTCTCTCAGCCACTGATACCTTATTTGTTACACTTCTTTTTCCCCTTTTAATCACAATGGCATTGTTGATCCCATGGTGCCATGACCAGATTTATCCCTGGGAATCATGTCCCACACCACAGGGAGACTTTCACACCTGGTTGTCATGTCCCACATAGAGGGAGGGCAATGATTTCACTTACAGAGTTGAGCTTAGAGAGAGTGATACCACATTTGAGCAATGAAAGAAGTCCTCCAGAAGGAACTCTTAGGCATACCTATAGGTAGGCTAAGCTTCTTACTACCTATATAAGCTTCACAAGAGTAAGTCTCAAGATCAAAGTTTGTGACATTGATTTCAGTGTCCCTAATGTTTGACACACCATCAGGGGTTTCCCTGGTGGTAAAGTTTAATAAAGTTCCGTATTTTTTCTCCCATCCCTCAAGGGGCTTTGCCATACATTTTTGATTATCTGCTTAATATATTCTGGGATATATTCAGGCATTACACTGAGCAATACAGGATTAAAGGCTTTTATTCTTATTCTGGGCTCCCTGTGTTTGGATCACTTAAATGAACTATCTAGACAGGTTGAATTAGATTATGTGCTACGGAAAAAACTTAGGTTCTGGACAAAATAAACTTTCCTTCCTTTGGTTTCAAAGAGTAGGTGAGATTCTAAATACAGACAATGTCTTCCTAACTCTTGTGTTCTGAATTACTCCATTTCCTACTCTTCAGCTTCATTCTTATCTCTAAATACCAGTTTATGCATATGTAAAACAGCCTCTCAAAATCCAGAAATAATAAAACTTACAATTTTCCCTGTTTCCTTATAAGCATTTTCTAAAGAAAACCATATAATAATTGCTATTTTGTTTCTGGCTATTTTGCTTCACCAAATGTCTCACAGTTCATTCACAATGTTGCACATTTATCATATACTTTGTCATTCTTCATTCTATAATTAGTTCAGTTTTTTAGCTATTATTTCATTTTTTCAAGCAAAGGACCATATACTATTTCTTGCATAAACCTTAGTCTGTTTAGCTCGATTTCTTACACTACTTCTTCCTCAGGGCACAACCTCTCTTATATAGTTTTTTTTTCTCCAAAATCTGCTTTTCAGGCTTCTTTATTCATCTAATCATATCGACTCAATTAGCACTGCTCCGTAAAAGACTGTCACATTCATTTCCACATCAAACTCCTTCTCTTCCTGAATTTCCTACTTTGGGGCAATAGATAGCTATCTGAGTTCAAAGTGTGAAAGTCAACTTTGAGTTAATATACTCCAAACTGAATAGCCAGCCCCTACTCTCTGTTGTCTCCAAATCTCACGAAGCAGAATACATCGTCAAACATCTCATCAAATGCTTCATCAACAATGGACTTTTAAGAATACAGTTTGGGATTTGTTAAAACATAGGATAATTAAAATATGTTCCATTTTATTTTCCTGACAATATATCACTATATTGGGTAAAATGGTGAGGGTGTTTTTGGCTGAAATTACATTATCAAAAGATCACTTCTTCTTAATTTTTTTCTTTAATTCATCAGTCCCTCGGCTCACTGCATTTGGAGGAGACAGATTGCCCTTGTCTGAATTTGGGTTCACTAGTTACTTTTTCGAGCAACTTACACAACACTTCAGAATTTTCGACTCTCATCTACCGAACAGGAATTTTATGAGGGTTGTTAGGAGACCTAGAGAGTAAATATGTAACAAACATTAAACATTAATATGAGGAAAACAAATGATATTAACCACTTTCAGAGATCCCTTTCCAAACTAAGCAAACATTTATCAAGGTTGCTGCTTCTCCGAAGTTAACAGTGACCCTCAGATTCCTTCAAAATATGCCTTCAGAGCTTTAGTAGCCACAGTGCTGGAAGACCTTTGTGGTTTGTTAGATGGCCTAGAATCCAATACTAATACATCTAATAGGATTAGAAATATTTTCACTTGCGTAGAACTGTTTGGTGAGCTCAGGGCATTGTAATATAGTAATTACAACATTTAACAGGTTATAAAACATAAGCCAAACATATTGCTTGACTGTTTAATCATTTCTTGGTAGCAGAATTTTAATGGCACCTATTTGCCCTGTAAATACAAATGAAAGCACTTTAAAAACAGTGGCCCTCATACTTTAATATGCTTGAAATCACCAGAGGACCTTGTAAAATAAGCATATTTCTGGGACCAGATCTGGACCAGGGCCAGGAAATCCACATTGTATCAGCACCCCTACTGTTGTCCTGATGCTTCTGTGTTCCTCTGAGCACACAAACACACCTTGAGAAAGCAAACTGAGGCTCGTTAGCCAATTACTCCTTACTTTTTTGAAGCATTTTTTATTTACAAATATGCTATCCCCACCAAGCTTAGTATCACTTCTTATAGAATATTATTTAGTGTTTCTCGTAGGAAAAAAAGTTATATCAAAGTAAAAGGAATTATTGTCTGAAATATGGAATAGTTTTTCACATGATTTACTGGCCAAAAAACCATTATCTGGATGGTCTTTCATGCAGATATTTTCCTGTTTGCAGATGGTTCGGGTCACATGTGGCAGCACGGGGCCAGCCACGTGGAAATGAGGCACATGGGACTCGTCAGCCTTGAAGTGTGTGAGTCTCATAACCACATCAGCTAGTTCTTGGTATCTCTTTTTCAACTCCCGCACTTAAAAATGTGATCTTTGGTAATAATGCAGTTTTGTTGAAGTAATCTCAGAACTGTAGTGCCAACGAAGAAGTGAAGATCACAACTTATACTCAGCTGCTAAATAAAATAAAAATGAGTTGAAATGAAGCAAAACCTTGAGCTATAGATAGGAATTAGATGACAGAAAAAAAAAAACAAAAACAAAGAAGCTATATGAGACGGGGGTACAACTTGAAGATTGTATTGAAATAGGAATAAAGTTGACATACACCAAGCAAATTAACTGATTCATCTTTCTTTTCGCAGAATGCATTTGGGGATAGGTAGGGTATTTGTTTGGATCCAAACTTGGAGTACACATGACAAGGGTGGAAAGCAGGTGGGGGGAGGGAAGATTTCTAATATCCAGGTGAGGAGGTTGGCAGAGAGTAATGCAGTGCAGTTAAATATACAGTGACTTGCACAGACAAATATAGCCAAGCCCTTTGGGTAAAACTCCTAGAATCGAGATATGAAGATGGAGGTAAAGACTCTGAGCAATGCTCAGGCAGTTTATAGAATGACAATAAGGGAAGAAGTTAAGGGACTGTTACTGTGCTGAAGTCTCCTAAAATCTGCAAAGCACAGCACTCAGCAGATACATAGAGCTGCTTTGATGCCACAAATGCCAGCCAGAATATAATGCCTTTTGCTTTCTCTCATCTTAGGCAAGGCAAACTCTCTTATAATAATCTGCTAGTGCTCTTGAAGTTCAAGAAGAGTTCTGTTGTAGTAAGTGAATAACCTCTAGAAACGCAGAAAATAGAGAGGGAAATCAGAATCATGAGATCATTTTCTATCTAAGCATACCAATCATGAAGAGACCAAGAAACAAATCATTCCAATTAATCTATTCATTGTATGTTAGAAGATAAAAGAAAGTGGTTTCTTGGCATAGGTTTAAAAGTTTTTAAAATGGAAGGTAAATCTGAGATGCGTAATATGAGAGCTAACAAAAAAACTAGAAATGTTTAGTATGAAAACTTTAGTATACTTAGCTGATTAGCCTTCTTATTTTTGCTTGACTAAAATGGTAAAATAAATGTTAGTGGATTAGCATCTGTTTCTCAAAATAGAGAGAGATCATTTAAATGTATTTAAAAAGTTAGTTTGTAGGAGTTTAAGATTATTTGATACTAGAATCTGGCTCATTGAGTAATTCATTTAAGAAACCCGTGCTCTTATCTCAGTTTTAACTGGCTTAGAATACTATGTGGATAAAACATTCATGAAGACAATAAAGAGTTCATACATATTTGCTGACCTTTGAATTTCAACCCCAGATGTCTATAAATCTTATGTCATGAGCATCAAAATAGCTATCCTAGAGTATTTCATATTAAATAAGAACTGTAGACTGTCCAAACAGTATTTCTAACAGTTCAGTACTATTGTACCACAGGTTTATTACCCTGTTTTACATATGAGAAAATTGATGCATTTGATAGTTTAAGTGATTTGCCAAGCCTATGAAATAAAGGGTGGAGTAACTTAGCAATAACTCAGGAAATGAAAATACTTGGCAAATTCAATCACACAGTAAATTCTGCTGTCTGGCGAATGTAATGGCTGGAGGTTGAAATGAGGGATGGGGGCCCATTTTTGTTGGTGGTGGGAGAGTGATTCAGAGGAGAAGCATGATGGTCAAATAATGAGATATTTAACTAACTCAGCATAAATAGGAGCTGAGAATTTGAGATGAACAGGAAAGCTACAACTCTCAAAAAGAGGAGAAAGCAAAAAATAAAAGGGGGAGGGGGAGAGAAGGAGCAGGGAAAGGAAAGGTAGGAGGCGGGGAGGGAAGGGCAGCGGGAGGGGCAGCGGGGGGAGTGGAACCGAGAGGGAGAGAAGGAGGCGGATGGGATTGGAAGGGGAGAAAAAGGGATAAAGGAAGGGGAAGAGGAAACCAACCAAAAGGGAAGAGAAAGAAAAAGCCTGGGAAGTATTCCAAACGTGAGCTTGAATTTTGATCCCATTTGATTTTAATCTCAATGAAGAAAATGTATCAGAGAGTAAAAAGTCACTTTTTTTTTTTCCAGTGCCCGCATTCCTCTTTCATCTCTTTAATCTGCCGTTTATGCTCTCTGCTATGTAAACCAGTCTAGTTTTCAGGCTTTATCTTCAAATATATAGACTTCCATGAAATTCTCATTTTAGCTCAACAAATTTATTCATGAGTCCTTCAAAACTCTCACTGGTGTATTACTTCATTGCTGTCACAGGGTTGAGAGGTACAGAGTTTAAAGCAATGTCCTGGAGCCATTCACGTCTACATCTGAGTTACAGCTCCTTTCTTACTAGCTGTGTGGCATTGTGTTTAGCACCCCTTGGTTCAGTTTCCTCAGGTAATAAATGAATATATTAATTATACCTACTCATGGCTTGTTCTTGGTTATTCATTCTGATAGAGACAAGTCTTTACTTGTGGACTAGCCTGTTTTCAAAGCTCAAACAGAAATTCAAATGTTAAATCAACCATGGTATAAATTACATACAAAAACATTTCTCAAAATATAAGAAGGAAAATGGATTTTAAATGGTTTTACTTTACCTTAAAGACGGAATATGAAGATTCCAGGAGGCATGTGGAGATGCTCTAACCTCCTGCCATTTGCATTTCTTGTATTTCAAGGAAAATATAATTTTTAATCTTAGCATTGGTCTTCCAGAATAAAGTCTTCATTTATTACTTCTTTTGAAAGTAGTTGGTGCTATTAGATAATTTCTGGATAATGGAATATGAGCAGAAGTCAGAAGGCATCTGCGTAACTTTCAGTCATGCCTTTAAAAGGTGGGGACCTGCCCTGCCCGTCTCCTTCCTCCAGCTTCATCTCTCAGAGGTTGCCTCAAGACGGGTGACACATGCCCTGCACTGCTTTGTCATCCTGACATAATTATTATTATCCACTCCTCAAATAAATTAAATAGTTATTATATTTTAATTTAATCTATGTGTTTCTATCATGTCTCCCCCACCAGAATGTAGGAGAAATAGCAGTTAAGAGCACAGACTGCCTGAGTTCAAATGCAAGCTTATTTCACTTATTAGTTTGGATCTTGGGCAACTCAGCAAATCTCTCTGTGCTTTCATTTTACTGTTATACCATGAGAACAACACTACCCCTTATTTTATACGATTAAACAAGATGCTTTGTCAAAAGAACTGTACCTGTGACATAGTGATCGCATCTGGTCTCTGGCTCACTTTGGGCAATATCTAGTTAGGCAGATGTTTAATGAATATCTACTGGATATATTATTTAGTATTTTGGGGCAATAACATTGAAAACAGAACATGTAATCTATACCAATTTTAGGTTTCACCTGTGAATTGCAGTACAGCTTCAACTGAACAGTCCAGCAACAGCCCTCTGGCTCAATCTCCACCAGCCCTTTGAATAATTTGCTCAGCATCTCATTCTTTGTATTAAACACCTTTTTGCTTGAAATACTTTGGCTATTTCTGTTTCCAACAATGAAATTAGTGGACTCACATGTACTCTCTACCTGCAGTCTGAAAATCAGTATGTAGTTATTAAAAATCCCAATTGCTCCTTCTGCCTGCCCTTTTGGAGAATATAAAGCCTGGAATGGTGAATGTAATTATGTCCGATATATCATCTTAAAATGTAAGTTTTATGCAGGTATTCCTATTTGTTCTATTAGTTTTTGAAATTCTTTCCCAGAAAGATACTTTCTAACGTGGATTAATAAAAATAATGTGTATAGTTGAGAAATGCATTTCATTTCACTTATAAATATTTATTAATTGAGATTAGTAAATAAATGCTGTGATAGTCAATACCTCCCTATTTTAAAAGGGTTGATAGTGTTAACTTAAAATTTGTATTCATTCATAAAAAAATTTTGAATTTCTGTGTGGGCAAAAGTTGTTTTAGAAAAATTTTGAAAGATAACTACTTTGTGTTAGAGATGAGGAATGCAGTTTGCTTTGAAGGTATATTTGGTATGAAAACAATTTTTGTTGCTAATTCCTTTATTATGGATAAGTTATTTTCAAAAGTGATTTATTCATTCCAAATAAAGTATAATAAGTGATCTCACAGCTTCATGAATGCAGCCAAATTTCTTTGTTAAATGTAATTTTCATCTCAAAATGAGAAAATAAGTCTGTGTTAGTGTTTTATATAAGCTCATGCAAGACTCATAACCAAAAGTTTTATCAAAATCTACATAAAAGATCATTGAAATACAAATTTAGTAATAATTTATAACCAAACACACACACACACACACATAACTGTCCCAGACACACATAAAAAATGGTCCTGATAAAGATTGTGAATGTTTCTCTTACTTATGCAGTTTGCCAAACAATACTGAGATAAGAGTAAGCCATGACCCATCTCTAATCAAACTCTGCCTGTTTGAGAAGCAGTAAGAATTAGAGCTATACCACCTGGGTTTAATATTCCAAGTCATACAATTACCAGCTCTGCTCCCCTGGGCAATTGACTTAACTTTTCTGTGCCTTACTTTCCCTATCTATAAAATGAAATGATATATGTATCAATTTGTGTGGCTGTTAAGAATAAAGGAGTTGGCAATATCTACAAATGTTAGGTCTTTTATTCATTTTCATGGCCAGTTCACTTCTTCCAAGAGGACTTCCCAGATTTTATCTTTTTCTAGAAGTAATATTTGTTTATATTAAATGCATAGGACCTGGATTTTAACACAGCTTCCCATATGATGAACATAAACTTCAGTAATGAGGCATATATCTAATTAGGTATAAACCACATACACATATATGGGAATTTCTTATCTTTGGCTTAATATATAAAAGCTCTTTGCCTTTAATATTGTTGGTTTAATCATGTGACTAAAAGTCCATGGAGACTAAAATTACAAAGGGAAAATCATTGACTCCTGGCCAGAACATTTCAGTGTAGGGTGAAATTATGATGAATAATGATATCTATATTTTGCCTCCTTAGTGTGGTGAAAATTCTGGGAAAGTCAACATGTTTCGGTCTTCTAATTTTTAATTAATTCAATTAATGAATGCATGCTTGCGAAAGGAAATTATGCGGTATGAGAAATAAAGCATCAGTGGTTTATGAATTAATATGCCAATTCTTTGTGTTTAGTACTTGTATTTGGATTGAATGCAAAATATGTAAAGAAATTACACGAACAATAATGAGGAATGTAGTTTCCATGACTACTAATAAAAACCATATTGGAACATTGATAACATATTACCACCCATTCCAAGCAATTACCCTTCAGATGTAATTTTCCTCTATGGCATTCAATACCCTGTAAGAGAGAAGTTCTCTCTCATTAGCACATTACTTTACAAAAATATTGTTAAGTAAAAAAAAAAACCGATTATGTGCATTATTTCAAAAGGCACGAGAGGCACAGACAATGAGTTTATTTGTTTGTTCTGAAATTATATACACACAATTTAGTAATGCTATAGAATACGTGTTCACTTTGGAAGTAGGAAGAAATAAGAGACCCTCTTTTAAACTGCTGGATAATGGTTTCATTGCCGGGCAGATTTTTTTTTTAATCCATATGAGTGTTTAATCACAGTCGAACACAGTTTCATGTTACACTGATTCCTACTTGCATGCACGTCTAACACTTAGCATTTGTGGCACGTTTTCCCTGCCCATGGTCTTACTGGGAGAGCCACCTCGATACAAATATAACAAAGAACCATTTTTGCAGTTAACAAAATCACAGCGCTCAGGTCCTGAATGAAAACACGTCACCGTGAATCGGCCTAGTACCACTGCAAAGCTCTGCAATGAAGTCTCAGCCCATAGCATCTTCATCTTTTGCCAAGTGATCATAGTGGCTTATTTTCTAAATCACACAGAAATGACATTTCAATGCCGGAAATGGAACTTGTGGAAAATGCATTTTCACCTGCACGAAATGACTATTAAATAAAGTCTTACGACTTTTACCAGGTGAAAATGAGTTTTACAGTAAGCAACGTACTATAAAATGGTATGTTGGAGA
This sequence comes from Tamandua tetradactyla, assembly GCF_023851605.1. Lineage (NCBI taxonomy): Eukaryota > Metazoa > Chordata > Mammalia > Pilosa > Myrmecophagidae > Tamandua > Tamandua tetradactyla. Next base: position 42,360,738 of record NC_135348.1, on the reverse strand, counting down.
TACTTTAATCAGACCACAGGCAAATATTGGTGGCAGCTAGAATCTAAGACATGTCACCTATAATATTTGTGTGTGGGTGAGTGCAGGATCGAACCTGGGTCTCCCGCAGGGAGCATTCTACCACTGAACCACCATGCCCCCGACCTGTGATAGCTTATGGTCCTATTAAGACCATTCTAATGTCATCAATCTCATTGCAGAATCATCTCCCTGTGAGTTGAAAAACAACACAAAAGCTCCACAGAAAATATGTTGCTAGGATAATCAGATTCTGTTTTATAGAAAATAATTCCCATAAGCTAGGTGACTAGGTTTAACATACTTCATATGACGTGATAAATTCCATAACATATGAATAACCAACTATTCTCATAATTAAAAAAGAAAGAAATGATATGTTAACAAGATATCAATTTCTCTAATTAAAGATACTATGACATTTGTGGACAAGTTCCTTGGCATTTTCTTTGATTTCTTTTTAAGATTCAGGCATAATTTAAAACCTTGTGTAAATTATGTCTTACTAGGAAGGAAGTAGAGCAGAGTCTGAATTTATGAAATGGAGTGGCAATAGTATTATTAATGGCATAGACTATAAATGGAGTTTCTAGTTTCTAGAAGTTGTGCTCACTGCCTTTTCCAAAGTGACTTAACGGATTTTCAAAACTATGTCTTCATTTACCTTGCTCTTGTTAAATGGAAACTTTAATTTTAAGCTTCTCCTTGTTCCATTTACTGGAAAGTTCTTTCGAATAATCCCACAGCTTTTCTTTATTGGAAATATATTTTACAGAACCTTGTTATATGACTTTCTCTGTACATATAGTTGATGGAAGAATTAAAAATAAATGAAAATGTGTGGCTTGACCTCAACACTTGAACCTTATTTAAGTACATTACTGGAATTACCAGGCCACCTAAGAGTGTATAAGAACTAATTAAAGGAAGAAAGTCTATTGTGACATAAAGGATTTTGCGTGTGTGTGTGTGCTGTATGGCAGAGTCACATTTCATTATTTTTCCATGTGAGCATTCCATTATTGCAGCACCATTTGTTGAATTTTTGTTTTTTTGTGTTGCTTGTTTGTTTTGGGGGAAGTGCATGGACTGGGAATCGAACCTGGGTCTCCCACATGGCACGCGAGAATTCTACCACTGAATTACCCTCATACCCCCTGATATAAAGGATTTTTTAATCTTCAAAATAAAAGTTCTAGGGTGGTGAAATGGTGGCTCGGTGGCAGAGTTCTCGCCTGCCGTGCCAGAGACCCAGGTTCGATTCCCGGTGCCTGCCCATACAAAATAATAATAATATTAAGTAAAAATCATATGTATTTCCATTTATTCAATATTTATCCAGTGCCTACTATCCCTTAGGTACAGGGCCTCAAACTGGAGTTACACAGATGCATGACACAAGATTCCTAAGAGAACATCTACAAAGACTTTGTATTTTGTACTTTGAGATATTCTACATACAGAAATTTGTTTTCTCACTTGCAGTAATTTTATTATAATTAACTCGTTCTTTTCAAAGTAATGGAAAATAACATTTAAATTATGTTAATATATGTAAGTCTGATTCTAAAACATTCAGTTATCATCTTTCGTATGAAAGCCATTTAAAAGAGTAGAAATGGATTTAAATGGTAATTATATAAATTGATTGCACAACCAAGAAGAGAATATAGAAAGAGAAAGGAGATGCTAGAACTGAAGGAAAGCGGTGAGGAAACTGCAGTTAAGGATGAGAAGGAGCATGATTTGGAAGAAACATTCTGTCCAGGAAAAGCTCTGATGAATTTTTTTGGGGGGGGGGTTGGGTGCTGAAAGGATTCTGATTCAGAAATGTTACATGTAGTGGATCTTGAAGTGAGTTAAAGGGTCTTAAAATATGGAAAATAGTTAGAGATTTTTCACTGCAACAGCTGACATTGCCCACTATCCACCCCAAACTTAACCATCAGTCTCATTCAGCAATGCTTAACTAAAAAAAGTAAGTGAAGGAATGTGTCTAAAATTCCACAGATTTTCTAGGGACATTTAGGTTGGACTTGATACACCTGAATGAAACTTTCATATTTTGCCATTTTGAGTAGGTGTAACTTTCACTTCCCTTCTCCTTTACTCTAAAATAAAGATGACCAGTTGAGAAAGGTAACCTGCAGAAATAGTTCAGTGTTTAATCTTGCATTATTTATAAATATGAAAGCCAAACTTGATTATGACATTTGAGGAAAGTATAAAACCATAGTGAGCAATAGTTACCAAACTATTACTAGAGAGAAAACTTAAGTAATTCAGGAAAACAAGCATTTTTATTTAATAATTAATAACTTCAAGGAGATTTGGTAAAACACTGCATTTATTACTCCCCAAAAAACAAAAACCATTCAGAGCTAAGACTGATTCCCCACTGGGGAGTGTGATTGGAAACAAGGAGGGTTAGCAACCAGAGACAGTGTTTTCATTTTAGTCTTTACTATTTAGTCTTGTTGGTGGTAGGTAAGTTTAACCATATGCTTGTTGGTACCACTTCAATTTAACCATATTAATTTGATTGCAAAAATTTAGATAATTGATATTAATACCTTCATAAATTCTCAATAGTTTCAACTATTCTTATTTATTGAAATAACAGAAATGTTGCAAATAATTACTATTATCCTGCTGCTAATTCAAAATCTCCAATTTCAATATTTCCAATTCAAGTTACGATCACTTTCTACCATGCTGCTCCCTTTCACTTTAAACCTGGTTCTTTCCAAGGATCTGAATTAGCTGGAAGGTCGCCAACACTTGGTGTCCAAATGAGAAATGAGCCGCCCAGATAATGTTCTTAATATATTCTCTCACTCATCTTTAAAGAGTCAATTCATCACCAGCTATCATTAATCTTTACTTCTACAATAATTAATTTATCCAGATATCTGTACCTGTTTCTAACAGAGCCTACTGTACTAGCTTTCTAGTTGGGTAATTATGATCCATTCCTATGCTTTCCTCCTATGGCATTCCCATTGCTGGCTGAGCTATCTTCTCAGAACCCAAAGCTGCAAGCTTATGTCATTTCTCTGCAATGCCCTAAATAAGTTTCCTTAGCTCCCAGCGTAAAGGTTGACCTGCTTTCCTTGACCCCCAAAATGCTCCCTCACACGGTTCCCTGCTCAGCCTCAGCTCATGCCTTCTCCCCTCACTAACATCTTACCACTAAGACCCTTTCACTTCTCATGTTTCCCATCTCTCTCTTACCTCAAGAAAATTGCATCTAATGCTTCCTCATCTTGGAAACTTCTCTCTTCCTTTTTCACCTAGTTACACTTAGCATACGACTTATACATCCTGCAGATAAACACTCACTAAGCGTCTTCCCTAATACATCCCACTAAAACCACGGACTGGCAGTCCTGATTCTTCTCAGCACTTACCATAACACTGATGTTTTGGTGAGGATTTAGTCACCATCCATTTGCTTTCACTAAACCATAAGCTTCACAAAAGGAGTGATCATGTAAAATCTGTTCAGTTTTATGTTCCTAGTTGTTAATTAGTGTCTTGTTTTTAACAAGGGCTGAAGAAATGTTCTTAAATTACCTAATTTGCAACATACAAAGCACTTTCAGGGGCTAAAGAAGGTACAAAATCAACGGCCGTGTCTCCTGCAATCGATTTTCTCAATTTATGAAATGATATTTTCTCCATTTTAGAATATTTTAGTGCTTGTGCTTAAGAAAAATTGTGCAATACTCAAAACTACAAAGATATTTTGCGTTATTCCAGGAAGTTTATTGTCTTTTTCTCATTTAGAATTACATGCCATCTGGTACTAAATTTTTTGTATATATTGTGATACAGGCGGCAAGATTCATTTATTTTTCCTCATATGACCCTCTGCCTTTTATTGAAATGACAATATTTTCTTATTTCCTTACAATTTTACCTTTGTCGGAATCACGTGTGTTTGAAAGTCAGATTCATTCCATTGGTCACATGGTCAAACCTCGTGTTTTATAATACTGACGTGACTGCTGTGTGGCTTAGATATGGTTTAATATCTGGTAGCTTGTCTAACCGCTTTGTTCATTTTCAAGCTTGTCCTAAGATATCATAGGCTTTTGCATTTCTGTGTGTATTTTATAATCAGGTTGTCAGTCTTCACAAGAAATATGCTATAATTTGATTGAGATTTATTTTAAATTTATACATTACCTTGGCATGACTGACATTTTCCATATCCTTTTCCAAATGGAAAAGTCCTACTTTTATTTAGGTTTCTAATTTACATCAGTAATCTTTAATTTTTTAAATTATTGCATCATTTCAATATATTTTCTAGATAGTTGATGTTATATATAATTTTTATTCATTTTCTAGTGCATCATTAGAGATATATAGAAATATGCTTGAATTTTATAGTTTGACATGGTATACATGAAATTTACCTAATTTATTTATCAGTTCTAATATTATACCTGTAAATCCTTTTAGATTCTTCCAAGAATACTGTCACATTTCTATGAATAATGAATGTTTCATTTCTTCCTTTAAAAATCATATCCATTGTGTTGTCACAACTTTGTGAATGTGATTGAAACATTGGATTATATATTTAAATGTGGTTAAAAGGGGAGAATTTCAGGTTATATTTATGTTAGTAGAATAAAACTTGAAAGAAAACAAGGACTATGCAACACAGTTAACCAACTATGGACTAAAAGTGCATTTATAATACTGTTCTTTCATCAATTATATAAAAGATACCGTACAAATGCAAGGTGTAAATAATGGGGAAGGTATACGGGAACTGTGTATTTTCTACATGTTTTTTCTGTAAACCTACAGCTTTTGTAACTACAAACAAACAAACAAACACATATGCATGAAAGTTCCGACTGTTGCACTTCTTTGTCAGCATATGATGTTGTTAGTTTTTAATTTTAGCCATTCTTAGGTACGTGCAGTGGCATTTCATCGTGATTTTATGTTGTATTTCCCTGATGACTGAGTGGTATCACACACAGTTTTACCAGCATGTTGTCCTTTATTAGAACCGTCCTTTGTAAGTATTCATTTAACTCTTTATTATTGATTTGTTTGTACATTTGTCAAATGTTCAGAGTTCTTTGTATATTCTAGATTACAGTCCTGCTCATTCATTTATTTTTAAAGATGTCTGCGGTTAACAGAATTTTATGAGGTTTATCGTTGTTATTGTAATTGTTTATGCTGTCGTAGAAAAGTTTACCTGCTATTAAATTAATACGATACGTATACTTTCCTCTAGAAACTTTATGTATATTTGGCTTTTATGTTTAGGTCCATGATTCAAGTAAAATTAATTTTTGACATGAGTAAGGTGCTCAGGCATTTTTTTTTGTCTCTGTAGACTATCCAGATGGACTAGCATCTATTGGTTTAAAATATATTTCTGTCCATTTCTGCACATTTTAGAAGCGGTTTACCAATTTTTGGCTGTAAGCAAAACTGCTGGGATTAGGATTAGGATTACATTGAATCTATAAACCAATTTGGGAAGAATTGACAACTCAAAAAAATATTGAGTTTTACAATCTATATGCATGGTGTAACACTCCATTTATTTAGATCTTTCTTAATTTCTCTAAGCAATTTTATAGATTTCAATTGCAGTTGTGCATTTTCTGGGTAAATTTACTCAGAATTTTATGTACTTTGATATGCTGCAAATTCATTTTACATATTCTAAATGCTACTAATAGTACATAAAAAGACAATTCACTTTGCATTTTATATACATATATCATATTCTATTATCTCAATTCAGTTATTAATAATTCTGGTAGTTGTTTTGACGATCACTTGGGATTTTCTAAAATGTCCTTAAAATTTTAGCTGCTTTTTCTGCATATATATATATATATATATATATATATATATATATAATTTCACTGGCTGAAATCTCCAGTGGGATTTTGAATAGAAGGTATATGTGTAGATGTGTGTACATATGTGTAGATGTGTAGATGTGTGTAGATGTGTACATGTGTATACATATGTGGAGATGTATGTGGAGATGTGTACACATAGGAGTAGATGTGTAGACGTGTAGCTGTATGTATAGATATTCTCCCATGCTTCCCAAGCCTGGGAACTAAGCTTTGAATATGTAACCATTATATAGGGTATTAGTTGTCAACTTTTTGCATGCAAATATCCTTTATCGTGTTGAAAACAATTTTACTTTACTAATAGTTCGCTGAGAATTTTAACACGAATGGATAATGAATTTTGTAAAATGCTTTTTACCACATCTATTGAAATAATATAACATTGTTTTATTCAATGATTTCGATTATTATAAAAAGTATAGAGATTGATTTTTGAGTGTCAAACTAAGTTAAATGAGCTAGTATCTCTCTTTTTCCTTTGTATTTATGAATGGTTTTGATGTGTAAGCTTGTCTTAATTATTTTTCATTTAATGTTCATTAGGTTTAATTAGTTCCTTTTTATTGATTCTATATAAGGGATCATCAGTTTATATGTGGTCAGACTATATATACCCCTCTAAACTCAGTTTTAGTCAATTCCCACAATTTTGAGATCTTATTTTCATTTTCATTCACTTTAAAAATTTTCCTAACTTCGTTTGTAATTTATCCTTTTTTCATCATTTATTCACAAATACAGATATCCAAATATTTTTGCTTTTGTAGGGCCTTTTAGAATTATTGTTGCTAGCTCAATTCAATTATAGTAAGAAAAGAATACCAGAGTGATCTCAATCCTTTGAAATTTCTTGAGAGTTTCTTTAAGTTTCTATCAGAGATAGAACCAATTTTCTTAAAGGTTTCATGTGTACCTCAAATATATATGAATTTTGTCATTTGGTACAGTGTTCTAGTATGTCAAATTTTTCCTTGAGATTTTCAGATATTCTGTACATTTACTTATTTCTTTTCTGACTATTATAGCAGCTAATGAGAAAGATATGTTAAAGTCTCCAACAATAATTATGGATTGGCTATTTCTTTTTGAGTTATAGCATTTATTTCTTTATATATTATTACATGTAAGCTTAAAATTTGTATTTCTTCTTTATAATTGATCCGTTTATGATTATAAAATGTTTTACTTTATTTCTAGAAATCTTTTTTGTCCTGAAGTTACTTTATCTGGTCTTAATATAGCTATACCAGGTTTCTTTTGTCAGTGTTGGCATAGAAAGTATTTTCCCTCCTTTAAATTTTGAAAAAAAAAATTTTTATTGACAAAACTTCACACACATGCATTCCATACATGATATATAATCAATGGCTCACAATATCATCACACAGTTGTGTATTCATCACCATGATCATTTTTAAGGACATTTGCATCACTCCAGAAAAAGAAACAAACAAGAAAACCTCATACATCCCATACTCCTTACGCCTCTCTGTCATTGACCACTAGTATTTCCATCTACCCAATTTATTTTACCCCAATCCCCTCTATTTGTTTATTTTTTTATCCATATTTTTTTACTCGTCTGTCCATACCCTGGATAAAAGGGCCATCAGCCACAAGGTTTTCGGAATCACACAGCCACATTGTTAAAGCTCTATCTTTATACTGTCGTCTTCAAGAATCAAGGCTACTGGAACACAGCTCTAACTGTTCTCTGATTTAATATTTCATGTAAGTCTATACAGAAAGCCACATTCAGTTGTGGTTATTGCAACAGCCTTATCATTGTGTTTTTATACTGACAATCTTTGTCTCTTCATTGATTTTCTTTCTGTTCATATCAATCCAGTTATTGATTCTTAAGGGTTTATGTCTGACATGTAACTTTTTTGCCAACAAGTGATCCATTTAAAACTATTGAAACACTACTTCATCCAGTTTATTTCTTATTGTTTTCCTCAGAGGGATGTATTGATTCTGTTTTACCATATATACAACAATAGCTGCTTGTTGGTCCTTTATGATTAATACTTTTTTAAAATTAGAGCCTTTTGCAGGAAGCAGGGGTAGACCGCAATGTTTTTTTGACCAATAGTACACAGGCAGGGCTCAGAATTTCCTGCCCTGGGAATATAGGAGGCTCCAAATCATGCATGAAATCCTACCACATCATTTAATTATCTTTTCTGTGAAGTCACTGCAATGAACAAAGACCCCATAATTCCCATCTTTTTGAGTAAACAGGGGATTAGTTTAACTCAAAATTAAAATCAGACAGTTATGCATTTGTGTATGTGTGTATGGGTGTGTGTGTGTGTGAAATCTTAGCAACTGCTTGCTCCCTTTCAGCTGTCTGTGATTAGAAGCACAAAAGCTAGTTGCAATCTAGTATTCCCACCTGTAAGCTTATTGTTCTCTGACTTTTTGCCTCCTGTATAATTGTTGTTGTCTCTTTGACTCTATCATGTTATTTTGTGGAATGGCACCCAGGGACACTTCTGCAGCCAAAACTTATACCTACATCATGGATCCAAGTAACACGTTTGTTTAGGAATATTGGAGTCTAAGACTTACTTTTGGAAAACTCTTTTGTGTTTCTAAAGCTCTATCAAGATATGTGCGTTCTCTTTGAATTGTCCCTTCATGGGTCCACTTTTCACATATTTGGCAGCTATTTACTCTCTTAATTGTAAAAATGTATTTTTTCTCTCTTTTTTGATTGGCTACAAAAAGAGAAAGGTGAAGTAATATTTTGCTCATTTTTTTCCTTGAAAATAATCTAAAGCCATCTTATATCTTATACACAAATGTCTTCTGTACCTAATCTAAAGAGGGAGTTCTAAATTTTGTTTGTGGAAGGAAGGAGAGAGAAAAAGTTACAGAGTCTATTTTTCTGGCCATATTCTTATGCAATAAAGGTTTCTAGAATGTTTCGACAGTGATTTTTCACTTGTTTTTTACTGAATATATCTTGAAGGATCTATTAAATAAAATTGAATATGAATCAGTTTGGCTAAATAGTAAAAGCACAAAGATCTAAAATATGTGCATAGATGAGATGATGTAGCATTGAGCTCAAAGCCATCTATCCTGATTCCTGAAAAGCATACCATTCAGTAATATTCTAAGTGAAGAATTCTAAAAACACAGAAAAACCACCATGTCCTTTCACTGACTGACAGAGAGAGATTCTGGCCAAACTGGCATTAAATGAAGGCCCACATGCAAGGTCTCCAAACCGGTGACCATGTCAAAATTAAATAAATGGAGTTTTACAACCTGAACTAACACAGCCAGTACATCTGACATGTTAAGAAGTTTCATCAGTATTACATAAGAGATAAGATACGTTCGATGTTTGGAGATAAGATACGTTCATTAACGGTGAAGCCAGGGAACATCAGCTGGAACCATATAGTAATTGTCTTTTCCATTGCACAGTTCTGGGTAAGATGTGTGCAAAGAATTCCTAAAACAGAATGTCTTAGGAACAGTTTTCCTGGCTACGCTGATGTTGATTTATTCCAAAGTTTTATGAAAAAAACATGTAATAAAGTGCTGGGAAATTGCAGAAACAGCAAGTTTGGTGTGTGGTAATCACCCGTTTTTGGTAATTTTTTTTACTTTCTGCATACTCTACCATGTCTGAAAACTACTTCATGTTTTAATATACAAAGTAGATTTCAGGAATGTGTAATACTTAATAAATCAGAAGTAGAATGCAAATAAGAAATGACAAAAATAAAACCAAAACAAGTGACAAGGTGATAGAGTGTAGATATTCTAATGTAAATACATACATATATATGTATATGTGTACATATACATATACATGTGTGGTAGTTAGATTCAGTTGTCTACTTGCCCAGGTGAAGGCGCCTAGCTCTGTTCCTGTGGACAGGAGCCAACGGTACATGAACCTCCTCTGTTGCTGATTACATCTGCAGTGGGCTAGGAGGCATGCCTGCTGCAATGAATGATGTTTGACTTAATTGGCTGGTGCTCAAATGAGAAAGCACAGCCCAAGCAGCTCAGCACATCTCATCTTGGACTCACAGCTCAGCCCAGGCCTTTGGAGATGGAGAAAGAAATCATCCTGGGGAAAGTTGTTGGAACCCAGAGGCCTGGAGAGAAGGCCAGTACAGATCACCCTATGCCTTCCCACGTAAGAAAGAACCTCAACTGAAAGTTAGCTGCCTTTCCTCTGAAGAACTAATGAAATAAATTACCTTTTATTAAAAGCCAATCTGTCTCTGGTGTGTTGCATTCTGGCAGCTAGCAAACTGAAACAATATGTATATATATATATATATACAGTATTAGGAAGTCCACAAATTTAAAAGGAATAATATGAAAGATCAATTCTTGACTTTCTATTCAAACAGATGGTATAATCTCAGAAGAAAAACACATGCAACAATAATATAGAAGGAAAGTGAATGATTTAAGGGAACAATTTGCTACTTAATTCACATTCTCTTGCCTTCACACAAATAGCTCTGTAACTTTTCCGCTGATATCTGCAAACCACAAAACCTAGAAACCACTCTCAATATAGTAAGTTTCTTTTCATTTGTTTGGTTATCTTCACTGCTAATAGAACACATACTTCATTAGAGTGAAAATCAAGGTGCTTCGTATTCTTATATATCCCAATATGCTAACACAGTTGCTGACATATGGTAAATGTGTTGGAAAAATGTGCTAAATGAATGAAATTAGTAATTCTTGCCCCCAAATAAAGGTAAATGTTTCATAAGCATTATCTTTAACAAATATAAATTAAACGTTAAAAGTCCCAATAGCTATTTCCCTTTACCCAAATTCTTCAGCTTATTTTTCATGATTTTAATGTTATTTCTCTCAATTATTTACACAAATCCTTACTCCTTTCAGAATAATCACCTCTTTTTTCTAGAAAGTATGTCATTTTCCCCTTAATTTTATGCATTTTATGTTATCTTTTTTCTTATGCATTGTCCATTCCCGCCATTTTTACTTTTGCTAATACTTGATGTTTATTAATTTGAGCATTATTAAATAGCATTTTGATAATTTGAGTGTTTGTTTACAGTCATCTCTGCTTTAACATACTTGCATTCTTGAAAATTTTGCATTCGTCAAATGTGCACTAAAATAACAAGGAATACGCGAAGGATAGACTTACGGACAAACCATATGCAACTTTGTAACCTGAGCACTAACAGAATAATAATAAATATGTAACAGTAAATATTATACTTTTAAAAAGTTCAAGAGAGTTTGATATAAGGGAATGTAAGGAGAAATTGAAGCTGTTAAAGTATTGAGAAAGCAAAATATAAAAAGGTCAGCGACTAAGCCTAAACCTGATTAAATAAACCTACTCACTATTCAGGTGCTTTTACTGAAGGCACAAAATCAAGGTAAAAAAATAATGATTCTGTTCATATCAATATGCAGAAATCCTCATTGTACCTGTGTAGAATTTTAACCAAGTATAATTTATTTGTGGCTAGAACATTATGTGTGTGCCCGTATTAAAGAGGCAGGAGAAAAATCTCTCCCTTCATAGGATTATGACAAAAGACATAGGGGAAACTGTCAATGGAAAGTGATCAGAACAGGACATAATGCTCATCATAGGGAAAGAGGAGCTAATGGGACCAGATAGAATCAAAGAGAATCCATCGTGGAAGTTAGAGACATTAACCACTAAAGCACACCCTAAAAATAAGCTAGAAAATTCAGGTAAGACCAGAAAGGAGAGGGAAGAAGCAATTGGAATTTATTACAAGAATTTCATTTGTTTTAGACGTAAGTGCTATGGAATTATATTCATTCTAATAAGATGTATGTATTTCTTATCCCGAGTTTTGGACTCTGTTTTCAACAAATATTTTGAATGTCTTCCTGAGGTCCTGGAATTGTTTTAAGCTGCCTAATATGTTTCTTTTCTCCATTTCCTTGGTAAAAGCTCACAAAAGAGGGCATATGATTCAGGGTTAGTGTCCCTAATCACAGGATTTCATGCGGGGAAGGGCATTTGACCAATCTTGGCCAATTAATATTGTTTCCCAGGATTGTTTCTATTCAGCCCATTAGAAGAACTCCTTAAGTCACAGGGGTAAGATGTCAATATGAATTTGCACCTTTTGCTCTATTCCCCACCATGTGGAGAAAGCCTGACATCAGAAGAACGGATGTGAACTGTACAGAGATGAGCCGCAGATGGAAGCAAGGCAGAGAGAAGGAGCGAGACCACACCTGGGAACACGAGTTCTCTCTTCCTCAGTGCCCAGAGCTGTCCTGGCCTATGCAGCTGCTTCTCTGCCCTGTGAGCTATCTCATGCGTTCTAATAAATTGTTTTTTTCTTTTTAATGCTTAAATTAGTTTCATTTGGGTTTCTCCTACTTGAGTCCAAAAGTGTCCCAGATGATCCCACGTTAAAGAAATCCGTTTCATTCCATGTGTGGAGTCTGGGCCAGGAGGATGTTTTATTTGTGATTCTGGTGCCATATTAGGCAAAACAAAGCAAAAGAGTAAAGCAGGGGATAGTATCTGAAAAAGAAAGGTAGGCAATAATCAGGATACCTTACTTAGAATTTTTATTAAATATGCATACTTTTCCCTTCTTCTATACACACTATTCTTAACTCCTGGAGATGGGAAACAGGAATGGTATACATCTCCCCATGTGACATCTACTTCTCATCACCTGCTCAGCACCCACTCCACCAGCATTCTCTCTCCCCTGAGGAGAATTGCTTTATAAGATGTTTCTTGGGAACCCTACGTGGGACATGACACACAGGGGTGAAAGTCTCCCTGGCAGTGTGGGAGAGGACTCCCAGGGATGAGTCCATACCTGGCACCATGGGATCAACAATTCCATCCTGATCAAAAGGAGGAAAAGAAGTGAAACTATTATGGTATCAGTGGCAGAGAGAGTCCATATGGAGTTGAGATGCTACTCTGGAGGTCACTCTTATACAAGCTTCAGTTAGACGTTGCTACCTATTATAACCTGCCAAACCCCAACCAAAACCATTCCTGCCAATCCTAAAGAAGACCTGGGACAATATATATGATTCTATGAAGGTTCCATGCACTAGAGTAACTTTCCAGAATCCTACAACCTCCAGATGGGTCCCTGGACCAGATAAGTCCTGAAACTTAGAGGACCCAGCTTCTTCAGAACAAAAGCTAATTCCATCTCCCTACCCCATATTACTGACAGCCCTTTCCAACATGAAAAAGTTAGAATGGTCATAGCCCAAATACCCTTAAAGAGAGGGATAACAAGATCAAAGGTGAGGGTGGAGTTATGAAGAGAAGGTAGGATTTAACAAATGAATATGAATGCTGAATCATTAAATTGATACTTCTTTTAGCCTTCAGTATCTTAGAGCAGCTAGAAATAAAAACCTAAAGTTGAGGAATTGTAAACCATACCAAACTCTGAAATCTGTTCTATAACTAATTGTGGTTCTGTGCTTTGAAATCCATGACTTTTTTGTATATATGCTATTTTTCACAAAAAAAGAAAAAAAATGAGTGGATTGTGATGACAAAAAATATATACTTATTTCTTCTAGCCTCCTATATTCTGGGGCAGCTAGAGGACAACTCTGAGAGGATCAAATGGTAGCCCATGACAAACTCTGGAATCTGTCCTGTAAGTACTTGTTGAAGAGAGCTTTGAAAACTACTGCTTTTTTATTTCTTTGCTTTGTATATATGTTATATTATACAATAAAAAAAGTTAAAAACAATGTTTCTTTGGAAGTATTATTTCTATTTTTAGGTAATATTTTTAAATGATCTATTTCATCTATTAAGAGCTATGAAATTCAATTCAATGAAATGAATTTCCCCAAATAATCCAAATAAAGCGAATAATAGGTAAAGTAATAAAATGTTGTGAATACTTCTGTATAGCTTTGCCTGGAAGAACGCAGAAAGACAGAAATGATGTTAAATATAGTGGAAAGCATTTTAGCAAATAATTCAAGAAGTAGTATGATTTAGCAGAATAAAATATCACACTGTTGCAGTATGCAAATGTGAAATTCCAGTAAAAATTAGCCAAGCTTCAATGAAGCGTTACGATTTGGGTGCCCTCTCTGAAGGATTTGAGAACTTAGCTATAACCCAAAGTCAGCACAAACTCCCTGGTTTATGTTCACAAGTCCAATCCCAGACACTCAGCTCATTCCAGAGCACTTTTTTTGTTTCATGGGGGTCTTTACAGTGCCTTGCAATTGCTAACATGAAGCAGTTCTCTTCTGCTGTGATTGCAAATGAATGGGGTTGAGAATCTGGCAATATCAACCACTGCTCATGACCAGGCTGGAAGCTGCTTTTCTACAGGAGGTTGCTATTACCAAAAAGACTATTGCTGTATTTCAGCTAATTTAAGACATGCATTGGTTTCACATATTGTTTCATATCTCCAAGTTTGGACTGGGTTTTAAATTCCTGTTGGTTAGGCAGATTTATGAGTAAGTGAGAGTGCCTTGAATATACACGAACTCAGTCAGTTAAGAAGTAAGGTCTCAGGAAGGTATAGTATCTTCCTGGAGTTATTTCTAGACTAGGGTAAACCCTCTGTGCTTAGGTATATAAATTATTTAAGGAACACTCGAATAAAGGAATTTGCACCCTTGATTCTGGTTGAAAACCCTCAGTCATTACTTGGTAGTAAGATGCAGGAAGTGCCCGGGTGAAATGATATCAACTTAGAAAATGTTTGTCAGAGACATAGAAGAAAACAGTGGATCCAGTAGTGGGGCTCTTCACAGAACTGCTGCCCTGGAGACACCGAGTTTCAGAGTGAAAAGTGATTAAGAATATCAGTCCTTGAATATGAAGTGACTTGTATGCTTTCATCAGGAAATTTTATTCACAATGTCTTTCTGTAAGTGTGCACAAGGGTAAGAGTTGATAAAATATATGTAGAAGTAAATTTAAATGATCTCTTTAAATATAGATAACATGCAAATTATACAGTAGTATACCGTGTCTCCATTATTTCTTCTTTGATCCCTTTCCATTTATTCACTTATAGTCAACAAATATCTCTTTTTCAGTCATATTATGCACCAGGCACTATTTCAAGCATGGGGCTATGGCAGGACACAAGAAAAAAAATTTTTATGAGGGTGAAATATATCCTTCCAACCCAAATAAATGTTGCCTTATGTTCTCGAGAAATAATTGATGGAAAATGTTATTTTGTTTGTGTTTGATGGAAAACTTTTTATAGCCACATCTTGCTAGGACACTGGATATGATCTAAAGTGAACAAGTCCAGGAGTCATTCTAACACGAAGCTAACTAAAACTCCTTAAAATCTCTTCCTTTTAGTTTTCTTTACTCCATCATAAATACAACATAAGAAAGCGAGCCCCAGGAGATGAAGTCAGCATAAGTTACAGGACGGATAATTCTACTGAGAGGAGCAACGCTTTAAATTTAAAATAACTTTCAAGAAATGTTTAGTAAAAGAGTCCACAAAATGGTTTGCATGTTGCCGTTTTGTGAGTATACGGAATCAATTTCCACTCAAACTTCATGAAAAGAAAACAAAAAGTGAACCCTGCATGAAAAATTGCCTTATGTAAAGGTGAATAAATTGTAAGGTGTGACACATAGGAACACTAACTCCTTAAATAAATCTGAACTTTTAACATTAAATTTCTGCAAAAAAAGAGACAGTTTACTTTTACAAAGTGTAAAAAGCTCATTTATTAAAATACTTTTGAACTTAAGATTTCACTGAAAATTATTATATGATGTTATGGATTATATAGAATATCCATATATTTAAAAAGCTGAGGGGATTTCTGTAATATGGGCTATACAATTTAAACATTGTAGAGCATGTTTTGACATAAGGAATTCTAATTCTTCCTTTCTAGTAATTGCTGAAACTCATGGCCTAGTATAGCTAAGAGTCTCTTCTGAACTTGCGTGGATTTTTGTTTCCTTGCATTTACCTGACTGCTTCCTGATGCATATTTGTTTACTGTCACTTATAATTTCTTGTATCAGTACAATTATTGCTGAGACAGGAAGATGCTTATATTTATCAGAATTCAGAAAGGAAGATGACAAAGACAAATGAGCCTGACAAATAACCTTACATATGAATTGAGGGAATAAACTCTACTTCCCGGGCTGCTGTACTTGGAGAGGGTCACACATGGGAAATGAGATGGGATTTTGAAGTTGAAGTATGATCATTTAAAAAGGTTGACAAGAATGAATTCTAGTCCTTCAAGTTTTCATAAAAATTGCAAATTCATGATATGAAAGTTAAGAAATTCAGGAAGGCTGACATTTTGCTTCACTTTTTCTCTGAAGAGCTTGTGTGGATATCATAGCAGAGAAAAAAGAAATAAGTCAGAATAATAGACATTGTCTCGGTTTGCCAGGGCTGCTGTAACAAAGTAACACAGCTTAATTGGCTTAAATAACAGAAATGTATTGCCTCAGCATTCTGAGGCAGAAGTCTGATATCAAAGTGTTTGCAACAGGTTTCTTTTTTTTTTTTTTTTGTATGCTGTATGGTGGGTCGCATTCTATTATTTTTCCATGTGAGTATCCCATTATTGCAGCACCATTGGTTGAATTGTTTGTTCATTGATTTTTTTCTTTCTTTGTTGTTTCTTTTGTTCTTAGGAGGTGCATGGGCTGGGAATTGGACCCAGGTCTCCCGCGTAGCAGGCGAGAATTCTAGCACTGCGCTACTCTCGCATCCCCGGGATTTTTCCTAAAGGTAGTGATCCATTCCATGCCCACCCGCTGGTGGTGAGTAGATGGCAATCCTTGACATTACTTGGCAATCTCTGCCTCCAACATACGTTTGTCCCGCTCTCTGTCTCCCTCTCTGCGGTCACATTTCCTCTCGTTATAAGGACACCAATCATATTGGACTAAGATCCCTCTTCATCTACTTTTGCCTCATTTTAGTTAATAACATCACCAAAATTCCCATTTAGAAATAAATTCACATGCACAGGACTGGGGTTAGGACTTGAACAAGTCTTTCTGGTAGACAGAGTTATCCACAACAGACAAAAAAGAGAATTTTGGAAATGCCCAATTTCTGACATAAGAGGCTCAACTCAATTTTGCCTAAATTATTGAGGTCAAGTAAACTTTTGAGTGACACATGTTTCATTCTACTTAGAGAGATTTCAGTTTCTTAATCTGCATTTGCTCAAACTTTAGTTTAAACACTAATTTTTCTTTTCCCTAAACAATATTTCTGAGATGTTTTCTTCAATATGCTTTGCAGTGTATGTTGTCCTAGGTGGTTAATACATGTGGACAGGAGATTTTTCCATCTGTTCAGTGCTCTGTCTGTTAAGCCTGAGATCTGTGACCTGCCTATTTATGCTTTCTAACCTGTTATTTTTGGTTTATCAGCAAAACACTGGTTTCGATGCTTGTCTGGCCACATCAGCTCCATCTGTCCCCTGCTCCTATTATGACAGAGGAATGGGTTTTTATCCAACTTATTATAGGGAGAAAAATAGATTTCACAGTAACACCAACTACATAAGAATCCATTACTAAGTAGAAAAAGACTCATTAAATGTCACTCTATGGTGACCAATAAATATTTTTTGCATGACATTTCAGTTGCAGGAACTGGTTTCTCTATATCAAATCCAATCTGGCTGAGCCTACACTCCTTAAGGTTGGCAGAAAACCCATTCTGAGTCATTGTGGAGGACAGAGCCCATTTTCCTTCTCTTCCAGACAAATGAGACTCTTAAGGATCTTGGGGAAACTTGTCAGGACTTCAGTCCATTGTCATTACCTCAGAATTACTTATCTTTCCAAAGCGCACAGTTTCTTTGAAGGCACACTCAGCCCTCATGGTGTCCACTTCCGCTCTGCTAGCTCTTCTGCACACTTAAGGCACGGACTTCTCTGAAGCACCCCCATGTTCTGGGAGCAGAACACAGGTGCCCAACCATCTTGGAACCTATCGACCCTCCATCCCTTCAGTCACAGGGAATGCAATCATCCAGTACTTTCTTCTTTTTCAAACACTTACCTCACCCTTCTTGGAAAAACCAACTGCTATTGTGATGCCAGCTTTTGAGAAAAACAGACCTGTCTTCCCCACCACTTCCCAGAAGAAATACATGAGTTTCATACTTGGAAATCTGGGCTAATTTAAGGTAGGGTGTTCTCTTCTGATCCCATATGAGGTACAGCAAAGGAACAATTATTATTCTGGTAAATGATTTTGCTGCTTCACTAAACACCATCCTGTGAGTACAGTTGCTGAGGTTTTATTCTTCAGCCTTCCCTCTCCTTCATTGCCCCAATGTGGTGCAACTGACCTTCTAATATGTCTTGAATCTACCCACTTCTCTTTGCTGCTCACACAAATTAAACAAATCATGCACTGTATAAGGACACAGAAACTATCGAATATTCTAAGCAGAGGCACCATTATTAGTGACCAGCCCTTGGCTGTCTCATCCAGTTCCCCAATGAATATCCTCATGGTGTATCTCCCTCCTTTGGTGTGTCACATATGAATGATATTAATACTTTTTTTTTATTTTTGGCACAGTGGCTCGACTGTGTGGTCCCCACCTTTTCTCTCTGCGTGATTGATAGGCATTCATGGCAAAACTCTGACAGTGTAGATGCGGGAGACCAACACGAAGAGCTTCTGTCCATGACTGAGACCCTGAACGTCCCTTAGAGCACACATCCTCCAAGCCACGTCAGTCAGAGAAGGCCAGGCTCTGCGAATGTGGTTATCTTCTAATACCATCACTTGGGAGCTTACTACTCATTAGTTCACTTCTTCTGACCGTTAATTTATTGAATTGGGAGTCTAAATAATATGAGTTAAATTCTTACCTTACTTAAGGGGAAAAAACTTCATTTTTTAGTCTTAATTAATATTAGCCTTTTTTTTTCTCAGATCCAGGCCACAGGTATCTTTTATTTTTCATCCTAAACCAAAACTTATTTAATATATAAACATAAAGTGTCCTTAGAATGTTAAATTAAGTTATTATATTATATTATATTATATATTATATTATATTATATTATATTATATTATATTATATTATATTATATTATATTATATTATATTATATTATATTATATTATATTATATTATATTATGTTAAAAATAGAAAGGTAAAGACTAGGAATTATATTACCTCTGCCTAAAATCTTGTGTTGGGGGAAAAAGAGGAAAGTAAAGATGGAAATTTGCTAATAATATAATTATACCAGCAGTAAGGAAATAATAAATGCTGACTAAAGAAATAGAGAACCTAGGGAATTATATAATTATGTTTCTAAAAGTAATCCCTGGGACAAAATTATGAAATTACCAAACATCTAAACTATAAAATATCATCACTAAAAACACATACACTCACAAAAACCATAGATGGGAAAGACTGTTCATTAATAAAAACTGAAATATCAGAAATAAAATATGAACAGTTTTGTCAGATTTTAGAAACTTGAATTATCAAAAAATGTAAATGGGCATGACATATTAGTAAAAGATAAAGGCTTGCAATAAATGAGGAAATATCACACATATACGAAAGATAACTCTTAGTAGGTACAATGAGCTTCATGACATTTTAACTAGATCTGCTCCCATTCCCCAAACTGCAGAAACCTTGAAAAACAACAGCCTACAATCACGGTGGAAACCAGCAGCCTTATCAGCTACTAAAGTGGTCAACATAGGGTCATAGCTCTTACAAAGCCCTGTTTCCAGAGAACTGATATTGTTTGACCCATCAGGAAGTTCCTTGGAAGGTCCTACTTGCAGGTTTATTTTTATTTAATCTGACTCAGAGATTGTTTAGTGAGAACAGCCATTTCCACAGGTATGTCAGTCAAAAGCAAACAAAAACAGGGGTAATTATTTAAAATTGCAGTGGCCTACTCTGCGGATACATTCACGACTCTTCTCTATATGGGACATGACTCCCAGGGGTGTACGTCTCCCTGGCATGACTCCTAAGTGATGAGCCTGGCCTCGGCATGTGGGATTGAGAAAGCCTTCCTGACCAAAAGGGGGGAAATAAGTGGAACAAAATAAAGTTTCAGTGGCTAAGAAATTTCAAATAGAGGCAAGATGTCATTCTGGAGGTTACTCTTATGCAACCTTTAGCCAGGATTTCACACTACCACAGTATGCCACACCCCCACCAACAGTATTCCTGAAGCCCTAGGGAGTGCCCTGGTTCTATCTAAGTCTCTATAAAGGTTTTCCTAGTAAATTCATTTTCTCAGGAACTTACCGCTTCCAGATTGATCATAAGCCAGATAAGTCCTGGAACCTAGAACTAACCGTCTCTCCAAGAACATCAACCAATTTCATTCCTCTACACCATAAGGTCAATCCCCCTTCCCAGCACAAAGGAGTTAAAGTGGTCCTTGCCCAGGTGTCCCTGAAGATTAAAAGAAAGATCAAATGAGATAGAGGAGGTGTAACCAAGAAATTAAGATTTTACAAATGACTGTGATTCCTAATTCATTATATAGACATTTATTTTTAGTGTCTAGTGTTTTTAGAATAGCCAGAAGGAAATACTGGAGGTGTTGAACTGTGATCCAGTAGCCCTGATATTTGATAATGATTGTATAAGTATATTGCAAAAAAATTAAAAATGAAGTCAGTTGTCCATGTTTGGGTGGGTCTACTTCCAGATGTTTTGTTTTCTTCCACTGATATTTATTATAAATAGATAGATAGATACATAGATACATAGATAGAGAGATAGAGATAATCTGTCACCACTACACTGTCTTGGTTAAGCTATATCCATTTTAAGTCTTCAAATTGGGTAGACTGCAATACTAGTGGTCAATAAGAGGGAGGGTTAAGGGATAGGGAATGGTTGGTATTTTCCTTTCTCTTTTTACTTCTTTTTCTGGAGTAAGACAAATTATTGTAACAATGATCATGGTGGTGGTAAAGGTGATGATGCACAACTAAATGATGATACTGTGAACCACAGATTGTATGCATTGGGTGGATTGAAAGGTGTGTGAATATATCTCAAGAAAATTACATTAAAAAATGACAGTGGCATGAGCAGTGAAAACAGTTGGAAATCAGCAATAAATCAAAAAGGACAAGATAATTACATAAAAAAGGGAAAGCTGGGAATCAAGATGTCTATGGTAGGCTGTGAAATTTCCAACATATTGTTGAGAATCTAGAAGGTTGTATAAATGCATAGGGCAATGCACATGAACAAGGAAAACTTAAGAAGGCTCTGAGCTTTTTGCCTCTGGCTTACTAAATCTCTGCACAAGCAAGAATTGATGACTAAGCAGGGCTGCAAACTGCCTGGCTGAGTATTGAAGGAGTGCCTAACATGAACACAGAACCCTTTGGTAAAAGTGAGGGGACTAGACAGTTCTAGGAATTTAAGAAAATATCTGTCCAGTCATTTATTGACCACTAAGCAAACTGGCCAGAGATGTCATGGGTCAGCAATAAAATCTCTGATATGAGATTATGAAAACACTTCCTTTTACAATTGCGCAAAAAATTATAAAATGCCTAGAAGTAAATTAAACAAAAGAAGTACAACCTTCACATTGAAAACTAATAAAACATCATTGAAAGAAATCAAAGAAGACCCAAATAAATGAAAAGACATTCCATGTTCATGGATTGTAAGATTTAATGTTGGTATGGATGTGGAGAAGTTAGAACCTTCAAACATTTCTCATTGGAATGTTCAATGATGTAGTTGTTCAGTAAATAGTTTGACAGTTCCTCAAAAAAGTTAAACATTGAGTTACCATATGACCCAGCAATTCCATTCCTAAGCATATAACCAAGAACATTGAAACACATGTCCACGTAAAAATTTGTATTCAAATATCCATAGCATCATATTAAGAAAATCCAAAAGATGGAACCACCCCAACTAACCACCAACTGATAAATGGATAAATAAAATGTGGTATATACATGTAACGAAATAATTATTATTTGGTCATAGAAAGGAATGAAGTACTGATACATTCTGCAATACAGACAAATCTTAAAAATAACATGTTAAATGTAAGACGCCAGACACAAAAAGGCTACATGTTACATAATTATATATATAAATGAAATATATAATTGTATATGTATCTATCTATTTATATATATATGTAATATCTAGAATAAGGTAATTCATAGAGACAGAAAATGAATTTTAATAGCTGTGAGGGGTGGAGGGAGAGGGAGTGGGGTGTGGGATGGGATGGCTAATAGGTACAGAGTTACTTTTTAAGGGGATGGACCTATTTTATAATTAGACAGTGCTGCTGGTTGCATAACTTTTTGAATATCTCAGCTTCAAATTTAAACCAATAAATTCCCATTGCTTTAAGCCAACCCATTTCATGGTTGCTTTAAACAGCCTAAGAAACTAAAACAAAAAGAAAGAAAGAAACAATCATGACTTGTAGATAACAGGACTGTGCATATGGGAAACCCAAAAATAATGAAGCAAAGCTAACAAAATAGAAAAAAAAAACAAAAACAATGAAAAAGCATTGCTACAAATTTGATTTTCATAAGTCAATAGATTCTATACGTACGTGTGACCACAAATTAGAAGATATAATATAATAAAATAGAAGATATAAATACCATTAAGAAATATTATATGGTATATAATATCTTAGAATAAATGTAACAAGAAGTGAGGGAGAGCTCTGCAATGAAAATCTGAAAATCTTTGGAGTTCACAAAAGAATATGTAGGAAAAAAACAGTAGCTAACTATGATCATGAATAAAATATTCAATTTCATAAAGGCAAAACTGTCCCAACGCATGTTACGCATTTAATATGATCTAAGTAAAAATAACAACATTCTTTCCTGGAACTAGATAAAGTAATTCTTATGTTTATATAAAAAATTAAAATGTTAAAAATAACCAGAAGAATAAGAATAGGAGTGATAATGAGAGACTTACCAGTTATTAGAATGTACTATAAAATCTCAATTATAAAATCAGTATCAAATTTCAACAAACCAATGGTAAGAATAGAAAGTTCAGAAAGGCCTTTATATAAACAGGTATTTATTCATAATAAAAGGGATCTCCCAAAATAAATAGCAAATACATTGCCCATTCAATGAAAATTGTGTCAGGACAACTGGAAAACAATCTGTACCAAACATAAACTTAAATCCAAACCTAAAACAAGGATGAATTCTGTAAAAGATCAAATATTTACATGTAAAAAAGAAAAGGAACCATAGATATATAAGAATGAAATACAGGACAGTATTTGACAACTTCAGAGTGGGGAAGGCATTTCTAACTGAAATCCAGCAGTCCCAAACTCTTAACATTGATGGCATTACGAAATAGCTCTTACATTTCAAAGAGACAACCATGATGAATTACCAAGTCAAAAGCCTGATAACCTGAGAAAAACTCATGCTACTCTGTGACAAATGGTTAATCTCCCTAATATATACTCATTTGCTACAAATTCATAAGAAACACATTTTAAAAAACCCAAATAATGTGAATATGGCAGGTAGGATGGTCCTTTGAAAGCATGTCCCATTATCCCACCCCCCGCTCTGTCCCTTCCAGTGGCCTCATGTCATTCACTGTAAAAGACGAAGCCCTTCAGATGACCACAGGGTTTTATATAATCAGCCCAGTTCCCCTGCTCTGCCGGCTTCGTTCTCTCCAGACTCACTCTCCTCCTGAGCTGCTTTCTCCTCAAGCATTCCCTGCACCTGGGCGTTTGCATATCCGTTCCTCCTGCCTTGGAATACTCCTTCCTAACATCCAAGTGACTGACCTCCTTATACCTTCTGGGTTTTGCTCCCTGCCCACATTTTATCATTGTAAACCACCTTTATACTATTAGCTGCTTATTTCTCTGCACAACTACGTTTTCCCCATGGCCCTAATCCCTGTCAGAAATCATGGCATTGCTTACCTGTCTCCATCCACAAGAATGGTCAGTTTCATTAACTAATCTCATTGGTTCACTTCTAGCTTCTCTAGCACCTAGAAAATGGCTGTTCTATAAGCGGCATTCAGAAAGTATTGGTTACATAAATGAATGAACACAGAATACCCATAAACAGACCTACAGATGCCTCTGAAATATGGGGAAAGTTATTTGATCACATTCATGATTAATATGCAAATTAAAACTACACTGTAATGTCATTTACAAAAAGATCTTTCTGAATGGCAAAAAAAAAAATGGTATGTTAAGCAACTTTGTTATTGGAGGGAGTAAACATTGGTTCATTCCCTATGGAGAGCTATTTGATAGTACTTACCTGTATGAGATAGGATGGACTCAGTGCCTAAATCAATGGTAATTACTTCTTTATACTACATGATTACCTCAGTGTGGTGGGGTGACTCAAATGGCATTAAACAGATTTAGAAGTGTGCAATCTCACCTTTTTCTTGGAAGAGAAAGAGCAGTTTTAGTTTCCTGACTGCTATAACAAATATTATACAATGGGTTGGCTTAAACAGTGGGAATTTACTGGCTCATGGCTTTGAGGTTGGGAGAAGTCCAAAACTGGGGGGGTCTTTCTCTGAAGGTATGGCTGCTAAGAGATTCTTGGCCTTGGCTGGTGTTTTGTCCCATGGCAAAGACACATGGCAAGGACCTTCTTTTTCTCCTTTGACTTCCAGCTTCTCCCCATAGCTTTGCTGCGACCTTCTCTGTATGCTCTTCAACAGGAGGGTTAAGAGTCATTCTGACTGTTGGGTCCCATGCACAGGAATGGATTATGGTTGAGAACATGTTTTGTGGCATGCATAACTCTGAGCACCACAAACAAGAAGAGTGGTGAATTACACTAGTGCATATCATACTATCAAAAATATACACAAACATCTGTGCTTCAATGCTGTCAAATGCAAGAATTCATCTTATAAATATACCAGCAGGACTGAGGATGCATTAGAAGGTTATGTATTGTAGTAATGTTTTTCTAATGTAGCTCAGTAATGATTAAATACAATATGGCACAGCCATACACTGGAAATATTTCCAATATCTTCTGTAAAATGAAACAAAGTGTCGACAATATATATAGTTTGTTACAGGTTTTTGGTAAAAGTGGGGGAAAAGATTACACCTGCACTGACTTTGCATGTATAAATACAATTCTATGGAAAGTTAAATACATAACTACTAACAGTGGTCATCTTTTATGGGGACAGACATGGGAAGATAACTTTCCACTCCATACCTATTTGTATACTATACATTTTAGTCATGTGAATACAGTATCTGAAAATAAATTAAAATAAAATAAATTAAAAAAACAAACTGTCAATCTTAGAAGTTTAGCCAGAGGTTCATCTTTCTGATTCTGAGCAGGAACAAAATCATATGGACATTTGTATCTTTTCATTAGTTTTAAGCTCCTCAAAGATAGGGACCATATCTTATTCTTCATCCCCAATATTTTATGCAATAAAGTGCCAGATAAATGTTTTATGTACATTTATGCTTTATTTTATTTCATTAAATGAACTGGTTTTCATAGAAATAGGCATATTCTAAAATGTAGAGGTAATTTCCTCTTACTTTGCTCTCTCAGAGTAAACCTAAATTCCTCCTAATATATTGTGTCCAAAAATGCCACTATCCTCTACCCAGATAACTCATATGAATTGACTGATAGTCTTGCTACTCTAATTCTTTGTATTTATCTTTATTGGTCTAGGCCTTTCTCACTTCCTTTAGTTCTCTAAAATATCACCCATTCCACACCTACTAGAAGGGCCCTTGCTTGTGCCTTTAGAAAATGCTTATATCACAGGAGCGATCATTCTACTTTCTCTCACAAGCATATAAACATATAGTTTACACACTCCAAAACAAAAGATAACAGATGACTCCAGGAAATCTAAGACAACTGTCTCCTCACTGGGAAAACGAGACTCATATCACGCTGCTTCTTTGTCAGGGTTATTTTCTTTGCTTGGACATACTGCGAATTCTCAGGCCATCAGACAAAGCCATATTAAATAAAAATGCATAAATCACATCACAAAACCAATTTTGAATCATTCTATTTACATAACTTTAGGGATTTATGGAACCACTTGTTTCATTTAATGAGTTGGAAGAAGTAAGATTTCACTATACTCAGGATAAAAATCAGGGGCAAACCAATCTG
The DNA here is from genome assembly GCF_023851605.1 of Tamandua tetradactyla. Classification (NCBI taxonomy): domain Eukaryota; kingdom Metazoa; phylum Chordata; class Mammalia; order Pilosa; family Myrmecophagidae; genus Tamandua; species Tamandua tetradactyla. The sequence goes on along the minus strand of NC_135348.1, from coordinate 42,334,622 downwards.
ATAAGGAAAAGAAATTAGAGGTCTCTCTGAGTTTGTCTCCCAGATATATGCCATCTAATTCAAACAGATTTAAGAGTCATTTGAACTCAAGTCAAGATGAAAAGAAGAATTTATCAAGCAGTCTAAGTGCGGGGACCTATCAACGTCTGTCTCTTGGCTACCCTCTTTGTAATAAATGTAGGCTTGAAGTATAATGAAAGCCAGCTGACTGGTTTGAGGTACAGATGCCTTCTTTTCTTTTTATTCCAACCAAGATTGGGCTTGCTCTTCATAATCTCTCACAGCTGCCCAAAATCCATTTTATCTTTGCATGAGGTGAAGTTTCCATTAACAGCTATTAGAGTAGCAGAGGTCAGATGTCTGGTGTCAGATATGCTACTAAAAAGATGGACTGAGCAAAGAAAGTGTGTTCTAAGAGAAGGAAAACAATCAGTTCAGAACCTTTGAAACTTATCAGAGTGTTTGCTCTTTCATAATAGCCTTTGCCTTTATAGATGACAAGACAATTTTAGAAAAAATAGGAAAAGAGGATTTACATGTGAACTCATCAGTTATCCTGATTAAATAGAGATTAATTAAGCTAGAGCTTGTCTTTTGAAACTCTGCCATTTGGACTGCTGATATCTTCAGGTCACAAGTTGCATGATGCTATCTCTGGATGTGAACAGTGTTAATAATTTCAAAGCTTGGTCATGTTAGAAGATTATCTGGTTCTATTCATCACAGAGTCATCAGAGAAAGCAATAACAACCCTCATTTCCCATGTATTGGATAAAAAGCAAAATTATGCTTGAAAAACAGCTATGAGTATATGTGCCTTTATTTTGAAACAATCATCCATTAAGTATATATATATATATATATATATATATATATATATATATAACTATGATTATGTTACTTCATTTTTTCATTCATTCCTTTCCATCCCAATCATTAATATTTATCTAGCACCTACTATTTATCAAATCTACTGAATCAGAATTTCTGGAGAAAGGTCTATGCTTAAATTCTAAGATTAAATTTCAGCTGACTGAGATTTATGGAAATAGTTTAAACACAATGGTCTTTAAAGTATGACCCACACTTTGATAGCGGTATTTAAATAGAATGCATCCCATTATGTGGCTCAAGAGTAATAGAATTAGGAACCTGTAGGATTGGGAGTTGGGCTTTCGAGCCCAGATAAGATTCATTGTATGGTCTGCCTACATGCCTCTTGTAGAAAATTCATAGCCAAATGAAACTCAGTATGCTTCTAATTCAGCTTTTCATTTTTGGGCTGAAACTTGTTTCTACTTTTATATTTGCTACCATGGTAAATCCATGAATAATCAAAGGTGAATCATTGATTGTTAAGGACTGGTTTTCATAAAAACGAAACACGGCAGAAGTTCCACAGAAATCTTCTCATTATTTACCTTAATGATCACTGTTGAACTTGAAAAAACATCTGCTAGAATTTTTCAGCTTTAACACAGTCTGCTAACAATCCCAATTACTTCCTACTTTTCATAAATTAATAAAAATTTCAAGTATGTTGAAATTCTTTGCTGTATATGTGTCAAATTAAATATATGGGTTCATTCTGCCACCCTGAAGCAGTGGTCTAGAAAGTCATGCTCTGTTTTCCAGTTTTCAAATACAATCAGGGCTATAACCTAACATAAGTTGCTACAAATTCTACAAAACGTACAGAATCCCTTGTTTTACAGAAACACTAATTTGCAGAAAAAATTGCTTTACAGCAAATCATGGTTGTTGTTGTAGCTTTGGTTTTTTGGTTGTCTGAGCGTTCAGTGTTTCAGCAAGTGGCAACATACGAGGACACTGGAGTTGGAAAATATTTGGCAAACGGTGATTATTCTAGCTGCCTCCACTTATACCCACTCAGAAAAATGATGCCTGGCATAATGGTGCGTAGTATTTCAGGTTACTTTCCCATGTCTTAACCGTCTACATAATACTCAATCTTTTGTTTTTCTTCAGGCCAAATAAATATTATATGAAAATGAACTCGGTGTTTTCATGCATGCGTATGTAAATTTTCAATGTCATAGTGATTCACACTCATACTAAAACGTCTCAACTAAACAACAGAGGTCAGCCTCCTAATATTACACGATGGACTGCAAATAGAAAGTGCATGGGTTTGGGGAATGGGCAGAGACGGTTTGAAGGTTTCTTTCAGTTACCTGTTTTCTGTGTAGCCTAGATATTTTTCTCAGTTTTTTCTGAACTCACCCAATACATAAATGAAAAATCATTAACACTTCAAAGTGAATATTTGTGTTGGTTTGAAACGATGTATGGACCCTAGAAAAGCCATGTTTTAATCCTAATCCCATTTTGTAAAGGCAGCCACTTCTTCTAATCCCTATTCAATACTGTATGTTTGAAACTGTAATCAGATCATCTCCCTGGAGATGTGATGTAATCAAGAGTGGTTGTTAAACTGGATTAGGCGATGACATGTCTCCACCCATTCGAGTGGGTATTGAGAAGTTTCTGGAGTCCTATAAAAGAGGAAACACTTTGGAGAATGGGAGATTTGGAGAGAGTAGAGAATGCTGCAGCACCACGAAGCAGAGGGTCCATGAGTCAGAGACCTTTGGAGATGAAGAAGGAAAATACCTCCCAGGGAGTTTCATGAAACAGGAAGCCAGGAGAAAAAGCTAGCAGATGACACCATGTTCACCATGTGCCCTTCCAGCTGAGAGAGAGAAGCCCTGACTTTGTTCGCCACGTGCCTTCTCACTTGAGAGAGAAACCCTGAACTTCATCAGCCTTCTTGAACCAAGGTATCTTTCCCTGGATGCCTTTGATTGCACATTTCTATAGACTTGTTTTAACTGGGGCATTTTCTTGGCCTTAGAACTGTAAATTAGAAACTCATTAAATTCCCATTTTTTAAAAGCCATTCTATTTCTGGTATATTGCATTCTGGCGGCCAGCAAACTAGAACAATATTTTTATTCCAGTGATTGTTAGTTTCCTTATTCCCTAGAACAAAATATACTCCTAATTGAAATTTTCTTCATTAACATATTTGTATTCTATAAAATTAAGTTAATATGTATGCTTAAAATTATATATTACTGATTCAATGTAAAGCAGTTCATTTTAAACAATCATTATTGCACATGAAATACTGTTTTCCTTTTTGAACTGACTAATTAATAAGAAATGGATTTTAAACATGGCATTTAGTATAGATTTAATTAATATAAGCTGAATAAAATGATACTACCAATAATTGCCTAGTCTTTAGAACTTGTATTTCCTATGTCACATTTCTTTTGATTGCTCATCTTAATCCAAATTTTGAGATGAGTTTATTTAGCACAACTCAAAGCAAATATTACTAGAGATGCTTGGATTAGATCATGTTTCTCTAAATATTTCTTTTAAAACTTCTATCAAATCTTAATGTGTAACACATTTATAAATTGACTACCAAGTTTAGTTCTCTACATCATTCCCTGACCTTTCACTTTTAGTGTTGAATTTCGTTTGTTTTCTTTAACATTCAAGTCATTTAACTGAATTTTGACAAAAGTTAAGGTTATCAAAATATCTGGGAAGTTCAATATGTGGTTGCAAACTGAAAAAATATTTTAAAGTTCCAATTAAATTTCATATCATGAGCTTCAATTTATATACTTATGGCTACAACTAACACCCTACCTCACCTAGAGTTAACAAAAAGGAAAACTTCTCATCTCACATAGTAAGAATTCCCGGCATTGACTGACTAAAAGGCAGTTAATTTAGCAACTCAGCACCATCATAAAGGAAGTCGTTTCTTTTTTGTTTAATTTTTTTTATTGTTCAATCTAGCATGAATACAAAGCAAAAAGAGCCAAGAGGAAGCTGTTTCTTTGAATCTCTTCATGCTGTCATTCTTGGGATGTGGCTTTGTGCTGGTATATTCCGTTTCAGGGTAGCTGCTATCACTCCAGGTGTGACATGGCAGAGGCAAACCTTACACCTAATATAAAAGGACAATTTCTTCCTATAAATCTCTTTTTAAGAGCATGCAACCTTTCTCAGAAACGACAGTCTGTCACGGTCATTGACCTCCTACTAATCACTAACATGAAGACTAGGGCCACACGATTGGCTTAAACTAATAGGAATTTAAAGCTAAATCACACAGGGGAGGTCGGGCACCTAAATAAAACACTCTAGCCAGCATCAATGACGGGGTGAAAAGTTCTTGGGTAGGCAACAGTCAGTCCCAACTATAAACAGCAAGCTAAATATCTTCTGGACTTACTCTCATTGAATCACATAACCCAAAGTTTAATCCAATGTTTCCTCTAATGCTTTAATATTATCTAAAACATTCCATCAAGTGGTCACTGAGGATCGATTGCACTGCACTTATGTGAAACAGCTGAATTGCATGAATACCTTTTTTATCTGGAAAATGACAGAGTGTGATTTACAACTCCAGTGAGAACACATGCAATGGGGCAAGGCTGCAACCCCAAAGGAAGGATTCTGAGTAAGGAAACAACATATGTCTATTTTTATTCCTTATTTGTTCATTGATATTCAATGATATTTAAGAAGTTTCATATTTGCTATGTGCAGACAGTGTGCAAAGTGATAAGTATGATATGACAATGTTCTCAATTGGCCATGAGAGTCAAGTGGAAAACAAGCAAGCAAACAATTTTAACATATCATCTTAGGTGCTAAGGCAGGGACGTGCAAAATGTGCTATGGAGGCAAACACAGAATAGTACAAAGCATAAAGATGGATTTAGGAAGTCAAGCAAGGAGCTCACATTCCAGAGACGATGCCATCTGTTAGAAATAAGTAGAGTCAAAGTATAGAAAGAGTCAAGTAAGGGAAATGACAGGAAGAATGGTGTTCTGGGCAAATTAATCATGGATATAAATCTGTGCGTGTGTGTGTGTGTGTGTGTGTGTGAGAGAGAGAGAGAGAGAGAGACAGATAGATTTGAAGATTGAAGAAACTGGGCTCTAGATGGCAAAAATTACTAGGTAAAATAAGAAAAGTTGAGGCCAAACCATGAAGGACTTTTTCTACAAGACTAAAGAGTATGTAATCTTTAAAGCAAAGGAGATACATTAAATATTTTGAGCAGTGCAATGGCCCAGTTCTATTTCAATAAAGTTCATTCTGGTACAAATGTGGAAGATAAATTGTAGCAAGAAATAGAGTAGATGTGGAATGATTAACAGAGTATTTTAAGTAAAACAGATGAGTAAATAGAAGTGTTTGAAGTCAGGTGGTGATAGCGAGGTTTAAAAGGAAGGGATAAATTTGAGAAATAGTTAAAGATAAAATTGACAGATCTTGGTGATGGAAAATATTATAGGGAATAATTAAAAATTAGGAGTCAAGGATGCTTGTCAACTCTCTGACTTGGGAAAATTCCTCAACGGTGCTGTCATTCATGGGGCCAGGATGTACATGGAGAAGAGGTCTGGCAGGAAATCAAACATGATTATGAACTCAGCACTGAAATACACCAGGCAGCTTTACCTCTGTTTTTTACCTCTTCATAGAGTTCTCTCTCTTTTTCTCCTATTTGAAATGCAATTCTTTCTCCAAATCTTATCTCAAAGGTATCCCATTTTTAAAACATCTCTGAAATCTTCCTACCACTTTGCCAACATGACCTTGTCCCTCTCAGAGCAGGTACCCTGCTATGATCCTGTCTGGACAACCAATCTGGGAGCTTCATATAGACATAATATTTTTACATTCATGTTTGAAACTCCCTATTGCTTAGCAAAAAAAAAAAGCAACTTACATATAATAAGCAGTCAAAAAGTGTTTTTTGAATTGACCCAATAAATGACACTCTTTTTTGAATTCCTTTAAAATGGAAATGATAGATGCTCTTGGTCACAGTGCTGAGTTGAAGGTAAGGTCATTTCTTACCAGCAGGTTATGACTGCTGGGTAACACGGCTTTTAAAATACAAGAAACATTAATCTGCAAATGAATAGTATAAAAATCTTTTTACAACTTTTCCCTTAGTTACAAGGAGATTATAGTCTAACCACAATAGTTCTGCCCTATTCAAGATTCACAGAAGAATGCTTATACACCTACACGAGGGTAATATGCATCTGGTGCATTATAACATCCTTATGCTAGCTTCAAACACTGAGAAAGTAAAGAATCAAGAGTGGAGAATGTTATGACTTAAACAATACACACATCTGCATTAAGTCATGTTTTTAAAAGACAGGTTCCACATGTGGGAAGCATAAGTGAGAATAGTTTGGGTTCCACTCATTGATTGGATAATATCATAGCACTATGGGTGTCCAAATTTGCTCTCAAGGTGGGAGTGATGGGAGGAAGAGAAAGCAAGCAATATATTAATCAGGCAGTTTACAGCTACAGGGATGGTAACAACTCTTACCCCAACTTACAGTATAATTGTGCATTGACTAGGAGGATAGTGTTGGCTCATAACACAGCTACGTATGAGAAGCATCAAGCTGAGTCCATGAGAAAAGTGAAGGCCACAGAGTTTAACAGAAAGACAAACCTGAAATAATGTTGGAGCTGGAGGATGACCAATTTCCTTCAGTTTATCTTCAATCCTTCCTTTGATTGGCAGGCTGGAGATGAGGATGTCTTAGGTGGTTAAATGCAATCTGAGGAATGTATATTGAGTACTTCACCACTTCATCTACCCTGCTTACCTGCTTGGTGATGCTTATCTGAGAACAACTTCTGTTTCTCTGTCTTAATGGGAAGCTGGCTGGTCTGTGTTGTAGCCTATGACTTGGGCTTGGTTTCAGCTCTTGCGGGGTTTCTTAAGCTGGGTAATGCCATGTTTTCCATGTTGAAGGTACTAAAGGCCACAGAACTCAACGTGAATGAGCAGTCTCTTTTCCTCAAAAAAAAAAATTAATTTCTTACTTTCCAAAACATTTGCAACTCCTTTTTGCAAACTCCTGGATGTTTTTCTCATTTTAGTCTTTGGTTAGGAGCTCTTACCTCTGTCCACCTTATTCTCTCCTCTGAGCTCCAAATTTACAAACAAACTAAATGGCTGATCTCTGTATAGGAATCTCAAACATAAATTTTGTATAATTCAACCTCTTATCTCTCCCCTCTACATCTCTTTATATCTTTCTCTTATCCATCTCCCTCATCGAAACCATTTCCAAATCTTTAATACTTAGCAACTAAAATAAACCTCAAGTTATGTCATATCTTTCCATCTGCATTGACACAACTCAAATACAAACCACCACCGTTTCTCGTCTGGACAGCTTAAAAGAGCCTTCAAATTGGCCTCCTAGCTTCCTCTTGCATACTATCCCTCTCCATCCATTTTCCTAAAATGTCAGCCAAAATGAAATTTTAAAATGAAAAATCATATGTGGTTCATTCATCTTTAAATCACTTTCTCTCTTTACATTCAAAATTATGTTAAACAATGTACCCATTCCTACCTCTTCACACCCATTCTTCTTGCTCATGCACACTTACCACACAGGCTCCAGTCAATTCTTAGGGCACTCCAAGCTCTTGTCAACTCTTAGACTGTGATATGCATTTTGAGCATGCGATTTTCCTACCTGGAATGTTCTCCCCTTATATTTTTCTTTGCTAGCTTCTTATTCTTCAAGGTTCCACTGAAATATCACTTCATCGCAGAAAGCTTCCAGATAACAACCAATGGAAATTAATGCCATTCTCCACCATTATCGCCTAATAGGACACTAATTTCTTTTACTGCATAACAATTATTTAAATACATTTATTTGTGTATTTAATGTCTGTCTCTTCTGATAAATTGTAAGCTCAATAGTAACAGAGAATATGTCTATTTGTATCTCAGTCACTTGTTCAGGGTCCTTAATGTGTAGGGAGCTCAGTACACAATTTCTGGAGTAATGAGCTGATTTGCTGTCCTTTTGCAAGTCCAAGGGCTGTTAATTTCCATATTCACTTTGTGAAATACCACAATGACAATTATCAATCACAGAATCTGGTTTTGAAATCATTGCAAAATATAGTATCAGTGCAGTTATTTGTACATTCTTTAATATACTACTGATCAGTGGTATTTGCTTTTGTTTTCATGTTTCATCTCTATTGTACTCAAGAAGTGAATGAAAATTATAGTGTAAGTGGGACCAAGAGAAACATTTTTTTAAACAGTGCCATCCATCACGCATTGCATTAATTGCACATTAGCCACTTCAAGTGTTGATTTGATGAAAGGACATGCAAGATCAAGCAGTTTATACTCACAAATCTGTTTCATTGCAGGCTGAGGGTACAGAACAGCACCAGCAAAAGAAAGATGCGTTGTAAAGATTGGGAAGATCTCAGGTACAGGTGGCCCCCCACAGTGGGTCAGGTCACAGAGGATGCATAATTGTCAACTGGTCTTGAATCATCAGTGAAAAATCTTAGTACCAGGAAGACCACAGCCTGCTTGTGCTGGGGATCTGCTATGGAGAGTTGTACACGTAGGCACATTCTACCTTTATGATCAGGATTCACTGCTCAATTTCCCATCCTGACCACCAAATCCATGGACACCAGGTACCAATCATTAATTTCATTATTAATAAAAACAGTGCTAGCAGGCTAGAAATTTTTGCTTCCGCAATTTCACGGCTTAGCCAATGGTCAGTAGCCCTGAAGATAAGCAGTGGTCAACTCAGTCCAGCTGAAATCCATACTATGAAAGTGCAAATGTCCCTTAGGGGATGCCAAATACTTTACAAAAGTCTTCTACACGTTATCACATTAAAATTTCCCAATAAGAGATATGTATTATACTTTCAGTTACCATACAGAAGTGGATGTTTTAAGTCCAAGATTTTAGATGGCTTGCTCAGAAGAAATTAATTAGCAAATGAGATACTTGGAAATCATTTACAGGCCAATTCTAACATCTTCAGATGCTTATCCTAGTGTTTTTCTATTTCAACCAAAATTGGCTCACAAAAAATCTAATTTCTCTAGATTGCTCTGACAGACATTTTTAAAAGGTTGATAAAATCATAGTCAGCTGTTTTCAATATTTACATGCACTGTTCCTCTTTCTTTTATCTAGCCCCGCTATCTTGTGACAATTTATACTATAAATCCTCAAAATTCTCTTATGCCCTCTATTTCTCTCCTTTTCCATCAAACACTGAACAGTTGAATTTTACACCGTTCATCAAATTCATGATCTTTGTTTCTCTCCACGTGTTATTATATAATCTGTCTTAGTTATTCCCTTGAAAACAACTCTGAGGGAGATTGTAGAGTTGCCTTCTTTAATAATTTACTCTCAAGGAGAATGGATTAAATTTGCATTAAATTAAGAGAATAGAAATCAGCCAGATTTAGAAGACCGATAAAAATGTTTGCAGTGTGTGTGTGTTTTCCCTTCTTTTATTTATTTTTATTACTCTGGTCTTTTATACTCTAGAACACATTTCTTTGTCAGGCTTTGTACTTCACATCACTTCTAGCATGGAAATCTTCCTGACTTTTTTTTCTCTGAGCAGTTAGCCACAAAGAATCAATACTGAATTTTTATCTATACTTTAATTTACTTTATTTTAACTCAGCCTTTATTTATCAAAGCTTCTAGGGTCTTAGTGAGTGAAATTTTATCTTAAAAAAGTATATTATTTGCCTTGAGTTTTCTTTGAATATAATAAACATCACCAAATAGAAGGGAAAAAAGCAGCATTTAGAATTTGAAGTCATGGGGGAATCCTTCTATTTTACTTGATTTATTCATTAATTCACATAAGATGACAAAAAATTATTCACCTAAATGCAATTATTTGAAGGGTAAATAAGGTTTTGCACATGGAAGCTTTCTGTACACTAAAGCACATTGTAGATACATTATTCTTTTGTGTAAATGGAAATATCTCCAGTTTAACATGGTAAACTAAGCACATCATTTTTATCTTTCCCTTCTGGAAACTCTTTGAAAAGACGGTAAAGAAATACAAAAGCTATAACTCCCTAATCATATAGAGACGAGGAGAATGGACATCAACAGATGCCGTATTTCCACACATTTCTGGAAAGCATTAATCTGATTGGGGATGAGTTACAAATGATATACAGCAGTGGAAAAAACTGCCCAGAAAGTGGATGAAGAAGGCTAGAGCCAAATGGGAAATTATCTGCAAGAGAGCCTGTAAGCACAGATTGTAGAGCAAGCCTGACTGGAATTACCTCCTGTACTGACTCCATCTGGGAGTAGAAGTTACATAGATATGTATCCCTCAGATACCTATCTGTAGAATGGGGTAATAATATTACTTATTTCAGAGGGCGTCTGCAAGCATTAAATGAATCAATGGGTTACTATTTGTACAACACTGAGAACAGTGTCCAGTAGGGAGTATGCACTCTGTTAGTGTTTGTTAAATGCATAAACATGAAAATTGGGTATTGCTACTTAAACTCAGAAACCTCTGCCCAAAGCAAGTAAACCCTGAACAACTTCACTGCTGCAGGCAATTGGCAAAGTCAAGAGAAAAACCCAGCAAATTGAATAATAAGTCAATATATGCTTGAGAATGAAAGAGGAAGCAGGTAAATACTTTCTGACTGATTGAATAGTGAATCCTCTGAATATGACAGCAAATTCAAAGCAGTCTCTATTTGCTTGTTTTCCTCAAATAATAGCATTTTTTCCTACTTTTCATTAACTTCTTCCTGAATTCTCCCTTGGACTTTGTTTATAGTTATGCTACCTGCTGATTTTTTTTAACAGGCCAATTTACATCTTTTGGGAGTAGACACGGAAAATTTCAGAATGATTTAGGAACCAGCTGGATACAGTAACTTCCATGTTTTTCCCTTGCCTATGAAGGGAACATCTGCTAGATATACTGGTATGGTATGTGCTTTTGTCTTCAGAAAGAATCAGACATCTTCCTGCATTTTCATTCTAAAGGGAAATGTTACTATGATCCATTAAAGAAAAATCCAAACTATAAATAACAATTTGCTAAGGCACTCCTCAGAATTGTGATCTATTTTAGGGTCTTAAACGGAATGCACGGTTATCAGAGGCAGAGCTGGGGGAGGGAATGAAGTTGACTTAGAACATGCCTGCCATGGCCTCCTTTAGGCTGTTAAATCTCCTGCTGAGAAAACTCAGGAAATATTAGTAATTGGACAGGAACTGACATGGTTTACATGGTGGTCTTATGCCAAACAAGCTTAGGGACACTTAAAAGAAAATAATTCCAAACAAGCTGGAGAGAAAGCTAACTGTAAGAGTTTTACCATTTTAAGGTCATTCTTTTAATATTGAAAAATAGTAAATCTGTTACCACCAAAATAATAATTCCCTCTTTCTTTTCTTATGGCAATTAGCAGAAATTGATCAATGATATGGTCAATTATCTTTCAGTTCTGTCAAATGGCATACAAGGATTCATGCACTTAAAAATACAAACACTCACACGCAAGCACATGTATGTATGTATTTGTATACATATTCACATACAAGTATATATAGAATTTATTCATATAGCATATAATTACATATAATATAATACTAATTTTAAAATTGATTTCGATTGGGACTAGCTATTAACATTACATTACTTCTGTAGACTCTTTTTGTCCTGTATTTATTGTATCACAATGACCCAATAAATCCCTTGGAATTAAAGGTACTCCAATGACAGCAATCATCATCATCATTTATATCATTAATTCGCTGATAATTCCTGGGAGGTGTGCCATACCGGAATTGCTTCTCATCTAATGCATGCAGGGACTTATCCAAAAATATTTTCTCCTCTTCTGAAAGATCCTTACTTTTCATTCGCTCTTCAACCTCTTTGATCACTTATCTTCACAGGACAATGATTGACCTTTTTAAAAAGCATATTTGGCCTTGATACCCCCTGCTTAAAACATTTCCTATCTTTCCATGGCTCCTTTAATAAGGTCCTACCAGACCTTGCATATCTTGGCACTTGCCCATGTCTCCAGCAATCTGAGCTCAATGATACTTTTTTCCCTCTCTTCCTACACACAAGGAACACAGTACCAGAAGGTCTTTTGCCTTTTCTTTCCTGTTAGGAGCCCTCCTTTCTCCTCCCTTTGTCTTTCGTTAACTCCTCCTTATCCTTCAAGACAGCATTTCTTGTTCCGCCTCTGTCCCCTCCGCCTCTGTCAGATGTCTCATAAAGCTCTGCAGATATTTCAGCCGTTGGATTTATCACTAGAGCTTCTCATTCCTTAAGAACATGCACCAGACAGATGCATTTGAGTCTTGCCTAACATTATATTAAAGAAAACATGCATGTGCTAGCCTAATGTGCTCATGGCACCTTTTTATAAGGATGGGTATGCACAGGCATAAATTAAGAGGAAATGAAAGGGACATTGAAAAAGAGAGAAATGTGGAGCTAAAACCTTCCTAATGGATGACACATTTTCAAGAAGTACAAATATATGCTAGTGTTTTTGCAGTAAAATGTATATGGCTTTTTCCATTATTTGTGAATATATAATATATTACACTGAGCATTTGTTTCATAGCTGTTTTAAAAGTTAATATATTTAAAAAGAAATGTAAATTAAGATGTCTGGACATCTGAAGCAAGAAATCCATAGACCATATATTTAAAATTGATGGCCTTTAAAAAGTCCTTAAATTCAAAATGAAGACATTTGTACCTAGAGATTAAAATAGGTTCCTGAAGTCACACAGTCATTGAGACAAATGTACCTTGAATTCAGATATACGAATTCTTTCAGGGGCTCTATACTTTTCACAATATTATACAGTTTCCCCTCCCGTCTCCTCCTAACTTCTCTCCCCCTCCCAGCTCTTTTACTTTTTAGGCCACTGACATCCAAAAAATATGGAAAAAACTGAGTCAAAAAGAGAAATGATAGAGCACACAAATCACCGTTGTTTAAGAAAAGCTGGAGTAAGCAGTGTAGCCTTTGGTTCCTTAGCCTCTCAAAGTCTTTTACAAGATAGTGGGAATAACATCTACTGTGAGACGTTACTCTACTGTGAGGATCGAATAGTGGGATGATTTTATAATTAATCCAAATCTCTAACTTGTAAGGAAGGCGTCTGAGAAAAGTCAATTTTCACGTATATAATAACTCTGATTAAAAGCAAAGAAACTAATAAACAAGCAGGAACAATGTGTGATATAGATAGAATTTAAAATGTGAAGTGAACTAGCTCATCTTGCAAGATTTTCAGACCTGACCAAGTTTTTGTCAAGCAAATGGGTATTATTTGTATTGTATTATGGGTCAAAATATCAAAACTCAATGTATACTTACTTTGTTTTGTCTTTAGCAAGCTGTGTCCCATTGGAAAATATATATTCAACTGGCTTTTTCTATTGGATTACTGAGTTTTTAGAAGCTGTTAAAAAATAATCGTCTGTTGAAAAGCTAAAATTCCTTTTTGACCAATTGCATTCTTTTGCTGTGCTTGAAGAAAGAACCAGGACTTCATATAGCAGGGATGTTAATAGCTGCCTCTATACTCCTCATCTTTAGCTGGGTTCAGTGTTGCCTGCAACAAAGACTACATTTCCAAAATGGCAAGTAGGTGGGATCTCATATCAAAATCCTGTCCACTGGGGCTAAATAAAAGTGTTTGCTATGTGGCGGCTGACATTTGTTGAGTCCCTGTTATGTGCCAAACCAATGGCTCCACTTCCCTAAGCATGATTTCTTTACTCTCACAAAAACACTGAAGGATCCTGGGTTGGTTTGGAACTGTTCTGTACCCCAGAAAAGGCCATATTCTCTTAATGCATTCCTGTGAGTGCAGACTTGTTGGTGGGAACTTTTGGTCAAGTTATTTCCATTTGACATGTGCCCCACTCATTTCAAGATGAGTCTAAATCCCCTACTGGAGTCCTTATGAGAAGATGAAAAAACAGAAAAAGCTTAGAAAGAGAAAAACCCAGAGAAGTTTGGAGAGAACCAAGAGATTGAGAGAGAGAGAAAAAAAATTCAGAGATGCTAAGAGTAAACCGAGAGACTCTCAGAGAGGAAGCCTCTGGAACCAGGAGCTGAAAGCAATGAAACCTGGGAGTGAAGGACAGCAGACGTTGCCATGTGCCTTGCTACCTGACAGAGGTACCCCAGATGCCAGTGGCCTTTCTTCAATGAAATCATCACCTTGTTGATGCCTTAATTGGAATATTTTTATTGCCTCAGAACGTAAGTTTGCAAATGAATCCATTCCCATGGTTAAAATGCAGTCCATTTCTGCATATTGCATTTTGGCAGCTTTAGCAAACCAAAACAGGTATATGGTACCATCACTTTAGAGGTGAGGAAGTGGTAGCTCAGTTGAAACTAGGTCAGATGCCCAAGGCCACAGAGCTGGGAAATATGTTTAAATCCAAGTCTGCCTAGTGCAGCCAAAAGAAGAGCCATGGAAGCACACTGCCATCCCAGAAGGTTGAGCAGTGTTAGCCTTCTGCAGAAGAGTTTTCTGAAATAGTAAATGGACTGTTTGAGAGGCCTGAAATAGCCTTGCAGTTTTGTCTACAACTTTAATCAAGTTTCAGTCTGCACTGCTGACCCTGACCACCAGTGCCTTCCACGTGGAGCCAGTGGAAAAAGAGATCATAAAGACAGATGGAGCCTTTGGACCCATGTACCATCATTGCCTCATCTCCTTTTATATGATCCCTGTAAAAATAGGTCAGTTTAGCCGTCTCACTCAGTTGAGAATGTAATACATGTTTACACAACTCATCACTTAAAGAATCTAAATTTAATTTCCTACTTGGACTCCTGTCTGCATTAAAAATATAGAAGCAGCAGTCTGGGATATTTACCTCCTGAGAATGACAAGTTATAACGTGGGCTCTATTGAGATCATAAGACTAGATGGATGTTTCTGGAGTTTGTTGCACAAAACACTGCAGCAGTTGCAGTTATCAATACAGCCGGATTTGACCACATGATTATTCTTGCTTATTTATCACTGACTTCATTTTAAAAGGCCTTCAGGATCACCTGATTTGTCATTATAATGGCTACAGATAGAGACACTCTGACTCTCACATCCCATTAACGTGACATTTGATTGCCCTGTAAGGGGATAGCATGTTTTGGAAATTTGGGAATATAATTTCTGTTTTTTTGCTGGGGAAGCATTGAGAATCACGACTTTCACGTGAAGTCTTAAATTACTTCATACGTCATTCAGTGACAGAGTGAATTTTGAGGGCTCCTGTGTTTCAGAGACCTTGCTTACTGGAATTTCATGGTGTAAAAATGATTTTTCCTTTATTGTGGTTTCACTTGTATCCTGTGAATACAGTCTTGGAAAGTTGAATTATTTATACACTACTGTAAATTACTATATGAAAAAGGCTCCCCTTTGAAACAGTTTCCTGAAGACAGGGTTCACTGGTAAAGAATAGTTTGATAAAATGTAGGGAGATCACTTAGAATTTAAAAACAATAGAATAAAGGCTGAGAAATGACTGGTAAAGAGTTTTTGGTATAATATTAATGGCATCATTTGTCTCTTTCACACTTTTTTTACTAGACCTTGCCCATCTTCTTTTAATAAAAGTTATGACATTTTGTAGGTAGTCACAATTTTTCTTTATATTCTTATTACAAAGCAAATGTTCTAAAAGTGTAGAAGAGCTGAAAACTGCATGCAAAAATTGGATTATAAGTGGGTGTTTTTGAAGGAAATATGTTTTCCTTATGCTTATACATGCTGTTTTGTGGTAAATGCACAAAATGTATGGATATGTTTTAAGCATTAACAGAGATTCTGTGAAAAAAAAAGAGTAAAAGTGGTCATATAATGAGCATGAAAGAGGAAAGTAAAGAATTATTCTTGAGATTGGGTATGAAATCTTTACACTGAGGTTAAAGTCATGGTTAACAGGCTTTATTATAAGAATGGCAAAATCAAAGAAACGAAAAACAAAAACAAGAGAAGATATACTTGTTTTTTTTGTTTAATGTGTAACTGCACCTTGGATTTTTATTTTGGATTGTATTTACTCAAGCTGCATTTTAAGATTTTTTTTGTCAAAAGTATGGGATATATTGTATATATTAAATGCTTTGTTTTATGCTTTTCATAACATCAAGAATCACGATTTTAGTTTCTAATCCTTGCCTCATCTAGATGAAACAAGGTGTAAGTGTGTATTTATGTTGTAGGAATTTAACCATGGCATAAAGTTCACTCTTTAATTTTAAACAGAAACAAAAATTTCCAATTGCAGCTTATCTCATCTCAGACATTTTTGAGCAAGTTGTTGTAAAATGTCTTTTATTTTAATATTATATTATTGAAATACCTGAATACTAATATCAGAAAGAAGTAGAAAAAAAAACTAACATTTCCAACAGACTGAACAGGATAACTGGAGGCTTTCTCCTTTTTGGAATTAAGGGAAAGACTAAGACTTGTTCACAATGGTTATTATCTTTTCCATTATCACTTACGTATTTACCCACTTATTAGAAAACTATGTGACAAGCAATAGGTACTGAGCATGTGAAGAGGGCAGTAAAGCAAATATATATTCTTTAAAATATGAAATGCAGTGACCAATATGAAGTGTGTGCTAATAAAAACCCACTTTACTAATGCTGTCTGCCTCTATGAGGTGTTGCTGTCACCTGGGATCTGCTTAGATGTTTTCAGTAATGGTGACCATGATATCAGGAAAAATATATGAATGTATTTTTCTTGCTAAATGGTTCTGGCAAGAGAAATTACTCTTGTTGATAGTAATGTAACATCTTCTCCCCCATAATCTGTGGCCAAATGTTTTTTTCTATTTGGATCAACTGAACATATTGTCTTATGCATAGTAACCCTGTAAATATTGGAAAACATCTCTGACATCCTTATTTACCACACCATTTGATTGCTGTGTTGGCTGTATGTAAGATAAGATCTCTCAGAGCCTTAAGAACTTTTGTGTGCATGTCTTTGAAGATTCCTGCTAATTAGAGTAGCACCAATGATAATCTGATTTTCTGTTCTTTTGTAGAAAACCTAATTATCATTTTTCCCCTTTCTTTCTAGAAACTTTTAGACTTTTACATTTATCTCTGAATGCCTTAAACTTGTTTCACAATATGTCTACATGTATCATGCTTGCTTTTCTTATTTTTGGTCATTCTTCTCTACTTTACATAAGTTCTTTCAACTTCTATTGCCTGTATTTCTCTCCGTCTGTGAAATGTTTTCCTATTGTTCCTTTATTTCCTTTCATCTCCTTTTTTTGTATTATCTTCCTTTTGATTTTGTATGAGTGTACTGTTGATAGTTTTGGATATACTCTCCTTGAATCTTAGCATTCATATTGATATGGGTATGGAAAAGGATGTGGACATGAATGCAGGTGTAGACAGAGGCAGAGATGTTAAAAGTGCCTAGAATTGTGCCTATGCCAGAATGAGAGTGCAAAAAAATTTAGCTACTATCTCTCTTTCCTTTGTACTAAGTGAAAATCCCTTCGCCCCATGTCTTATCTCACTAATTTAAGTGGTCTTAATTTTGCTATTCATTTCATCTATTTTCTTGTTATTCTGAAGATTAAAATTTCACTTTAATATTTCCATTTCATTCTCATTCATGACTGCATTATCTTCTTGTATTACGCAGAATCTCATATAGTAAGTTTATAACTTTGTTCTGCAACTTTCTTTTCCGTGTGTGTCACTTGCTCTATTTTGGGAAAGTCTGTTTCTCGTTAAAGGGAATTGATTTCCCAAAATATTTTGTGACACATTTTTGCCCACAAGTCTCAGTTCATTTTTATGTCCTGTTTATTATGGGTCCCTCCAATATCATGGAGAAAAGGAGAGATGCTTGCTATGGAAGTCCTGAAGTGTTCCCTCCTCCTACCTAGGACACTGTTGGCTTCTCCAGCTCCCAAAGTGAAACTTGATCTTGGCCTCTGCATTCCAGTCTGCAGGCCTGTCGCTAGTGTTCCAAATGCAAAGGCAGGAGAAGAGCAGAGGAACCTGGCTCGTCCAAGCACTGCTCCCCAAACCATCACAAAAAGAAAGCTCCAGGTTCCACTTCTTGTATCTACTGGTTATGGAATTACAGCACCCCAAGAATCTCTCCCACCTGGGTAGCAGTTTCACCACTACGTGTCATTAGCTGTGGTTTCATCGATCTACAGATTTCTTTCTTCTCCTTTTTCTTTTTTCTCTCTCTCGGGAATTATTTTTGCTATGATATTATTCATTCTAAAATGGACTTTCCTCTAATTTCCTGGATTTCAAGTAGAAAGGAACATTGATTTTATACATATGCGCAATTCATTATCTTTCAGTTCAACTTAAATTGTCTTAAAAATTATGGCCAGAATAAGGTTTCTTAGAGTAACTTTACTTCAAGTTCTTTAGAGTACAGGGACTCACAGTTGGATTCTTATCACTTTCGGCTTTATTTAATCTCAATCCTTATTTCCAACCTTTCTAAAATGGTCCACAAATAGTTAAGAGGAATGAACAAGATCTGAATCATCTGCAAATGTTTTATTCTATCTCATATTCTTATACTATTCTCTTAACACCATATTACCTGGTTAAAGAAAATACTACTTTCCACATAGTTAATTCTAATTTATCCCTGAACACAGATTCTTGTGTCTCTTCACCAAATTGCAAGTAGCAGTTAAGGCTTTCTTCAGATGAAAACTAGGAAGTGACTATATACCTTCTCAACCTTAATCTCAAGCAAACAATGGACAGGTGGTCTTGTCGGGACTCGAGTGTACTGCCTAAGCCTCGGACGCTTGTGCCAATCCCGACAGCAGCCTACTTGGGTCTGGCCCTTAGGCTTTTGCACATGTATGAGTAGTCCACCTCCCAGGCAGTGTATGCAGCCAGTAGGCACTCTATCAAAGCTTTGAAAAAAAGGGAGGACTGCCAGCAAAAGACAATGAAAAGAGAAGGAAAGTAAAACTTTCAAAGGAAAACCTCTCTTAGAAATATAGGTAGCAAAGGCAATGTCCCTGACTTCTATTTTTAAATGCCTCTTAAACCAAGAGAGGCTATAGTGTTTCCATGAATAATTTGATGTTACAGCAACAAATTACCTGATTTATCTATTACTATTACACATGACTTCTGATACGTGAAAAGAAGAGAAAAAGAAACACAGACAGAAATTATAACATTTGCTATCAAAAACATTTATCCAGTGCTCGTTTCTGATGGCCCTCTAATAGGCACTGAGGAAATGAAGTCTACACTCTAGTGAATCAGGAATAAGTAAAATATTGGTGATTTTATAGTGCATCATATGTACATTATTTAAATTTGCATGACAGCTTGCTTTAAGCTAAAGGTATAATATTTCCCTGTTTGCTCAAGAACTCTGGCATTTCTTTGCATCAGTATTTGTCTCCTTTCCCAGACCAGGGCCAATTAGTCCTGCTGTCACCTCAGGTGCTCGCCTGTGGTCCGATCCGGCCCAGTCCACTGAGCAGGGAAGGACAAGGGAGACGGAATAGGATTCGCTTTGGTAACTTTTTCTGGTCTTGTACATAGAATGAATGGAAACTTCTTCAGTCCCCAAATATTCAGATTATATGATTCAAAATAGTAAGTCACTGCTGTGTGCACCATCCAACGTAAACCTACATTTCCTAAACTAGGACCTTTCTTTATATGCCCGATATTTAGTAGGATTGAGGAAATACTGAGTAAATGAAGAGAAGAAGCATACACTTTTTGTCTGATTTTCCTAGCCTCATTATAATCTTCCTCTGAATCCTGAAATTCAATTTTATGAATTGAATACATTTTTTCTGTCAGCAAAACTGGCTGCCAGATAGTAAAAGAGATGGAGAGAAAATTGCACATAAGTTAAGTAGTTTTAATAAAAATGCCATAAATAAAGATATAGCCATATTTGGCTTCTAGATGAACATCTTAACACATTTTCCCCTAAATTACAAATATATATATGTATATTATATACACATATATATAATAGGAATATATATGTCCTATTCATGAAGCAACTCAGCTTTAACCAGTTCGGTGAGAACTATTCAGGGTCATTAGGTCCCATTGATCACATAGACATTTGTTTCTTTTCAAATGCTGTATTATTCCATAAGAAGAAATGAGCTCAAGTTTCTGACTGGAAAACAGGAGTGAGTGAAAAAGTAAATTTCTCCTCCCCTCTTTTTTTCTTTTTCCCCACATGGGCAGGTACTGGGAATCGAACCAGGGTCCCCTGTCATGGCAGGCGAGAACTTTGCCACTGAGCCACAGTCGCATTGCCCTGTCCTCTTTTACTTTAACTTTTTTGTTGAGTTCTTTATTTTTTTCCCTTTTCACTGCCTGGTGCACTTTATCAGAATATCTGCAAAGTTAAACTCAAGTCATCTAAATGCATGGTCTGCTAGCAGCTGTATTAAATGATTAAGCAGAGTACTTGGGAGCATCCGTGTAAAGTAGTGTCATCCAATTCTAGTACAGAGAGTAGTGTTGCGTTTGAGAGCCAAGGCCTCTGGAATCACTCAGATCTCAGTCTGAATTCTGATTCTAAAGCTTGCTAAGTTATGTGAACCTGGGCTAAAGATTACTTATCCTTCCCAAGCTTATGTTTCTTATTATGGACAGTGAGAACAACATTTCCTAAATCGTGTCATCAGTTTGACCATCTCAAGAAGTACCATATGCAAAAGAAAGTTTAGCATGTCACAGAATAAGCATCCAATGACTCTTATATTTACAGTTTCAATGACCTATTGTTTTATACAATGTTTTAGAATGAGTTGAAGATTTTTGCTTATACGCCCAGATATATGCACACAACACATTTTTCAGACATTCCGGGTTTCCTCAAAGAATACACCCCTTTACATTTAAGCGGTAATCATTGGTTTAAACATGGAGCCTTGTTTTACTCTGTGAAGTACAGCACACGTGCCAATAGAAAGTTTCCACAGCAGAGATTAAAAAGCCTAAATATTTCAGAATGTGACCTTCAGCAGTGGGTCTGGAGGTACTGCTTCTCTCTTGCTGGTCCCAATTTATTGTCTGTTTGCTTCTTCTGATTCTGTTTCCAGCCTAAGAATTCAAACTGACTCTGTTTTTCTGCTCATTTCAGCTTGACTTTAAGTCTGTAAGTTTTTCTTTACCTGTCTGATTTGATCTGAGATCTTAGGTCTGGGCATAGGTTTTTCTCTGGGTGTGACGACGCTCCCTTGGTCTATAAAAAACACAAATTGGGATTTGTTGCTCTAATGTTAACTCCATGCCTTATGCCTTGCCTGGTAAATCTGGTCTCCAGATTTTGCAGCCCATGACTTAACATGCGTTTGCATCAGTGGATGTGCATATTTCACATACCTATGCCTCAATAAATCACCATGGATTAAAACAGAAATTTGTCAAGTGCCACAGCATAACGATTTACTCCACTATGCCTTTATGAGCCTTATATTAATTATAAAAGTAAGGATGTCTGTCCTCTCAGGGGTGATGGCGTGTGAAGCAATTAAAATATTTTAAGGACCACATGATAACTTGTCTATCCCTTTAGCAACCTATAAATATTTGGGAAATGGGATAATCTGCTGTTTGTTTTGATCTACCCACCATGGAAATTAACCATCATTCAGACTATAAATTTAATATATAGACTGTCATATTTCAACATAGTTCAGTTTGAATAAAGTACCCTGAAGTGAAGATGTGTTATATCACAGAATCTTAGGTAGGTAGGAAATTACAGATAATGATTTGCAGATGAAGAATCAGAGTCTCTGGCTGGCTAGGTCATTTGGCCATGATCACATAATAAGTGTTAAATCATTCTTTTAAATTGAGCCCTTCTCAACCTTAGTCTGGAATGCTTGATATGCCATGTACTCACTCTGGGGGAACTGATGAAGTAACGTATCTTGATTTTTTGTGTAATTTTGATGATGGAAGGTATGTAATTTTGTATAATAGGTGCAATTTTATAGGAAACATAATGTCTAATTTTGAATGCTTGGTTTTTCTAATTTGTTAAATTTAGTCTGTGACAAGATGGTCCTGTTTTGTTTTGAAATGTTTAGTGTTTAGAAAATGAGCTATGTGTAAATAAATAGCTAAAAAATCTTTGGAGCTTTACTTATAAAGAAACCTTTATTGTAACTCAATGATCTTCCACCACCAAAATTCTTTTTTTAGATTTATGAAACATGTTGAACATCAGATAGACACAATATGAAGCAGGAATGTTATAATGTTTCAACAAAAGCATAAAATTTCCTAATTTGAAAACACTTGAAGAGACCGTGCTGACATCGAATGGGTCACCTGGGCTTGGATTACTTAGGAAGAGTCTTCATTTGAACCTTCGAGAAGTCCCTGCCATGCCTGGGTTCACCCAGCATTTCCAGAAACCAACGACGACCATAGAGGGGTCAACCACCTGTGGCACAGGTCCCCACATACATGTCACGCTGCCATATGCCAGCTGGAGCTCAGTTCTGGCAGGCTCTCCTTTTGGCCGTCCCTTACTTCCTATTGGAAGTTTATCCAACTTGTTGGCATTGACTCTGGAGCTGAAATTTCTCTCCAAATAAAGCTTACTTTGCTTCACTCTGGGTTTTGTTTAGGTGTGATTCGCCAGTCTGTACACAATGACAGCCTTCCCCTCTCATGCAGTCATGTAACCAGATGGAATCTATTTTCTAGCCATTCTCATTGACCTGGAATTCAAAGAACAGACAGCCCTCCACCCCCCCTCCAAAAAAAAATGCCCCCTGAGCCCTCCCCATAAACTTCCCTGTGTGTTCATAGTAAGCCACTTTGGCTGATGTCTCTGAGATCAGGCACAGTAAACAGAAGTTATCCAGGCACTCAGAGTCTGGCCAACAGATGAGGGCTGGCTTCTGTGTCAGATGAGAACTACTTAGGGCATTTTCTCCCTTCTGTTCTTCCTGAGATCTCCTTTCAGAGACTGCAGATCATCTGTACCTTCCATTTGCAGTTTGTTAGGGTAGAACCCATGATATTTATGAACACAGAGAAAAATGTAAACATTAATTAAATGGAGGGCAATGCTCCCTGCCAAAAATACCTCTCTAAGTATTTTGAGAAAGAAAAACATGTACCGAGACAAATACAAACATAATTGGAGACCTAAAATATGTCAGGCACCGTGCCTGGAGCTGTACAATATTTTACCTAACATAATCTTCATAATGGCAAGGAGGAAAAAAATTATTCACTCTTTTTTACACAGAGTTGAGCATGAGACAATTGAAAAAGACATCATTTCCCAAAAGTACTTACATGAAAATATGATGGTTGAGTATAATTTTATGACTCCTTCAACCTTATCATATGCAATTTTCACATCTCTGTGACAGAAAAAAATTTATTATCTACTATGACAGTCTTCTTCCTTTATGAGAACAAACATAGTTACAAAGTTTGTCCAGAAACACCCTCAATAACGGGATTACTCCTCAGATGTAATTCTTTGATGTATTCAAAGTTATAACTGCATCACAACTTTGATCAATTCCCAGTTTACTTCTACATGTAATTTCTGTGGCTAGTCAGATTATATGTCAGTTTTCCAACACGGTTTCATTATTTATGGAATCCAAAAGAATTTAAAAATGCAAAACCATTCCAAACACAGGTACATTTTAATCAATTTTTTCCTTAATTTAAAAAGATGATTACATTAGTATATATGAAAACCAAGTTTACTTTAGTGCAAAAGAGACAGAGGGCTGGAGAAATCATTATGATTTAATGCATGAACTGTGAGCAGTATGTTACATATCACTTATTATTTAAATATGAAAAACTGTCATACGTTACATAATGAAAATTATAAGAACATACACAATAATCATAACAAAAGATGCAACCTTACCTCCTAGGTTTGTTAACCTGTGAGTCATGGAAGACCTTATCCATGAAGAAATTCTCTGAGAGAAAATAGTCACGAGTTTTTAAGGCTAGAAATGGGAAGGGGGTTTCAGAGTGGTTATGTTAATTAAAAATGAAAACCACTCCTCTGGATAACATGAAATGTACCTCTTGGTCAATACAGAGTTAAAAGTCCCATTCTCCATTGATTAGAAAAGTGTCTTCAGTCAGGTCCAGTGAGGGGCCAGCAAACTGGGTCACTTGAAGTTCACGGTCATTGATCAGCTTCAGATAATTAGAACCAGTTGTGATGAAACGCTACATTCAGGCTTGAGATCTTCTGCAAAAGTGAGATTGGAAGCAGAAAAAATTTATTTTCATAACAAATATTCCAATTATTTAACATCTTATAATATTCTGAATGTATAATAATAGATATTGAAAATAGCATATAATATTAAAAATATAGGAAAGATATTTAGAAGCAAAGCATTGCAAAGAAAACAAATAATACCAATAATAAATTATTTTATTATGTTTATCATTGTTGACACACTTTGTAACTAAACATTGCTACTATACTTACATCTTAGAAAACCACTAACCTTCCATCTTATCTTAGAATGGCAGTCTGAAATGAAGGAAACAAGATAGACCTAACTCCTAAATACACCAGTGAAGAAATTGCTAAGTCCTTTGGCATTTTCCCTGGAATGGGAAACTAGTTGAAAAATTGGAGCCACAAAAAGACATTGATATTTTATAGAAAATAAATACGGGGAAACCATGTCAAAATTACACTTGATGTGCTGAATGGAAATTAATAATATAGGTATGTATACATAGTTTTCAGTTATCACTTTCTATGAGATTGTTCTTCATAAAACTTCTACTGATAGCTCTGTATATTTATGTAACATTTACCGCTCTTAAAACAGAGTCACTTTTCAATAGTTTTTCCCTGTTCACCTAGACTGTGACCCTGTGCCTGCTGACACAGGGAGGGGATACAGCATTAGTGAATGTTTCTAAGGCTCACAATAGCTAAAGTCAGAGATTTGTAACTCACAGATGGTTAGCATTGACTTGTCCAAAAAATGTACACTTTAGCCTGTAAAAACTACTGTTGATATTGACTGGTCACCTCGCATTTGCAATCAATAGCTCATCAAGATACAATTATGTCAAAATTAGGTACCAATTCCATCTTTTTTGCTGAATTCTAGCTTAAATTAAGCTAATTAGATTATTCTTGAGTTTCAAACTTGTTTTCACCATCTGAAGCTTCTTCTAACAATGGTCTCTATGTATAACAAAACCAAACCAAACAGTCTTGAGTCAGTTTAGTTTTCTTGACTTTGTTGAATTGTTTTTCAAACAAAGCCATTATTTCATTCAGTAAGGAATTATTTTCTTTCCTGGACAGATAAAGTATGGAAAGGGAAAAGGCATCATTTCATTTTCAACCCTGTGTTTTTTTTTTTCTTTTTTTTATTAGAGAAGTGTTGGCTTGAGGACAGATCATGCAGAAAGTACAGAGCTCCCATATAACCCCCTCATGCAGTGTTCCCTTTAGTAACATTTTGTATTGGCATGGCACCATTCTTACCACTGACAAAGCAGTATTATTATAATGATTACACTATTAACTGTCTACTCCATGGTTAACATTAGAGCTGACTCTTTGCAATTATAGTTCTATGTTTTTTTAAACTTCTAATCAGGTTATATATATATATATATATATATATATATATACACACACACACACACACACACACATCTGTGTTTTAAGAAACATCCAATTTTGTAACACTAAGCAGAGCAGAGTGAGTGTGTGTGAAAGTGCAGGCATGTGAAGGGATGCAAAATGGAATGCGCCATAAGCCCTTGGCAGGAGATCAACTTTTTCCAAATATTTTATAGTGTGATGTGGCTATACCTATTTATATAGTAAAAATAAATTCACTTATAATATGAAGCCCAATTCTGAATCGCACTCCTGTAAAAATGTTTATTCATGTGCACTAAGAAGCATGAAAAATAACTTTACTGTGATATCAACTGCAAACTGAAAATAAATAGACGAACAATAAATCATTGGAAATATTTTAATAATTCTGTTACATCCAATCTATAGAATATTGTGTAGTGCTTAAAACTAATAAGAAAGGTCAAAATGTACTATTGGAAATATTTTCAATGTGTCTTTATTATAATAGAAGGACGCTTTGAAATGTTGCATGATGTGTGATAAATGCATATAGAAACTGTATATTTTCGCATGTACATATGTGTTTGTAAATACATAGAAAGAAGTATTTGTAATTATGTGCCTCAATCTGTTTTTAGTGAGTTCTTTTGGAACATTTTTTCTTGGACACATTTCTTTTTTGTAATTATACTAATTTTTCACAATAGTGTATTTATATGTTTCATGAGTTTACAGAGCATATTATCCCAATATTTTAGAGATATACATATATGTGTATATCATTTGATGTATATAATTTTTTTAATTCTATAGATATGTATTATAGATTATTTAGCTATATCTTTATCAATACCAAAAAAAATAGAAACAAACTAATTGTATATCATCTGCATGATAGTTAATTCAAATATATTTTATCAGTACTATGGAGTATAATGCATACTTGCATGATAATAGCTGTCGGACTGTTATAAAAACATTGGTTCAAGTGAGAATATGAAGCCAAGGGCACTGAGGAGCTTCTCTCCTGACAAGACAATATGTTCTAGTGAAAAAAGCATGATCAGAAAGTTAGATAATTATACTGATCTGGTGAAAAAGCCAGAGGGCTCATTTCAACAAGGGAAATCAGCAACTGTTATGAATACATAAAGCTGTACAAGAAATTCATAGTTCAAATACCATGCAAAATGTAATTTGGAGTCATTTCTTTTAGCAAGTGATGACATTTATGAAAGGCGATCTATTTGAGCATATTGGAAAATTCTCTGGAGCAGCAGAATGCATCTTTTTCTATGAGTTCTGTTGAGCAGTAAAGTCTATTTACATAATTATCTACCTATAAAAGTTGGTTTTCAATTTTTTAGAGTTAATCTATGGATAAAACTCAGATTATTTATTTATTTTTTTGGAATTGAGTGTAAATATTAGAAGGCTTGACAATATAAAATAAACAGCATCACACAGAGAACTTGGGCTGAGAAAGTGGGGTGGAGATAGGTGAAGTGCCCTAAATTCCTAATTTCACGTCATAGGGATAAAAAAACGGTCTCTGAAGTGAATGGATCCTGAATATGACAATTAAACATACTAGTTATTTATAGATGTGCAAGCAATAAGAAAACATAAATAACGATATAATTGACAAACCTCAAAATGGGGAAGGTAATTGGGGCAGAGGTAGCGGCTGGGAGTTTAAATTACTTCATTTTCTCCTCATCCTCTGGGGACAGAAATAAAGGATATTCAGTTTACTAATAAAAAAGCTGTTTAGAATTAGGTCCATCCATTAAAAAAGGAAATTTTGAAAAATATAAAAAGTTCTTCTAAAGGAGCAAGTCAGGCTTTGGAATCATTTAACTTGTTTTATGCTGAACTATTTAATGTTTGTTTAATATACATTAAATAATTTCATATTATGACACATAAAAGGATGATGTGCCATCATTGTTACAGAATTTTACATCAGTATAAAAGTTTATGCCAATTATTCTTGGCATTATAGCAATCAATTTCTGGTCAATATGAACCATCATTTTGGAATCCCAATATAACAGGTCATTTGGTAATAAAGGGCTATTAACTTTATAGCATACAGTGTGGTATAAAACAAGTTGAATGTTTTGGAAAAAATGCACCAAAGTGAGTTGCTAGAAAAAATATAATGCAACAAATGTAGTGTAATATTAGAGAATTAGTTTGTTAGCTGCTGGAATGCAATATACCAGAACAAGGATGGCTTTTAAAAAGGGAATTTAGTAAGTTACAAGTTTATAGTTCTAAGCCTATGAAAATGTCCAAATTAGGCCTTCAGGGAAAGATACCTTAATTCAAGGGAGGCTGCTTGATCTGGAACACCTCTGTCAGCTGGGCCACACAGCTGGCATTTGCTCGTCCCTTACTCCTGGGCTCTGTGCTTTCTGCTTCAGTTCCCGTGAGGGCTCCTCATTTTGCTTCCCCAGGGGTTGGCTTTCACCTCTTGGCTTCCCTTGGCTCTCTCCAGGCTCTGGGTTTAACATTTCATGGCGACATCTGCTGGACACCAAGCATCTCCAGACATCTGTGTCTCCTTTCTCTGAAGTAACTGTTTTCCAAGCATCTCATCTGCTCTCTCCAAAATGTCTCCTCTTTTAAAGTAAACTAATCAAGACCTGGAAGGGGTGGAGGCACATCTTCATCTAATCAAAAGACCACACCCATAACTGGGCATGCCATGTCTCCTTGGAGATAATCTGATCAAAAGTTTCAGACCTACAATATTAAATCAGAATTAAAAGAAATAGCTGTCCCCAAAAGATTGAATCATGATGAAAACATGGCTCTCTAGGGTACATAATAGCTTCAAAATGGCACAGTGGGAAAGACAAATATTTAGAATTTGATTATTAAATCATAAACTGTAGAAGAAACCTCCATATATGGATTATATATGAATTACAAATATATAAAACATAGCTCCTTGCTTGGTTTTGTTTTTGTTAAGTATTTATTTCAATTTAAGTAAACTTCATCTCTTAAAGATAATGCCATGTTATTTATAAATGAGAGACAAAATGGTTAATTTGTAAAAGCCAGTTAAAAAAAGATGCAAATATTATATTTATACCTAGATACACATATAGAATGAATAAATACAAATATACATCTATTTGTATAGGTGACTCTATTTCCAAGGACACTTAATTGCTTCTGAAAATTCTGATTGTTATTTTAAAGTTGTCCATAATCTTAGCCAAAAGTTATAGTTTCTAATATGGTTTCTGTTGCAATTTGCATCCTAACTCCTCTTTTCACCATCTAGTTCCTTATTCTTGAATCTTCTCCAGCGTTTCTGACGCTCTCCAAGGTGGTACCCACAGCAGAATATCATATCTCTGTGTTCTGACAAACAAAGGGTAGGGGAAGAATACAATTAATAAAAAATTCTCTAAACTACAATTCTACTACTTCATCAAAATACTTGATCATATTTAAGTTTCTCATTAATTAAAATCCCTATGTCTTTATTAAATCTACATCTGATACTATGACTACTATTTTTTCCTACCTTATTGAGTTTCTCCCCCTAAATTCCATGTCTATTTTCTCTTGTAGCATTTGTTCCATAACTTTGGGCTATCTCACACTCAGGATGCATATGTCTCCTTTGAGACTACTCACGCTGTTATTACCAAACACTCATAAGTGACTCAAAGAAGCCCTGCTATATACCTTAAGCTCGGCACTTGAGGTGGTATAACTTTACGTGAGTCTGCTCATATTGACTGCTGGCTCCTAGGACTCATCATTTCTTCTGGGGGTTAACAAAATGATTCTATAATAGTTCATTCTGGAAACGCAGCAAAGATAAATATCAAGACTACTCCTTTGTGGAACGCGCTTTCTTAACACTTTGGAAGATCCACTTCTCCGCCCCTCTCGTCCTGCTCTGAAGTTTCATCAACGTTTTCTAATAATTCAGGATTTACTCTTGAAAAATCACCATCATTACTTTTCTGCCAAAGTAAAATATATTCTTGGAAGGCAAGCATAGCAGTAAACACAATATATTTAGATGCCCAATAAAATTATATTTAAAGATGTCATATCCATATATGTAATTTAGTTTTCTTCTCTATTTTGCACTATTAACATAAATGTTCATATTCCTTTCTTCTAATTTAATTTTCAAAAGATAAATATTCCTCCTGTTTTAATAAAAAACTACAATATTTCTCATGGAACTGCAAGCTATTATTAGAAATTAAACTATTTTTTCTTGAGAATAATTAATCATTCTTACTTCCCCTCCCTTGACCACAGTCACTTGTGGGTCCATGTTGTCAGAACATTATTGTTTTTCCTTATATTTCCCTGTCCTTTAATATTTTGCATATACTATTTTTCACACAGAATTAATGAGAAGAGAAAGGAAGAATAAGATAATGCAGCTTTCAAACAACAGTGGATAATTTCTTTTTACATTTCTTTAAAATTGATAAAATTTTCTCCTTTCAACTATGTATTTGAAAGGAGGGATTTTCTAGTACCTTAAATTAAATCGTACACCTTTTTAATGTATGTCTGTCTATAAAACTACCAATTTTATGACATTTGCCTCTGATAACAACTGCTTTCTAAAAGAAGTTAATCTTTTGCTAGGGAGCAGCCCATTGGCCATTACAGAATATAAATCTTTTACCAGAGAACACATTCAGGTCTGTCTTAATTCTCACCTGTACAATACCATTTCTGAAGGTTGTTGGGGTTACTCAGAGATTCCCTTGATTTGGATTGCAAATATTCACCTATCCATGGCATGCATATATAAGCCACCTCATTTCTGTTCCCTACCTGTGTGTATGGAATATATATATATACGTGTGTGTGTACAAGGTTCAATGACAGTTCTCTGCCCCAACATGCAACTTGACAGCTTTAGTTTTCCCCTAGGTTTTGATGTGCCCAAAGCATATAATATGCCAAACAGAGTCATTTACCAGCCTTCACCCTCAACCAGTCCTTTTCATCCCCAAATGAATACAGAATTTAGGTTTTTAAGGTTTTTAGCAGTTTTGAGCCACTATGTAGTAAAATTACCTCTATTTTGTTAGAGACTTCACTTGCCACCAGGCTTCAATTATATTTCCCACTACTATTTCTGAGTGTCTGCCCCAGTCCCTAAAAAAAAAAAGCACACAGGAAAAACAATAAAAGAAAGTTATTGATAAAGCAAAGCTAAATTCATCAGCCTTGTCAACATGTTAGAAAAAAGCCACTGTGACTGAATCTTGGTAAGGTCTCAAAATGGGAAATCAGACGGGTATTTATAGGGCTTTGAGTGTCAGAGCCTGGTCCAGGAGACTTTGAAGATCGGTCTTGCCAGGTGAGGAAATGATTGCGATCAAGCAGATTTTTAAAACACAAATAGCTATGAGCTGGGAGTTACAGAGCAGCAGAGGTATGGAAATGGCCTTGATGAGCTTGCAGTGCTTGAAATAGACTGTACTTCTTTCGCCATCTCATACCTCACAAACAAGTGTTTTCAGAAGAAAAGAGCTAAATGATTTTTACTTGCTGCCAGCATTGTTTAACAAAAAGACAGAAAAGTGCGTCCAGACCCAGTGCTGCTAAAGGCAGCATGCTGGCTTCAGCTGCCACTGCGTGCACTACCAAAGCCCTTCTCACGTCTGTTTTTCTTGGTGTTCATTTCTGCACATATACAATAAACGTCATACCTCGTATGCAGGCTCTATGCAGGCAGGTGTATTTTCACATCCAGGACCCTCAGCCTGCCTGCTCTGGGGTGTACATTCAATAGTATTCTGCACCAACAATTTATGGAAATTATTTCATTTACTAGTTTAGAGTGAATTCCAAAAGTATACAATTCCAAAAATATGCATGTTAGAAGTAATTTAAACCTTCGTTTAAAACCAACTTTTCCCTTTAGGTCTCTTTGCAACATGTAAAGTTCATTCAGTCAGTCAGCTCAGAAATATTTACAGTTCCTAATATTTGCCATGCACGCTATCAGACACTGAAAATATAATTCAAAAAGAAAGAAGGAAGGAAGGAAAGGAGGGACAGAGGGAGGGAGAGAAGGAAGGAAGAAAGGAAAAGAAAGAAAGAGAGAGAGAGAGAAAAGTAATGATCCCTCTTCTTAGAGGGCTTATTTTTTAATGGAAAGGATAGACAATAATTAAGAAATCATGCAGATTATTTTATTACATACTAAGATTGGAAAGTGGCCCTGGGTTTGTGAATATATAAATAATGAAGGAATGCCCTAGGCCACATTTGATCAGAAGTGGAGGATGTTCAAGAACGGTTTCCCTGAGGATTTCGACTCCTTGAGCTCAAGCCTGAAATTTGAGTGGGATTCACCTCGACAAATGGGAATGTACTCTAGGCAAAAGGACAAAATAGGAAAATTTATGTTATGGGTTGAAACAGAGTCTGTCTGAG
The DNA here is from genome assembly GCF_023851605.1 of Tamandua tetradactyla. NCBI lineage: Eukaryota > Metazoa > Chordata > Mammalia > Pilosa > Myrmecophagidae > Tamandua > Tamandua tetradactyla. Next base: position 42,302,580 of record NC_135348.1, on the reverse strand, counting down.
ATAGCAAACAAGTCCGTTGTCGCTCGGTGTGGAGAGCAGGATGGAGAACGGGGACAGATGATGTGGAGTGTGAGCAGAGGCCAGGACGGGAGAGGTCTCGGGGCAGTCAAGGTATTTTGGCCTTGACCCTAAAAGTCCGTGAAACCGCTGCTACACTCTGAGCAGGGAAGTGAGCGTCAGGTCTGAAATTTGACTGTACCCTGGCTGTCTCTGGGAGGGGCTGTCAGTATTGGAAAACCACGGACATGCTCTGCTGTGACCAAGACCGGACGATGGCAGCAGCTTTAGATGTTGACATTAGTGAAGGAGGGAAGCAGGGGACCAGGAGGCGCAGGTGAGGCATAAAATCAGAAGACTGAAGGCAAACACTCTAAGCTAGAGTGGGGTAGAACCTGGCTACAGCTTTGCCTTCTTCCTCAAATGTCTAAGGACTTGGGTGGACTTACTAGTTCTGAGAGCTGTGTTTTGTCAGTTTTTTTGTTTTGTTTTTATTTTTGTTTGTTTCTTTCTATGGCAGCACCTACATTGGGTGCCTAATGTATCCTTCGGCCTCTCCACTCTGAAAACACTGCTGTGTCAGGGTACAAAAGGCATCTCTTTTATATTATATTACAAAGTATAATCCTAGAAGAAGGAAAACGAATATTTACTCTTTCCAGATTTTGGAAGATATCTAAATCTAAACAATTTCAGAGTGATTTTGATAAGCAATTATTTTTCATGATTGAATTCAGTTTATAAAGTATGTGTTCTTATAGCCCAAGATCATGTAGCCATCAAATAGTGGATATAAGGTTTGGATTACTGTGGTCACCTAGAAAATGGAAAATGCAGTATAGACTGCCAATTTCAGTGATTTGAAATACTCTTACCCGTTATTATTATTAATGTTCATTTTCTTTAATTGTAAGGATGTACATGATTTCAAAATGAAAGTATTTTTATAAAAAGTTGAGTTGCATAATTATATAACAATTACATAAACAAAGTGGTCACTGTGACGTTAGGCCATACTGTTAGTTTGGAAAATTTTGAAGTTTGGGAAATTTGATGTAAGGGTTCAATTATTTATTTCTGTTATAGATATCATACTCTCTATTTTTCTTCCTTGCCAGAAACATAAATTTGTAACTTGAATTTACATGATGTTTATTCTCCTTATAAGACAATAACATTTAGGAAACATTTACACCACACCAGTCTTAATTTTCTTAGTTTCTGACCAAAAATTATCGCATTTGAAACTTGACTGGTTTATAAAAGGAAAATGTTTCATATATTAAAAGCAATAGAAACATGGTATATATATATATACATATATTTTTTAAATTAAAAATTCAAAGAAAAATTCGGCCCCAAGCAAAATGTTGACAAAATAATGAGTTAGGTGTAAACAGAATGTTACCTTAACTCTTGAATAAACCTGAAACTGTTTCAAAAGTGTTTCAGCCTATATTGTATCTCTAAACTGGTATCTAAAATGTTACTATTCTTCGTTTTTATGCTGACTCTTGCTCTGCCCTTTATTCCATCGATCTTCTCTCTGCCATGTGTAATCTGCTGCTAATATCATCCAGTGAATTTTTCATAGCACATTTCAGATATATCAGTTTAATAAATTATGCTGAGCTCAGTTTTATATGTTTGTTGTTCTGTTTATTATGTTCGTTTTGTCTTTATATATTTGAGCATATTTATAATATTAAGAAAAGCTGCTTTAAAGTGCTTTTCTGCTATTTCTAGCATCCCTCACTTCCAGGTCTGTTTGCATTACCTGATTTCCTTCTTGCTTTGTGTCATATTTTGCTACTTTTTCGCATAACTGAGTCTCAAACCCTGTGAATGTTCGGCTCCTGATTATTTAATCGTGTTTCCTTTGTATGGCTGTCCAAGTTTCTCTTGGCAGAAACTTAACATATTTGTAGAAGAGTTTGATTGTTTGAATGCTTGTTTACATATTGTCATGGTAGGTCCAGGATTATCTTTTCTTAAACCTAGACATGACCTTCCGATGCCTATCACCATCTCTCTGTTCTCACAGGGTGGAATTTTACCTTCTGCTCAGGCAGACAGCTGGGGGAATTTTTCATCTCACAGCTGCCTGGGGACTGTTCTGTGCTTGGACGCATGGAGTGCCACTCTATGGCACATGCACGTTAATATTCAACTGAAGGCTGAAGGGGACCCCATGCATGGTTCGGGGATAGTCTTTGCTAAGCAACCATCTCTTCACTTTCTTCTCTGCAAATTCTAGCTGCCTTGACTTTTCCAAACTTCTTATATACCCCCCACATAAATACGACCACTAGACTAGACTTCTTTACCTGCCTGTGCCAAAGATCTGAAAGCTGTTTCTAAGCAGGTAGATGGGGAAATTGTAGAGCTCACCTTGTTTCCCTTTTTTGGGGAAGCTTAGTCCTGAACTGCCTATTGTCCCAAACTATCCAAATAGCATTCCTATATATGTTCTTCAGTATTTTGCTATGTGTGGGGTGAGGTATGCACCAGGAATTCAGTCACGGCCAAGATGGAAGTTCAATTTCCTCCCTAAACTCTTTCAAATAAGAAAAAATTGTATGTACCCACATGTTTACTGTCTATGGCACTCTGTTTTTTTCTTTTTCTTTTTCTTTCTCCAGATTCTACAATTGCTATAAGAGGGTTCAAAGCCATTTAGAAAAACTTCCTCATTTTATAGATTAGTGAAGTAATGCACAGAAACGTGATCATCTTTGTTAAGGCATCTTAGCCAACGAGTGTTCCAGAAATAAAACCCTGATTTTCTGGCCAACGCGCTGTTCATGAAGTTAACAATATAATTATATGGAAAAATAGATGAGGCATAAAATCTTAGGGTATTACTTGGACCCGAGTTTCTTAAATCATTGTAGTCGGAACATTAGTCCTTTAGAGGTGATCACTGAAAACATTGATTTCCTATTAAATATATTTGATAAAATACCCTTCTATTAATTTAAATTATGCAAAATTCCTTTCCATTAATTTAGATTACCCAAATATTAAAGACTGAGAGATCTTACAATTAAACCCCACCAACAAACAAAGTAAGTTGCTTAATTCAACATTTCCCAAATATGTTTTACTGCTGGTCTCATTTTTATATGATGCGTGTTGCTATCCCTTGGGACTAAGGTTTCATATACTGTTTTCTCTCCAACAACAGATTAGAATATGACAGCACTAGAGGGAGTTTAGGCAAATATTCTGCTGTATATTCCATTCTCTCTATATTTTAAATGTCTATATTTTTGTCATTATAGTGTTATATAAATTATTTGTTATATTTAAATATTTGTATTTACTTTTTTTATTTTACAGACGTAAAAGTAAGGAACTGCAATACACAGAATAGCAGTGGAATCACATTCCCAACTCCTGGTGTGAAGAAATTCTCATCATCAAAGGAAACAGGCTGGCCCTCGCATGGAGTTGAAGTTTGGTCCATGCTTTTCCCTAATCACCTCCCCCCAGCCCGCAGGCTGCATTACACGCACTACAATATCCAAATTGGATGTGAGGGCTGGGGCAGCTGGTCTCTGTCTCAGACATTTGTCAGAGCCGCGTTCTGCTTCCCTGGTGGACCTGCCTGACATACAGAAACCCACTTCCTCTCTGTACCTGTGTGCTGCCATCTGACTACTTCCCTTGGACTTGACCATCCGCCACTCACCTTCAACTTGATTTGAATTCCTGACGCTAAAATTGCTCTGCCTTTTCTGTCTTTGTTTGCTGTCTGCTGCTTCCCACTCTATTTGGAAAACTCGCTGATGACCTCAGGCTGTGCATTTGGATTTTACGCCCCGTTTGCTCCTTTCCTGTTTCCACAGCATCATTAGACTTGGAACAGGTCATCTCTCTCTGGACTTACAATATCTGTTCTCTGTAACCCCCTGGGTTTGGGGCTGTGCCTGACAGACATTCACTGACCTCAAGGGCCTCCCAGTTGGACTCCTGATCTTGGCTTTTCCTTGTCTGCCCTAGCTGGCTCTTTGACAGTTTCCAATACTTAACAGGCATGAGGGAACTCCTTTCAGTAAGTCAAATACAGCACTTCCTGCAATCTCACGGAGCCTATCTGCAAGGCACCACCGTGCTCTTTCCAAATGCACCTTCCCCACAAGCTCTTCCCTCAAAGTCTATTTAAAAATACAGACTTTTTGCTTCATGACCACATTCCCCAGACCCTTTCTTTCTTTATTTTTCTTCATAGTATGCACAACTGTCTATCACATTACATGATTTACTCATTTATTTTACATACTGAATGTCTCCTTCGACTGAGATGTAATTTCTGTTAAGTGAAAGGTTTTATTTGTTTTCGTGACTGATATAGCCTTATAAATCTAGAAGAATCTACTTTACAGCAGGAACTCAGGAAATCCTTGCTGTAGAAATTAATTGATGTGTGAAAATGACTGAGCCCTCGCTGGGGAAAATTTGGGGTAAGAACATTGTAACCAACAATTTCGATTATGGAAAAGCCAGAGACCTTTACTCACCAAGACGGTCCCACCGCCGAGCGCTCCAAAGACTTAGAAGAAGATTTGCACCCTGGGTGTCCTTATCCACTTACGTATTACTGAAAATTTTCCAGCAAGGAAATCAAAATTAAGTTTGACTTATTGAAATTATCTTAGAAATCAAAGTGAAATTATTTTGAAAATTAACATATCTAAATAAACCATTGACAAATGTAGTATGGCTTACTTTCTTTTCATACCGTATTTCATGTGACGAAAATCATATAGCTAAGTAGTTCTGATTTCTAAATTGTTTGAAAGGGCAATTTATTTTGCATCCTACCTTTGTTTTATTGCCTTTTGTGACAGTGGGTTTTACCTTCATTACATTTTTAAGCTTGGAATCTCTCAGTTGAGAGGTGTTGTCTCCCCTTCAACTTCACTATCCTTGTTATAAAGGAGATTGTCTCACACAAACTGCACTGACACACTCTAGGGAGCCCCTAATTCTTTAAACCATTATGCAAATGGTACATCAAATTTTACTCAAATTTGAAATCATAGACCAGAATGTTTACCTGTTTCTTTAGAAAAATTACCTTTTGGTACATCAGAAAGTAAAATTAAAATTAAACATTTCAATCACATGTGAACTTGGTTTCCCACTATAAAATATTAAATACATTATAGTTAATGTAACACTTAAATTATACAATGGATATTTTGGTTTTAAATAAGTTACAAAAAATGTAAAAATGTGTACAAACTCTCATATATCAGTGTACGTTTCCTTTTCTTTTTTTTCTTTTTATGCTGTATGGCAGGGTCACACTTCATTCTTTGTCCACGCGAGTATCCCCTTATTGCAGCACCATCTGTTGAAGTTTTGTTTGGTTGGTTTTTCAATTGTTTGTTTGCTTGTTTGTTTGTTTGGGAAGTGTGTGGGCTGGAAATCGAACCTGCATCTCCTGCACAACAGGTGAAATTAGACCAATGAACTGTCCTCGCAAGCACCCCATGTATGTTTCATAAAGAAGAAAAAAAGAATGTGAGGTTTACTTTAACATCCTCATTGGGTAGGATTAAGGACTGTGCCACTATCACAATAAACTCAAAAGAGGGAAAATACCCCTATGGAAAGATACAGCTGGATTTGAATCAATTTCCTCTTTTTCCTTGTTTATCAAATTACCAGTTTTCCTTTAGAATCAAATGCTGAATCATCACTTTTTTTTGGGTGGGGGAGGTGATATTTAAACTCAAATCTACTTCTCAAGTGTCATTGTTTTATTTGTCCTGCTAGTGATCTATTAAAAATTCACTGTTTGCTAAATTCAGAGGCCCTTGTTTAGTTTTCAGTTTATGTGTTCTCTTTACAAATTATAACCTTACGATTCAGTGTAAAATGGTCTGATAGTAATTCCTGGGCCAAGCTCTTCCTACTTCTGCAGCTTTTTCTCTTAGTTTTTCCCTCTTGCACTCTTTGCTCTAGCCAGAGGAATTAAACAATATGTCATGAAGCCTCTGTAACACCCTCTTGTTCACTATTTGATCATAATAGATTCATAAAAAAATAAAACCACAGTGGTTTTCAAACTTTAGTATGTGTAAGAAATTCCTGGAGAGGCTCAAATTTATAAAAATGAAGAGTCTTGAGTGGATCTCTAGAGATTCTCTGGTTCTCATCTTTAAATGAACCGACCACTGTACTGCGACTCGGTGGAGCAGAGCCCAGGGATGGGTGGATATTGACTTTGAGGAAACTTTCCTCTCTACTCTGTTGGGTGACTCCTACTGATTTCATTTTTCAGGAAACCTGGCTGATGCCCACCATCCCCCCCTTTATGCTTTCAGTATCAGGATCTCCTTCTGAATATTTTTTCCTATCTCCCTTCAACACTAAAATATTTATGGATTAAATAAAGAAATAAATAAAAGATTCTTTTGGTTATAGGTGATTCTGTCCATCGAGCTCCAGGTCGGTATATCTAAATGCCTTGATCTGCCATGCTGCCGTGTCCTACAGTACATAACTGGTGGTACAAACGGTGGAAATTTATTGTCTCATAGTTTCAGAAGCTAGAAGTCCAAAAATCAAGGTATCCACATAACCAAGCTTTCTCTGCAAAGTCTGTAGCTTTCTGATTCTGGCTTGCTATGGTTTCTGGGGTTCTTTGGCTGATATCTCTGCCTCCTTTTCACATGACCATCTCTCTCCGTCTTGGAGTCTTCTCATCCAGTTCCTGCTAAGTTCTGGCTTCTTGTCCTTTCTCCATCTTCTGGTTTCTGTTTCTGTTTTTGTTTCCTTTTTCACTTTATAAAGCCCCCAATAGTATGGATTAAGATTCATCCCAATTCAGTTGACCATATCTTAACTAATTATAACATCTTCAAACTATGTTATTGACACATAAATTCACAAGCACAGGGACGTGGAAAAGATTAAGACCTTGTTCTTTCAAGGTGGCACATAATTCAATCTAGCACACTATATCCACCAGAGATCTCTGATAAAAGGGTAATATAACCATGCTAAACTCAGTATGGGTCCCTTCACATCCCTTCCAACTCATCACCTTTGCTTCCTGATGAGATGTGGTTCCGGCCAAGCTTAGAAGCAAGCTAAGCGGGTGACAGATAACTGCTATGAAGAGAGTGGTCCAGAGGAGAGGACATTTGTGATCAAAACAGAGCCAACTGATAACAAGAGTGGACCTCAGCCAGTGGGGAGCAATCTTGGTCAGACTCAGCAGGAATGGTCATGGGGACAGTATTCTTTTGTGATGGGACAGTTGGCAGAGGTAAGTGCCCCAACCAGACACCCTGCCTGTGCTTACTGTGACTTTAGTGTCAAACCCAAACTGCATTTTGTGCTTCATCTCCAGTCATGCCCACACTAAATTACATTCACTTCCATCATATCACACAAAATTCCTCAACAGTCTTTGAATGGACTATGCCGCTTTATTTTCTGGTGAGGCATTTAGTAGAACTAGACTTAAGTCCTGGTGAAGTTACCTCTTATGTAACGTTGAGCAACTTATCTCTGTGGACCTTCTTCCTGCACCACAAACACAGACACTATAACCTTCTCCACGGTGCTATAAATTTGAAGTGAGATAGTATGTAACCGTGGGCACGGAACTCAAGACTAGCAAATACTCTCATAGAGTAGGTGTCTGATAATTGTCAGTTACACACTTAGACTTGCAAAAAATGCCCAACCTCCCCCTTTCTATTTCAATTGAGAAATTTTAAAGTTTGGCAATTAATAACACATTCAGATTCTCTTCAATTTCTTTTTCTTCTACTAAATTCTAAAAAAAACTCTACATTTATTATTTTAAATATAAAGTAAGACCCAATGTTATTAAATCATTCCATATCATTCCTATCTGAAAGCTGTATAGAATAATATTATTCTAATGGGAATAATCTCATTATTGTGTTGTGGATTTTTGGTGACTTCTAATTTTTTTTAATTTGAAGTTATTGGGATTCATATATAGTTACTGGACATAATACAGATGGATGTCATATACCAGTCACCTGGTTCTCCCTGTAACAATGGCTCACATGATATTATCACAACCAGTAAATTGATACTGACACAATCCATCAACATTTCTTAGACTTCACCAGTTTTACATTCCTTCATTTATATGTATCTATGCATTTAATTCTATTCATTTTATCCAGGTGAATATATATGTGATCACTTTCACAGTTCAGATACAGAGAAGTCGTATCACCATAACAATCACTTGTATTGTCCCTCTAAAGCTGTACTCATTTCACTTCCATTCCACCCACCTCTGACTCCTGGCAACACTAATTGGCTCTCCATTTCTACTTGCCAATTTAAAGTGTTAGATGAATAGGGTTATAATAGTCAATATTCATGAGGCTGACTTTTGGGGTTGACTTTTTTTTCACTCAGTAGAAGTCCCTGGAGATACATTCAAGTTTTGGTTTTTTTTTTTTTCTTTTCCATTGCTGATTCTTAGCCCTGGCATGAGTGACCACAGTTTAACGATTCACTCATTGTCTGACATCTGAATTGCTTTTACATTTGGAAATTATAAGCACCCAGGTCCAGGTTTTTGTGTCCATATTATTCTTCAGTTCTTCTGGATAGATGCCCATGAATACAATTGCTGGGTTCCATCGTATCTTGGTTTCCCCACCACTAAAACAAACACCATGAACTGGGTTGGCTTAAACAGCGGGAGCTTATTGTCTCACATATTGAGGGTGAGAAAAGTCTCAAATTGTGGTTTCAACAAGGCGACGTTTTCCCCCTGAAGATGTGGAGTTTGGGGGTTGGTTGCTGAAGGTCTTCAGTCCTTACATTTCTCAGCTCCTGGCAGCACCCATGGAACATCTTCTACTTTCTCTTCTGGGTTCTGTTGTCTTCCAGCTTCTTGGTTCCCTTTTGCTTGTTCCCTAGGCCTTTTCTCAGGGAAATGGATGAAGAACATTTTATTTTATTCCTCTGGGTACATGATTCAACCTCCCACATGTGGTGCATGTTTAGTTTTGTGAGAAAAAGTTTTCCAGAGAAGCTACCAGCATATGAGTCTTGGTATTTTTACTACCTTTTAATTTAACCTTTGTGATAGGTATGTACCTTTATCTCATCGTGGTTTTAATTTGCATTTGCCAAAGGGCTAATGAAGTTGAACATCTTTTTGTGGGTTTATTTGTCATCCATATATTCTCTTTCATAAAATGCCTGTTTATGTCTTTTGCTCATTTTCTAATTTGGTTATTTGCTTATTTTCTTTTACTATTCAGTTTTGAGAACCTTTTGTATTTTCTAGATACTAGTTCTTTGTCAGATGCGTAGTTTGTAAATATTTCTCCCACTTTGTAACTTGTCTTTTCATATGTTTAACAGAGTCATTCAGAGAGCAAAGTTTTCAAATGGCATTTTTATTTATTTTCTTTTATCAGTCCTTGTTTCTATGGATCATGCTGGTATTGATGTATTAGATTAGTACATAGTAGTACTAATGTAGTATTAGATCATACTAATGTAATAGCTTTTTGAATAGCCCCAGATCCTGAGGATTTTCTTCTAAAATACTGATGGTGATACTTCTAAAATACTTAAAAATGATCACATTTTTAAGTCTGTGATCAATTTTGAGTTCATTTTTGTATAATATGTAAGATTTATGTAAATGTCCTTTTTTTTTGATGTATGGATATCTAATTTGTCCAGCACAATTCGTTGGAAAGGTTATTCTTCTATTGAATTGCGTTTGTAACCTTGTCAAAATGAGCTTGAGTATATTTGTGTGGTTCTATTTCTGGGTTATCTGTTCTCTTCCATTAATCTATTTGTCTGTCACTCCACAATAACTAAACGGTCTTTGTTCCAGTGGCTATATTATGAGACTTAATATCGGGTAGGGTAATTACTCTGTTCTAGTTTGCTAGCTGTCGGAATGCAATATACCAGAAATAAAATGGCTTTTAAAAAGGGGAATTTAATGAGTTGCTAGTTTACAGTTCTAAGGCCGAGAAAATGTCCTAATTAAAACAAGTCTAAAGAAATGTCCAATCAAAGGCATCTAGGGAAAGATACCTTGGTTCGAGAAGGCCGATGAAGTTCAGGGTTTCTCTCTCAAGTGAGAAGGCACATGGCGAACACAGCATCATCTGCTAGCTTTCTCTCCTGGCTTCCTATTTCATGAAGCTCCCCGGGAGGCGTCTTCCTTCTTCATCTCCAAAGGTCGCTGGCTGTTGGACTCTCTGCTTTGTAGTGTTGCTCTCTCTGAATCTTTCTGAATCTCTCATTCTCCAAAATGTTTCCTCTTTTATTGGACTTCGGAAACTAATCAAGGCCCACTCAAATGGGTGGAGACATGTCATCCCCTAATCCAGTTTAACAATCATTCTTAACTAAATCACATCAACCAGGGAGATGATCTCATTACAGTTTCAAATCTGCAGTATTGAATAGAGATTATTCTACCTTTAAGAAATGGATTTATATTAAAACATGGCTTTTCTTAGGAGGCATACTTCCTTTCAAACCATCACATATTCCCACTTACTCTTTATTTCAAGATTATTTTAGCTATCCCAGAGCCTGTAACTTTCGATATAAATTTTAGAAGAAGCTTATCTATGTCTATAAAAATCTTTGCTGAGATTTTGAGAGTAACGACATTCATAAATTTGTGGAGAATTAACACTTTTTTTTTGGTGGGTCTTCAAATCCATAAACACAGAATATCTATCTGTTTATCGAGGTCTTCTTTGAATTCTGTCATCAGTATTTTTTAAATTTTCCAGAAAACAGATTTTGAACAGATTATGATAAGTAGATACCTAAGTATTTCCTTTTATTTGGAGCAATTGTGAATGATACTGTGTTTTTAATTTTGTTTTCCATATTTTCCTTGTTAGTATATAAAAATGTGACTGATTTTTTATGTGTGTGGATCTTGTATCCTCTAACCTTGCTGAGTATATTTATTTGTTCTAATATCTGTCAAATTTTTATATGTAGTCAATCATGTCATCTGCAAATAGGGACAATTTTATTTTTTCCTTTTCAATGTGTATGGTTTTTTCTTCTTTAAATTATCTTCCTGCAGTAATTAGAACTTCCAGTACCATGTTGAATAGGATAGTAAGAATGGACTTCTTGCTTTGTTCTCTATCTTGGAGGGTGGTCATTTAGTATCTCATCATTAAATATGATAGCTGTAAGTTTTAGGTAAATGGTCTGTACCAAATTGTGGTAGATCATTTTTATTCCTAACTTGCTGAGAGTTTTTAACCATGAATGTGTGTTGGTTTTGACAAATGTTTTATCTGCATCAATTGATATGATGATATGATTTTTTTCTTTACCCTATTGATGTGATGGAATACTTTGTTTGATTGTTCCAATATTGAACCAGTCTTCCATAACATAAATACCATTTAGTCATAGTGTATCATTCTTTCTATGCCTTGTTGGATGCAGTTCGTTTTTATGATTTGATAATATTTTCTTGAGGTTTTATGAGAGGTATTTTTGGTTATAGGTTTCTTTGTTTGTACTGCCTTTGTCTGGTTTTGCTATCAATGTATTATGGCTCCAAACTATTTTCTAGAAAATATTGTGTAAAATTGATATTAATTTTTCTTTAAGTGCATGGTAACTCTATAGTGAAGCTATCTTGGCCTGGTAATTACTTTTTTGAAGATGTAAGTTATGAACGCAATTTCTTTAATGATTACATAATTATTCAGGTTAGCTATTTCATCATGATTGAGTTTTTAGAGTTTTTGAGGAAGTTGTCCATTCTTTTCTAAGTTGTATTTTTAAGCATACAATTAGTTATAATATTCCCTTATAATTCTTTTATAGGTCACAAAATCTGTAGTGATATTCAGTGTTTCGTTCCCCATATTAGTGATTTGTGTTGTTGTTAGTGGTTACTAGTGGCTTATCATTTTTATTGATTTTTTTTTAAAGAATCAAATCCTGGTTTCATTGATTTTTTCTCTGCTGTGTTCCTGTATTCAGTGGTATTGATTTCTCCTCCTTTTGTATTATTTCTTTCTTTCTGTTTATTTTGAGCATATTTTGACCTTGTTTTTCTTAACAAAGAACTTAAATATTGATTTGAAGCTGTTCCTGTCATTTGATATAAGTATTTAGAGCCTTAAATTTCACTTTCAGCAATGCTTTAGTTGCATCCACAATTTTTGATAGGGGATGCTTTCATTTTCTCTCAGGTTTAGATATTTTTTAAATTTCCTTTGAGGTTTGCTTTTGTATTTATTATTTAAAATATGGTTTAAATTCCAAGAGTTTATATTATTTTCTATTGTCTTTCTACTATTAATTTCTATTTGGATTCAATTATGGTCAGATAGCACAATCTTTATGCTTTCAGTTCTTATGCATCTGGTGATACTTTTAACTTCAGGATACGGTCCACAGAATTCATTGGTACTTGAAAAGAAGGTGCATGCTGCATTTGGGGAGTTGGAATGGAGAGTTCTAAAAATACCAATTTGATTCTTTTTGGTTGATGGTGTTATTCAGTTTTTCCATATCTTTGCTAATTTTCTGCCTATTAGTTCTATCAAACATGGGGCAGTGAAATCTACAACTGTAATCGTGGCTATATTTCTCTCTTCGCCTCTATCATTGCTTCCTCCATGTATTCTGTAGCTGTGTTGTTTGCTGCGTACACATTTAGGATTGATATGCCTTTTTGGTGAACTGATCTTATAATGTTCATAGAATGTCCTTTTTGTAACTGGTAAATAGCTTTTCTAGGTAGTCTACTTTATCTGATACAGATATAACCACTCCTGCTTATTTATTTCATTGGAAATGGCCCACGTGTCTGTAAAACTGTGCAGTCGAGCTGCTTATAGAGCTGTTACATAGCAGGGCATCGGAAGTTGAGATGACTGCCTGAAGGATTCTCAGTTTCCCGCTCAGGTCCTGTCCTTCATCAAGGACACCTTGGCTGAGGGATGAACAAGCAGTAGCTCTCCAGAAAGCTCCATCATGTGTGTTGGTGGCAATAATATTTATAAAGTGTCCCATCTCCTTTTGCTCTCGATCTGGCAGATTCCAAAGAGGGAAGAGTTCAGGGTAAGGTTTTCAATGCTTTGTCCAAGGTCTTTATGGTTTGAATTATATGCCAGCTCTCACGGAGGGAGTGCGAGGCTTGCTTATCAGTATGCCCAAACGTTGGACAGTAGAGAAAAGGGGGAAGGGCAGAATTTGAAAGTGTCAGCAGTCAAACCATAAAAATATTTGATTTTTAATACAAAAACATCTCCCAGCTGAATACATTTGTCTCAATTATGTTTGCTGCATACATTAAGCAACATGATAGTTATTTTTACTTCAATCATTTAACATAGCTTAAGAAACTAACAAGTATAGGGTAGTCCATTATATCCACTCCTACTTTTATCTATTCTGTTTACTGTCACTCTTTTCTGGAGTTCTGATCCTTCTTCTGTCAGCATTTATTTTCTGTCTGGAGAGCTTCAGTCATTCTTCAAGAGTAAGCCTGTAATTGGCAAATTCTCTTAATTTTCCTGCATCTAAGAATATGTTTATTTTTCCCTTCAGCATAAGATGATATTTAAAGTAGATACATAATTCATGGTTGAAAATGATTTGCATTCAGGGCTTAAAATATGCCTGCTGACCTCCATTGTCTCAGATGAAAAGCCCATTGCCATTCAAATTAATGTTCTTTAGTTGGTAGTGCCTTATTTTTCCCTGGTTACTCTCAAATATTTTTCTTTGAAGTTTAATTACAAAGTGTATAGTGTGAATTCCTTTGGGTTTATCATATTTGGGGTTTACTAAGCTTCATGAATAAGTAGCTTTATATCTTTTACCAAATTTGGAAAAAGTTGTCCATTATTTCTTCAAAGACTTTTTCAGCCTTCATTATCTTCTTCTCACCTTTTGGGGCTCCATTAATACAGATGTTAGATATATTGGTATTCACCCTTTCTTATCAGTCTATTTTCTCTTTTTTTACTGACTGAATATATCCTTTTGATCAGTCCTCAACTTCCTTGATTTGTCCTTTATCATTGTCATATTCTATTGAGCTGTTCCAATGAGTTTTTATCTATTTTAATATTTTCAGTTCTATATATTCACATGGTTTATTTTTAGAACTTTTTTCTTTGCCGATATTTCCTATTTCTTCCTTTATTTCAAGTAATTCCATAATTTCTCACTGAATCATTATTTCCCTTTATTGGAGAAAGTATGGGTTTACAGAACAATCATGCATAAAATATAGGATTCCCATACTCTACTCCACAACCAACGCCTTTTAATGGGTGTGAACGTATGTTACACTTGATACTGGTGTATTGTTATAATGGTACAGTTAATAAAACACGTGGTTAACTCAGGATTCACCAAATGTGTAGTGTCATTCCATGGATTTTTAAAAATTTTTATTTCTATACAATCTAACATTTTATTTAAATACAACCTAACATTTCCCTTTTTAATTATATTCAGTTTATATTTCAGTGCTGTTAATTGCACTCACCGTGTTGTTCTACCATCACCATCATTCATTAGCAAAGCATTGCCGCCATTTCAAATAGTACCCAAAACATTCTATACCTCAATGTGCCATTCCCTACCCCTACCTTGCCCTCTCGTAACCTGTATTTAAGATTCTGACTCTATGAGATTACTTCTACTAATACTTATACTAATATCATACAATATTTGTCCTTTTGTGTCTGGCTTATTCGATTATGATGTCTTTGAGGTTAGTGCATGTTGTTACAGGTGTCAGGACCTCATTCTTTTTATGGCTGAATAATATTTCATTATATGTGGACACCAGATTTTATTTATCCATTCATTTGTTGAGGGACACTTGGGTTGCTTTCATTTTTTCATAATTGTGAATAATGGTGCTGTGAACATCAATATTCAAATAACTGAATCCCAGCTTTTAATTCTCTTGAGTATAAACCAAGTAACCGGATTACCAGGTCATATGGCATTCTATACTTAACCATCAAACTGTCTTTCTCAAGGATTGCATCATTCTACAGTAACACCGGCAATAAAGGAGCATTCCTATTTGCATCTTCTCTAAAAGTTATGTTCTTTTTTTTTTTCTATATAACAGAGTTTCTAATGTGTGTGCAATGATATCTCATTGTGGTCTTGATTTGCATTTCCATGTTGGCTAATGATGTTTAGCATCTTTATGTGTGTTTAATGGCCATTTGCACATCTTCTTTGGACAGATGTCTGTGTCTCCTGCCCAATTTTTAATTGGATAGTTTGTCTCCTTGTTGTTAATTTGAAGAATTTCTTACATATTCTGAATATTAATACTTTATCAGATATGTGGTTTCCAAATATTTCTTCCCACTTTAGACATTGCCATTTTACTTTCATTTTAGAAAAAATCCTTTGATGAACAAAAGTTTTAATTTTGATGTCGTAAAATTTTTGTTTCCCTTTCGTTGCCCATGCTTTTGTTGCCCTATCCAAGAATCCCTTGTCAAAGCCAATGTCATGCAGATTTTCCAGAGTGTTTTCTTCTAAGAATTCTATTATTTGAATGCTTCTAATCAGGTAGTTGATAAAATTTGAGTTGATTTTTGCATACGGTATGAGATAATTTCATACAAAAAAATGTGGTAATAATAGAGCACTTTTTGTAAAGGCCAGATTAGTATATTTTAAAACTTGTCTTAACATAAGTAATAAATATACAGTTTTGCTTTCTTTCTATTTTTTACTTCTCTGTGTATTCTAAAATAAACCAATTACATTTATTAGACATGCAAAGAATATATTTGTAACAATGTAAAACTTTATTTCTCTTCACTAAACCCCTGGGCATTAATATTTTCATGCCATCTAGGTGACAATTTTTGAAAAATTTAGATTTTATTAAAACAGTTCACAAATATTCCCATATTATTTTAATACCACTGCAAGATGAGCATATTTTTCTAACTTTTAAGTTGCCAATGTTGTCTTACTTAAAACTACAAGACTGTAACAGTAAAGAAATCTTTGTACCATAAATAGTATATCAACATTTAAGGTGTTTACTAAAGAATTAGTGTGCACTAGATACCTTCGAGCTTATATATTTTGTTTGTATCTTTCTTTTGTCACTTCTAATATTTCCTTATGAACAACAAATGTCTGAAAACATATCTTACCTTTTCTCTTTAAGCGAATGACCATATCATACTTATTTTTGCATTCCTTTTGCCACCTAGCACAGAAATCATGCAAAAACTTGATATACATATGTAGCTGTTAAATTTAATTGGACTCAGTCCACATATATCACACATAAGCCCTAAATAATAAAGAAAAAATTCCACAAACTCTCTCAATTTTCTCTTATAATATTTCAAAATATTTAATTTGAGATCATAATTCTATGGATTAGGTGGGAATATGACATACAATATTCACTCAGCACTACTTTATAATTCATTCATATCATAAATCTAAAGATGTAAAGATTTCCATCATGCAATCATGAAGTAGTTACTTATTTCCAATCCACGAGAAAGGACTCCACAGGCTGAAACCTTAGGCTTCAGTCTTGGAATACAGGAAAGCTGTGAAAGAATCTGCTTTTTTCCTTTGCTACCAATTCCAACCTGATAACCTCTCTTTTTAAATTATGTTAAACCATGTTATTATCTTCAGACATTTCCACAGAGCTGAGCACATCTTCATCAGCCACTCTGTTTCTTGTGGACCGAGTCAAGCACGGAAGCTTTTTTTTGACTGATACAATTTCAGAAAAATGAAATGGAGTGAGAATCAGCATACAACAACAAAAACATGCAGTTATAAAAAAATTAAATGCTAATGATGCTTTCCTAAATTTCCCTCTAGCAAGTCAATAAGAATGATTGTCTGAAACTGATTTGAAAACTTCACTCTGGCTTTCCTAGACAGTGAGTTAACCAGAGAGGGGGGTCCCTCCTTTCTTCTGGAGAAGAGGCTGCATTTGAAGTCATTTTCCCTTAGAACTGGTGGCATCCTTTATTAGCTGGTGTGATTGCATTAGAATCTGCTTCTCCATGGGTTACTAGAGAAGTAGGGAATGGAGCTCTCATACTATGGCTTTTGAAATCTTGAATCAAAACCCAGGCTGACTGGCATGTCAATATTTCCCTATAAGCAAAGTTTTTAACCCTCCCCCCTATAAGAGGGCAGAATGAAGGTTGTTGTGGTGGTGGAAGTTTCCCCCTGCAATTTATGCCTTCTGATTGTGAATCAGATCACATATGTCTGTGAGCTAATGAGATCTTGGGGTTTACATGCCTCCTTTTGGTAATTATTTCTTGTTATGTTTCCCCAACAAATACAGTTTTCTTATCCATTTTATTTTGACACAATGTCATTCTCTTCAATCCCTGTTATGTAACAGATTACATGTAATATTGATATAGTTTTTTTCATATTCCCAAGAATTTGTATGACATTAAAAAGAAAACAAAGGGGGCCAAGATGGCGGCTTAGTAAGGTACATGCATCTTAGTTCCTCCTCCTCCAAAGCAACTACTAGGTGAACTGAAACAGTGCAGAACAGCTCCTGGGGCTACGGCAGGGAATGGACACACAGCGTACCCCAGTCTGGACTGGCTAGTCTGATTGCGAGACTCGGCTGCGGTGAGATCCCCGAGGAGCGCGCAATTTCCCGAGCAGCAGCAGCTGCGGAAGCCAGAGCTACTCCCTCCCTCCTTCCAGGGCCGGCTGAGAGTCTCGGAGAGGCAAGTTTCCCAAGCCAAGGCGGCCGGCGCCCCTCTTTTGCGGGCGGCTTCGAGTCTCGGCTTCGAATCCGCGGCTACGAGTCTCGGATCAGAGGGCTATCCAAGCCGCGGGCCCCCCTCTGCGGGCGGCTTCCTGGTCCAGTGGCGAATTCCCCGGGCCCGCTGCGGCCGGTGACCGGCCACAGGGTCCCCTCAAGACACGGTGGCTGACGCCCCCACCACGCGCGGCCCCTGAACCAACGGAGAGAATTGGATCGGAAATCCCCAGGCCGCGGAGATCGGTGACCGGGGGGATCAATTCCAAACACGTGAGACAAACGTGTGCCACGAGCACCACCTACTGGGCAGGATAAGAAAAACAGAACCCAGAGATTTCACAGAAAAATCTTTCAACCTTGTTGGGTCCGACACCCAGGGAAATCTGACTAAATGCCTAGATGCCAGCAGCAAAAGATAACGGTCCACGCTCAGAAGATTGAGAATATGGCCCAGTCAAAGGAACAAACCAATAGTTCAAATGAGATACAAGAGCTGAGACAACTAATGCTGAATACACGAACAGAAATGGAAAACCTCTTCAAAAATGAAATCGATAAATTGAGGGAGGACATGAAGAGGACATGGGCTGAACATAAAGAAGAAATAGAAAAACTGAAAAAACAAATCACAGATCTTATGGAAGTGAAGGATAAAGTAGAAAACATGGAAAAAACAATGGATACCTACATGATAGATTTAAAGAGACAGAAGATAGAATTAGTGATTTGGAGGATGGAACATCTGAATTCCAAAAAGAAACAGAAACTATCCGGAAAAGAATGGAAAAATTTGAACAGGGTATCAGGGAACTCAAGGAAAATATGAACCGCACAAATATACGTGTTGTGGGTGTCCCAGAAGGAGAAGAGAAGGGAAAAGGAGGAGAAAAACTAATGGAAGAAATTACCACTGAAAATTTCCCAACTCTTATGAAAGACCTAAAATTACAGATTCAAGAACTGCAGCGCACCCCAAAGAGATTAGACCCAAATAGGCGTTCTCCAAGACACTTACTAGTTAGAATGTCAGAGGTCAAAGAGAAAGAGAGGATCTTGAAAGCAGCAAGAGAAAAACAATCCATCACATACAAGGGAAACCCAATAAGACAATGTGTAGATTTCTCAGCAGAAACCATGGAAGCTAGAAGACAGTGGGATGATATATTTAAATTACTAAAAGAGAAAAACTGCCAACCAAGACTCCTATATCCAGCAAAATTATCCTTCAAAAATGAGGGAGAAATTAAAACATTCTCAGACGAAAAGTCACTGAGAGAATTTGTGACCAAGAGACCAGCTCTGCAAGAAATACTAAAGGGAGCACTAGAGTCAGATACAAAAAGACAGAAGAGAGAGGTATGGAGAAGAGTGTAGAAAGAAGGAAAATCAGATATGATATATATAATACAAAAGGCAAAATGTTAGAGGAAAAGATTATCCAAACAGTAATAACACTAAATGTCAATGGACTGAATTCCCCAATCAAAAGACATAGATTGGCAGAATGGATTAAAAAACAGGATCCTTCTATATGCTGTCTACAGGAAACACATCTTAGACCCAAAGATAAACATAGGTTGAAAATGAAAGGTTGGGAAAAGATATATCATGCAAATAACAACCAGAAAAGAGCAGGAGTGGCTATACTAATATCCAACAAGTTAGACTTCAAATGTAAAACAGTTAAAAGAGACAAAGAAGGACACTATATACTAATAAAAGGAACAATTAAACAAGAAGACATAACAATAATAAATATTTACGCACGAAACCAGAATGCCCCAAAATACGTGAGGAATACACTGCAAACACTGAAAAGGGAAATAGACACAAATACCATAATAGTTGGAGGACTTCAATTCCCCACTTTCATCAATGGACAGAACATCTAGACAGAGGATCAATAAAGAAATAGAGAGTCTGAATATTACTATAAATGAGCTAGACTTAACAGACATTTATAGGACATTACATCCCACAACAGCAGGATACACCTTTTCCTCAAGTGCTCATGGATCATTCTCAAAGATAGACCATATGCTGGGTCACAAAGCAAGTGTTAACAAATTTAAAAAGATTGAAATCATACACAACACTTTCTCGGATCATAAAGGAATGAAGTTGGAAATCAATAATGGGCAGAGTGCCAGAAAATTCACAAATATGTGGAGTCTCAACAACACACTCTTAAACAACGAGTGGGTCAAAGAAGAAATTGCAAGAGAAATTAAAAAATACCTCGAGGCAAATGAAAATGAAAACACAACATATCAAAACTTATGGGATGCAGCAAAGGCAGTGCTAAGAGGGAAATTTATTGCCCTAAATGCCTTTATCAGAAAAGAAGAAAAGGCAAAAATGCAGGAATTAACTGTTCACTTGGAAGAACTGGAGAAAGAACAGTAAACTAATCCCAAAGCAAGCAAAAGGAAAGAAATAACAAAGATCAGAGCAGAAATAAATGAAATTGAAAACATGAAAACAATAGAGAAAATCAATAAGACCAGAAGTTGGTTCTATGAGAAAATCAATAAGATTGATGGGCCCTTATCAAGATTGACAAAAAGAAGAAGAGAGAGGATGCAAATAAATAAGATCAGAAATGGAAGAAGAGACATAACTACTGACCTCACAGAAATAAAGGAGGTAATAACAGGATACTATGAACAACTTTACGCTAATAAATACAACAATTTAAATGAAATGGACGGGTTCCTAGAAAGACATGAACAACCAACTTTGACTCAAGAAGAAATAGATGACCTCAACAAACCAATCACAAGTAAAGAAATTGAATTAGTCATTCAAATGCTTCCTAAAAAGAAAAGTCCAGGACCAGATGGCTTCACATGTGAATTCTACCAAACGTTCCAGAAAGAATTAGTACCAACTCTCCTCAAACTCTTCAAAAAAATCGAAGTGGAGGGAAAACTACCTAATTCATTCTATAAAGCCAACATCACCCTCATACCAAAACCAGGCAAAGATATCACAAAAAAGAAAACTACAGACCAATCTCTCTAATGAATATAGATGCAAAAATCCTCAATAAAATTCTAGCATATCATATCCAACAACACATTAAAAGAATTATACATCATGACCAAGTAGGATTCATCCCAGGTATGCAAGGATGGTTCAACATAAGAAAATCAATTAATGTAATACACCATTACATGATCATCTCAATTGACGCAGAGAAGGCATTTGACAAGATTCAACATCCTTTCCTGTTGAACACACTTCAAAAGATAGGAATACAAGGGAACTTCCTTAAAATGATAGAGGGAATATATGAAAAACCCACAGCTAATATCATCCTCAATGGGGAAAAATTGAAAACTTTCCCCCTAAGATCAGGAACAAGACAAGGATGTCCACTATCACCACTATTATTCAACATTGTGTTGGAGGTTCTAGCCAGAGCAATTAGACAAGAAAAAGAAATACAAGGCATCAAAATTGGAAAGGAAGAAGTAAAACGATCACTGGTTGCAGATGATATGATACTATACGTCGAAAACCCGGAAAAATCCACAACAAAACTACTAGAGCTAATAAATGAGTACAGCAAAGTAGCAGGTTACAAGATCAACATTCAAAAATCTGTAACATTTCTATACACTAGTAATGAACAAGCTGAGGGGGAAATCAAGAAACGAATCCCATTTACAATTGCAACTAAAAGAATAAAATACCTAGGAATAAATTTAACTAAAGAGACAAAAGACCTATACAAAGAAAACCACAAAAAACTGTTAAAAAAATCACAGAAGACCTAAATAGATGGAAGGGCATACCGTGTTCATGGATTGGAAGACTAGATATAGTTAAGATGTCAATCCTACCTAAACTGATTTACAGATTCAGTGCAATACCAATCAAAATCCCAACAACTTATTTTTCAGAAATAGAAAAACCAATAAGCAAATTTATCTGGAAGGGAAGGGTGCCCCGAATTGCTAAAAACATCTTGAGGAAAAAAAACGAAACTGGAGGCTCGCGCTGCCTGACTTTAAGGCATATTATGAAGCCACAGTGGTCAAAACAGCATGGTATCGGCATAAAGATAGATATATCGACCAATGGAATCGAATAGAGTGCTCAGATATAGACCCTCTCATCTATGGACATTTGATCTTTGATAAGGCAGTCAAGCCAACTCACCTGGGACAGAACAGTCTCTTCAATAAATGGTGCCTAGAGAACTGGATATCCATATGCAAAAGAATGAAAGAAGACCCGTATCTCACACCCTATACAAAAGTTAAATCAAAATGGATCAAAGACCTAAACATTAGGTCTAAGACCATAAAACAGTTAGAGGAAAATGTAGGGAGATATCTTATGAAACTTACAATTGGAGGCGATTTTATGGACCTTAAACCTAAAGCAAGAGCACTGAAGAAGGAAATAAATAAATGGGAGCTCCTCAAAATTAAACACTTCTGTGCATCAAAGAACTTCATCAAGAAAGTAGAAAGACCGCCTACACAATGGGAGACAATATTTGGAAATGACATATCAGATAAAGGTCTAGTATCCAGAAGTTATAAAGAGATTGTCCAACTCAACAACAAAAAGACAGCCAACCCAATTACAAAATGGGAAGAAAACTTGAACAGACACCTATCAGAAGAGGAAATACAAATGGCCAAAAGGCACATGAAGAGATGCTCAATGTCCCTGGCCATTAGAGAAATGCAAATCAAAACCACAATGAGATATCATCTCACACCCACCAGAATGGCCATTATCAACAAAACAGAAAATGACAAGTGCTGGAGAGGATGTGGAGAAAGAGGCACACTTATCCACTGTTGGTGGGAATGTCAAATGGTGCAACCACTGTGGAAGGCAGTTTGGCGGTTCCTCAAAAAGCTGAATATAGAATTGCCATATGACCCAGCAATACCATTGCTGGGAATCTACTCAAAGGACTTAAGGGCAAAGACACAAACGGACATTTGCACACCAATGTTTATAGCAGCGTTATTTCCAATTGCAAAGAGATGGAAACAGCCAAAATGTCTATCAACAGACGAGTGTCTAAACAAACTTGGTATATACAAACGATGGAATATTATGCAGCTTTAAGACAGGATAAACTTATGAAGCATGTAATAACATGGATGGACCTAGAGAACATTATGCTGAGTGAGTCTAGCCAAAAACTAAAGGACAAATACTGTATGGTCCCACTGATGTGAACGGACATTCGAGAATAAATTTGGAATATGTCCTTGATAACAGAGTCCAGCAGGAGGTAGAAACAGGGTAAGATAATGGGCAATTGGAGCTGAAGTGATACAGACTGTGCAACAGGACTAGATACAAAAACTCAAAAATGGACAGCACAATAATACCTAATTGTAAAGTAATCATGTTAAAACACTGAATGAAGCTGCATCTGAGCTATAGGTTCTTGTTTTGTTTTGTTTTTACTGTTATTACTTTTATTTTTTACCTCTATATTAACATTCTATATCTTTTTCGGTTGTGATGCTAGTTCTTATAAACTGATGCAAATGTACTAAGAAACGATGATCATGCATCTATGTGATGATGTTAAGAATTACTGATTGCATATGTAGAATGGTATGATTTCTAAATGTTGGGTTAATTTCTTTTTTTCCATTAATTAAAAAAAAAAGAGAAGGGGTAATTGGAGCTGAAGGGATACAGACTGTGCAACAGGACTGGATATAAAAACTCAGAAATGGACAGCACAATACTACCTAATTGTAATGCATTTATGTTAAAACATTGAATGAAGCTGCATGTGAGGTATAGGGTTTTTTTTTCTCTCTCTATTAACGTTTTAATTCTTATTCTGTTGTCTTTTTATTTCTTTTTCTAAATCGATGCAAATGTACTAAGAAATGAAGAATATGCAACTATGTGATGATATCAAGAATTACTGATTGTACATGTAGAATGGAATGATTTCTAAATGTTTTGTTAATTTTTTTTAATTAATAAAAAAAAGAAAAAAATATATATATTTTTCCATTTATTTTTGTCTGTACTGGTTTGATTAATAATATACTCTGTTTCTATTTTGTAAGTAATCATCCTTGTGATTTTACCATAACTCTATTCTAATGGCACTCCATCCAGCTTACATGTCAATCCTATAGAAATGTTTACTTCTATCTTATATCATTATCGTTGTCCTCACTGATACCTTTGTGACTTTTTCCTTGGATTTTATGTTTTTTGCAATTTTATATGTTTAACATTCCTCCTGTACTGTGCATAATCCTTCCCCTTTCTTCTGAAAGGCATCCTCTGCAAGTTCCTTAGTACACATTTCTGAAGGATAAACATTCATAACTTGTCCTTATTTTTAAATATTTCTCTTTTCCCATTCTCTTCTTGAAAGATACATTTGTTGCGTTCAAAATCCTGCTTTTCGATTCCTTGCTTGCATGTATCTTGATGAAACTTCCCCCCAATAGTTTGGCGGCCTTTTTTGGTACTTGAGGCATTTTAATCTTACTCCTACCATTATCTTAATTATTTTTTAGTGAGGAGGACAGGGAGGCAGGTAATCTATTCACTTTTCGCGACTTATTTTAAGACATTGTTTGGTATCTGCATTTTCACTATGGAATATCTTGCTGTGGATTCTTTCATCGCTCTACTGTAGCTAACAGTGAAGTCCAGCTTTAGATTTGTTTGAGATATTTTCCAATTATGATCTCATCAACTATTAAACAATTAAATATTTTAAATAATTAGAATTAATAAAATAATTAAATATTTTAAAATAATATATATGAAACTAAACAACATTTAGTATCTAGTCCATTTTCCCAGATGGTGTATTGTAGATATTATGTGAAATTTATAAAAACTTCAAATTGATAAAATGTTTGATTCATAAGCAATGCCACAGACAAAGGCATAGGAATTCTTATCTCTTTATATTACATCCTTTTCTGTGTGTATTTTTCTAGGCTATTTTAAATGTTATATAATGATTTATCACTATTTGTCTAAAGTATGTATGCACACTTTGATATATTTCTGACTAAATTCATTAAGAAACAGAAAACAAAGCAAAATAAGATCATGCTTTTTGTTCCATCAGGTTTATTTTTATTAAATTGCAATTTTTTTCACAATCAGGTTACTGGTTGATTTTTACATTACAAATAGAATAATGTGGTAAATGATAGCTTATCATTTAGTTCAATCATAACCTTTATGTTACATCATGTAGATAACGAAAAACTAATTAGCATGCTCTAACATTGACTTTATTTGCCTTATCAATGAGTTTATGGGTTTTAAAGTCCCAGAACTTTCCCAGAACTTTTTATGAAATCTTCATAAAAAAAGAAAAAATGAATGCACTTTAAAATTATCCAAATTATTCATGCTGAATTGCCAAGAAATAACTGCATTTCAATTCTTCCAGTAAAGCTTCACTTACATTTACTCTCACTTCTTTCTTTTCTTCATTTTCCATTCTTTTTTTTTTAAGAAAAGTCTGTATCCTATCAATGCATGGTTACTTAAACATCATAAGGTATCTTTAAAGTAATACACTCAATAAAATACCTACTCTAAGGACTGGAAACAAAACAAAATAAAGCTAAATATGACATTGGAAGAACCAGAAGAGATTATTTCTGTCTGGATTGGTATTAGTAGAATTTGAAAGTCAGAAAAATTCCAGACTTGCATTAATAATACAAAATGAGAAAACTCTTGGTTGGTTTAAGTTTATTTCTGCTTTTTTCTTTTTTTTTTTTTTTTTTTATTAATTAAAAAAAGAATTAACAAAACAATTAGAAATCATTCCAATCTACATGTACAATCAGTAATTCTTAATAACATCACATAGTTGCATATTCATCATTTCTTAGTACATTTGCATCAATTTAGAAAAAGAAATAAAAAGACAACAGTATAAGAATTAAAACAATAATAGAAAGAAAAAAAAACAAAAAAAAACAAAAACAAAACATGCAGCTTCATTCAGTGTTTTAACATAATTGCATTACAATTGGGTAGTATTGTGCTGTCCATTTCTGAGTTTTTATATCCAGTCCCGTTGTACAGTCTGTATCCCTTCATCTCCAATTATCCCTTCTCTTTTTTTTTTTTTTTTTAATTAATGGAAAAAAAGAAATTAACCCAACATTTAGAGATCATACCATTCTACACATGCAATCATTAATTCTTAACATCATCACATAGATGCATGATCATCATTTCTTAGTACATTTGCATTGGTTTAGAAGAACTAGCAACATAACCAAAAAAGATATAGAATGTTAATATAGAGAAAAAAATAAAAGTAATAATAGTAAAATCAAAACAAAACAAAACAAAACAAAACAAAAACCTATAGCTCAGATGCAGCTTCATTCAGTGTTTTAACATGATTACTTTACAATTAGGTATTATTGTGCTGTCCATTTTTGAGTTTTTGTATCTAGTCCTGTTGCACAGTCTGTATCCCTTCAGCTTCAATTACCCATTGTCTTACCCTGTTTCTAACTCCTGCTGAACTCTGTTACCAATGACATATTTCAAGTTTATTCTCGAATGTCCGTTCACATCAGTGGGACCATACAGTATTTGTCCTTTAGTTTTTGGCTGGATTCACTCAGCATAATATTCTCTAGGTCCATCCATGTTATTACATGGTTCATAAGTTTATCTTGTCTTAAAGCTGCATAATATTCCATCGTATGTATATACCACAGTTTGTTTAGCCACTCTTTTGTTGATGGAGATTTTGGCTGTTTCCATCTCTTTGCAATTGTAAATAATGCTGCTATAAACATTGGTGTGCAAATGTCCGTTTGTGTCTTTGCCCTTAAGTCCTTTGAGTAGATTCCCAGCAATGGTATTGCTGGGTCGTATGGCAATTCTATATTCAGCTTTTTGAGGAACCGCCAAACTGCCTTCCACAGTGGTTGCACCCTTTGACATTCCCACCAACAGTGGATAAGTGTGCCTCTTTCTCTGCATCCTCTCCAGCACTTGTCATTTTCTGTTTTGTTGATAATGGCCATTCTGGTGGGTGTGAGATGATATCTCATTGTGGTTTTGATTTGCATTTCTCTAATGGCCAGGGACATTGAGCATCTCTTCATGTGCCTCTTGGCCATCCGTATTTCCTCTTCTGAGAGGTGTCTGTTCAAGTCTTTTTCCCATTTTGTAATTGGGTTGGCTGTCTTTTTGTTGTTGAGATGAACAATCTCTTTATAAATTCTGGATACTAGACCTTTATCTGATATATCATTTCCAAATATTGTCTCCCATTGTGAAGGCTGTCTTTCTACTTTCTTGATGAAGTTCTTTGATGCACAAAAGTGTTTAATTTTGAGGAGTTCCCATTTATTTATTTCCTTCTTCAGTGCTCTTGCTTTAGGTTTAAGGTCCATAAAACCGCCTCCAGTTGTAAGATCCATAAGATATCTCCCAACATTTTCCTCTAACTGTTTTATGGTCTTAGACCTAATGTTTAGATCTTTGATCCATTTTGTGTTAACTTTTGTATAGGGTGTCAGACATGGGTCTTCTTTCATTCTTTTGCATATGGATATCCAGTTCTCTAGGCACCATTTATTGAAGAGACTGCTCTGTCCCAGGTGAGTTGGCTTGACTGCCTTATCAAAGATCAAATGTCCATAGATGAGAGGGTCTATATCTGAGCACTCTATTCGATTCCATTGGTCGATATATCTATCTTTAAGCCAATACCATGCTGTTTTGACCACTGTGGCTTCATAATATGCCTTAAAGTCAGGCAGCGCGAGACCTCCAGCTTCGTTTTTTTACCTCAAGATGTTTTTAGCAATTCGGGGCACCCTTCCCTTCCAGATAAATTTGCTTATTGGTTTTTCTATTTCTGAAAAATACGTTGTTGGGATTTTGATTGGTATTGCATTGAATCTGTAAATCAATTTAGGTAGGATTGACATCTTAACTATATTTAGTCTTCCAATCCATGAACATGGTATGCCCTTCCATCTATTTAGGTCTTCTGTGATTTCTTTTAGCAGTTTTTTGTAGTTTTCTTTATATAGGTTTTTTGTCTCTTTAGTTAAATTTATTCCTAGGTATTTTATTCTTTTAGTTGCAATTGTAAATGGGATTCGTTTCTTGATTTCCCCCTCAGCTTGTTCATTACTAGTGTATAGAAATGCTACAGATTTTGAATGTTGATCTTGTAACCTGCTACTTTGCTGTACTCATTTATTAGCTCTAGTAGTTTTGTTGTAGATTTTTCCGGGTTTTTGACGTATAGTATCATATCGTCTGCAAACAGTGATAGTTTTACTTCTTCCTTTCCAATTTTGATGCCTTGTATTTCTTTTTCTTGTCTAATTGCTCTGGCTAGAACCTCCAACACAATGTTGAATAATAGTGGTGATAGTGGACATCCTTGTCTTGTTCCTGATCTTAGGGGGAAAGTTTTCAATTTTTCCCCATTGAGGATGATATTAGCTGTGGGTTTTTCATATATTCCCTCTATCATTTTAAGGAAGTTCCCTTGTATTCCTATCTTTTGAAGTGTTTTCAACAGGAAAGGATGTTGAATCTTGTCGAATGCCTTCTCTGCATCAATTGAGATGATCATGTGATTTTTCTGCTTTGATTTGTTGATATGGTGTATTACATTAATTGATTTTCTTATGTTGAACCATCCTTGCATACCTGGGATGAATCCTACTTGGTCATGATGTATAATTCTTTTAATGTGTTGTTGGATACGATTTGCTAGAATTTTATTGAGGATTTTTGCATCTGTATTCATTAGAGAGATTGGTCTGTAGTTTTCTTTTTTTGTAATATCTTTGCCTGGTTTTGGTATGAGGGTGATGTTGGCTTCATAGAATGAATTAGGTAGTTTTCCCTCCACTTCGATTTTTTTGAAGAGTTTGAAGAGAATTGGTACTAATTCTTTCTGGAACGTTTGGTAGAATTCACATGTGAAGCCATCTGGTCCTGGACTTTTCTTTTTAGGAAGCTTTTGAATGACTAATTCAATTTCTTTACTTGTGATTGGTTTGTTGAGGTCATCTATGTCTTCTTGAGTCAAAGTTGGTTGTTCATGTCTTTCCAGGAACCCGTCCATTTCCTCTAAACTGTTGTATTTATTAGCATAAAGTTGTTCATAGTATCCTGTTATTACCTCCTTTATTTCTGTGAGGTCAGTAGTTATGTCTCCTCTTCCATTTCTGATCTTATTTATTTGCATCCTCTCTCTTCTTCTTTTTGTCAATCTTGCTAAGGGCCCATCAATCTTATTGATTTTCTCATAGAACCAACTTCTGGCCTTATTGATTTTCTCTAGTGTTTTCATGTTTTCAATTTCATTTATTTGTGCTCTAATCTTTGTTATTTCTTTCCTTTTGCTTGCTTTGGGGTTAGCATGCTGTTCTTTCTCCAGTTCTTCCAAATGGATAGTTAATTCCTGAATTTTTGCCTTTTCTTCTTTTCTGATATAGGCATTTAGAGCAATAAATTTCCCTCTTAGCACTGCCTTTGCTGCGTCCCATAAGTTTTGATATGCTGTGTTTTCATTTTCATTCGCCTCGAGGTATTTGCTAATTTCTCTTGCAATTTCTTCTTTGACCCAGTCATTGTTTAGGAGTGTGTTGTTGAGCCTCCACATATTTGTGAATTTTCTGGCACTCTGCCTCTTATTGATTTCCAACATCATTCCTTTATGGTCCGAGAAAGTGTTGTGTAAGATTTCAATCTTTTTAAATTTGTTAAGACTTGCTTTGTGACCCAGCATATGGTCTATCTTTGAGAATGATCCATGAGCACTTGAGAAAAAGGTGTATCCTGCTGTTGTGGGATGTAATGTCCTATAAATGTCTATTAAGTCTAGTTCATTTATAGTAATATTCAGATTCTCTATTTCTTTGTTGATCCTCTGTCTAGATGTTCTGTCCCTTGATGAGAGTGGTGAGTTGAAGTCTCCAACTATTATGGTATATGAGTCTATTTCCCTTTTCAGTGTTTGCAGTATATTCCTCACGTATTTTGGGGCATTCTTATTCGGTGCGTAAATATTTATGATTGTTATGTCTTCTTGTTTAATTGTTCCTTTTATTAGTATATAGTGTCCTTCTTTGTCTCTTTTAACTGTTTTACATTTGAAGTCTAATTTGTTGGATATTAGTATAGCCACTCCTGCTCTTTTCTGGTTGTTATTTGCATGAAATATCTTTTCCCAACCTTTCACTTTCTACCTATGTTTATCTTTGGGTCTAAGATGTGTTTCCTGTAGACAGCATATCGAAGGATCCTGTTTTTTAATCCATTCTGCCAATCTATGTCTTTTGATTGGGGAATTCAGTCCATTGACATTTAGTGTTATTACTGTTTGGATAATATTTTCCTCTAACATTTTGCCTTTTGTATTATATATATCATATCTGATTTTCCTTCTTTCTACACTCTTTTCCATATCTCTCTCTTCTGTCTTTTTGTATCTGACTCTAGTGCTCCCTTTAGTATTTCTTGCAAAGCTGGTCTCTTGGTCACAAATTCTTTCAGTGACTTTTTGTCTGACAATGTTTTAATTTCTCCCTCATTTTTGAAGGATAATTTTGCTGGATATAGGAGTCTTGGTTGGCAGTTTTTCTCTTTTAGTATTTTAAATATATCATCCCACTGTTTTCTAGCTTCCATGGTTTCTGCTGAGAAATCTACACAAAGTCTTATTGGGTTTCCCTTGTATGTAATGGATTGTTTTTCTCTTGCTGCTTTCAAGATCTTCTCTTTCTCTTTGACCTCTGACATTCTAACTAGTAAGTGTCTTGGAGAACGCCTATTTGGGTCTAATCTCTTTGGGGTGCGCTGCACTTCTTGGATCTGTAATTTTAGGTCTTTCATAAGAGTTGGGAAATTTTCAGTGATAATTTCTTCCATTAGTTTTTCTCCTCCTTTTCCCTTCTCTTCTCCTTCTGGGACACCCACAACACGTATATTTGTGCGGTTCATATTGTCCTTGAGTTCCCTGATACCCTGTTCAAATTTTTCCATTCTTTTCCCTATAGTTTCTGTTTCTTTTTGGAATTCAGATGTTCCATCCTCCAAATCACTAATTCTATCTTCTGTCTCTTTAAATCTATCATTGTAGCTATTCATTATTTTTTCTATGTTTGCTACTTTATCCTTCACTTCCATAAGTTCTGCGATTTGTTTTTTCAGTTTTTCTATTTCTTCTTTATGTTCAGCCCATGTCCTCTTCATGTCCTCCCTCAATTTATCGATTTCATTTTTGAAGAGGTTTTCCATTTCTGTTCGTATATTCAGCATTAGTTGGCTCAGCTCTTGTGTCTCATTTGAGCTATTGGTTTGTTCCTTTGACTGAGCCATATTCTCAATCTTTTGAGCGTGGACAGTTATCTTCTGCTGCTGGCGTCTGGGCATTTATTCAGATTTCTCTTTGTGTTGGACCCAGCAAGGTTGTAATATTTTTCTGTGAAATCTCTGGGTTCTGTTTTTCTTATCCTGCCCAGTAGGTGGCGCTCGTGGCACACGTTTGTCTGCGGGTCCCACCAGTAAAAGGTGCTGTGGGACCTTAAACTTTGGAAAACTCTCGCCGTCCTGGGGGTTCGCTAGCCGAAGCGGCTTGAGCCGGCCCGGGGTCCGAACGCAGGGAGGGTTGCTGGTCACCGCAGCCAGGGAAAGAGCCCGTCCGAATTTCCTAGTCGGCCCTGGGCAACAAGCATGGCGGGAGGGCGCCAGCGGCAGCGGCCCGCCCGAGAGAGTGCACGTTCCCCGGGAGTCACGGGGTCACCGTTCTCCGCGGTCTGGGGGTTTCCGATCCAATTCTCTCAGTTGGTCCGGGGGCTGCACGTGGTGTGGGCGCCAGTCGCCTTGGTTTCAGGGGACCACCTCTCCAATTCTCCCTGCCGGCCCGGGAAGGGGGAAGGGAGTAACTCCGGCCGCTTGCCACCCCGCCCGGTAAGGCCCGCGCGCCTCGGCGATCTCACCCGAGCTGCCTCTCTCAGCCAGCCAGCCGTTCCAGGATGGGGTACGCTGTCTTTTTTATCTCTGTTGTGGCTTTGGGCGCTTTCTGTATCGTTTCTACTCCCCTATTAGGTGTCCTGGAGAAGAAACTAAGATCCGCGCGTCTTACTAAGCCGCCATCTTCCAGGAAGTCCTATTTCTGCTTTTATGGTCTTCTTATAGATCAAAGTAATTGATTTTCATTTCCATGTTTTAAATTATATATTTTCGGGAAAACAAAAACAAATAAGTAAAAAAAACTTTGAAAGGTAATTTAAAAATATGATAACTTGGGGAAATTTTGTCCCATATATTGATATTTTTTATGTATAAGGATTCATCATTGGGAATAAAAAAGACACACATCCACTGCGCATCTAAGTAAAACTTAAGTCTCTTCCAAGGAAAACAATAGCTGCATAGTCTTATATTCCAGAAAGTTATGGTAACCTTCACACTTCTCTATCCAAGTTGGATTTTCAATTACTATCCAATTCTTTAAACAGAAGTATGTTCAAATATGTTTTATTACTATCATATATAACATTAGCTTTCTTATTCTAAATAGGATTTGAATACATGTATTGTGCAGTTGCCTAGAAAAAAAAAACGTATTTGAATACGTGTAGTTTGAAATATCCAATCAGACAGTTTATGCACAGTTGAGTATAAGGTCAGTAGACCACAAAAAATGGAAGCAATGTGTTTAAAGAGTAGAAAGTGGAAATGTTTAAAACCTTGCAGGTCAAATTTTAGATTTATACATTTTGTCTTTTATTGCTGCCTTTCTTTCTCATAAACAAAAAATGCATTGTTCATAGGGTTTTATGATGTTTGAATGTCTACATGTTTGAAGTATGCCCTATCATTTGTTTTAGTGCATTTATTTTAATCTGTTTGTTTTAGTCTCAGGAGAAAGTAAAGATCATAAGATTATCACACAACTTAAAACACATGGCAAAGAACTAAAGAGTACTCTCAGAGCATAAAATGGTGTTTTTCTCTCTCTCTTTCCAATTTTATATCACAACTTTAACTTCCCCTAAAAGCAGGAACACATACTGCTACATGGAACTGTAGGTCTCAAATCATTATTCATTCCTCTTCGTATGTTATGTTTTGAGGTTGAGATTCCATCATAAATATTAGTATTATCATCTGGATCTGATTAAATGTAATGGAGAGGGAGTTTTGGAAAAATAACCTAATCTTTTTTGCCTATTAGTAAATAATATTGATTCTTCTTTACACAAATCACTAAAATTCTGTAACACCCAGTAAAACAATGGTCTTTCAAAACTTGCCCAGTCTTGTGTAAAAAGTTTTATTTTCAAAGGTTAATTCAGTCCGATTATTTTCATTGTTTTTACCATAATAGCCTTGAGATTACCTACCGACATAAAATATTTTAAACATCCATAATTAAAACCTAAGGGGAAAAAAGACAATAAAACTTCAAAACTAGTTTAGAGCTTTGCAGTAATATTTTACTGCCAAAGAAAGCAGATAAGACTTTCACACTGTGCCGAAAACTGCAGGTAATTAATTCCCATGGCGGAAAAGTGAAAGGAAAGCACATTCCATACTCTCAGGGCAAAGGGTAACAGGAATTTGCAATAGATCCTGTTAGGTTTCAGCATTAACCTGTAAGGACACAGAGAGTAGATTAGAGGAGAATGAACTGTGAAAGGACAAATCGCCTGTACTTTCTGCCTTCCTACATGTAAGTGCTTCTGCCTTCCTATACGTAACTGTTACAGATTTCCTCTCTTTAAAACATGCAATTCTGACTCTTCCTCTCATTGAATCATTGAGGTAATCTGTAGTTCATCACGGATTCAGGGAAATATGTGTGATCTCATCAATCCTGGAAGTTGTAAAATGTGTTTGGAGATGGCGGGAGTCAAAGACAGAGGTCCCCACACTATTATCTAGGAAAACTTGTAATTTCCCTGCATGTTGCCAGGGTTTGACTGTCTCAAATCTTCTGCGGTTTGTCTGGTATATCACAAAGAAATACAGTGACAAATACACCAGGGCAGGCGAAGCAGCTCTCAGACTCACGTGTGCGACATTTATGCGATCTAGACTTTCTTTAACGTCTTCACAAGGGCCATTCTGGTGGGCAATGTCTGAATATCACGATTATGACCATAGGGAAAATAATGGAAGTAAAAACACATTTTACCACTGAATACTAAATTTGAAAATTTAATAGCCTTCAAAACCCACAGGCTAGACCAAGCCGTTTTCTTACGTATTCAATGAGTTAACGAAAGCTGAGGTTGGATGAAAAGTCCATAATCTCGGCTCTTTCTGGATGGCCACATTCACAAAATAGCTTGAAGATATTTGTCAAAAATTCTTGAGAATGACAACCTAGGAAAAGACTTAGATCCTATCGGTGAGACATAAATACTCCTATTCTTTCCCTGCACCTCATCACATTCTAAGTATTCCAGAATTTTAGAGCCCATGCAAAATAAGAACAAATGTCCTGCAGTTGTAGCTGCCTTGAGTACACCATCAAAATTATTGAAAGTTTGCACTTATGAGTGCCAGTAGGTTTTTCTGCCATGCCAAATCGTTTGGATAGGTGGAAAGAGAAAGGAATGCTTATTATTTTTCCAGCTAATAATTGGAAAACTATGCTCAACAATCAGCGTTTCTAGAGGTACCCTACTCTGGCACCATGATAAGGAGGTGACTGGAGGGCAGTTACCCAATGTCCCAGGTCTCCCCAAATATATTTCAAACAGCTTTTATCTGCTTTGTATTCTGGAAATCTTCTTTAACTTAACCCACTTCAGGAGAAAAACTCATCTGGCTTAAGTTGGAGATCCTCAGACCTCAAATGTACATAGGTGTAAAAGGAGAATAAATGTCATGGGACCTAATCATTTGTGTGTGTGTGCCATTGTGTGTATGCTTACCACAGACTGCAAAGTAAAATTATTACAGTTGATGAAGGTTTTCCCACTCCACTGTATTGAGCTACATTTGGCCTTATCATTCAATACAATAACTCTTAAGAACATTCAATAATTTTTTAATAGACAGAAGAACATTCATTAGTTTTCAGACTTTTCATTTTTCTGTTCAACCTGTAATCACCCCCAACATGTCGCCAGCATACTAGGCAATCCTGGCAATGAAATTTTAAAGTCACCTTGACAGAATTGAATGATCTGAAGTCTGCATGCATGCTTTTATCTGAAAAACCATTTTTTAAACTAAAGTCTTCAAAATTATCAATTTTAAAATCAAGTGCCATGATAGTGTTTGTTAATGGGCCTCTCAACTGGATTCCTTTGATCTTGAAGCAATTAAGCCACAAGAGTAAAAGTTGAATTCGGATAATATTTATTGACTTTCAGTTTGCATTTTTAAGTATTTACCATGTGCCCAAACTATAGTAGATATGTTTTCCCAATTTTACAGATTAAAGAGAGAGAGCGAGAACAAGAATGAGAGAAAAAGACAGGGAGAGAGAGAGAGAGATTCAGCCTGATGACAGAGATCCAAAAATGAACTCAAATCTTCTGGCTACAACTTCCTGTTAACTTTACAGTTGCAATCCTAATTGTCTTTACAGCCTGGTTTTGATTGGGTCCTTGTCTAATCTCTTCTATCCTAACACAGACAGAAATTTATGCATATTTATTCATGTGCTCCCCGTACATTTTAAGTTCACTTTCTGCTGATTCTTCTTCTCCTACATCAAATTAACCACAGCGTACTTTGTTTTTTGTTTTTCCCCCTTGGGCAGGCATGGGTCTCCGGTGTGGCAGACGAGAACCCGACCTGCTGAGCCACCGTGGGCCACCCAGCAGCGTACTTTTAAATGGTCGTTTATGTTATAGCTTGCTACAAATATTATGCTTCCATTCTAAATGGAATGGCACACAAGCATTATACCTGACATGTCTTTGAAAACCTCATGAAATTTAGCAGTTTCCAGAACATGGCAGGCCACATCTATGCCTGCACCTATCAAATACATGACTGTGCACACACACGCATTTTGGAGAGCTTGAGTTTTCAAAGAGCTGAGTTTCAGAATGAAGACACATGCTAGTGATTTTAGTTTGTGCTTGGAAAAGTAGGTATTTGAGTTATTCAACCTCACTTGACGTAGTCCCTGGCAGATGTATATAAAGAGATGACCACAATGCTCCTGAAAAATGTGGTCTCTAACATAACTGAGCTTTCCAGAGGTCAGATCATGCCAAAGTTTGTAACATTTCCCCAAATATAAGATTACTATCAAGGATACAATCTTGAAAACAAAGGAGCACCACTAATTTGATTTCCATAACTTTTCTTCAAAAACTAGAAATAAAGCAATATCTTTTTAAGTGCGTGGGCATTGGTTTTTACACAAAAGCGAACTTGCTTGCATGCTTTCTCCTTATTATACCCCAATCCCTGCCATTCTTCTGACTTAATTCAGATTCCTTTACTTTATTGTCAGGCCTATTAAAGCATTTCCAAAAAAGTGCTTTTCCTTTCCAAAAGTATTTGAAAGTGTTGGGTTCAATTTTGGTCCCAGATTAATTTGGAATAATCACATAAGTTGTTGACAAATAAACATTGAAGAAATTTTTATGAAGGATAATCTTGGCAAACCACAATGGCCTTTAAACTTTGCTTTAAATTAAAATTCTTGCAGTTTATTATGTTACTTTGTGCCAGGATAAGGCCATAAACTGCTCTCATATTCAAAAGAATGTTTCCATTTAAAATTTACATTTACAAGTCTAATAAGATGTTGTAGCTCATTCTATTCACAGAAAATCCACTGAGTTGCATAACTTAACTTTATTAGAAAACCAGCTCACATTGTTTCTTGGAACAATTTAAGTTAGTACATTGTGGGTTTTTTGTTTGTTTTCATGATGGAATTTTGGGGGTAAAATTAGAAGTAATCACAGATTATTTAAATGATATTAATAATTGGATGGTTTAACATATATATAGTTGATACTCATTTTGAAGGTAGTGTGTTCAATGAGGCATTGATTGAAAATCAGTTTTGAACTTCAAATTATTTTATGATTAGCTTGAGCAAATTATATGGAGTATTTTAAGTTGAGTTTAATTTTAGATTGTGATTTATAGAAGGCATCTAGAAAACTATGTTAAGTACATTAAAGCCAGATGGCATATGGCTTCATACACAAGAGATGTCTCATCAACTTTGAGAAATATTTTGGCCGATAAGTTTACGACTCATTCTTCAGAAAGGTTCCTAAATTATAGGTCAGTTCTTTGAGAACAGGAATTGCAGTTCTTAACATTCTTGCAGAGTTTCAAAAATTTAAATTATTCTACATAATTGGTCAATTTGTTTATATTTTTTAATGTAAATGCAAATCATTTTGGCAACTGTATCTTCATGAGTAGTAGCTAATCTGACACTTTCAAATCCTGCATTTTGAGGGTTGAACGATTTAAATTCTATTTGTGATGGGTGTTCCTTTCAGAAAATATATTCATTACTATCCGTAAGCATATGTCAGAAATAAAAATGGAAAAATATGACTAAATTGGCCTCAGTGAGAAAATTGATATCAATTTCTGTGAGAACTGAAAAGACTTGGGTTTTATTTTGATATCATATTAAGTGAGCCTGTAATAAAGTTCTGGCCTGGTAGAGTTGGAGCTATTCCAGAGGACCATAAAGCATCTAGATTAAGTCATTTAAAGTAGTTGAGATGTATTATGTAACCTAGAGAGAGGCAAGCGTTTTCTGGCCATTTGTAATCTTCTCTCACATCTTTCCATAAAAGACCATGGAAAGTGGCTCCGACCACAAAGAAAAGTTGACATGCACGGAAAGCCAGCTCAGCTGCATGGTGGGAGAGATTTCCCAAGGCTGGTAAGGAGCAGAGATGTGCTATTGGACCTGAGATGACACTAAGAGCATCTGGTCTATTTTGTGGCCGGTAAACTAACTAATGTGGATGATTTAAAATGGCCTGGAAGGTGTGCTGGGCCACTCCACACAAGCAAGGCCCAGCATGCGTGTGCCCAGCCAGCTGGGCAACGCTGTGCTTCGTGGTTGAAAGTAATTAGACCTGGGAAAAGGAGGCCCTAAGAAGCTGAGGGCAAAATGTCATTTTATGCACCCTTCGTGCCAGCATGCGGGGAGGGCACAGGAAAAAGCACCCACATGCTTCAGTCAACTTTTCAATTTTCTAAGAAGTGCTCAGAGAGGTGGAAGACCGTGTCTGCCGAAGAAAAAGGGAAATTGGAAGACATGGCCACAGCAAACGAGACCGTTATGAAAGATAAAGAAAAACCTTTATTTCTCTTAATTTCTCTTAAAGGGAAACTAAAAAGGAAGTTTGGTTACCCAAGGGGACCCAAGAGGCATCCTTCATCTGTTTTCTTATTTTGCTCTGAGTATTGCCCAAAAAATCAAAGGCGAGCATCCTGGGCTGACCTCTGGAGATGACGCAAAGACAGCGGGAGGCATGTGTGCTGGCAGTGCGGATGGAGCGCAGCCCTGTGCAAAAAGGCTGCTAAGCTGAAGGAGAAATGTGAAAAGGATATTCCTGTATGGAGCTAGAGGAAAGCCCGAGTCGTCAAGATGGAGAGATGAGGAAGATGAGGAGGAGGAGGAGGAGGAGGAGGAGAAGAAGAGAGATGAAGTAGTTGGTGATGATGAATAAGTTGGTTCTAGAGCATTTTTTTCTTGTCTATAAAGCATTTAACCCCCCTGCACACAGCTCGCTCCTTCTAAAGAAAAACAAAACAGAACAACACAGACATGTAAGGCTGTGGATGATTTGCTGTTCAATGATACAGTGCCTTTTTTTGGTATATTCAACACCCTACCAAGTGTGTGTCTAGGCAGCCCTGTCCTGTGGTCTTGATAATAGGCACTAACACGTCCTGGTGCCACACAGGGGCTGTAAATTGGCATGGACAGTCAGAGCAGCTTCTCGTTGCTGCACAGCAGAAATGAGTTATATATGGGGATGGGAGTGTTCTCATCTTCAGTTGTCTTTGATGCCACGTATCCAAGACAATTGTCATTCTGCTGGCTGAATACCACTCTACAATTGAAAAAAAAAGTTGCAGCTGCTTTGCTGACATGTTGAAACTTCTAAGTGAATAAATGTTTTTTTTTAACGTTAAAACAATGAAATGGGTGCCATAAAAGCAGTTTAAAATTGGTTCAACAAGCTAAGGAGAAATAATAGACCACACCCTGGTGCTTATGTGCTGTGTATGTATAGAAAAATAATAACTACCTTCAATTATTAATGTATGGTTAATCCACACAGGGAAGCAATAGTTGCTGTTTTAGCAGATGAGAGAGCCAGTACTTACAGGCGTACCCGCCTTGGACATGACCACACTGGCACATATTTGAACAAAACGTCACTTCAAGCTAATACCTGTACCTTTCGGGGTAACTGTGAACGGCACCAGGTAGCATTTATAAAATAGCAAATATAGTGCCTGGTACCCAGTAGATATTGAATAGTAGACTTTTTTTCTTAGAAATATTAACAACACTTACAGCCTAGGAAGATTCTAGACAGTGAAAAGACAAATATTTTACATATTTCCCTATTTCTCTTTCAGCTCTATATCGTCTGCTTACAATTCTGTAAAATGCTCATGAACATAATATAAAGAGAAAGAGCATAATAAGCTGTTTCTCTGCTTTATGCATTCTAACACTTTAATTCTGATAGTAATTAGAATAGTTGCAGTAGAATCTAGTAGTTGGTTTCCTACTTGCAACCAAAAAAAAAAGGGTAACTTCTTATATAATAATCCCAAATTCCACTGTCTATTAATTGTGGTTTTCATGATCTATTAATATATGTGAATTATCCGAGAATCCTTGTTAAATCTTAACTCAACTTTTTTGGTTTTTGGACTAGATGGTTGAAAGGACAGGAGAAAAGTCATGCTTCCTATCCATATTGTAAATATTCTAACTTTTAAATGATCTCTTTTATCTAATGTTTCTTCAAGAAATTTATACTTGTCTTATTTTGTCTTAAACATTGTGCAAAACATTGAAAATAAAGTAGCATACAAATAATTCACCGAGCCTTGTTAACTTGTCCTTTGGAATCTGTACTGCAATTCAGCAAGTGTAAGCTGCAGGCATAATAGAGTGTGATAAGTACTCAAAGCCAAAAAGACAAGAGTGTCACAAGATTACACACAGGGAAA
Organism: Tamandua tetradactyla; assembly: GCF_023851605.1. Lineage (NCBI taxonomy): Eukaryota > Metazoa > Chordata > Mammalia > Pilosa > Myrmecophagidae > Tamandua > Tamandua tetradactyla. Next base: position 42,262,580 of record NC_135348.1, on the reverse strand, counting down.
TCTTGTCCAATAGGCCTTTCAGAGAAAATTCTACCAAGAAAGCAATGTTAAACTGAGAACTACTAGAAATTACTAGTTGTGATTCCTGATTTTGATTTTGCTTAATATTAATGAAAAGCTTTCAGCTCTCCAAGTCATACTTGAAATAAATTTCATAGACACATGAGTATCTTTGGATTGGGACTTAGGAGCCAAAAAACAAGCACAGAAATATTGTTGAATACTTAAGCTATTACAAGAGTCCACATGACAGCTTTCAAAACCGTGTTTTAGATTGAGTATGCATTCATCTGCCCTCTGCCTAGTGAAGAGGGTGGAGCTATTTGATGTGACTCTACCGACCTCGTGCGTGTGTGCATGTGTGTGCATGTATGTGTGTGCACGTATGTGTGTGCATGTATGCATGTGCATGGTTTTCTAATCATCTCAGAGAGGCATTACATCTGATAACATAATCTATAGTTTCTTGCCTAACGCTTCCTATGCATGAGCACACAACCCCAAAACGCGGTTTGACTGATCCATTGATTCTTGGAGATCAAGTAAAATTCCAGAAAATTAGAAAACAAATAGCAAAAATCATTAATAAACAGATGAATTTGGAGTATTTAAAAATAAAAGGGTCATATATATATAGCTGCTCTGTACTTCTGTATAAGTGCTTATGTGCCATCTTGGTTATAAATGCAGAAAAGTGAATGTGGTTACTGATTGCTAAGAGATCACTTTATCATGACTCACTAGAAAATCACACCTGGCCACTGGCAGAGCATCCTAATGAGCAGCACCTGAGTAAGTAATACTGCATATCAGTTCTTACATGTAAAAACAAATGCAAAGGAACTTTTCATTTGCAATACCAATAATGGAACCAAAGAGTAAAAAATGTCCCCAAGGAAAGAAAATGAAATCCGAACTTCAGATAACTGGTATAATGAAATAATCACATGATCTAGAGATGGATATCAATTTTTCTCATTCTTTCAAGAATAAACCATACAAGATTTTGCAATATATCTGACACAAGGACTTATTGATTGCTTGCCTGCATGAGGCTTTGTCCTATGTTATTTATTTATTTTTACTTTCAAGATTACTTATCTTCAGTTTCACAGATCAGGACATTGAGGCAGGTTGAGAATGGTAGTTTTAACCTATTTCTCTATATTTTTATACTATTCCTTTCAAGTGGTGGAGTGTAATTCCCCTGCAGCATGGGCTGGACTTGGTAACGTGCTTCTAGTGAAGAGAACATGTTAGAAGCGTAGTGTGTGGCAAGACTGTGTCATAGAAGGCATTTATGCTTCTTTCTTGACCTTTCTCTCAGACCATTTGCTCTGAGGGAAGCCAGATACCGTGGCACGAACACATTCAAGTTGTGCTGTGAACGGAGAGGCACTGAGGTCTCCACCCAGCAGACAGCAAGGAACAGAGACCTCCTGACAACATCCGGGCGTGTGAGATTAGAAGTGAATCTTCCAGCCCCACTCAAAACTTCAGATGATTGCAGCTATAGCTGACCCACAGAAAACGTGAGATAATAAATGTCTGTTGCTATAAACTAAGGATTTTGGGGGTAATTTCTTACACAGCAAAAGACATGGTGAGTTAATTGACTTGTCTAAGTGGAGGATATGAGAATTAAAATCAGAAAATCCAACTCTCCACAGCCAAGCTCTGCGTGTGGAAGGTCACTAATAAAAAGCATTACTTGTGAGATATGACCAGGTGCCGAGAACCTTCCTCAACCCAACAATAGCCCCATGCAGGCAATAATATTGCTTCGTTTTACTCAGGCTCAGACAGGTTTCTTTACTTGTCAACACCACCATACCACCCAAGTGAAGAAAGCAAATAATATTAGGGATTAAATTAGGACTATACAAATTGGCAAAATTAGGAAGAGTATAGACTTGATATTGTAATTTTATATCGCTGCTACCTAACTATAGGAAAACTTTGTAAACTGGATTAAGACAAAGCTTGAAATCATTTTATAGCATAATTATTATAAATGCGGTAGAATTGTGGATGATAATAATACTGTCTAAGCAAAGAGGATAAAATAAGAAATCAATGTGCACATATGTACCAGATGAGAGACTGATGGTGAAATGTCACCTTTTTCGACATAGTCTTGTCGTAGACCAGCCAATTTTTTTCTTTAAAGGGCCTGATAGCAAATATTTTAGGCTCTGTGAGACATTGGGCTCTCTTGTAACTACCCAACTCAGCTGGCATAGTGTATACGCAGTAATAAACCATAATGAATGGCTGTGCTTTGCTCTAATGAAGGTATGTTTACAAAAATAGGCGGTGGGCTGCATTTGGCCCTTGGGACATGGTAGTCCAGTTAAATTTTATCAAAATATGAAGAGTTTGGTATCAAAGAAACAACAGATATCTCTGTGGTGTATTTTAGTTTGTAGATTACTTTAACATAAATTATTGGATCCCTGGTCTTATACAATGCTGATCATAAATGGAAATTGGAGCATATAGAAAGAATAACAAAAATTACCAGCAGATTCAGTTATACTGCCTGAACACAAATGAAAACACAAATCATTACTGAGATATTCTAGGTAAAGAGAGGGGGGTGGAAAGAGAGAGAAAGGGAAAGAGTAGGAGTGGTGGGGAAGAAAGAGTGAGTGAAAGAGAGAGAGAGGGAACAAAGCAGGCTAGATACTGAAGGTTTAACACAGAGAAGATTGTCAAGACAAGGCAAAAGTCACTCAAAGTGCAAAAAATATAGTGGAAAGAGGATGTTAGCTATTTTTTCTACTTTAACAAAGTGGACTGATATATAACCATTAAAAATAATATATATAAAGAAAGCAGAATAGGTAATAGAGAGGAATGCATTCCTTTGGTTTGAATAAATTGCGGAATATTTTATAAGCATTTGGTACATTACGGTAGATACAAGAATGTAAGAGAATTCAGTCTGTTAGAAAGTATACATATGTTCAGTGGAATGAAAAATGGCTGCAGTAGAGAAATTAATATTGAACAGACCTGATCAACATGAATAAATCGATATCCTTACAAGTTTTCATATATAAATTATATTTATACCTATGGTAGGTGAGTGCAGCCAAGGGAAAATAAAAGATTAATCTGATCAACAACAGAACGTTTACTGCCTTTTCATCTTCATCTTTGGTATGTTCTTCAACTCTGGTCATGATGCTGCTTACTCCTCTGTATCAGGTTCAAAAATGAACAGAAATTAATAGTTATATTAATGAAATTACTTTGTCAGTATGTTTATCTGCTTTTCTCCCATCTTAATAGGAAGATAAAATCTATTAAAACCATGGAATGTAGAAAAGACAGAAAAATATTATATTTTTATATGACCTCTGTATTTTTCTTGTACTTTTTTTATATGATCGTTGTATTTTTGTTGTACTTTTTTTTACTTAGCAAAATGATACTTTGACATGTGGCCTGTACTGACGAGATAAGTGTGCATGCAAGTATTATTGGATGACCTTCGCTTCTACATGTGATGGAACCTCACTTAAAATTTGCATATGCAACTTTGTCACCAGCCGTCTGAATCCTGAAACCAAACCGAGGTATAAGGGAATGAGTTCAGCGACAGCAGGGACTATAAGGTATTCAATTTTGCATCAACAACTTTTGCACAGTTGCCTGGTGTATAGTAGACCCTCAATAAAGTTGTGTTAAATAAATAATAATTGTCAAAAAAGGAAAAATTCCAGTTTTTCAAATTTATTCAAATCATATTTTTGACATACTGAAAAAAGTTTTGGTTGGTCTGTGGAAGCTTTGTGAAACGCAATGATAACTATGGGTGTTGAATCCCAAACAAAGAACATATGTGCTCACAATGAATTGAAATAATAGTGCCCTGAAAAAAAGTCTACCTTCTGTCCAGAAGTTGTGACCATCTGTTTGATCATAATTGTTAAAGAAAAAAAGTGATTTTTGAGGTTTTCTTGATAATACTTAACAATATTGTAAGGTTTTGGTATTATGTGCAAGAGTGTAGTGAATTCAGAGCTTCTTTTTACCACATTAGTGCTCTTACTAAGTTAATTTCATGTGAACAGTGTGGTCGAATAAAGTGATTTGAATAAAACAAGAAAAATGGTGTGTTACTGAAGTGCTAGTATGGACAAGCTGCATAGTTTAGGTTAAAAGAAAACACCAAGAATTTCACCAATGAGTAAATAAAGCAGAACCAGTGTGGATTACTAAATCCAAGCATAGTATTTTTCATATGCTTATTACCTTCAGACAATGAAATACAATATATAGCTGATTCCATTTTAATTAGTTTTTTACTTTTTAGGTCATCAAAAACTTTTTAAATCATCAAAACAAGCATGATGTTATATATTTCAGGTTTAGAGTTTTAAAAGAAATGCAAATTTTACTCATAAAATTGAAGAACGAACTGAATTCTTAGTTACATCAAATTATAGAAAATAAACTATATTCATTCTCACCACGATTAAGAGTACATCATTTTATTGTACGCTTATATATTTTTTTAGTAGTTCAAATTTCAGACCTACTTTCGTAAATTAGAAAAGGGAATTAAGGTAAATTACAGTATGCCTTCAAAAAAACATAGCACACTAATATCAAAGAATGAATTATGCAAACAAACACAACGATGCAACTCACAATTCTGTTTTGTGAATAAGTGAAGCACAAAAGCATATGTATTGTACCTCTCTGATACTTTCATTTAAGAAGAGACAAACAAATTGTTGATACAAATCAGAATAGTTACCTGAGATGTGGGGACATGGGGGAGCAGAGATTCAGGGTTTGGGTAGGCATTAATTGGATGGCACATGAAGGAATTTTGGGGTGATCAAAACTTATGTCTTGAACAATTTGTATACCTAAGATTAATGTACTTTCAATAAGTCAATGAAAAATCTTAATGAAATTACTCAATACATAGTAAGCACTACAGTAGCATTTCTTGACGGAACAGGAATATGCTTAAACATTTTCTTTATAATAAAATAAATAATCATCAAGATGGCAACATTTCCCCTAGAAACAGCCAAACAAAAGAAAAGATTCAACTCTGTTGGTACTCTAGAAGACAGTCAAGACTGGAGAATGACTCTATCAATGCTGTATTAAGGGGGGAATAAACACCTTACAATAAGTAGGAGCATACCATAGGCAGTCTTGCCTGTCACAACCCCTGCCTCAGGCTCAGATCCAGATGGTTGAAAATGTCAACCAGTGGAGACATTCTGGCCTAGGCACCTCCTGATGTGGTCACTGACTGCAGAACCACCCATGGCAGCAGCTTGGAGTCCCGCACACATTCAGGCATGGGGCACTGAGGTTACACAGACCCACGATGGGTCTGCAGTGCCTACACATATGCATTCAAAGCAGCACCCTGGAAACCAAAGGGACACATGGCAGAACTTCTGGCAAGCTGTGCACAGAATTGGGCCAGAATTGCTCATAAATTGAAATAAAATTGTGTGTTTTTCAACACTGACCCCACCTGGCTTTGCAGGCTGTGATCCCCTAAAGTGGAAGTTACCAGACAGAGAAAAAACACATGGAAAGGGGAAATGGAGCATCTCTATGGCAGTGTAGACTCAGGACGGATAACTAGAGTGAAAGGTCCAGAGCATGATAGAGTAGTTTAAAAAATACCAGCTCCCAGAGAGGAATATTTGTAAAAATAAAGAGAAAAGTCCAGGACTTCCAGAGAGGGAACAGAGGAAAGGAAATCCTCTCTTGGAGAGGAAATAATCACACATAATAGGCAAATCTTGAAAGTTTCTGCACACACCCAGGGTAAGAAGCAAATGCAGAAAGCTTGAGAAAAAACAATTAGCCAAGGGCTGCTCGACGTGTTCAACATAAACTGGACCAAGCATTGAAGAAGAGCCTTATAACACTGCCAATTTACAATAAACTCTTATGCAAGATGAAAAAACTGATATCCAAAGTTTGCACATCAAAATAATAAAGTACCCAGACATCAACAAAAGATCACAAATCAAACAAAGAAACAGGAAAGATGGCTCATTCAAGAACACAAATTAAGCAAGAGAGGAAGCAAAACATTGGAACAATTAGTCATAGGCATCCAATCAAATATTTAAAATCAGCTTAATGAGCTAAATGAAAATATAGTTATAGAACTAAAGGGTATCAAAAAGATCATGCATGAACAAAAACAAGAATTAGAAGGTTTAAAAAGAAACATAACAAAATTTACTGTAATGAAAAATATAATAATGGAAATTAAAAATACCCTATGCATGGGTAGCTCAGTGGTTAGAATGCTCGCCTTTCATGCGGGAGACCCAGGTTTGATTCCCAGACCATGCACCTCCCCCTCAAAAAAATACTCTAGAAGCATCTGACAGCAGACTTGAACAGGTAGAAGGAAGAATTAGCAAACTAAAAAATAGGACAAGTATAATCATACAATCTGAAGAGCAGATGGAGAAATTAATGAAAAAAGTCCACAGAGCCTATGGGCCTTATGGGGACACTCAAGCATACCAACATATGCATGGGGGGGGGGGGGCTGAAGGAGAAAACGAAAAAGAATAAGAACACATATTTGGGGAATAAGGGCTGAAAATTCCCTAAATCTGTCAAAAGACTTGAATATGCATGATCAAGAAGTGCAGCAAATTCCAAATGAGATAAACCCTAATAGACCTACTCCAAGACATATATTAATCAAAACGTTAAATGCCAAACGTAAAGAGAGCAATCTGACAGCTGCAAGAGAAAAGTGATTTATCACAAACAACGATCCTCAATAAGACTAAGTGTCACTTTCTCATGAGAAACTATGGCTGCAAGAAGGCAGTAGGAAACATATTTAAGGTACTAAAGGGAAAAAACGCCAACCAACAGTTCAATATCAGGCAAAACCATGCTTCAAAAATGAGTATGAGGTAGACCACTATGGCTCAGCAGGCAGAGTTCTCGCTTGCTGTAGACCTGGGTTCAATTCCTGGTGCCTGCCCATGAAAAAAAATTCTATGAGTTTAAGACATTTACAGATAAACAAAAAACTGAAAGAAATCATCATTAAGAGACTTGCCTACAAGAAATGCTAGAGGGAGTTTTCAGGTTGAAAGGAAAAACATGAGATAGTAGCATGGAGCAAAATAAAGAATGAAGATCTCCAGTACAGGTAACTAAATGGGTAAATGCAAACCCAGTAATATGGTGTCCTCAGTATGTAGCAGTAGTCTTAATTCTTATAAGGTTTAGAATAAAATTGAAAATAATGCTCATATTTCTTTGTTATGGACACACAAAGTGTAAAGAAGTACTGTGTGGCAAAAACAACATAAAGTGGAGAAACAGAGGTTATAAGAGCAGGGACTATGTTTGTTTTGTAGTTAAGTTGTTATCATTTTCAAACTGATAGATTATAGGCATAGACTGCTTAATATAAAACACAAGGTAAACACAAAGATAGTGTTTAAATATATATACAGAAATGGAAATGAGAAAGAAAATAATCTGTCATGTTATAAACTATCAACTATACATAAAAGAAGGCTGCAGTAAAGGAAAAGAAGGACAAAAGGATATAAGAAACAAGAACCAAAACGGCTTAATTCCAGCATTACCAGCAATTATACTGAATGTTATAAATTAAACTCAAAGACCCATATTGGCAGAATGGATTTAAGAAGCACAATCCAGCTATGTGTTGTTTGCAAGAAGCTCACCTTAGATTCAAAGAGACAAATAGGTTGAAAATGAAAGGATGGGGAAATTATTCCATGACAATTTTAACCAAAAAGTGAATTGAGACAACTAATTTAAATATTGTGCAAAATAGACTTTATGTCAAAAATTGTCTTGAGAAAAGAAGGACATTATATATTTTTAAAAAGATCCACCAAGAAGGTAGAAGAATCATAAACATATACGCACTTAATCTCAGTACCCCAAATTAAATGGGGTAAAAGCTGACAAAACTGAAGGGAGAAATCGACACCTCCTCAATAATGGCTGGAGATTTCTATATATCACTTTCCTCAATAGACTGAATACCTTGACAGAAGCTCCATATGGAAATGGAGAACTTGAGCAATATCATCAATGCACTAGACCTGACACAAATATACAGAACACTGCACCCAGGAACAACAGAATGCACATTCTTCCTAAGTGCACACTGATTATTCCCCAGGATATATCACATATTAGGTCACAAAACAAGTCCCAATCAATTAAAAAATTATATATATATATATAGAAATTTCTGCAAAACAACATCTTCTCTGAATACAATGGAAAGGAACTACAAATCAATAATAGAGGGAGAGTTGGAAAATATACAAAGATATGGAACTTAAACAACCCACTCTTAAATGACCAATGAACTAAAGAAAAATTCACAAAGAAAAATCATGAGATATCTTGACATGATGAGGACAAAACTCAACATAGCAAAGCTAGTGCTTAGAGAAGGCAATGCTCAGAGGGCAGTTTACAGCTGTAAATGCTTACATTAGAAGAGAAGAAAGATCAGCACAACTAGAGCAGAAAAACGAGAGCCAAGTAATACCAGAGTCAGCAGAAGGAGAGATATATCAAAGATTAGAGTGGTGATAAACGATAGAATAAAAACAATATAGAGGATCAATGAAGACAAAAGTTGATTTTTTGAAATGATCAATATTTGATCAAAATATAAAATGATATTTTGCTAGACTGGTAAAGGGAAAAAGTGAGTAGATTCAAATAATTAAAATGAATAATTAAATGGGGAGTATTATTGCTGACCCCACAGAAATAACAAGGATTATAATAAGATGCTACAAACAACTATAGGCCAATAAATTAGATAAATTGGATGAAATGGACAAATTCCTGGAAACACACAAAGTATTTGACTCAAGAAGAAATAGAATATCTCAATGGAGAAATAACAGTAATGAGATTTCATCGGCAATCAAAAACCACCCAAAAGGAAAAGCCCAGGACCAGATGGCTCCAATGGTGAATTGTACCAAACATTCTAAAATCAATGCTTCTCAAACACTTCCAAAAAATGGAAGAGGAGGTAATACATTCCAATTCATTCTGTGAGGTTGGTAACACGCTAATACCAAAGCCAGATGAAGACATCACAAGAAAAATATCTATATACTAATATTCCTCATGAATGTAGCAGCAGTAATCCTCAACAAAACACTAACAAACTGAATCCAACAGCACATTAAAATAATTATACACCACATTCAAGTGGGATTAGCACCAGATGTGCAAGGGTAGTTCAACATAAAATCAATTAATGTAATAACTACATTGATAAGACCAAAGGAAATAAATCACATCATCACCTCAATTGATGCAGAGAATGCATTTGACAAAATCTAACACCCTTTCTTGATAAAAACACTTATAAAGCAAGTAATAGAAGGAAACTTCCTAAACATGTTAAGAGTCATATAAGAAAAAGTCACAGCCAGCGTCATACTCAATGGTGAAAGAATAAATTCTTTCCCATTATGATCACTGACAAGACAAGTATGCAAACTGACCCCACAGTAATGTTAGCCAGGGCAATTGGGAAAGATAAAGAAAAGTAAAAAAGCACCCAAATTGTAAAGGAAATAAAACTGTCCCTATTTATAGATGACATACTATAAATAGAAAATCTGAAAAGTCCACAAAAATCTACTAGAGCTAATAAATGAATTTAGCAATGTGGCAAGGTAGAAGATCAACATGCAAACATCAGTAGTGTTTCTATACACTAGTAATGAACAATCCAAAGGGTAAATCAAGAAAAAAATCCATTTCTCATAGCAGTTAAAATAATCAACTGTCTAGGAATAAACATAAGCAAGAATGTATAGGATCCATACATGGAAACCTACAAAACACTGCTGAGTAATTATAAAGACAAACAAATGAAAGAACATCCTATGTTCATGGATTGGAAGAGTGAATATTATAAAAATATCATGTCTACTTAAAGCTATTTACAGATTTATTGCAATTTCAATTAAAAATCCCCACAGCCCTGTTTGTAGTAATGGAACAGGCAATCATCAAATTCTTATGGTAGAATAAGAGGTCTCTAATAGTAGAAACATCTTGAAAAAGAAGAATAAAGAAGGAGGCCTGACGTTTTCTGATTTTAAAACTTATTATGATGCCACAATAATCAAATTAGCTCGGTATTAGTGCAAGGACAGACACATAGACCAATGAAATAGAATTGAGAGTTTGAAAATACACCCTCACAGCTACGACCAGTTGTTTTCTACAAGGTACGCTTGGTGGAGAGAGAATAAACTCTGGAATAAATGGTGCTGCAAGAACTAAATAACTATACAAGAGGGAATAATCCCCAGGATAAATGGTGTTGGGAGGACTAAGTAACTATACAAAAAATTAAGGTGAAACCCTACCTCACACCATATAAAAATTAATTCAAAATTAAACAAAGTCTTAAGTATAAGAACCCAAATAAACAAAAAGAAAAATTCCTAGAAGAAAACATAAGGAAATAGCTTCAGGATCTTATGATAGGCAATGGGTTTCTTTTATATTGTATAAAATTTTAGTGGACTGATTATGCAAACGCATCATTTTGTTTGTTTGTTTTGGTTGCAAATGGACACACAACACATTCTGTACTAAGGCATGGTATGTGACAAGAATGCTACACATAGTTGTGCTGGCTATGTATTGTGCAAACATTAAGCACCACTCTCATCATAGGTGAATGAGCCCCCAATGAGCTGTCCATTGCACCACCCCAAATATACATATATATATATATATACATACATGATTACATACATGCTTGCATACATGCATATACAGAATAGTCTCATCAAAATATATATAATTCCCAAAATGAACCAGATAGGCTTTTAATATCAAACTCTGTCTTCTCATATTTAAAATGACTTCATATTGTAAAAATACATGAAAAATTCTTAGGACTGTCGTATAATCAGTTTTCACAAAGGATCATCAAGTTGCTAGAATAAAATACTTTTATTCTCTAAAATCATAACCCTCATATGGGTTTCCTACACATATTGCAGTGGGATTGTGTGTGCAATATGAATATTAATCTAACTCTATAAAATCTCATGTGATTCCTTAACATAGTGCAAAGGTAATTATGGCTTTTAAATACACATCTAGAACTAGATAATTATAGAGAACTGATGCTGAATAGGCACATATATTCAATTTTTAAGTTAATGTAATGGAGCCATTGAATCTTATTCAGAAAGGTTTATTGGGAATTAATTAAGCAATTAAGAACTACTTAGGAAAACCACAATGTGCATTGAAATTTTCTGTTTTGTGGGAACATCAAAAGTTACAATTGTCCATAAATTAGTGAACAGAAGCTGTCACAGTTCAAAAAGAAATGTTAAGACAACATGATTAAGAGTAGCTTCATTTTGGGGATAGATGCAGGCTGAGATTTGAATAATGGGTTTTAGTGAAATAGCAGACAAATAAGTGAGACAAATGGCATTATCAAAGGCATGACGGTTTGGAGGAGCAAGGCATACTTGAAAAGAGTTTGGGTGTTTATGCTGAGAAGAAATGAAAAGTATGGGTAGAAAATAAGAATTGAGCTGGAAGATCCTTCATTCCCAGCTAACGAAATCTCACTATCCTGTAGGCAGCATGGTGCTATTGATTCTGAAATTAAAGGAAAACACAATGAAAGTTAAAGTTCAATCCATAAAACTTCTATTGGGATATGTAGAATGAGGTTAAATGTTGCTAAAGATCAGCCAATTAATTAATCACTAACCTTATCTATTAAGCATATTTTACATATCATGAAAGTGGACTTAGCATTCAAGAGAACGAAAACCACCCCTAGTAAAACAGCAGCAACAAAATGTCCCTACAATCACTTCCACTCCAGAAACGATCTTTCCTGTTCTTATTAAACTTCAGACCATTACATAGACCTTTTTTCCTTTTTTTTTTAACGAAAAATAATAGCTAGGTATCTCACTATTTGGGTTTTACTCACCTTGTCATCTCATTAAGGAAAAGTTATCACAGAAAGCATATTATTAAAATACTCTTTCAAGCCTTCTCCACAATTACAAGAAGAGTGATACTGTTTGTTATATGTATTTGCACTTATGAAATGTATACTTTCATACAAAGACTTGTTTCTCAAATTCATTCTGTAAATTGAAAATAGTAAGGAAAAACTATTTCATTGCTGACTCATGTATTGCCTTGAAATTTTAATGAGGAAGTTAAATGAGAGGGCAGGAAGAAGTGGTGGAAGCAAATAGGTCAAACAGGATGAAGAAAAAAAAGAGTAACACAAATGTAGTTTAGATGGATTGGAAATTTATAGAAATGGAGGAAATCATATTCAGCAATAAACTCAGCAACATAAGTGTAAAGAGGGAAAAAGGAGAATATTAAAAGTAAATATTCATATGCTAGAATTAAAATCACAAATGACATGGAGAAAGCCTTTTCTAAACCACTTAAACTACATGTGCAAAGTATATATTTTTGGAACGACATAAGATAGTCTTGGAGTGCATGGAACTCAAAATATGACATTATTTTAGATTGAAATGATACATATTAAAAGAGTTAAAAATATCTTGGTAACTACTAAAGGCAGAATAAAGATATTGACAGTTTTATAAGTTGAGAATCAAGGGCACTGAGCCACATTTTCAGAAGGGCTGCTTTTCTCTTGAAACCTGCTCTTTTTTTTCCAGGCTACACCCTACCACCTGGATAGTATCAAGTTTAACCCTGAACAATAAGTACAATGTGGGTTTAATTAGAAAGTAAAAGAAAATCCTTCATTCTTAGATACTACTTCTTACTTTGATATTTTTCTAACAAGTGGACTTTAGAGTGAGCCTTGAGCAGAGTGAAATCGAGAAAGCAAATATAAAATTTTCATGTTTAATAGGAGAAGAAGCATTAGATAGAAACAATTCACTGTCTGGTAATTTGAATATGTTAGCGGATTTTGGGAAAGGAGTCGTGGAGGTGAGCTGTTTTACAAATGAACTACAAATCCCATTTAAAGCACCCATTTTACCAATAGGTAGTCTGAAGAAATTGATCAGTATCTGCGTGAAACCCAATAGATGGGTGGAATGATGCATGAGTACACATTTGCCTTTGGGATCTAAGACCCGCATGATAGCCACAGCCCAACTTGCTCTAAGATTGAAGATAATCACACAGAGTCCTCACCAAATGCCTGGTGATTTGCAACTTTAATCCATACCGAAGAGAGAGACAAAGAATTGATGACTTGGAAGTCTGCCTGTGTGGAGCCTTTCCATTGGTTGGCTTCTCTCTGGTGTCTTCTAAGTTCTCAAATTATTATAGTATCTCAATAGATATAATTAGGTAGGTAAAATAAATTCTACAACTTCACTGAGTATAGTGATTTAAGAATTTACTTTTAAATTCTTTGATTTTTTTAATCGCTTCCTTTGGGATTTTAGGTCCTTCCTTCTGTAATTGATGGTTTTCCCCATATGGCTGCCAATGTTTGGTTCTTTATTCAGTTTATAGAATATATTGCCAATGAGTTGGTTTGGCTTTCCTTTGTTGATGGGTCTGGACTTTTTCCATTCATGGGAGGTAATTTTGGGAACTCTTAAGTGTGCAGGTGTAGACAGAGCACGTTTGCTTTCGGTCTTCCCTAGCGGGGAAAGCCATTGGCAGCAACATGGGTCTAAAGCGGGAAAAAGAATATTAAAAGTAAATATTCATACAGTAGAAATAAAACCACAAAAGACATGGAAAAAAGTCACCCCTTTCTAAATCACTTAAAGTACATGTGCAAAATAGATTTTCAGAGCAACATCAACTAGATTTTAAGTGTTATCAGCCTGTAGGGTCCTCAGATGCCAGAGAAAGAAGGATTTCAAATCAGAGAACAAGCATCATCAGAGCTGTCCTGAGCAATGCGGACTGTGTTCACCCCCTTTGCGCCTGGATGCTATGACTATACAGAAGCTCGTGATGCAGTGGCAGCCTTTTGGGCCTTTTCTATATAACACATCAGTCCAGAATTGCCATCCTAGCCGCACCCCCTTGGACACAGACCCCTCCAATTGTGCTGAGATTACATTCTCAAGATCAGCTTCTGTTCCAACATAGTTTCTAGAGTGTGAACTATCACTGGGCATTGTAGACTCAAGGAAACACAGAAGAACCAACACGTCTCTTTTATTTGGAAGATTCCTCTTTTTCATTGTCTCTCGCTTTTACTCTATTCACATGCACAAACATGTACAAATGGTATGTTATATGTGTGGGTAGTGTGGTGCTTATATTAATATAAAGAACATGCATAGATTTGTGTTTCGTTTTTTCCAAAAAGTTATTTTCTACTCTCTCTGTCTCTCTCTGTCTCTTCCTTTCTCACACACACACATACACATAAACTTATTCATGCACATATGAGCAAAATTTTCGGTATGGAAAACATGATTGGAAAATTTCAGGAAAACAGAATTGCTAGGGTTATATATAGTTTGTTTCTCCCCAAATTGTACCAATTCATACTTCTGGCAATAAAGATTATTACAAAATATTTTAATGTTTGTCAACACAGTGAATAAAAATCAATATCTAATTTTTTTAAATATTTCTGTTTACTAATGAGGTTAAGTTTCTTTTCAGGTGTTAACATTTACATTGATTTTATGTTTCATTCACAGGCAGTGCTTATTTTTCCAGTAGTTCAGTTGTGTTTTTAAAACGATCTCCATGAGCACTTTATGTTCCATAGATTTAAATCGTTTATAATATATTATTTTTGTTTCGTAATTGCTTGAAGCTCCTTTTTTAATATTTTATATGCTAAGTTGCACCACAAGTAAATTTACAATTAATCATGATGTCTGTCAATTCCTTTGCAACTATTACACGTTGTGTCCTTTTTGAAAGGTGTTTCTCCTTCCAAAATTATAAAATGAGGGAATCCTGTGCTTCTTACCTTTGATTTTATTTCTGAAGTGACTCCATTTTTTAATAGACTTCATCTTTTAGAGCATGTTCGGTTTACAGAAAAATATTCAAAAATTACAAAGTCCCATGTTCCTCTCACCCTCATTCCTCTTTCCCAGCACACAGCTTCCCTTTCGTTAGTATTTTGCATTAGTGTGGTACACTTGGTAGAGTTTATAAATGATATCGATAAATAGTTCAAGTTTCACTCTTGATATTGTACAGTTCTATGGGTTTTGACAAATGCACAATATCATGTCATTATATTACCACCATTTCCATGTCACTCAGAAGAGTTACAGCGCACTACAAAATACCCTGTGTTTCCCCCATCCTCTTGAACTCCCTATTTACTGAACTTTGCATTGTCTCTATAATTTAGCTTTTTCCAGAATGTCTGATGGTTGGAATCATGCAATATGCAGCTTTTTCAAATTGGCCTCTTTCACATGGCAATATGCTGTTAAGGTCCTGCTATGTCTTTATGTGATTGAGAGCTCATTTTACCATTTAATGATACTGTATTGTAGTATGTACCCCAATTTGTTTATCCATTCAGCTATTGTAGGATATCTTTCTTGTTTCTAACTTTGGGCAATTATGAATAAAACTGCTATAAACTTTGAAATGCAAATTTTGTGGGAATGTAAGGTTTCAACTCACTTGGGTAAATACCTAGGAATGCAATTGCTACATAGTTTGGGAAGCTTATATTTAGCTATGGAAGCAACTGCCAGATTGTCCTACAAAGTGGCTATACCATTTTCCATTCCTACCATCAATGAATGAAAGCCCTGTTTCTTGAAATCTTTGTTAGCATTTGGTGTTTTCAGTGTTTGGATTTCAGCCATCCTACTAGGTGTGTAGTAGTATCTCATTGCTTTAACTCGCAGGTCCCTAGTAATGAACAATGTTGATTATTTTTTCATATGCTTATTTGTTATCTGTCTTTTTTGATGAGATATTTGCCCTGATCTTTTGCTTATTTTTTTCTAACTGGATTGTTTTGTTTTGTTTTTCTTGTTATTGAGTCTTAAAAGCTCTTTGTATATTTTGGATACCAGTCCTTTATCAGATATGTGCTTTGTAAATATGTACTTTCAGTGTGTGGCTTATCTTTTCAATCTCATTACACTGCTTTTCATAAAACAGAAGATTTTCATTTCAACGAAGACCAACATCATTCTTTTTTCTTTCATGGATATTGCTTCTATTGTTTCATCAAAAAATTGTTGTCAAATCCAAGGTCATTTATATTTTTCCTATATCATCATCTAGAAATGGTACAACTTTGTGTTTTACATTTAGGTGTACGATCCGTTTTGAGTTAATTTTTGTAGAAGGTGTAAGGGTCAATGTCTAGATTCAGCTTTTTTTGCATGTAGATGTAGAGTTATCCAGCACCATCTGTGGAAAAGACTATCCCTTCTCCCTGTTACTGATAGTCCCTTACTCATAAAGCTGTTCTCTCCCTTTCTAATGAGTCTAATCTTGCTTTTTAAAAAGCTGTGCCTTCATTCATCTTATTTCATTAAAAACGTACTTTAAAATTTTAAAGATCCTATGAATAAAGCAAAATCCACTAATGTGGGATAGGGGTCACCCTTCTCAGCATAGTATTTTTGTTTTCTTGTTGCTGTTTTTTTTAAATACTTTATCTTAAAGAAATTGTAATGATTCCATCAGTTCAATGCTTACCATCTCTCTTACCATTTCTCCAAGAGCTATAATTAGGTCCCAGCAAGTCCTAAAGCATAAATACAGTCTGATCTACTAAGAGGTGAATTATATTTCAAAAGAATTTGTTTTTTATTGATTTACATTAACAGAAATATAAATATTGGAGGATATGTTTGGGAATGAATTCCAATCTGTTAAACTGTGTTGAAAATAATATGAGATTGGGACAGATTTATTATCAGGAGCGCACCTATCAGATTGGAACTTCTGAATCTGATGTGCTGATTCGAGCAAATGGAAATGGTTCTGAGAGTTTCTTAGGTTGTTTCTCTGACACTGCTAGGAAACTGTGACCTACGTTAAATAAAATCGAGGTGCCAAGGATTCCTGGTTTAATATAGTGAAAAGAATTCAAAGACTTAGTAAGATTGGAATGTTGGAATACTTTTATCAAGTTAAAGGTCTTATATAAGATGCATTTTGTGATGAATACACATCATATAAATCTCTCATTTTTTGATGTTCAAGAACAAGATAATTGCTGTTATTGTTTCTAGTTTTTATATCTTTAGCCCTTACTATTTTTCACCTTTGAATGATATGGCTGAACTGCAAAAAACAAATGGTGTCCAAATAAAAGAAGATATGGGTTCTAATTTGACAAAAAGGAATATGTATCATACTTGTCTAACAAATAGATAAAATATCGAAATGATTCCTAAGTAAGCTGCAGAACAGTAAGTCTCAAGGTGGGCACTGCTGCATTTCAGATTGGATTGATAACTCTTCTTCCGCATCCTTCCTCTTCCAGCAGCAGTATCCTAGAATTTGAGTGTGGGTTTGATACTGCTAAACTCAATTGATCCAAAAATTGTGGTTTGCTTGTGCCAAAATAGACCAAAGTCATGGCACTATAACTTGTATGTCACTAAATATAAATGCAGTTTTCGGACCTCATCTGACTTCACTCAGTGAACTTCAAACATGCAGATCTGATCATGTCACCTCCAAGTCATCCTCTTTTCCTAGAGCTCAAGATCCTTAAAATGATACCAAAGCATGTGTGGACTCTCTTTGCCTAAACTTGAGATACCATCTTGTTATGTTTCCTCTTCTTGCTCTCTGCCCTTCAACCAAATGACTTTCTTTCCCTTTCTGGAGAACATCTGCTTCTTTCTCATCACAGAGGAGCCTTTGCAACTGTATTCTCTGTCTGAACTTCTCTGTTCTTCACTTTCCTTTGGCCAATTGCTTCTTAAATTATTGTCAGATCATATTTCAAGCATTACTTGTTCAATTTAACTTTCCTTAACCATGAAAGAAAGATATCTTTGTTCTCTTCATCATAGAACCTTCTTTTATGGCATTTAGGCATTTTCATCATTTTATAATTATATTTTATTTATTAATTTTATATTATTTAAGACATGTATCCTTGGATATTTATTACCGTGATTATTTGACCAAAATACATACTATTTTTTGTAGTTAAGAACCTCAGTTCAACAGAGATTCGACTCAACTCCTATAGAGTTTATAATGCCATTTCTTTCTCTTGCTCTCTGCCATGCTCTTGGCATATAGTATGTCCTTAATAAATATTTGATAAATATTTGGGCAAGTGCATGACCTAGGATATACCCAGATGACTTAATAAGGATGAAATGTCACATTTTACTTTTGCTTATGGTGCTGACACTTTGAATCATGGAATGGGTATTTATGTTTTAAAATAACCTGAAGAGAATCAGAAGAACAGTAAACATTTCGTTATGTTTCATTTGTCTCATCAGGTAGATGTAAATATATTATTATGGAGACTATATTTCAAGAGGACATTATCTTTTTTTTTTTTTTTTTAACATGGGCAGGCACCAGGAATTGAACCCGGGTCTACTGAGCCACCGTGGCCCGCCCGAAGAGGACATTATTTTTTTGTGATTTGATAATTTTACTATTTTGGTAAGTAGTAAATATTATGATATAAAATCTTAGTATAAGTGTAGAATGAGAGTCATTTAGTCTAATTAAAATGCATTAAAATGTACTTACTAATTTGTAAGCATTCTTTGATATTAAATATATTTCCACTCTGTAACTGTTTCCCCAATTTGTTTTCCTGTTCTAGTTTTAGAAATTGCACTTCCTCAAGTTTCTCTACACACAAAGCTCACCGCCCAGAGATGACACGAACTCCCAACCATCCTTTGGGCAATGTGTGGCCGTAAGACTCTGCCTGGACCACAGAGATGGGAGTAGAAGACATGCTTGCACCTCCAAGCTCATTCCTTTGAAAAAGAAGTTACTTGGCATGGACCTGTCCTCCCATCCTTCCAGCTGGCTGGGAAATGGGAACAACTGCAACCAGAGCTTTGGCCCCACCCGAAGACTGAAATTCCTGTTTGTAGTGGCAGAAGCGCACCACTAGATGGAATCTCCAGGGGCTTCCTTCCAACCGTGGTCTCCTTACCACTGGGCTTTTCGATAATAAGACTCACTTATATTTCACACTTAACAAAGTCATTGCATTTCTTTAGATACCAGTAGTTTATAATAACCCCTAACTAAAACAGTCATACATGTTGAAAATAGTTGTGAGCTTTTCTTTCAAAATTGATTTGTGGAATGTTTTACTTTGTGGAAGCTACATGGTCAGAGCCAAATTTTTGTCAGAAATCCTGACTGAAAGAAATGCAAGCTAAAATATCAAACTGAAACTTTTTGCAACCTAATTGGAAGAGGTTAAAAAGAAAAGTGATTCTCTGTATTGTAGAAAAGTGGATTCTAAACTATTACTGGTAATGTAAATTAGCAAAAAAAAAAAAAAGTTACCAGATGTAAATATGTAATTTCACGTCGAAATTTAAATGCACACACTGATTACCCAAGTAATTCTAAGAAGGAATTCTGCAGAAATACCTACCAGAATTACATAAACTAAAAATACATGTTTTCATTGCAGAAAATTTATAATAATATTACAAAAGGGAATGTGTTAAAAGAATTGCATATATAACATAAATATAATATTGTAGAAATACAGACACGATGGCTATGACCTGGTTACCAAAGAGTAAATATAACATATATCCCACTTGCGTAAAAAATATTCAGTGCATGCATGAGTACACAATACTCGGAAAGATATACAGCAAAATATGCTGACAGTTTGTTCTCTGTGGGCTATTTATTATTTGTTATGCTTGTTTTTCCACTTTTTCCATTCATTGATTTATTCACTCATTCATTCCATTCATATATTTGCTGAGAATTATTGATCTGTGGCTCCTAAAATCCGTCAAGCATATAGTAGCATTAATTTAAGGCATTTTATTATAAATTCCTGAATAAAACATGCCTATAAATCCTATACGCATTGTGTCAAGAGGGCTGTGGTTATAGGGGAAAACTTGATTGTTGAATGAATTACTTTAATCAGATACATATATAGATTATGTATCTGGTTACATTTTTTTGTTTTCCTTATCAATATCCTATACCTGTAATGTACTTTATTCCTGATTGATGTGTTGAGAAAAGTTTATTAATGCTATTTTCTGTTTCTTTTTTCCTCCTTCTTATAAGCAAAAATGCTAGGAACCAATGCCTGTTGTACATCCTCAGCCCAAAGTGGTTGGGCTTATGATCAATTTTCTGTTTTGAGTTCCTGTTCCATTTATGGTTTCCAGGCAGATGAGTCTTGTTTTCTGAAATGGTTTTGTCATTTCCCGTTTTACGTTGTACCTATCCGTGATCCATGTCAGGGGCTTAAGAGGAGAAACAATCTCTGTGTTTACAGAGCCATTTTAGCTAAATTTCCTCCTTCATAATTTTCTGTATACTATCACCTTTGCAAAACGATGACATATAACTTTATAATCAGAAAAATAAAAATAATGTATGCAGTGTTCCCTATACATAAAGGAATTATCAAATATTTGCTAAACTTACTATAGAGGATTCTTAACAAAGGCGAGGACATATGCCCCATAGCCGGTCAAGGTCAGTTCTATGGGCGTGAAATCGGTGCAGTCTTAGTTGGGCCCACTGCTTAATCTAATTCTCTGCCTTTCCCACAATAAATTTTTTAATAATTTTTGAAGGAGGGCCCTGCATTTTCCTATTGCCTTAGGCCCAGCTAATTAAGAGTTTGGCCCTGTTGCAAAGTGTCAGCATTCCAAGGCAAATGCAGCTTTCGCTGGTCTTCAGGAACCTGGCTTGTTAGCTACTCAGAAAGTTATTATAATGCAATCCATGTGATAGCTCTGAGAGAGTATGAGAGGAAAGACTCTCCTACGGGTGATTGGAGAAATAAAAAAGTATGTCATATGTGAAGGTGTTTGGAAGTTGAATTAAGTATTTATTTAGACTAATATTATCTTATTACAAAAAATAGGAGCAATTTCTTTCCATGGTTTGTTTTGTCTCAAAAATTTTTGCTGTGAGTTGTTCGAAGATTACATATATTTCAAATATTTTATATTAAATGATCTTTCTATGGTATTAGCAGAATAATGGCTACGGCTTGCTGTCATTCAGGTTGTATTAATTATGTACATGGACCAAAAATAATTAGTGCTGGAATTTAAAAAAATTGAAAGTGGTACAGAAAACAAAAATTTATTTTTATGTTTCCCACGCACATTGAAATAATTGGTTAGTCTCAACAAGTTAAAATCAAAATCCAACAAACTTAAGGATCTATTTATATAATGAATTATATTTGTTATAAGTTATTCCCCGGTATTATTACTTTTGAGGTTCTGTATCTCTATTAATTTTCTAGAATTAGTGTTTTTTGTACTTCAGATGTATTGGCACAAGTGGATATATAGAGATGTGTATTTTGTCTTATAACGATTTCAGGCTGATTCAATTCTCTTTCTTTAGTTTGTATCTCTTGTGAAATTATTTTGGACTTTAATTATATCCCAGCAGTTTGGACAAGAATAAATTAATTCTCGGATCTTGGCTTCCTTAGAAATTTACGTCTTTTATTTAAATGTTGAATGAAGTTCAAGCTTTGTATTCTTCTGTGTATGGTTTAATTTTTCAGAGAAGAATTCAATTCGAAATGAGTGCACTCTTCTATTTGTTCCTTGAACACTTAATTTTTACATTTATTGTTTTATTTGAAACACCTATATAGAGTTTATGTTTAAACTAAAATTTCAAAACTCTATGAACATGTTCTAAGCTCTTGTTTTGATTTTTATTATCCTTTTAAAAAGCTTAGGCATAGATACTTGTACTATAATTAGTAAAAGTGTGTATTGATTCAAACAGAACTCTTAAAAGATTTTAGCAATAGAAACTTTCTTTTCATGTAAATGTTAGACCACTTCTTGCTAGATCTGCATGATGTATTCACCTCAAGAAAAAAGTAAAAGAAAAAAATCAGCTCATGAGTGAATTATGTTTATGCAGAATGTTGAACACATTGTTTAAACTAAAGTTGTTACGTTGAACCCGTTAGGAAATTCCGTTTTAGTTCATCATTACTGTGGTTTAGTAGTGTGGTTCTTATTGTGTTTTTCCATCACTGGAGGTCAGACTCCGGAGTAGTGGAGACGAGCAGCCGCCCCCTCCCCCCGCCCCCAGCCCTTGAGAAGCAGTGTTTGACATGATTCTTTGCATTTTCAGACAAAGCGAAGGATGCTTATGAGGTGGATAGAATTTGAGGAATTAATCTTGCCATTTGTTGCCAATTTCATTTCTTTTTTCTTTTCTTTTCTTTTCTTATGAGCCCAGGGCTTTTCCTCCGGCTCCTGCAGCCTCAGACGTGTCACTCATAGCTTTTGGGGGAAATTATTAAAGCCAAATGATTGGGAACAGGGGTGAAACTTTTATTTGTCAAATTACCAAAGGTAATTCAATAGTGAAAAAGAAAATTAAGTACGTAATCCTCTCTTTCTCTCTTTACTTGCTCACAGAATAGGTTACGTTGGAAGGAAGGGCGCCTGCTACGAGGACTGGGCTCCCGGGAGATTCTCCATCTGTAGGAAGTGCCTGATGAGCTCTGTCTCAGTGAGTTCAGTCCGTGCACTCCCCAAAGACCCGGGTGCCCCGAGAGCCACCTGGTGGAGGCGAGTGCGCACTACACGCTTTCCGTGTGCTGTCGACTCATTCTATAGGAGTTGACATTCTCCTGCCCACGTGGGTAGGGGGGCCCCGCAGAGCTGATACGCTGCCGTGCCCTGAGCTTGTTCTCAGCCCCCACAAAATTCCCCTTTAGGTGGGTATCCCTCCATAGATGTCCCAAGTCGATGAAACGTTCCCAAATGAAATGTGAAGTCTCATACGACTAGATACCCAGAGGGGTGTTTGTGGCATGGAAAACTGAGATGGCCTCCGTTGGCTAGGGAAGAATTAGGCAAAACAAAATGTGGACCGCTCATGTAGCTTGAACGTGGTAAAACTCACACCACTCTTACTTATCCCTTTCGAATGTTCCAAAGCGTAAGTGGAACCAATCACAAGAAATCTGGTATAGTGGTCACACCAGAGTAGAACTGGATTATCCAGTATTACTGTCCTGAGTAGGGGAAATTATGTGGTGCCACTGCAGAGTTGAAGCTGCAATTTATTTGCAGTGCTTCATATCATTATTGCCTTCTTCAGTTTTACAATAACACACGCCAGGGACCCTGAAAATGATAGGCAGATACGCCACATGGAAGCCAAGAAACTGGTCAGTAATCACTTGTGAAACAATGACAGGGAAATCGTATGTGTGTGGAATATTAGAATGCTGGGAGGTCTTGAGTATTGAATGGAGTCAAAGCCAAAGAAATATTACTATTCTGTGATTCCAAGTTCCACTGAAATGCTGTCCCTCAATAGATTATGAAAGGTCACTGCAAAACAGCTGTTTTTCATCTGACTTTGCTTAATAGACTATAAATTGAAGCATAGCTATTTGTCACAGAAAATACAAGACAAATGTGTTTTCCCTTCCCATTGAATTCCTCCAAACCAAAGAACACACTTACATCATTTGTGTATGTATTATAGGTCTTAACATTGCAAAAAAAATTAAACATATGCTACAGGTGATGATTATTTGGAATGCAGATTGCCTCAAATGATATATCCTAAGAAGTATCAGAAGTATCTAATCTCGTACTAATGCTTTTGCATGTTTGAGGCTTCTCCAAAGATTCTGTCTGAAAGAAAGCGTTCTAAAACCATCCCCATTTCTTCACTTATGATTCACCTGCTCATAATTACCAATATGATATAGATTGCAACTTGTTTCTGCAAACTTTTGACAAGCCTTTGGTTTTGGAAATTTACAAGAAAGATCTTGCTCTGTAAGGATTGAAAACGATGAGGTAGTGAGGAGAACTCTTCAACATCAGCGCGTACACGCACTCAGACACACAAGTGTACACGTGTGCAAAGACACACTTCCCACTGAGACCAAGTTCTGCTTGTGGCCATGTGGTCAGCATTTCCTTTTTCTACATGGCAAACACCATGCAGATTACTTGGAAGATTCTAATTTCAGAAGAATGAAGGATATTCTTGTGACTCCTCTGTCTGCTGATCCCTTAGAATTTCACTTGTACTTCTGGAGGCAAATGAACAAGTCTGTGAAGTCTTTGAGAACGCCATTGTTTTTCACCAACTCAAAATAGGCTGCTATGAACATAGGACTTGAGAGCTTGAGTTTTGTACTAAAATCTTGGTTTAAATGCTGAATCTGAATTTTTGGCTGATTAACCATGGACAGACATGGAAGTCTTCTAGGCCTTGATGCTTGTGCCTGGAGATGTCTCAAGATAATCACACCAGCCTCACCACATCCTTGGGAGGACTTAATGAAGTAATGCATAGAAAGAGATTAACACAATCTTGTAGTAAGTGCTCAATAAATCATTAGTAGCATTATCACTGTGAATTATGAATAAATGCAACAATTTTAATGTCAGGATAAGTTACACCTAAGAGGAATACAAATTTTGAGCAGATGTTTCTTTAATGTAGTAAAGTAATGTTTGTTCTTTTTCACCTCTCCTTTTTTTCCTTTCTTTTCATTCCACTGTTACTCAGAGTTAATATTTGTCTTTAGATTTATAATAATTAGTTTAGTTTTGCCAATCATTTTATTAGGGATGTTATGGGTTTACAAAACAATCATGCATAAAATATGAGTCGCATGTACCAACCCCCAGCAACACCTTGCATCTGCGTGGTACATCTGTTATACTGGATGGCAGCACATTTTTATAACTGTACTGTTGATAAATCCCATGGTGTAACTTAGGGTTCATGTAGTTCCATGGATTATTTGAGTTTCATTTTGCTTCTGTTTATACAATCTGACATTTTCCTTTTTAATCATAGTCAGAGATCTACTTCAGTGCTGTGATTGCATTTGCAACATTGTGCTGCCAGCACCACTATCCTTTACCAAAATAGGAACACTGTACATTTTAAATTTTAACTTTCCACCGCGTCCCCTAGTAACCTATATTCTAGATTCTGACTCTACGAGTTTGTTTACTCTAATTGTTTCAAGACAGTGATATCATACAATATTTGTGCTTTTGTGTCTGCTGAATTTCACTCAACAGGATGTTTTCGAGGTTGATCCGTGCTGTTGCATGTATCAGGAAGCTATTTTTAAACTTTAGCAAAATACTTCGGTTTTTGGAGCAGAATTTCTGTAATATTGATTTAGAGGCTGTTTTAGAGTTCAATATTTTTAGTCATACGAAGGGTAAAGCCTTGCTGGAGTGTTAAAATCTTCATTAGTTGTTTTTTAAATGTTACAAGATTAAATACTGCTCAACTACAAGTAAGCCAATTATATAATTATACATTTTCTCTCTGTCTTCTCTGAGTATTAGAGGGTGATTTTTTGTGCACATTGTCATTTTGCTTTCATAACAAAGTCCTTTGAGGAACGAAAGTTTTATATTTTGTTGATGTTCCATGAAATCGAACTCATCTAGTAGAAGCTAAACTTGATTCATTCATTCACTCCACAAATATACATTAAATGCTTATGTGTTGTATCAGCTAGGGTTTTCTAGAGAAACAGAATCAGTAGGAAATATCTATAAACCTAAAATTTATAAAAGTGTCTCACATAACCATGGGAATATAGAGTCCAAAGTCTGTAGGGCAGGCTGTGAGCTGGCAGCTCCAATGAAGGTCCTCAATGAACTCTCAGGAGAGGTTGGCTGAAGCAGAAAGAGTGGTTGTCCCTTCTGAATTCTCCTTAAAAGCCTTCTGGTGATTAGATTAAGTATCGCTATTGATGGAGACACTCCCTTAGCTGAGCTGTGGATAGAGTCAATGTGGTCATGATTTAAGTCCGTGAAGTGTCCTCATAGCAACAGACAGGTCTGCACTTGCCCAACCAGTGAACCGGGCACCACCACCTGGCCAGGTTGACACATGAACCTGCCCATGACATGTGTTATATATAATTCAATATATTACCCTAGTAGTTAGTTTCACACTAAAGGTTGTTCAATGTTTTCATTTCATTTGTTTAGTTTCTGTTTTATTTTGTGCATGCAAACACACACAAATAAAGGAAATATTTCAAAAGCTTGCTCCATTCCATTCTATAATCTCTGCAGTGTGCCTGCATGACAATGATTTGTTTGGCAGTGTATGTGAAAATTGAAGCAGGTTCACCAAATTCTAAAATGTTGTGTGCTCACAGGGCTTTAAAATAGTCACTGCACCTAAACATCATGCTATTTCTTCTTTTCCATTGCTTGCCACATGTAACCTACAGGAAAAAATAGAAGCCGCAGTCACCAGTGGAAGCAGTGATAGGATTGCACAGCCTATGAATGTCAGTTCATTTGGCAGTGTTCAGCTCCTCTTTCCTATTCTGTTTGAAACTCCAGCCAAACTCTTGAGCCGATTATATATAGAAATGTAATATCATGTTTGTTTTTAAGGCAATCAATGCATTTGAAGCCAAGTTTTGCAATGAGATTCTAACATGATCCGAAGATGAATGGCAGCTCTCAGAGTAGGATGGAATGGATCGATGCTCTTGAAAGTTATTAATCAGTGGCTTCATAGTGAGTACATAAAACTTCCATTCATGTTTCATCCTTCCCTGCCATTACTCACTGCTCTAGTACTAAGTTCTGTTGCCTTTGAAAGGGAAAGGGAAGTACACAATGAAGTATAGGGATTAATATTTATAGAATGTGATTATATGCCAGGAACTACAGTAGATACTTTATCCACATTATGCTGGATAAGTTTTTAAAGATTTTAGTGACAGAAAAGAAATAACTAGACTCATTATATCCCCACTGACAGGCATTAAGCTGTAACCATTGTTTGTCCATTTGTTAAAGATTTTTTTCTTTTTTGCTCTATTTTGCTTTGTAGAAATGGAGTTATAAATATCTCTACAGCAAAAGCTTTGTACACATCCTCAGGAATAATTCCCAAAGTTTTAATTAGTGAGTCCAGGGTATGGGTACTTTTATGGTTTTGAAAAAATTGAAGGTCTTGAATGACCCAACAATAAAGTGTGAGGACATCATATCTTAATATTGAATAGATCATGTCTTTCAATCCTTACCAATTCAAGTGGTATCTAATTTCAGTGGCACATTTGTGCAACTTAGTGCACACATGTGTACACCTGCTTGGGTGGTATAATTTATAAAACAGCACAAATGTAAGAAAAATTTATGTCATAAGCTTACAAGTGGCTATTGAAATAAAGACCAGCCGCCATGGTTCAAAAACTTACAGAGACTCGGATCAAATGCCTTTAAGGGAGTACATTTAATCAGCGCTAACCAATTTTTCTATTATAAAGCTTGTAAAGAAAATCTCAAACTCCAGATGTTATGGTTTTTAAATGTTAACAGCTGATTAACTTAAAGCAACAAAAGCATCGTCTCAAACACAACACGATGGTAGACCCTGTACAAGAGGGGGGCAGCTGGTGGTGACATCTTTATAAAGAATGGATGAGAAAATCGGAACCAACAAAAGAGACTGAGAATGTGCAAATGTAGTGATCCCAAACGGTTAATATACTTCCTTATCCACAACCAAGCAGTGATAAGCTGTGGGATAATAGATCCTTCTGCTTGGAAAGGGCTTTAAATACTAAACAGTCTGTGTTGATATTAGTCACAACATTTAAAGTCTTTCCCTTCCTACTGTTCATTCTTCATCAAGTAGGATTTATTATGCTCTCATGTGCATAAGTTGCATTGCTGGTTGTTCCACTAGCAAATGGAATAGTTAGTTCATCTTTTTTCAGAAGTATTTATCATTTGCAGTTTTGCATTTTTTTGTAATTCCAACATAATATGGCAGGAACATGTTCATTTCTATTTTTTTAACTTTAAGATGTTTTTTTCTGTGTTTCTTTCTTTAAATAGCACTGCAATATATTCTTGTTGGATTGTTTTCTTGATAAAATTTTGCAAATGTTCCAACTAGAACAGAAGGTAGTTGCCAGGACCTGTGTAGCATGAAATGACAGAAGCACATTTATTTTTTGAGGGATTTATTGGATGGAAGTCAAACACCATATTGACTTGGCTTTAACAAGTTTTCTCTTACACACCCTATAAGGTATTTTACTTTCTTGGCAAATATGAAGTGCTAAGTCCTCTCTCTTGAGATTGAGGCATATGCTGCCCAAGCTGAAGGATGAACATGATAACATAACAAATATTTTTTTCTATCATGACTACTGTGATCTAAATCCAATAGACAGCTAGAACTTTTTAAATATTTCAGTAAAAATAATTACATTTAAATTAACTTAAAATATGCTCAATGAAATTTTTTTTGTTTTAACTCAAACTACAGTAGTCTGAGCAATTTCTTCAAGTTATATTTTGCTTTATTCTTCTCTATGGAAAGAAACTTGGAAAACCCAATGTCCTATGGATTTCCAGGAGAATGACAAAGTTGAATTCAATTTGTGAAGGATAATATTATCTCAAGAACTGCATCAATATATCAGGCCCTCATTAGTAATTTTCTCATAACATAATCCCCAACTTTACAATTATCACTATCTTCTGTATCTTTCCTTATAAAATTTAATGAAGTCTGCAAAAAAATATGAATGCCTCATAGTCTTAATTTATTTAGTTATTTGAATCATTGAAATAAGTCCCTTTGAATTATGTGTTCAAGAAAAGTATATAATTTGTGAAAATTTTTCCTATGCAAATATTTCAATTAAGATCAACAAAGTTGGGTAGTCTTCTATGTTCACCTATCAGCTAAAAAGTCTATTCTTTCACCCCATGCTTTGAGGCACATAAAATTCATATTTGTAGTACAGAAAAGCGAATAATTTCTATGTTTTATAGATTGATTGGGTCCCCTTAAATGGAAGAATCGAAAGATGGTGAACAAATGCCAACATTCAGAGGACAAATCAAAAGCTCAAGGAATATATGATGTAAAGGCCACACATAGTTATTTTTATGCTTCTTTTTCCTTCTTAATGGTCAGTTGGGCTGTTAGCACAAAGTGCATTTGTCTTTGATTGTCCCTTGATTTTCACTTATTTCCTACTTTCTGTTTCTTTCTCATTACATTCCTAATATTTAATTTTCCCTAACCTTGGGCATACAGACGATGGGTCAGGTAAATGTAGAAAGGAATTGAAATTAACAAAGAGAGGTTCACATTTTTGAGTGCATGTTATATGTCATTAAGTATGATAGGCAGTTTACTAGAATCACCTCCAATCTTTACACCGACTTATAAAAATGAGACTAGTGTAATATATATGTTTATAGTAAGTATTTCATAAAATCAAGTAAATATATTGTTAGATATTAAGCATTAGCACCATGTTACAAACCAAAGCTCATAGAGTAATACTTCTTGAGCACATGTAGCAGTCTGGAAATTTAACTGATGATTTCTCTGATACCAGTCTTTTAAACAGCACACAATTCAATTTAAATATTATTTCCCAACTCACATAAATTATCATCATTGAAAAGCTTTGTGGTATACTGAATCATCTCCCCATAAAAACATCTTCAATTACTAACGCATGGCCTTGTGGCTGTGGACTCATTTGTAAACAGGATATTTAAAAATCCAATTAAGAGGAGGCCAAATGTAATCAGATTGGGCCTTAACTCAATATGACTGGAGTCCTTATATGGAGTAGAAATCTAGACAGAGGCACAGAGACTGAACAAGAGAAGTAGAGCCAGGAGACAAGGGGTAGACAGAAGGAGACAGACAGTCATGTGACAGAGGGAGAGACTGAGTCATAGGTCACCAGCAGCCATGACCAGATCACAGCAGATCTGGGAAAGCGTGGCCTTCTGACACTTTGATTGTGTACGTCTAGTCTTCCATATTGTGAGACACTGAATTCCTGTTGTTTAAGCCACTTTGTGATATGTGTTATAACAGCCATGGCAAACGAATATATACATAAACAAAAGAAATCATAAAGGCCCAACAAATAAATGTTGCATTTCGTTTTTATCAATAGAATGGGAAATTGCATGTCAATTTTATTTATTGACTTGATCTTTGAACTTAAATCACAGACCATAAAAACTAATATGAAAAATTGATTGTTTTTCCTTTAAACCAATTAATCTTAAGTCAATGATACTGCTGACCTAGCGGCTATTTCATTATCAATCCTTACTGAAGCCTCCCTACTGTCTTATGTCGGAATTGGAAAGAGAGGGTCTCACAGGGAGAAACTCCAGATGACCACTCACAAAGTCAATGCTCAAGGCTGCAGTGGTCACTCAAAGTTCAGAATTGCTTGTTTTCAGTGCTTTGGGGAGAATGGGTATTTTTTTATGGCTGTGAATCCAGGTGCCTCTGTTCCTCCTCATCATACTCTACAGAGACATTCCCTAAAGATTGTTCTGGGTCATGATCTCTGTACTGGAGAGGGGTTTGCAAGTCTCTGACACTCAGGGACCCATACATCCCTCTTCTTCCCTTTACCAGGGAAAATCTACCATTTCCTTCTTAGCCCTCTAGATTTCCAACGTTAGCTGATTCACAAAGGTAGCGAGAAAGCTTTCAGAAACTGTGATCGTCTGTACCATCACTGCTATTTTTATTCACTTAGGCCGGTATCAAAACTGAGATTTGTGAGTTTTAAGTTCCACTAATGATTTCTTGTTTGGCTGCATTGCCCAGGAATCATTCCTGTGCCTGGGTCTTCCACATGGAAAGCGAGCATTTTACTCCGAACTGCTCCACTAGAGATTTTCATAAGCAGTCAAGGGTGAGAACCTTTTCACTTTCCCTCCCAGGATCTGGCATTTTCTGTTTAAGGAATTCAGGCTCTGTCAAAAGAGAGGGAGAGCCTGTAATTCCAAGTTATTTCCTTTTGAGCAAAAAGTTCTGAAGGACTGAAAAAAAAAGATAAACTGTTCAATGTACGGGAAAGGAGTCCAGCATGGATTCTCCTTCACCATGTGTGTTAATAGACCAATGGTATCATGAGGTCAAACATGCTTTACCTATGGAGATATCACATGGAGGCAAGAAGCGTTTGGAAGCCTCACTGGTCACCAATGGCATGTTTCCAACACGGGTCAATATCACTTGAATAGGACGGGCCATGGTGGCTCAGTGGCAGAATTCTTGCCTGCTCTGCTGGAGACCCAGGGTCGATTCCTGGAACTTGCCCATGTAAAAAAAAAAAAAAGAATTACTTGAATACAAGAGATGAGAATATATTAAAGAATCATTTTTATGAACCATGATCACCAAAAAATCAGACATTTTCTCTAACCTCCTTTTATGTCTTCCACCTGCAAGTCTGCAAATGTATGACTATCCCTTAATAAGAAGGAAAGGAGCTTTCCTTTCAGTAGAGTCACCCCTTCATCCTGGTAGTAAGCTTCCTTGCTGGTGGTTCTTGCTTTAAGTGTAATATATGTTCTGTCTTTGAACACAAAATTTTGTATCTGCACTGTTTATTAAAACATTGCCTTTAAATCTTGAAATAAGAATGTAAGGCAGACTCAGTAATTTGATATTCAAATAATTTATTGGAAAATTCAACTAACTTATTAGAAGAGCGATTGGAAGTATAGCAGTTGAGATATTACCTTCAGCCTTTTTCTATTACTAGAAGAGCCACGGCTCCATTCATTCATCCATTCAGCTATCATGTTTAATGAATATCTGCAGTACGCCAGGCACTTTGTCTGTTGTTGCTCTCTTAGTCACAGGATTAGAAAACACATAGAAACGAAACTATTTTAAATATTTGCATGTGTGTGGTGGTAGATAGATACAATGATTGTATTTATATGTAAATATATATGAGTAATGTCTTTAAAAAGCCAAAGAAAACATGAAACATACTTTTGGTGTGAGTGGCAGGCTGCCTTAAAAGGCTGTACTTGGAAGAAACAATATAATCCCGAAGTGAACATGTAGTCTTACCTGTTCATTCTCCAATGTTACCGTCCCCATAAACATCACGAGTCTGAATACTTCAGTGTATCACATATTGTTTCTTCTTTGCCACTTCCCCCACTGTGGCGATTACTTTTATGGGTCAGTATGGCGAGTGTACTGTCCAGTTGTTTGGTCAAGCACTTGTGCGTTACTGTGAAGATATTTGTGAGCTTAGATTTGTATCTGTGAGCAGCTGATTACAACTATGGTCAACCAAGGAAATTGCTCTCAGCAATGTGGGGAGTCTCCTCATCTGATTGATTGGAGCTCTTAAAAGCTGGAGCTGAGGATTTAGAGGTCAGAAAAGGAATTAAGACACAATATCAGGGTTGGTTCTTGATGAAATTTCCAGCCAGCCCATTTCCCCTGGGGAATCTAAACTAAGGTCTTTGGCATTATCTGAGTTTCCAGTTTGCAGCCTGCTCTCCGGAGTATGGACCTGTCAGCGCACCCTGGTCTCAGGAACCAATTCTGTATTATATATACTATTAGTTCTGAGTTCTCTGGAGAACTCACACTAATACATATACTTGATCTATCTCCATAACCTAGATACCTTTCAAATATCTTTCAAATATTTGGTAAATTTCTCAGGGATGAAACAACTTCTTTCAATCCTTTTATTCTAAGCCACCATCATCTCAGAATAATTAATATCAAATTATTCTTTACAGGTGGAGTCTTGTGTCATCTCATTCCATTCGCTTTATTACATTAGAGCGATTATTAAAGAGGCACATTGGTAATGTCATCCTAAATTTACGTCTCAAATCCCCTGGTTGCTCTTAGGTAAGTTTTCTAAATATATCTAAATATGAGTCAGATGCCTGGATGCTTTGCTACTGCCTACTCATTCAAACTTCCTTAGCGTCATTCTCTAACCTGAAGTCAAGAATTTTTCAGTCCCTCAAGTATTCTGAACATTTACGAGAGTGTATTTCCACCTGCACGGCCGTCAGCAGGGGTACACTTTACCTCACCCTTCCAGAGCCACCACCACCTCTTTCACCTTGTCCCGCAGGTTTTCTCATTTCTGTGACAAGCGTTCCTCCCAGATGCCAGCGGGCCTTCTGGCCTATCCTTTTAGGGAGCTCAATCCTTCTTTATCACAATTAATTGTATATGTGTATTTTTGTTTGTTTGTTTAATGTGTGTCTTTCCACCTTTCTGTTCTCTGTTTTAAGATCCAGAAGGGCGGAACCATCTAATTTACATCAGCAGCCCCAGTGCTTAGAGTGTTTAACATATATTAGATATTAATAAATACTTAATAAGGGTGAATGAAATAATAAATTGCCATTTTGAACAATTTGATATTTAGGGACTGAGATTCCTAGTTGATCTATTTATATACAACTTGAAAGGAGCTAAGAGGAATAGTAAAGATGAAATCCAAATTTGGGATATTCCTAGTGTTTATGTTTTGTTTCAAAAATAATCGTAGAATGCATTATAGATGATTTTTTAATCAATTTTGAAATTTTTTTACTACATTATTATTTGGCATATCACGCATTATGCATCAAATAAGGCAAGTTTAAATTCCTTTTACCTGGTTTTAAGCAATATTGTTATTTGATTAATTGTAATTATCAAGCTATGCTTTCCACTTATTTTTCTGTCTTTCAAGTCAAAAGACATATTTTGGTATACCTGGTGGGTATTTTCAAAATGGAAAAAAATAAAGGACATCTTGAAGTTTTAAATCACAATATATACTGCCTTGGTTTAAATAACTCACGAAAATCCCACACTATTCAGTTATACAGATCCACAGAGGATGGGAATGAGGAAATTAAAATTGGGGAAAATTACAGATGAAGAGTTACAGCTCATAAGCTCATATGTGTCCGGATGGTAAAGGTCAAGAACTGTGCTGAAGAGGGAGCTGAACTGCCAGGTATCGAGGTATTCATTCACACAGCCAGGCAAAATGAGAGTAGCAATTAGGCTTTTAATCACTTGCTGTGATAATAGAAGTGAAAGGCTAGAAAGAGGATTCTAGCTCCTACAATGTCCGCTTTTTTCCCCCAAGGAATGGCACCTGGGTGAGTCAGGTCAGCAACAGATGGGAAGTTCCTCTCACTGCCTGGGGGGCCCCCAACAAAAGGCCCCTGCTGGGTTACCCCTGAAGGCAGCCAAGTGAGAGAGAAGGGCATGCAGGAATGGGGGCAGAAAAACCCAGAGTGCTGAATCATAGTGAGACCACAAATGGAGACCTTTGGGCAGGGAATGCAGATGTGAAAGGGCACTCCTGGACAGCTGGCTGAGCCCTGGGTTGCAGCTCTTTTAGAGACTGCAGGGCATGGGCTGGGTGTGGGGAGCAGCTTTGCCCACGAGGCCTTCCAGGCACAGCTTTTGTATCTGCCTAGGATGGAGACTGAAACAGCCCACAGAGGACGTGGGCCTGGAGCTGACTCCTCAGTTGACAGTTCAAATAAGTTACTTATTTCTCACTTTTCCAAAAGCAGTGTGCCTAGTTCCCTGGCAGATGATACCACTATGTGATATTATTGAAACTGAGAAAGAGGGAATGCCTACCACCAAGCGTGTAAAATAGACCTGCATCATTTAACTAAGTATTGTATAACCGCCAATGAAGTGCCATTTGAACATTTTTATAGCCTATTCATACATTCTCCCTCCATCCTTTCTATCAGCAAAGAAGTCCCTTCATGCTTATTCTTCCTGCTGCCCTTAGCCGCCTGAACCAGAGGACCTCCTCAAGCTCTCCTACCAGAGCTGTTGACCTTAGTGCGGTCAGTGCGGCCGGGCAGAGTTGGGGTTGATGTGCGGCCTCTGGAGCCTAGTGGACTGGTCCTACTAACTATAGAAATAAATTCTGAGCCCCCCAAAATGCAGCGGTCAGCTTTATGGCCTTAGGTTCAGAGTGCAAATATTTATAACATTAAAACTAGACTCAGTTCGATTCCTGGTGCCTGAACATGCTAAAAAAAAAAAAAAATTAAACAAAATGCTCAGAAACTAAAAAATCTACCACCCTTGGACAGGACGATGGCGGCTCAACAGGCAGAGTTCTCCCCTGCCATGCCAGAAACCCTGGTTCAATTCCCGGTGCCTGACCATGCAAAAAATAAAAAATAAAAATACTACCCTCAATGCCACCCATTTATGAGGAAGACTAGACTATGACCTGACATCACTTGAACAATTTGAAAATTTGAAGCACCAAACGTATAAGGCTACACAATCTGAGGCCTATTTTCCTTGGCACTTCTTTAAACATAGCCAATTGTGCATGCACACACACGCAGATAATGAGAGAATTTTGAGCTACCTCAATATTCTGACAGAGGTATTTTGGGCAATATTTGTCAACATTCATATTTTGTCTTCATGTAGGATAATGTTATTTAAGATTTTTCATCTTGTATTTCTCAACATGCAGGGAGTAAGTTTCTGATTTTAGCGTGCATTAGTCCTTTTTCTTGTAAAACTATGGTTAATATGGTTAATGAATAATGAAGAAGAAAAGATTAAATTAATTTGCAATAGCCATAAGTGCCTCACTGAACTAATACCATGGTTACAACTGCATTCATCTTTGTTTCATTCTTATAAAGTATAATGTTGTATTAATATTAAATTATTGTATCTTATATAATCATATTTCACATATAACTGTAGAGAAAGAAGTAAATGCATTTTTAAATTATTTGAACCATACAGTAAAATATATGAAAACTGCATAGTGAGCATAATTTTTAAAAGGCCCAAATTTTTGGAGCAACTGTGTTATATGATTTTATTAAAGAATTTCTTATAAATTATGTTAGCAATATACAGCAAAAAATTACCTATCATTGTGCAGCAGATGAGACGTGTTTTTCTTGATATAGGCCCTTACTCAGAAATTTGGGAATGCACTCCCTGACTCCTGATGTCTCTACTATTTGTAGAGTCGAGAAAACACAAAGCACAAAGCTTTGCCAATGACAAGATAACAGTTCAATGTGAGAGGCTTATCATAGCTAATGCACAATATTCAAGGTCATTCTAGGTTCAGTTTAGAGAGCTAGTCAGTATAGATGTATGTCAAATGAATGGCTAAATATGTGTCTGAAATTATTAAAGCCAAGAGGGAAAGGTCTATGT
This sequence comes from Tamandua tetradactyla, assembly GCF_023851605.1. Classification (NCBI taxonomy): domain Eukaryota; kingdom Metazoa; phylum Chordata; class Mammalia; order Pilosa; family Myrmecophagidae; genus Tamandua; species Tamandua tetradactyla. The sequence continues at coordinate 42,226,349 of NC_135348.1, read as the reverse complement.
CAAGAATAAGCAAAAGGACTTTGGTTGTCTGATTATAGAAAGTCGCTCTAATTATCTGAAAGCTAAAGAGAAACTGAAAGCTTTATCCCAAGAACTCCATTGCTTTCCAGTGGCTGTCTCTTTCTTCCCACTCTGGTTTTTAAAGCTTTTTTTTTTTTTTGCATGGGCAGGTACCAGGAACCGAACTGGGTTCATCATGGCAGGCGAGAACTCTGCCTACTGAGCCACCGTGGCCCACCCCCACCCCCTACTCTGTGGTTTTTAAAGGGCCTGTCAGAGCTAATATCAAAAATGTATTTAGAGTTCTAATGATCTTGAAATGAAGAAAAACCTTCAAAAATTAGCAGCAAAATTGACTTCATTATGAAACAAGATTCTTAAAAAAAAAAAAATCAGAAGATTCTATGAACAACTATGCAGCAACAAACTAGACAACTTAATTCAAATAGACCAATTCCTAAAAACACACAAACAAGCTATACTGATGAGAAGAAATAGAAGATTTCAACAGAACAATCACAAGTAAAGATATTCAACTAGTCATCAAAAATCTTTTTACAAAGAAAAGCCAAGGGCCAGAGGGCTTCATAGGGGAATTTCAGCAAACATTCAAAAAGAACTAACACCAATTCTGTTCAAACATTTCCAAAAACTGAGGAAAAAGGAACAGTAGCTAAGTCATTTTATGAAACAAACACCATTCTAGTATGAAAACCAGGTAAATATGCTTTAAGAAAGGAAAACTACAGCTCAATCTCCCTAATGAATATAGGTGAATTCTCAATGAAATACTAGCAGGTTGAATCCAATGACAGATTAAAAGAGTTATACACCACAATCAAGTGGGGTTTATACCAAGAATGCAAGGAGGGTTCAACACAAGAAAATCAATCAATGTCATACAGCACATTAACAAGTTGAAAGGGAAAAATCACATGATCATGTTGACTGATGCTACAAAACCATTTGACAAAATTCAGCATTCTTTTCTGATGGAAACACTTCAAAAGGTAAGAATCAAAGGTAAGTTCCTCAATATGATAAAGGGCATGTATGAAAAGCCCATAGTCAGCATGGTGCACCACGGTGAGAGATGAAAACTTTCCATCTAAGATCGTCAACAAAACAAGGATGCCCTCTGTCACCTCTATTATTCAACATTGAGCAATCAGGCAGAAAAAAGAAATAAAGCATCCAAATTAGAAAAAAGAAGAAGTAAAACTTTCATTATTTGAAGATGATGTGATACTATACTTTGAAAATTCTGAGAAACCTACAACAAAGTTACTGAGCTAATAAATTCAGCAAGATGGTGAGATATAAGATTAATGTGCAAAAATCAGTAACATTTCTATACACAAGCAATAACTCAATTGAGGATTGAATTAAGGAAAAAGATTCCATCCAAAATAGCAACTAAAAGAATCAAGTATCTAGGAATAAAATTAACTAGGAATGTAAAGGACCGCTATACAGAAAACTACGTAACATTGCTAAAAAATATCAAAGAAGATCTAAATGGGTTGAAAGACATTTTCTACTCAAGGGTAGGAAGGCTAAATGTAGTTAAGATGTCAACTCTACCCAAATTGATCTACAAACTCAATGCATTACCAACCAAAATTCCAACAACCTACTCTGAAGACTTGGAAAAACTACTTACTAAATTCATTAGGGAGGAAAAGAAAACTTGAATAGCTAAAAACCACCTAAAGAATGAAAAACAAAGTGCAAAGGTTAACACTTCCTGATTTCAAAGCTTCTTATAAAGCCAGAGTGGTCAAAACAGCATATTTCCATAAACATAGAAGTGTTACCAATGGAATCAAATCAAGAGCACAGAAATAGTCCACCAAAGCTATGGTCAACTGGTCTTTGATAAGGGCCCCAAATCCACTGAACTGGGACAAATAGTCTTTTCGATACATAAGCATGGGAGAACTGGATATCAGTAGCCAAAAGGATGAAACAAGACATTTAACTTATACCCTATACAACAATGAACCCAAAGTGGATCAAAGACCTGAATAAAGAACCAACATCGTAAAATCTCCTAGAAAATATAGAGAAACATCTTCAAGACCTAGTAATAGGTGGTAGCTTCCTATACTTTATACTCAAAGTATAAAACATGATTGAAAAAAAAGAAAAAGATAAGTGGGAACTCCTTGAAATCAATGCTTTTAAGCCTCAAAATACTTTGTCAAAAAAGCAAAGCAGCAGCCAACTCAATGGGGGAAAATATGTGGAAATCATTTATCAGTCAAAGGTTTGATATCCTTATACATAAAGAAATCATGTAACTCAACAACAAAAGACCAAACAATCCAATTATAAAATTGGCTAAATATATGAATAGGCATTTTTATAAAAGCAAACCTGGTGGCTAAAAAGTATGTAAAGAGATGCTCATCTTTATTAGCTATAGTGAAATACAGATCAAGATTACAATAAAATGCCACCTAACACCAATAAGAATGGCTGCTATTAAACAGGAAACAACAAACTTGGAGAGGATGTAGAAAAATTGGGATACTTATGCACTGTGGCTGGGAATGTGTAATAGTACAGCTTCTATGGAAGGCAGTCTGGTGGTTCGTTGGAAACTAAATATCTTGTGGCCCTATTACCTGGCAAAGCCATGACTTACTATACATCCAGGAGAACTGAAAGAAATGACACAGACATTTGTACACCGATGTTCATAGCAGCACTATTCATAAACACCAAAAGATGGAAATAATTCAAGTGCCCATCAATAGATGAGTAGATAAACCAAAATGTGGTATATACATATGATCGAATATTTTGCAGCAGTAAGGCAAAATGACATCCTGAAGCACATGACAAGATGGATGAACCTTGAGGACATAAGGTTGAGTGAAATAAGCCAGACACAAAAGGATGGATACTGTATGGCTCCACTTTTATGACCACCATAAAGGTATAATCAGAGCCTTATAATACAGAATACAGGGGACTTAGCGATACAAAGAAGCTTGAGAAGGGTGAATGATTAGCAAGTGAGGTTGAACCTAAATATGAGGGAGTGGATAGAAGTGAAGGCAATTCATTAGTGGGTCTACAATAATATTGCCATATTGAAGGTGAACATAATCAAAAGGGGTTGTATAGAGCCATGTGTCCCACCAATTAACACTACAAACATAATTACTACTTCAAAGGTATGAATCTTGTATAAAGACTGTATAAAATCAGGATATAAGGGAAAACTACTATTGCATGCTATAAGCTCTGTTTAACAGGAAGCCATCATGGTATCACAGCAATACTAGTGGTAAATAATAGGGGGGAGAGGGACATGATTTAAGGGGAGGTTTGAATTTTCTATTAAGAGAGGGTGTGTATATCAGTTGTTTTTCTCATGGGAGCAAAGAAAATTGTCTGAAATTGAGAGTGTTGAATGACTGTTGACTTTGGACATTATACAATGAGGCTCACTGGATAGTGGTGGCTGAAGGATACGCTGACTGAGATGAAGAATGACGAACTGTGGAGCATACATATGATTGAATATTGTGCTGCTATAGATGGAAATAAAGTCATGAGGCATGCAATGCTGTGAATGAACCTGTGGGACATTATGTAAAGCCAAATGAGCCAGAAACAAAAGAGAAAATATTATGTGGTCTCATTTAGAAAGTACTTCTAAGAAAATTGGGGCCTAGATTGTAAGCTCTTATATCAGTAGCATTTAGTCCAGTGTACTAAGTGTTATTTCTAGATTTTGAGAGACTGTGGTAACTGGTATCGCCTTAGAACATTGGATAACTGTGTGACACCTAAGATTAAAAGTCGGAGTCCTGCAGTTCTGAAGGTCAGCATTGCCACATGCAAAAACTGATAGAGAAATTGACACAGAGGCCAGTCTTCAATTGGAGACAAGAATGAAACTGCTCGGGTCAGTACTAAGGTAAATTAGAATATAGGGGTAAGGAAGACATTGTCTGTATTTTAGAACTTTACCTACTTTATGAGACCAAAGGAAGAGAGGCTTATTTTGTCCAGAACCTAAATTTTCTATAGCACATCATATTATTCAACCCTGCTTGATAGATCATTTAAACAACTGAAACACATGGAGCCCAGAATGGCAATGAAGGTTTGTAATTATGTATAGCTTAATGTAAGGCCCAGATACATCCTGGAGTATGTTTAACAGATAATTGAAAAGTATTGGCAAGGTCCTGTGAAGGATGGGAGAAAAAATATGAAACTACTAAACTTTACAACTGGGGAAATCCCTGATGCTGTCTAAAATGTTAGGGACTCTGTTGTCAGTAGGCCTAGGCCAAGCCCTTGATCTTGAGGCTTGCTCTTGAGAAGCTTATATATGTAGTGGAGAAGCTTAGCCTACTTATGGTATGCCTGAGAGTTACTCTGGAGGGCCTCTTTTGTTGCTCAGATGTGGCATCTCCTTCTCTAAACCCAACTGTGCAAGTGAAATCACTGCCCTCCCCACTATGTGGGACATGACTCGTAGGGATGAGTCTAGCCCTGGCACCTGGGATCAGCAATGCCATCCTGTCCAAAAGCTGGAAATAACTGTAACAGGTAAGGTATCATTGGCTGAGAGAGTTCAAATAGAATCAAGGGGCTACTCTGGAAGTTACTCTTATCCAAGCTTCAGCTAGATACTGCTACCTATCATGAATTTTGTCAAAACCAAAACCATTCCTGCCAAACCTAATTAATATCTAGAGCTTTATTTCAGATTCTGCAAAGGATCTATGTACTATGATTACTTTCCAGAATCCTATAACCTCCAGATGAGTTCCTAGGACAGATAAGTCCTGAAACCCAGAGGCCCAGCCTCTCCAGAATATCAGCTAGATCCATCCCCCATCCCATATTATCAACTGTCCTTTCCAATGTGAAAAGTTTAAAGTAGGCTTAGCCCAAATACTCCTAAAAATGTGGAGTAAGATCAAAGGAGAAGGTGGAGTTATAATAGAGAAGATAAGATTTTACAAAAGAGTATGATTTTTGAATAATTATACTGATATTCCTTCTGGTCTCCAGTGTCTTAAAGCAGCTAGAAGTAAAAACCTGAAATTGTGGCATTGTTACCCATACCAATCTCTGAAATCTGTTCCACAACTAATTGTTGTGATGGGCTTTGAAATTTACTGCTTTTATGTATATGTATATGTTATTTTTCACAATAAAAAAATGAAAGAAATCGATATCATCACTTATTCACATGCTATACCTTCAAGTATTTTGAAGCAATTCTTTGGTATCCCATTGTTCTCTAATTTAGGGAAGTATCCATGTTCTCATTTCCAAAGAACTCTTGACTTTTGGATAAAATGCCTGCTATAATTTTTGGTATCTCCCGTGTCTGGCAGGTAATTGAGAGCTTTCATCATCTTCATCATCAGGGCTTCCATGAGCTGACCCTTTCTGTCTCCGCAGTTAGGAGCAGAGCTCAGTCCATGCTGCCAGCATGACTCTGAGGTTGCTGAAATCAGATACAATTCCAGACTGTCTATCTTGTTTGATAAGTCATCGGTTGCTGACCTCAGTTATTTTAAACTCGTCTTCTAAATGTCCTTCTTTCTGGTATGTGTCTCAATGCCTCATGCTTTCTTAGAGTCTGGCACACTCCGTGGAAAATCTGGATATGACTCAATGAGAGTCTGGAAAAATTACTTTCCACCCAAATCAAACAGTGGCAGTTCTAGCAGCAGAGTTTATGGTTCTTTCTGTAAAAGCGTGGTTTGGGGGATAATTTTCTAAAGTCTGTTACACTACTCTGATAAATTCAACTACAACCACTAAATTAAGACATTTTCTTCTCTTCATTCTAATTATACTCTGAGTGGATTTAGGGAAACCACCTTCCTGAGTTCATTATTCTTATTAATCAGCCCTTCATTTGCTTCCTAACAGTCTTTCAGTTCTTACAGAAGGACACATGACTTTCTTTCAAAGGTCTAGTCAGATTCTCCAGGGGCCATTGCAAGTCACCTCCAACATTATTCAAGCGAATTTTAAATTCTCACATTTATGCAATACAAGCCCATTCATTTTATTGTTATGATAAGTGATGTTAAAGGTTATAAATAGAACTTTTCCAAATAAAAATTCACATTCTTCTTGAATTTTCACAGTGCCATCAAGGCACCAGATTCAGACATTTTTTGCAAGCATACCGTGAATTGTTTTAAATGGAATATTCACTTGAAGTATAAAGAAGATCATTTATTTTTTGTAAACCATATGTTCTGTGGTTATATATTCTTAGCATGGAATGATTCAAACTCAAAACATTCATTACAAGTAAAATAATATTTAATATTTTGTATAATTTCCTTTATAAGTGTACACATATGAATATGAGGACAAACTTTTAAATATCTTCAATAATGGCCCAACGCTTTGCATGTACTTACTTTTATGAATATTATGTCCTTTCAATCAAATCACTTTCTATAATTCTTACCGTCCATTTAGCAGTTTATTTTTGTATTGACTACTGACTTGAATGAAATTTTGAGGTTTTAATTTATTGAATCTGCTAATTTTACTCATTATTTGTCCAACTTGTAATTTATCATTTAGCATTCCATAATCTCTTTGTTATTACTATGAACTTGGCCGTGCCTCAATTATTTGTATTAACTTTTCTTATACTATAGCAGAAAAAGTCATGATAAGCCAGCCCATTGTAACAGGGGTTGTTGATTTAGAACTATTCTAACTATTTGAATGAAATATGGACGAATAAACTTCTTAACACAAAAAATGAGACAATATCTAATGGAAAGCAATTTAAACCAAACAGTCTTTGGATTCAAATCACTAGGTATTTCCTGCTTATGAATTTCTGCCCCATATCATTTGTCCTTGAATTATCAAGCTGATTTTATTACTATATAAATAAATGAAAAAGTTAAAACGTAGTTCTCCAAATAGCATTTAACAAGTGTAATCAAAATTTTACTTCAACAATTTTGACAAAGGCAGTTAGTATTATAAACATACCCCATGGTGGCCAAGAAAGGCAGAGAAAAAATAATCACTTATTTTCGTAACCAGTGTATTTGTATTTGTTATGTTATGTTTCCTTAAAATGAGAAATAAAAGTGAATTTTGGAAGTCAATACTTCTGTGGTAGATCTTACATGAGATGGAAATAGACATATTGAGACCAGACTTTTCAGTTTGAGGAAAGTACTCTTATTCTTGTCCTAAATATCATCACCTGTCTTCCTTGGAACTTGATTGGACACAGCTGATGGGATTTGGGACTTGTGAGGGGGAAAAAAAAAGTTTCTAAAACCCCAAATTAAAACATTTATGAATTGACACCATTTCATCTTACAGATATAAATTTGTTCAAACCTGTCTGAATTATTATAAATATCAAGTAGCCCCAAAGGAAGACCTTTGCTCCTCTCCTTTTTACCACACAGATGCTGATGTTTTTCTCATATCTGTTAGGAAGGAGATCTCTACAATAGTCAATATGGCACTCTAACTCTCTTATTAATACTTATGAATGTCTTTTTTAATCCTTTTGCTTTCAAACTCTTTGTGTTTTTAATCTAAGTTGTCTTGTAGACAGCATTTTGTGGGTTCTGGCTTATAAATGTTGGGTGAAAATCTTCAAGTTTTAACTGGGTATTTTTGAACATTTACATTTAACCACAGTATTGATAAGGTTGGGCTTATGTTTACTATTTTGAAATTTCCTTTCTATATGTTCCCTGTCTTTTTGGCCCTCTGTTCCTCAACTGTCTTCTCTTTTGTAAAATAAATATGTTTTGGGATATGCCATTTTCATTCCTCCATGATTTTTAATATAAATTTTTGAGGTATTTTCCTAGAGGTTGCTCTAGGGATTATACTATACGCTTTAATTTTTCACAGCCTTCTGAAAATTACTTAAATTCTGGTAAATAGAGAAACTTTCCTCCTACATAACTCATCCCATCCTCTCTCTTTGTGCCCTTATTCTCTTCTGTATTGCTTGTATACATAACACCAACACCAGAGTGTCACAGTTTTTGTTTTTCAATCTTAGGTTTTTAAAATATGAGCAGAAATGTGACAATTATATTTATAGAAATTTTTGTATTAACGTAGTTTACTCTTTTCAATGTTCCTCATTCTTTTTTGTGGATTCATGGTATCATTTGGTGTCTTTTCCAATAAACCTTAAAAATTTCCTTCAGTGTCTCTTTAATCAAGTCTATTAAGCAATGAATTATCTCAGTCCCTGTTTATCTGATAAATGTCTTCATTTCACACTTCACATTTGAAGAATAGATTCCTTAGAGATAGAATTCTTGGTTGACATTCTATGTCCTTTAGCACTTTACACATGCCATCCCAGAGCCCTTTGTCCTCATTACTGCAGATGAAAGCCAATCGTTAATTATATTGATGTGCCCCTGTACTAGATAAGTCAATTTTATCTTGCTGTTTTCAAGATTTTCTCTTTGTCTCTGGCTTCCTAAGGGTCCCCCAATATTTGTTTAGTTTAGTTGTCAGCCAGTGTTTGGACAGAATGTGTCCTCAGACTCCATAAGCGAGTAAGTCTTTTGTCTTTCGCTAATGCGCCTGTGTGTGGGTAGAGAATACCTTCAAAAGTCAGTCCTTTTGCAAGTCTGCCCTGGCTTTTATCTGCCATTGGGCCCCTTTGCATTTCCTCTGCACATGTGCACGCTCATACGGTTGGCCAAATTGCATGGTTACCTTGGGTCCCCTCAGTGTCCGTACGCATATGAGCAGGAACACATCTGCCCCTACCCCCCTGCAAACCTCAGGCTCCTAGAGCCATTTGCTATTATCCCTTGCTCACCGCCAAAAATCATTTCCAGCACCAATGCATTGGATGTGGGCACCGGCGCCAATTTCTCAAACTCAGGAGAGCATTCCTTGAGAGCAGCTTGCTGCTGGGGCTCTCATTTTGATCATTCCTGGGAGGAACAGTGCTGACATAGCTGGGGACAGCAGGGTAGGGCTGATGGAGAAGCCCTGGGAAAAAATGCCACAGGATTTATTTATGAAGTGAAATGATTCTCAGGTTATTGTACATCGTTGGTCAGTTTCCAGAGCTCTCAAATGATTGCTTTCAAATGTTTTCAGCTTTTGAGTTTCTTCTGAGAATAAAGGATTTTCTCACTTCCTCACTGGACCATGGCCAGACACCCTGACACTCCCTGCCTATATTTTAAGCAATTGTATTAAGTAATTCCTCACCACAAAGCAAACAAGTGGAGACACTGTATTTTTTTAATAAATTTATTTTTATATGTAATGGATGTTAATATCAAGACTAGTATAATGCTTACAAGGTGTACAGAATTTCTGAGGATGTGTGCATGTTCTAAGCTACTGTTCCCATGCTATAGATCCACAACACTTAACTAGGGGTTTTTTGCCCTCAAGGGAAAATTTGGCAGTGGGTGGAGACATTTTTGGTTGTCACAGCTTGACTGGGGTTACAGCATACAATGCAAAAAAATCTCCACAAGGAGACAGAACGGGTATAGAGAATAGGGAGCTGGTGCTTACTTTGTGCAGAATTCTCTTGGGTTGATTGCAAATGTTTGGAAATGGGTGGTGGTGATGGTAGACATTATTGTCAGTGTAATTAACAGCTCTGAATTATGTATGTGAGCGTGGGGGAATACGTTACTAGAAGAAAATCTAGAGGATCAAACATGGGACTGAGTAACGCAGTGAACCCTGTTGGACACTGACTATTGTTAATAGTGCAAGCGTAAGAATGTTCCTTTGTGAATTACAACAAATGTGTGCCATATTTACAGGTGTAAATAATAAGGCTGTATATGGTAAAAATTACACAACCTTATAGATAATGGTAATATTTTAATATTAATTCATCCATTGTAACAAACGTACCAGCCCAATGCAAAGTTTGAACAAAAAGAGAGTGCATGGAAATGCTGTATTTGTACATGACCTTTATGTACATCTTCTCCACTTAAAAAAATAACAATAATAAAAAAAAAAAACATGCTAAGTGGAAGAAACCAAACACAAAATACCATACACGGTTTGATTCCATTTGTATAAAAAGTAAATATAAATAAATCTGCAGAGACAGAATTAGTTTAGTGGTTGGGTAGGGCTGAGGAATTGAGGGATTGAGAAGGGACTGCCAAGCAGTAGGAGGTCTCTTTTTTGGAGAAATGAAAGTATTCTAGAAGTGATTGTGGTGATGAATGCACAACTGTGATTATACTGCAAGCCTTTGATTTTACAACTTTTTTTCTCAGAGCAGTAAATTTTTAAGAGTCAGCTTCATGTGTTTCTAGGAATTTGTCTAAGATATCTAACATGTTGGTGTAAAATTTAGCTTGCATTTAGTTTTCTAGTTCCTTCAGATGTAAAATTATTGACATGAGTTGGCTGCTTTTTTATAATGAGGATGTTTATGGCTATGATTTCTCTATGAACAATGTTTTCATTGCATGCTGTGGGAACTGGTATGTGGAATATTCATTTCTGTTTGTCTCAACATGTTTTCAAACCCCCTTTGTGATTTATTCTGTAATCCATTGATTATATAAATGGGTTTATATAAGAGTGTGTTGTTTGATTTCCACGTTTGTGAATTTTCCAGTTGCCCTTCTCCTGCTGATTTCCATTTTCATTCCATTTTGGTCAAAGAAGTGGTTATGATTTCAGTATTTTCACATATGTTGTGGGGTTTCATATGATCAAGCCTGGGAAATGTTCCATATGTACTTGAGAAGAATGTATATTCTGCTGGAGCTAGTTGATTTACAGTGTTGTTTGAGACCTCTGTTTTCTTATTGATCTTTTTTTTGTTTTATTTTTTTCTTTTTATTTATTTATTTTGTTTTGTTTTTGTTTAATTTTTTTCCTTGCTGATCTTTTGTCTAGTTGTCTTTCCATTCTTGAACTTGGGAAATTGAACTTTCTATCTATAATTGTGGAACTCTATATTGTTCCCTTCAATTCTGTGAGGTTTATTTCTCCATGTATTTTGGTGCTTTTCCATGCATATTTGCTTATAATCACATTTTATTGATAGATTTCCCTTGACATTATTAAATGACTATGCCACAAATTGGTTATCTATTTTCCTCTTCATGGACATGAAAAATTTGGGATATTATTAATAAAAATATTGCAGAAATTCATGTACAAGTCCTTACTATAGACATGTGTTTCCACTTCCCCTTAGTAAATATCTGGGAATAAAAAAGATTAATCCCCAAAAAGTTATACAAAAAGACAATTCCCTGTATACTTTAGTATAGATAGCTTATTTTATTAGCTTCATGTAGTAATAAAAGCCCATAACATGCATGCATGATTAGATCATGGACAATTAAAGACAAGAAATGGTTTTAACCTTGAAAAGCATAAGGTTTTTAATTGTAAACATTACATAGCAGGTTGAAATTTTTAGATATGATCAAATATAGAGTGAAAAATCATGGATTTCCCCCTTCTTGTCACAATTCATCACTTGTCCGGATTGTCAAAGGCATTTAGCCATTTTTTTCTGGTTGAAACATGTCTTTTTAATTTTAAGTAACTCTGCAAGTTCATGTATATCCAGCAGTCAATATTTTAGTTTTTCTGGAAAAGGAAATAAATATATTTTGACTTCATTAAAATATATTACTAAACCTATAGGAAAGAGAAGTATGATAATGTTGACTTTTTACATGAGCTTGGAAATTAGTAATTATGTTTCTTTTCATATTAAATTACACTGTTTTAAGAATTTAATAATGTGTTGGAACTAGAGATATTGTATAGATACACAATATTGATGTAAAAAATATACATCAATCCATTTGTGAAGTGTTTACATCACTTAGTTAGTATTAAATTGGTCATTTAGGGTTGATTTTTATGGAAATAATAACAAATTAAATAATAAGATAAAAAGATACAGATTCCCAAAAATCTGCACCAAATCTACTACAGCTAATATGTGAATACAACAGAGTGGTGAGATACAAGATCAATATCCTCAAATTGGTAGTGTTTCTGTAACCTAGTAATGAAAACATGGGAATAAGAATTAAAGAAAAATATTCATTTAAATTAGCAGGTGAAAGAATCAAATATCTAAGAATAAATCTGACTGAGGGTATAAAGGACTTATACACAGCAAACTGCAAAACATTGCAGAATGCAATTACAGAAAACCTCAATAAATGAAGGGCATTCCATACTCATAGATTGTAAAACCAAATATTGTAAGGATGTCAATTCTACCAAAAGCAATTTATACATTCAATGCCATTCCAATAAAAATTTCGAAAGCTGTTTTTGCAAAAGTGGAGAACGGTAAGGAACTATGATTTTGAAAAAGAAGAAGGAAGTTGGATGACTCCCACTCCCAAATCTTAAAACATTTTACAAATCACAGTAATTAAAAGAGCATGGTACTATCAAAAGGACATATATATAGACCAATGGAATCAGACTGAGACTTAAGAAGTCAAGCTTCACATTTATGGCCAGCTGAATTGTAACAAGGGGACAAAGACCACCCAATAGGAAAGAATAGTCTCTTAAATGGCGCAGGGAAAATTGGATGTCCATTTGCAAAGTAAAGAAGGTGGATCCATACATCATTGCACATGCAATATATAAAACCCAGAACTATACAACAAACATGCAAATATAAAACCCAGAACTATAAAACCCCTAGAAGAAAACATGGAGAAATATCTCCAGGGTCTTGTGTTACGTGAAGGTTTCTTAGACTTTATACCTAAAGCACATTGTTATAAAATGAAAGAAACAGATAAATGGGGCTTCATCAAAATCAAAAACTGTTGTGCATCAGAGAACTTTATTATGAAAGTAAAACAACCTACATAATGGGAGAAAATACTTGAAAACCATATAATTGATATGGCTTGATATCCAGAAAATATAAAGAAATTCTGCATCTCATTGCAAAAAGTCAAACAACCCAATTAATAAATGGGCAAAAGGCTTGAATAGACATTTCTCCAAAAATACCCAAATTGCCAAAAAGCACCTGAAAAGAGGCACAACCCAATTAGAAATTAGAAATGCAAATCAAAACCGCAATGGCTACTATTAAAAAAAAAAAAACAAAATTACAAGTGTTGGGGATGTGGAGAAATAAGAACACACATTCATTGTTGGTGGGAATGAAAAATGGTGCCACCACTGTGGAAAGCAGTACAGTGTTAATCAGATAGTTACATGTAGAATTACCTTAGGACCCAGCAACCCACATCTAGAGACACACCCCAAAGGATTGAAAGCAGTGACATGAACACATGATTATACTCCGATGGTCATTACAGAATTATTCACAATTTTCAAGGGATGTGAATAAACCAAGTGCCCAACAACCCATCAATGGATAAACCAAAATGAGATATATACACACAATGGAATATTATTCAGCCAAAGAAAAGAATGACGTTCTGATACAGGTGACAAATGGATGAACCTTGATGACATTATGCTGAGTGAAATAAGTCAGACACAAAACGACAAATACTGCAGGATTTTACTGACATGAGTTAATTAGAATAGGCAGATTCATGGTGTGAGAAACTGGAATATAGGCTACCATGGGCCAGGGTGAGGATTGGGAACTGGTGTTAATGCTCAAATTAGACAGAGCTTCTACTTGGGGCAACAGGCAGTCTGAGCGATTGAAACAGGGGTTGCTGGCATAGGGCAGACATAGTTAACAGCCCAGAAATATATATTTGACTGTGGTTAAAATAAACTTAAAGTTGTGTATGTGCTACTAGATGTTCTAGTTTGCTAGCTGCCAGAATGCAACACACCAGAGACGGATTGGCTTTTAATAAAAGGGGATTTATTTTGTTGGTTTTTCAAAGGAAAGGCAGCTAACTTTCCACTGAGGTTCTTTCTTACGTGGAAGGCACAAGATGGTCTCTGCTGGTCTTCTCTCCAGGCCCCTGGGTTGGAGAGAACTTTCCCCGGGGTGACTTCTTTCTGCATCTCCAAAGGCCTGGGCTGAGCTGCAAGTGCTGAGATGAGGAATGCCGAGCTGCTTAGGCTGTGCTATGTTGCGTTCTCTCATTTAAGCACCAGCCAATTAAGTCAAACGTCACTCATTGCAGCAGGCACACCTCCTAGCCGACTGCAGATGTGATTAGCAACAGATGAGGTTCACGTACCATTGGCTTGTGTCCGCGGCAACAGAACTAGGTAGCTCACCTGGCCAAATTGACAACTGAATCCAACCAACACACTAGAATACAAATTTTAAGAATATATCGATAGGGCTGTGCAACACAAACAGTGAACCTGAAGCGGCTCTGCAGGTTTATTTGCCCCCGCAGTGTAAATAACATGGCACCTGGTTTGGTCCCAAAGTAAAGTGCGTGAGTAGCCGGCGGAGGCAGGGAATGCACGGGCTCAGATCTGCCTCCACGAAGGACTGCAAAAATCAGGCTCACGTGCGTGATTTGGATCAAAGAGAATTGGGAACAAACAAAGGAAAATCAGGGAATGATGTTTGTGAATTCTTCCAGAAAGGAGAAGAGTTAGGAAGTGTAATCAGAAGGTGTAGGGGTGCAGTCTAGTTTCCTACTTCGGCTTGCTAAAACATAGCTAAGGTGCACAGGGGTAAACCTTTGGTGAGGAAACCTTCCATCGAGGCCTGGAAGTCTGCTTACTATTCAGCTTGACGGATCCTTGCTTTGTCAGAAAGGTCAGCACAGCTGGGAGAGGTTAACGATAACGGTGTCGAATTATTCCCTCCTCTGGGGACTAGGGAGCTGGATTACTGGGGGCTTTTACAAAGATTAGCACAGCATTCCTATTATCAAAGCTGGAAACTGAGATATCCAATCGTAGGGGCTCTTTCAAACCCTACAGTAAACAATGTACCATATATAATAGTTCATTGTAAAAATATTCTTTCATCTACTGCAGCAGATATACAAGTACACTAATGCAAGGTGTTAATAATGAGGTAGTATATGGGAAATCATACTTTATGTATGCCTTTTCTGTAAACCTATAGCTTCCATAATAAAAGAGTTAAAAAAGACATACAGACGGTCCTCTAGCTGTTGAGATTTCATTCTGTTTCAAGAACAAAATAAATAGCCAGAGTATGGGAAAAGTATATTAAAACTTCAGTTATTCTTTAATCAAGTCTTTCTCTTCAGAAATTTATAGAGCTTCATTTTTGAATAATTATTCAGTCATAGCATACCAACTCCTTTCAAAGTGCACCATAAAAATTTTATGAGTAAAACAAGTTACCCTTCTTGCTTTAGAGCGGTTGCTTTTCTTTCTCCTTGTTTGTAGAATTCAGAAGTACTACTGCCAGAGTTCCAGAATGACTCCTCTATTTTCATAGTTTAAAAATATTTTTAATGGAGGGTGGGCCATGGTGGCTCAGCAGGCAGAGTTCTCACCTGCCATGCTGGAGACCCAGGTTCAATTCCTGGTGCCTGCCCATGCAAAAAAAGGGGGAAAAAATGTATATATTTAAGGCAGATGGTCAGAATTTGCCGGTGAGGCATTTTTACAGCTCTGAGAAGGAGTGTTCTTGGAATCAGCCTGGTCCTCTTATTTATATTCATGTGCATTTCCGTATTGTTTTTCTCAATCTGCATTAAGTCAAGTGATACCACTGTGGATTTTCAGTCTTTTGGGGGATATTTAGTAATAACAAACAAACAACAAAAGTAGGAACTGGATTAGGGAAAGAGAAAAAATAGGTAGTAGGAATGAATCTTGAGGGAAACAAAAGGAGCTTTTAAAAATGGCTTATGGGTAGGTATGCAGAGATAAAGATGCATTCTTACATGTAAAATTTATCATGGATAAAGTTTACACAGCTTTTTTTTTTTTTTTTTTTTTTTACATAGGCAGGCACCGGGAATCGAACCCAGGTCCTCTGGCATGGCAGGTGAGCATTCTTGCCTGCTGAGCCATCGTGGCCCACCCTACATAGTTTCTTTGAAAAGTGATATGAGAAATAAGTCCTCGTCTTTGTCAAATCCACGCATTAAATGCTTGCCTACTTGTAGTTTTTCTCTACCTCAGATGTACAAATGATTTTGAAGTGCCAGCATTATTCTTGGATTCCTGATAGAAATCAATCACTATAAGTTACATTAATTATTTAGCTGGCAAATAATTATCATGATTACCAAATCAGGAATAGTGCTATGGTCTAGGATATAGTGATGATTTATAAAAGATGGAGAGCTGCCTTCATAGAGCTTCTGGTTGCTCAGAGTGGGACGTTAAACTAACCATACCAAAGCACGGTAATGGGAAAACTGGAGGGAACAGGAGGAGTGCATGATGGTGCACTTAAGCTTATCTAGAGGTGGTTTGGGAAACATCCTGGAGCCATGAAATAAAATACAAGGCAAGAGAATCAATTACCTAGCTGAAGCAAAGAGGTAAGGAAGAGAAAAGAGAATGCACAAAAGCATAGGAGTAGGAGAATTTGGTTTATTTTATAATGTGAAAAACAAAAACACAAAAAATTCTGCATGGATGAATGTGAAGTAGAAAAGGAGAAGAGACAAGGCTAGAGAAGAAGGCAGGATCCACGTTATGAAGAGCTGTGTTTGCCACATTGAGATGGGTGGGTATAGCCTAGTTTAGAGAGACCTTACTAGGGGCAAGGTAGAGAAGTTACAAGTTGGAAGAAGCTGCAAGAGAGGGAAATCATAATTATTCATGGAGGAACAAGGATGGTCTACTTCGCGGCAGGGTTGGTAAATCCGAATGATGTGTTGGAGTTGGGATGGCGGAACAAGATTGCTTGAGTTTGGACAGGGCTTAGGGGAGAAGAGAATTGCTTTCCAGTTTGGGGCTTGGAACCTTGGTGCTATTCGTGATAAAAAGAACATTGGTGGAAGAAGGAGCTGGTACACTCAGATTTGAATCTGTCGGTTTTGTGGTAACTGAGCCATCTGTTAAGTACGTCTAATGGACCTATAGAGCCAGTGTGCATAAGAAAGGCCATTATTTTTCTCTAAGATAATATAAGTGAATCAATTTCAGACAAAATTTATCAAATAATTTATGGGGAAAAAGAAGGAGCTCTTTCAGTGCACAATTCAGGATTCTAAGGGATTGCATAACAAATAATATTAGTAATTCACACTAGCTTTATACGAGAGTTTATAACTTGAACATTATAATCAATTTCACTGTCTTTGTATCACTCACCACTGCCTCCCAACCCCTTCCTTTTATGAAGCAGTTCTAGCACCATCCTGTGTATAGCAAAGCACGTACTTCCCTTGAAGCTGACAGCTGTGACCGCTCCTTTTCTCTTTGGACTGCAGACCTACGACGTAAAGAATGCTTATTGCACTTAAATTCGTAGTCTGCACTTTCTGACCTCAGTACCAGAGTTAGATTAGATGTTTCAAAGTTGCTTTCTGGATCCAACTTTCTATAAGTTGATGACTTATATGAAAAGAATATTATTTTCTTAAATTTTTAAAGGTGTTTGCTTTCTATTATTTCTAATATTGATTTATTATTCTTCTGTTAATTCTAACATTGCTTTGCTCTGTTTTGCAGTTGAATTCAACATCATAGTTTGTAGCTGCATGATTTTTCTTTACCTTTGTTGAATTACTGAAAAGATAGATGTATATTTATATATGAATCAGTATTTCAAAATTGCTTCTGAAACTAACTAGATGATAAGATACAATACCTATTTAACATGGATCATGCATTTGATTCATATTTCATCTCCGTTATTTCCTTCTATCCTTCAGAATATACAACATTTCTAATTTACTGAATGTGTTTTTGGGCAGTTATGCAGCTAAGATTCTCTGACTTTTAAGAGTCAGTGACTGGCTTATAGTGAACGTTTTAAAAATTCGATTTTAAAATGTAGAACTTTTCTTTAGTAAATGTTTTGGAGAATGTTTGTAAAACGATCAAGACTCTTGAATTGTTCTAAGAACATATATTTGGAAAGCTCCTTGAAATAATGTTCATATTTTATTATATATCATAGTTTCTTTTCTTCTATATTATATTTTTTCCAGGTTCTAAAGGTGATTTTGATAATAAAATGTTACTTCGGAAGTGTTTACTTCCAATTAAGGACTACAAATAAGAGAATTAATATTTCCTTTTACATATGTGCAGAGTATTAAGTAGTCATTGGCAATGACGAAATATGTTATGCTCATTTTTTCAACATTTACGTCATATTAATAGAATTGCACAAATATCTCAATTCAATAGAATATTAAATTATGTGATAAATTTTGTCTAAATGTGACTTGATTTTATTATCTTAGAAAAAAATAAAGATAAATTTTTTTTTAAAAAATGGACAAAGATGCTATAATTTCCTTTTAGGGTAGACTTCATATTTACTCATGCTCTGGCCTGATGGAGAAAGCTGATGATTTAAAAATGATTGTATTATTTTCATTTTTGTGAATTTGAATTTATTGTCAATAGGAGAGATATTTTATTTGTTATGTCTCTTTTCTTTGTAATGCTTTTTGAATTTTAAAATAATATAACAATTAAAACAGTCAAAGTAGTATTATTTAAATCACTAGAACAGTTTCTTCATTTTATCAGTTATTTCATGCTGAATTAAGTCAAACTATTTTCTAAAAAAAGTCCAACTTAGAACTATCAAACTGATAGTGTAGTCTTTCAAGTAATGTCAAATCCTATTTTCATGCTAAATTCTTTAATTTTAACTTGTGCATTAATGTCATATATACCTCCAAAGGTTACACTCCTGCCTTATTAGATAGTTAATTTGAAATATAAAATCTGTTACCATCTTAGTACCATAAGCATGTATTCAATATTTATTCAGTTATTTGATACAACCTTGATTTTTTAGAAAACTGAATGGTTTTAAAAACGTAAGGTAGCATTCAAGATTGCTTATAATATGCCTGGTGTCTTACAAATACTGAGAACACACTTCTGTGAGAGAGAAAGATAGATCTTCATTTTACAAAGGACTAAACTGAAATACATAAGGCTAAATATTGTTCAATACTATCCTTGAAACTCTGTTTGCAAAAAGTTTTATTAAAGCCTAAAAAACTTCATTCTCCCAAAGGCTAGCACCATGGGAATTTGCCTAATATTGTAAATTATAAAACAAATTATAATTTTCTACTCAAAACATTTTCTATTCTGAGCAGTTATAACTGAGGACTCTTGAAATATAGAGCATTTAATAATGTTTACTTGTTCAGATATGTTCTAATAATTTGATCTAAAGTAGGAGGAGACAATAATTTAGAGTCACAGTTTATCAATATTCAAGTTTGGTTCCATTCAGACCCTGAAGGTTTTGTAAAATGAATGAATGGTTGAGATTTTAAACCAAGAAAAAGTGTCAAATAAAATTAGTTCTGTCTTTTACTATGAAAACAGCACATCTTCACAGCAAGCTGGAAGTCCTACTTTGAAGTTAAAACTCTCAGGCACCTTGAATGTCTGTGTCGGACTGTGTTGGCCGGAAGAGAGCCAGGGCCGATGTCTTCAGCCACAGCTTGCCGCCGTTGTCTTTCTACCCCTGGACTTCTCTATCACCTGGAGGGACTCTGTGCTCTCCTGTGTGAATACCCCAACTCTTACTTTTAAGTTCCATCAAACCACTTCTGCAAACATCACCTCATCGGTCATTCTTTGGCCCAAAAGTGTGCACATAGCAGTGTGCTCTGCCTAAGGAGGGCAGACTCACAGAAGAGACCCCCAAGGGAACAGGAAGCATGGCCCTGGGCTACTGGGGCAAGGCAAGTTCTCCAAGGTCCTGGACACCTGGAATATGGTCCAGTAGGGAAATCTGTGACCTCTGGGTGGTCATGTCTCCTTGGCGCTGCAGACTTCTTCTAGGCAGTGGCCTCTGTTGCCCTGATCTAAAGATGGTAACGTTCACACCAGATAATAAATGTAACTGCCTCTTCTTGTCCTACCTAGTGGAATAGTTCATAATGCTTTGTAAACATACAGAAGTGATTGGACACCTATGAATCATGGCCACCATCATCATCATCATCATCATCTTTCTAGAAACTATTTTTTTGTATCTTCATTTTAACCATCACCTTATGGTGGGGGCTGTTTTATTTGCTATAGGTCTAAGGATGAACATATAGCCCATCCTGCCATAGAACTATTTGAGCAAAGGTAGGGAAAGCACATACATCCCTTTGTAGTAGAGAATTTTGAAGTATGATGGAGAGAGGTTAACTGGAAGCCATGTTTCCAGCCATATGAGCAAAATCTAAGGGAATGGTCAGTACGCACAAGAGAGATGAAGGGAGATGAAGAGTCAGATGAAGGGTGAAGCTCATGAAAAGTCCCAGACAATGTTTCAGACCCCGTTAGGACTGAGATACAGGGCCTCAACGCTGGGTTTTATAGGGGCCTTACCACACAATGTCTGCTGAATTGTTCAAAACCCTATATTATAAGGATGTTTTCGATAAAAGGGTTGGCGATTACAGAAATGATAGCCAACAGTTTATGGAGGAAAAATTCCTCTTGGCTTTATTTTAGAGTATCATTTATTTCCCAGCAGTTTGCGAGCAGCTTGCTTCTTATTCCTGTGACAGATTTTCACTCCCTAACATGGGCTGGGGAGCTCTGTGAGTGCTAGAAGCCATATGGTGCATCTCTGTGGTCATATGGAAGACCAGCTGGGCTGCCTAAAGATTTGTGATCAATTATCTATGCTCGAAGGCCATAAACTCATTGAACAATGGCTCTTTCTGAGTTGCTTTGTGAGGGGAATAACCAGCTATTTTAGCATTCCTTTGTCAGTAGAAGGAGATATTTACTCTAGTTACAAAAGTTTATAATTAAATGGGCACTTATGTTTATAAGCAAATTAATACATTTTTTGAAAGAAGGTACAATCTTCTAATGTTAAATACATATACAGAGAACACACACTCACACACACTACAATCATACTTCAATTATTTAAGTAAATACCACCCTAAGACTTAGGAATGACGACGTGATGTTTTAATTTTTTCATTCCATAATTTCATGATTTATTTATGTTAAGTGGGGCAAGCTTAGAAATTATTTATGAAATTAATTCTTATTTGTGAGTTTTGTTATTATCTGAGACTTTATTATTCTTATAATTTGATGGGTAACTCCATTGGAGAAAATATTGCATTTCTTCATGTTTTCCTAACATAAGGATTACTCGGTTTATTGGTAATTGTTTTGCAATTCTGCTCTGATTATTGGCATTTATTCACTTTTTATGTCCATCTTGTTTCAGGAAGAATTTGAGAAAAAATTTCCTTTAAACTACTTTTACTAGTTTGGGTAAAATTCTTATGTCTTAGTATTTCATTTCCAATATTTTTTTTTCCAGAAGCTCGTGGTTCCTTTGTAAGGACTGTGGAATATATTTACTTCCAATTTTGTTACACAGAACAGATGCATATAGAGTCATGGAAAGTCTTAAGATGATACTGACACTGAATTGGAAATGGTGTCATTAATTTTTGGTGATTTCATTGTAGTGAAAATCTGAGATAAAAAAATCAATATCTGTTACATAGCATCAGATTTCACATGGTTTGAAATATTAGTATAGATTGTGTGATAAACCATATTCAAGTTGCAGATATTTTGAGTCATTATGAATTTATGATATGTATGCAGTCATTTAAGTTTATTGATCGTGCTAATTTATTGCGTTTAACCTCAGCTGATTGCTTTTATATTGTAAATACAGCTTTTCTTGTTTTGTTTTTATTATGAATCTCAGTAGGGATCCTTAATGATGATTTACTGGAAAAGCTCAAATGAACTATAATATAGATGGGCCTGTTGAAAACAATCACAATCAATAATTATTTGTGTTCTGCCTACTTCAACAAGAGGAGAAATCTGACTAACATTCCACAATGTTTATTTGGTTGCATATGTGAATCCCAATATCACTATACAAAGAGAAAAATCAAAATCTATTTTTTAAGTAAGTTTAATACCTATTTATTACCATACCAAGAATTAATAAACTTTGATTTTAGCAATTTTTCTCTTTTTTAAATGATTTTCTTTAAGTGAGATACGGCCAATGGTCATATTCTGAGCTTAGAAAATAATATTCTACCTGTATTCACATTCATTTCTAACTTATTTCTAGGCCATCTTTAAAATCCAAAAATAATTATTCAAATATAGGCAAAATCAAAGCTATTTTCATTATATTAACTTGCAATATTAACTTACAGTGTTATATTAACTTACAGAATTTCATTCCTCATAATCTTTCCTATTTGTTATCTATTAGTGGCAAAAATCATTTGGAAAGAAGAGAATAGAGGAACATGCTCACAGATATTATGTGTTATTACTAATGTTTTTAGTATGTTAAGTTTATAAAAGTTAAGAAAATTCAATGAAGATTTTCTAATGATATTTATTTAACATTTTGAAGCATTTTCCAATGCTTTTTATTTTGACA
This sequence comes from Tamandua tetradactyla, assembly GCF_023851605.1. Lineage (NCBI taxonomy): Eukaryota > Metazoa > Chordata > Mammalia > Pilosa > Myrmecophagidae > Tamandua > Tamandua tetradactyla. The sequence continues at coordinate 42,203,863 of NC_135348.1, read as the reverse complement.
CCAGGAAAACACTTATTTCTAAAAATTTAGATTAGACATTGATCATTTTGACAGAAAACAAATAAAATTAGAGTTTCTTCCACTGCCATATGTCATTTGTTCTCTTATTGTTTGTGCACCATTATATTTGTGGCATGTTGTTAAAACAGGGAAGAGGAAACAAATGTGAAAGGGGGATTCACAGGACATTATTGATAGAACTATTAATCTGTGAGGACATGCATGTCCTTTACCAAATCCCAGCGCTTCTCTAAGTACATCTGTTATTACCGAAACAATCCCTTAGCTGTGGAAAGTCTATGTTATGGACAATTATAATGGCAGAAATCTTCTGTCATCAAATATGTGCTTAAGGCTGGAGAATACATTAGTGAATAAATAGCAAAGTTCTCTTGGCTAAATTTACCATCATATTCCTATTTGTATGCGATGATATCAAGCGCACATGGGAATCATGAGCAATGATTAAGATCTGTAAGATATTTTGAATTTTTAAACTTATGAAATGAATCATTAATTATTTATGCCTTCTTTAATGAGAGAATTCAATTTGTGTTTGCCTTTAGATTTTCACGATAGTAAAGGTCTATTTTATGTATGCTTGTAACCTTTAATTTGGAACAGCTTTAGTATTTATGCTAATTGGTGCTCCGTCTTTTACCTTTATTGTCACTGCCAAATCAATAAAACCAGTTAAAAAATTCAATTCAGACATGGAGATATATCCATATGATGAAAATAATGCATATATCCATATGATGAAATTATATTATATGTGCATTTAAAAAACTCCAAAATATAACTGATAAAGATGAAGTTTATATCTATTTACACTCCTTCAGAAATATTACCTATAATGAGCTCCCTGTAGTCATTAAAAAAATGAGAGCTGATTTAATTGTGTCGGGGGTCCCAACCCAATGGTTAACCCAGAACTACAACTCTTACGAAGCATATTTAACAGGTAGCATAGCAAGTGAACACATAAAATCTATACAGTAAAATGATATAAAGGGCCAGGCAGTAAACAGTCACTGGACCTCAGGCTTTTTAGAATTCCCACTTCTTCAATGAAGCAATATGGACTGTAAAAAATGGCAGAAGGAAAAAAAAATAATGATCTGGAATAAAGATGACAAGTTCCTAAGGGAGTAAATATTCACTGGACTTATGGGGTTTTTAACATTCTCCTTTCTTTATTGAAGCAAAGCAATTCTCTTCAGAGTTGAGATATATGTAAGCATGATCTATATTAAAGATGCCACACTGGCTTTTTGAGGGATTTAGCTTAACAGTAGGTTGGGTTTGATCTCAATTGTTTGGGAGGCCAGCGTTGATTTAAAAAAATGTAGTTTTCCTAGTAAAATCCATTCTCCATCTTATCTTTTCAAATGAGAAGATCTTGAAGCCTGGGTACTCCTTCAAACAGTCCTCGGACCTGAGGGCAGCTGCCCTCACCCAGGTGCTCTTTCTCCTCCATCTCTCCTTCTGGGAGTCATTAAGCCCCGTTTCACCAGGAAATGCCTGGGGGGGAGCCTTCCCTATCCTGTTTCTCCATCTGTATTCACGGCAATTTTCACTTCTTTATTTCTACTTTATTTACTTATTAATTGTCCGTCAAATTTTTCTGGATTGTAAATACCCAAATGTAGGGATTTTGCCTGTTCAGTTCTTGATGTGTGCCCCAAGGCTTAGGAAAAAGCCTGGGCAAAGAGGAATCTAAATAATATTCCTTAAACGAATGCCACCAGGCTGCATGCCATTTGCCATCGATTCGCATGTTGCTTCTGTTGTTTGGCTCAAAACAAAAAGAAACATAAAACTCTTCTTGTGATTAAATTTCTATCAAAGTAGGAAAATTAATAAAGAGGCCCATACTTTACTTATATTCTGTTCACTTCACATTTTATCTTCCTTTTAGTGAAGGTGATTGAAAAAAAAATTTCTTCTTAAAGCAAACTATTCTACAAATAACATAAAACAAATGGTCTCTCCATTTCCTGTTGTTTTGCAATACTCTGTTTTTCATATATTATTCTTTACAAATGTTGTCTACTCTATTTTTATTTTCTTAAAGCTGTATTTTAAAAAATCATTATAGTTTTATTATACAGTGATTTATATTATCACTTCTTTATCTTGCTAATTTTTCTAAATGAACTAAAAGTGACTGACAGAGATTCCAATATATCCTGTCAAAATCACAACACATTTATTTATTTATTGGAAAGAACTTGTCCTATTTGCATTTTTATCTCCATTTATACATATCACTGCATCATTTCCACCAAATAAATCATACGTAATTACTCAGATTATTCTAAATAGTTGTTAGTTTTGAATTAATTTTATATAAGTCCAATGTTATTTCCAACTGGTTTTAAGAATATTATTGATTTTGTTTCATTATTTGTCACAAATTTTTTTAATCTTAATAGACTAATGTTTATTCCTTAATGTTTTATTAATTTATGTATTAATTTGTTGATAGTTACTAATTTATTAATGTTTATTCCTTATATTTTTAGTCTTTCACATATGAAATTTGTAAATAATACTATTCTTTCCTTTTTCAATATAATTCTGTATTATAGAATTTACAAGAAATGATCTGAAGTGGTCTCTATCCTCATTTTGTGAAAATATCTTTCTTTTCTCATGTTTTTTGGTAATTACTATTAAGAATTGATTAAATAAAATCCCCCAGGAAAAATATCCTATACTTGTTTATATGCAGCAATTAAAAATAAGAGACATTGGAATAAGGATGAATATGTATAGCATATGTTGGGTAAGATGTTTAAACACCAGAAATTGTGCTATTATATTAAGATAGTCAGCTTCAATGATTCATATTCAAAATCAAATATAAATGAGCTTAATTAATTCCATGCAATATATTATTTGATATATTGAAAAATAGCTGATAAAGATCTCTAAAATGTGTTTCTTTTATTTTTAAATTAATCAATGTATGTATTTATTTATATATTTATTTTTTAAGGTGAAAAATGTGCCAAAGTCAAAAGATCCAATTTTGACTTCCAATTTCGGCCCAGATGTAATCATTCCATTCCTCCCAAGTCCTCGCTCTTACAACTAACATTGGCCATAATACAAATGCAGGAATCATAGCACAGTGTTGGATGGAGACAAGCATAGGAGGACTTAGAAAGATGGAACAAAGAAGGCTATCAGTGGTGGACCAGTGGAACTGAAAAATGACAGAGCTTTTAAGTTACCTGGGCGTCCTTATCGCCACCCCAGCACGGACGAAGAAATACTCCAAGGCAAGCCTCTTCCCTTTAACCAGCAGTCCAAGAAAATGGTGGCCTGGCCACAGAAAATGTTTTTAGCTTTACCCACATTGCTCCAGCTCTACCATGGGAAAACTCCTCAGCCAGGATTTCAGTTCAGTGGCTGATCCTCCATTCCCTGGCAGAGACAGGCGGTGCTCCAGTTACGGCAGGAGGGTAGTGACAGCAGGATACAGTGGCGAGATGAGCCTCCATCACCAGCAGGCAGCAATCAGCACAGGGAAGCAGTGTGAGGAGGGGCTAGTCATCCCTGCGATTCACCGCCTCCCCCCCTCCCAACACAACATCAACGAGTCCTAGTGGGAAACTGGGCCTCACCACATCCGGCACCAAAGACAATAAGGAGAACAAGGCACTATGAGCTGGGGCTAAGCAACACTTCAGTTTCTCCGCAGTTTTGGGGTCCTCAAGGCCCAGTGAGGAGCTTGAACTGGATACACACATGTCAATAAGGCAGGGGAGATGTCTCTTCTCACCACTGACATTTAAGTCAATAAAGTACAAGATCTTCTAGCCTGTACGATAAGGCCAAGAAGAAAAGAAAAGAGGAGAAATGAAGTACAATAAAGGCACACAGAATGGAAAGGAAGAAATACACTGTCCCTATTTGTAGATGATATGATTGCCTACATAGAAAATTATAAGGATGTTACAGTCAATCAATCAGCTAATCAATTAATGCATAAATCAGTAGTCTCCTGTAACTAATAACTGTGTTCAACAAGGTTGCCAGACACAAGATCACATAAAAATCAATTCTATGTCTATTATTAACAAAAACTGAAATTTAAAACACAATACTATTTATAACTGCTCCAACAAAAAAGTAATACTGAAGTAGAAAATTAGCTAAACATGAACAAGATTGCTGTGTTTAAAATTACAAAATGGTCATGAAAAGAAATACAAAGGGCCTAAGTAATTAGAGGGGCATGTCATGTTCATATATTAGAATCATAAAATAATAAAGATGTCAATTCTCCCCAAAATGAAAAACAGGCTTAATGAATTTCCTATCAAAATCCAAGTAAGGTTTTCTGTAGACACAGACAAACTTATCTTAAATTATATATGAAAAAGCAGGTACTAGAGTAGCTAAAACAATCCTGGAAAAGAATAAAGAAGATGGGGGGATAAGAATTACTCTACCCAATATGAAAGCCTACTGGATAACTGCAGTAGTCAAGCCAGAGTGTTTTTTGGGTGAGGATAAACACATAGAAAGAGAAACGTGAAATAGACACTGCAAATAGTCCTAAATGATTTCTGACAGAGTTGCAAAAGCTATTCAATGGAGGAAAGACAACCTTTCAACACATGGTCTCAGAGCTATGGACATCCAGAGACAAAATATGATCATCGACTTAAGTTTCACAATTCAGAAAAAATTACCTCAAAACATAACACAAACAATGCAAAATGTAACAATATAAAATCTTTAGAAAAAAAAAAACACTGGAGAAAATATTTGGGATGTAGGGCTAGGCAAAGAATTCTTAGACATGACACCAAAAGCAAATCCCACAAACAGAAAAATCGATCAATTTAACCTAAGAAAAACTAAAGAAATTTATTCTAAAAAAGTTCACTTGAAGAATATGAAACGACAAGCTATAGACTGAAAGGCACTTAATAAAAAATGACTTGTATCTGGAATATGTAAATAACTCTTAAATCTCAACATAAAGCAAATCCAATGTGTATGAGGATGAGAAAAAACAGACTTTACTGAAGGAAATGTAAAGGTGGCATAGAAGAACATCAAAAAATGTTCTACATTTTTATATATTAGCAAAATGCAAATTAAAACCACAAAGAGAAAACACAGAGGTAGTATCCACAGCTATCAGAATGGCTAAAATAGAAATTAAGGAAAAGACCAAATGCTGATGAAGATGCAGAGAAATTGCATTACTCCTACATCCCCAGTTAGGAATGTAAAATAATGCAACCCTGTCAGTTTCTTTCAAAGCTAAACTTGTGCTTTTCTTATAATCCTGAAATTGCAATTTTGGGATTTTATCCAAGAGAAATGAAATTTTTTCATGCAAAAATCTATACATAACAGATTTCATAACATCCCCAAATTGGGAACAACCCAGATGTCCTTCAATGAGTGAATACATCCTCAGTTGTACTACTCAAAAAGGTGTATACTTAAGTCCCTTTAGGGGAATGGCGAGAAAGGGGGAAAACTCAACTTCCCAAGTGGAGAATTCCTGATATTCTCACAAGCAGCGGGGATACCCAAAGCAATAGGCCAGGCCCTCAATCTTGGGGTTTGTCTAAATGAAACTTATCCTCCCAAAGGACAGGCTAAGCCTACTTAAAATTAAGCCTAAGAGTCCCCGCAGAGAACCTCTTTTGTTGCTCAGATGTGCCCTATCTGTCTCTGTCAGCCAACAAAACAAACAAACTCACTGCCCTCCCCCTCTCTATGTGGGACATGACTCCCAGGGATGTAAACCTTTCTGGAAATGTGGGGCAGAAATCCTAGAATGAGCTGGGACTCAGCATGAAGGGATTGAGAAAACCTTCTCGACCAAAAGGGGGAAGACCAAAATGAGACAAAATAAAGTGTAAATGGCTGAGAGATTCCAAACAGAGTCGAGAGGTTATCCTGGAGGTTATTCTTACACATTAAGTAGATATCAACTATTTAGTCAAGATGTAGTGGAGAGACTGGAGGGAACTGCCTGAAAATGTAGAGCTGTGTTCCAGCAGCCATGTTTCTTTCTCTTTTTTTATTATGATACAGCTTTCGCAATGTGACTGTGTGATTGTGCAAACCTTGTGTCTGATGCTTCTTTTATCGACCTTATCAACAGATGAATAAAACATACGGCAGAAAAATAAATAAATAATAGGGGAACAAATAATGCTGGTAATTGGTGAGGGGGAGGGAAATGGGGTATGGTATGTACGAATATTTTTTCTTTTTTCTTTTTATTTCCTTTTCTGGATTGATGGAAATGTTCTGAGAGGTGATCATGGTGATGAATGCACAACTATGTGATGATATTGTGAGTTATTGATTATATACTAAGAATAAGATGATCATATGGTAAGAATGTTCGTGTTTGTATGTGGTTATGTTTAAAAAAAAACCAAAGAATTAAAAAAAGGTGCATACTATCTGATTCCATTTAATAACACTCCTTGAAATGATGAAATTATGGAAATGGAGAACAGCTTTATGGTGGCCAAAGATTGGGGGAGGTAGAGGTAAACGGTTGTTGCATTGAAAGGGGAGCACAAAGGATACTTCCAGGGGAAGCATTTTACATCTTGCCCCCACGATGGTCACATGAATCTGCACTTGCATTAATGTAGCACAGGACTAAATGCATATGCACACACATGCACACACACAAGTGAGTGCAGTGAAATTCATGAGATCTGAACAAGGTCCAGGGATTGTTTCAGTATCAATTTCCAGCTTGCAATATTGTAGCACATTTATGTACAGAGTATCTCTGTATTGTTTCATATGACTGTGTCTAAATTTATAATGAACTGAAAATAAATGAAAAATAAATATGCAAATTAAACTAAATCTAATTTCTAACAGAGTCCTTGTCTCAGTGTAAGAACAGAATTCCTTGTTGAACAACTAAATGAATTGGCAAATTAGTAATTTTCTTCTTTACCTTCTATTTTTCATTATAAGAAGTCTAAATGCAAAATCAATTATCTTGCACGTCCTTGATTTAAATGACAAGAGCAAGTTCGCATGGCCATGTGTTTTAGTAACTCTAGTACAGTTTTGCACGGCCCTGAGTTTCAGAGACACCTTCCTTCCCAACCCCCACATCCCATCTGCGCAACACAATTGGAGGTTCTTGGAGCCCCACATACTCCTGGTTAAGACCTCCTTCTCCCTTTTCCCCAATATTCCCTCATCCATCACTAAAGGATGCCTGGGAGACCAATCTCTGAAATTAAGTTTACAATTAGAACTGATACACCATCCCCCACACAGGTGAAGCAGAAGTAACCTTCCTAGGCTTTACTTCCCTGTTTATCTCAGCCAGGGTTAAACATCAGCTTATCTCATTTCCTAATCTTTCACAATCTCACACCTCTCTCTGACTTCAGACATTTTTCCACTTTGCTCTCTGAAACTCATCACTGATCATCAATGAAACTCATAAAAGAATCATCAAATAATCCCCTCTGCGTACCCCCCTTACCTTCTTACCTAAAGCAGGCTGATGACAACGGTTCTACTGTTCAGAGATCAGGATGTATTCTTCACAAACCTTTCAGATGTGTATGTGTGACTGTGCGTGTGTGTATGTGATTATTTGTATGTTGTGTACGGGAATGTACAATGGGCCTGAAGTTAGAGTATTTATCCTTCAAGCCCCTCTTTTCCACTTGCATACTATTATTTTCTGTCTCCTGCCAATCTCCAACTTTTTGGAATTATAGGTCACTTCCTTCAAAATGCTTGAAGATTTTAGCATCTCGCTTTTCTATCACTTATAATAGGTGATGGTTTCAGTATCAACAGACCAGGTCCAAATAATAATCTTCCGTTGTACTTCCTTGACCTCCTTTCCTCCCAATCATATTTCCCTACACCCCATCACAGCTACTTAATTATGAAACCTGAAAAGACTTTGTCATTACTAAAAAATGCACTCCCATCATTATCTCTATTTAAGAATCTTACTCTCTGGACCCCAGCCTCTGTCTGTTCAACATTTCCCTCCACTATCCCAACTCCAAACATTTTTTTTAATATAATGGAACCTATAATTCATTATAGGTTTTCATTTTCCACCCTTGATCTTGAACTCACTCTGTTCATACCTGACTTTTCATCCATAATCGATTAATAAAATCTTCCTTGTATACACCTTCAACAGTAGTGTGGTGGAGCCAGCGCTGACAGCTGCAAGCAAGCCGTTTGGGTTCTTGTCTTTTAGCCTCGTCTTCAGTAATGTCAAATGGATCGCTTGAATATTTACACCACGGAGTTAGTACACATTTTCTAGCATACCATCCTTCAAAGCACTCACTTTCTCACTCATTGACACTTGCCTGCCCACAGTGTAACCATGGGTACAGATTTCACCAGCCTCTCGCTTCACCTCTTGCCATCCCATAATATGCCTTATTTTTCTTTGTGGCCCTTATCTCTGTATTTCATATTTATTTTTTCAATTGCATAAATATAATCTCCACAAAAACATAATCTTGTAGTTCCTGGTACATTAACAATAATAATAATTATTATTATTATTACATTTGTTGAACTTATTATTAAATACAAATAATATGAGTCGTTTTGCAATACAGTTCTTTTTTATCCATATAACATTATTTTAGTCCTTAACATTAACTATAATATTTGGTGCGGACTAATAGGTGATATATACATTTGTCAAAAGGCATAATGATAAACACCCATACAATGCTATCCATTTTAAGATGAAAATATTACCAATTCAATTAGTTCCTCACCTGTTCTGCAATGACGATTATATTAATCTTCTAGAATTAGCCTTTTAATTACACATGTGTTTCTAAATTCATGATGTATGTAGTTGTGGCTTATTTTCAATGATTTAATATCAAGTTTTATTTAGTCATTTTAAAGTAGATTGCAGCTTTAGGTACCTGCAGTTTTTGCTGTTACGAACAGTATTGCTATGAAAAGTTATACAGATATTTGCTGGTATGCAGTTCCCAGATTCACTTTGGAGTAAAAAAAAATCAGTTTTATTTCATATCCCAGTAGGAAAAACTGGAAAATAAAATTTAAAAATACCTTCACAATAATTGTCAAAAGTATAAAATGCTTAGTAATAATGAGATGTGCAAACACTCTGCATTGAAAACTATATAATGTTACTGGGAGGAATTAAAGAAAGACTTAAATATGTGGGGAAATATACCATACCCATTAAGAAGAAGATCCAATGCCAGTAAGATGCTAATGCTCTTTAATTTTATCTACAAACTATGTTATCCATTTAAACACAAAATACTCAAAATTTTGTATTATAAATTGTTTTAAAAATTTAGGTATTATTTATACTACTGGAGTATTATCAAAATAAGTATCACAAGTATTTTTTTTAAAAATATGAAGAATTAAGAAGTTGATCTTATAATAAGTTTCAATGACGTCAAGCACCTGGGAAGGCTCCATGTTCTTTATTTTTAATAAACTCCACAGGTGATTATGATGCATGCCAAAGCTTGAGATGAGAAAACCATATTTCTATAGGCAGTTCTTTTTTATTCTTTTTTTTTTTTTCAATGTTCAGTTTCCTTTAATGACCCCCATCTCCCTGAAGGGCAGGTGCAGGCAGCTAGGCGATGGCAAGAGATGTTCACTTGAAGATCTTGCCCTGATTGAAGGCTTTGCCCACATGCTGGAAGGCCCCCTGCCAGGAAAAGTACTCTCGGACCAGCGTCTGGGTCTCCTCGCTGCCAGGATCCAGCTTCCTCCATGTGTATGACTCATAGTCCACCTGCCAATCTGGACTCAGCGGAAAGGCAAGCTCCTGGCCTCGGAAGACCCACACTCCAGAAATGGAACTGCTGTTGTTGGTTCCAAAGAGGATGACACTGGCAAAGGCATTCTTCCTCAGCTTGTCCAATCGCTGGAACATTCCACTGATGAGGTTGCAGCTCATGAAGGTCTGGGTGAGCTCTTCAGGGAAGCGGCACTCAGAATACCACAGGGACCAGTCATCCTTATCAAAGTGCTCCCAGAAATGCGGCAGCACCACCGTAATTGTGTCCTCATTGGAATACTTGCGCTTAAATTCATCCAACACAAAGGTACTCTTGGGCAAGTGAGCAAAGGGATCTTTGGCCTTTGGCTCAGCAGCCAGCGCCTGCTCACACTCATCCATCTCCTCCTCAGGAGCAGGAGTAGCTGCCTTTTTCTCCTCTTTCCGCTCAGCCTGGGGCTTCTGCTTCTCCTCCCATGGGGTTTTCTCTTTCCATGGGGTGTCCTTTTTAGGCTGGCTCTCTGCAAACTTCTTAGCATCAAATTGGGCCATCTTCGCACAGAGTTTCACCTCCCCCAACACAGCCCGGAACTGGGGCTCTTAATGCAGGTGAGGAACCAGCAATTGGTATTGGGGAAGGCCTGGCGAAAAGAAGGCTCAAGGACCTGTTTGTAGAGCCACAACAGGGTGCAGACAACTGTGATGTCAGCCAGGGTCACACGTTCACCCACCAGAAAAGTCCTTGTCTTCAAGTGAGCATCCAGCATCCCCAGGATTCGCCTTACCTCCTCCTTTGCGTTCTCTGTGGCCTGTTTGTTGTGATGCATGATGCCCAAGGTGGGGAACACCCAAGTACTGGCAGGGGGGACTATGTCGCTGTCAGCAAAGCTCACCCACTGCACCACCTGGGCTGCTGCCTCTGGAGTTCTTCCCCGCAGCTCCTCATTGCTCACATAGTAGGCGATGGCATTGCTCTCAAACACACAGAATCCATCGTCACCCTCAAATGCTGGAAACTTGCCGGCAGGAAATTTGCGAAGAAATTCAGGAGTGCGGTTGGTTTGGCCAAAGTGGAAGTGGGGTGGTGCGGAAAGCATGCAGACCTAAGCCCCGCTGTACTGAGCAGCAATGAGGGCCTTGAAGGCCCTCCAGTTTTCCAGATATGTGTACAGGGTCCCAGCCGCCATGGTGATTCCGCAGAGAAAGCTCTTTTTTATTCTTAACACTGTAACTTGTTGGTTCACTAATTAAATTCTGAGTCAAATATCATTACTGAAGTCCAATCAACACTGCAGAACCTTCAATTTTACATTTTGCATTTTGTTCTTACCAGCAAATATCAAACTGCTTCTTGATTTCAATATCTTCAAAAATATATCAGTGGTGGGCCACAGTGGCTCAGCAGGCAGATTTCTCGCCTGCCATGCCGGAGACCCAGATTCAATTCCCAGTTCCTGTCCATGAAAAACAAAAAAAGAAAAAAATAAAATAAAAAAAAATATATATATATATATATACACACATATATACATCAGTGCTTAAGAAAGGGAGAGTTAATTTGATTATTTTTACTTGTAAACTTCACAAATAATTATGATAATTTTCTGTTAAAATTATATTGACAAATAAATATTGTTTAACACTTCTTAGAGTAATATTCATTTCATACATTTTTGTGAAAGCTATGAAACTATGGTTTTTAATTGATCTCTATTTTGTATAAACTGAAAATTGTATGTTAGAATTGGCAAACATAGTAAACCAAGGGCTATTTATTTAACTATTTTGATTTAAAAGTTGCCATTAAAAAAAAAGTTGCCATTGCCAAGTTGTTGTAGAAAAAGGCATAAAATCTCTCTACTTCACCTAATAATGCACCACAGAGTGTATTTTCCTCCAAGCCATCTGGAAAGCAGTTAATGCCCTCAAGGCTAAGAATTGATTGCCCTAGTAATTTTTATCCTTGCTAGTTGTAGGTCTTTAAAATATTTTATGGCTTCTAAGTCAGACATGTGAACACTCACATCAGAGTTAAAGAATACAAGATGGCAGGCTTGCTTAAAACTCAAGAGCCTGATATTTAACAACACTCTTCACGTTCCATAATGCATATTATATTCTGCTTAGTTTATGGCAGAAGTAAAGTAAAACAGCATCAAATTAATTCAAACTCAGTGTATTTATATGATATTCACATGGAATACTTCCTGCCCACCCTTTCATACTTTCATATATGTATCACAGTATATTTACTTATTTATACATAATATTACATATATAATGTTGTGTGTGTCATGAAGTCAATGATTATTGAGAGCAGAGACTCATTTCGGAAGCTACCACAGATGTGTGCCTGGTTCCAGTCCCAGAGGGTGGAAGAGGCTACCGCAGGGCTCAGTCCCCACAAGGAGCTCTATGCAGCAAGCAAGAGGGGGCAGAACCGTCTTTCTCAAAGCTCCTCCAGGCGGTCAGAGGTTTGCCGGAACAGCATAAAGACCAGGTCAAGAGAAAGAGCGACTCAAACACAGTGTCGAGCCTACTTGTGCTCTGAGCTGGCCCCGTCATCCGGCTCTCCTGGCTCATCGACGTGCTGCACTGGACTCCAGCACAGGCCTCGGTCCTTGGCCCTGCTTCCATAGCCAACCTGGGGCACGCACAGAGGGCCTGGTCATTTATACCAGTCTGGCTGGAGGCAGCCTGGAAGGCTGAACCAGGATATGTGTCACGGGCTGGCCTTGCCAGAATCTGCCCTGTCTGCAGAAGGCAGCTCAGGGTTCCCCACAAAATGCTGTGGGAGAGCAGTCACTGGCAGCTGCCTGGAGCCCAGACTCGTATGGTAAGCAGGTGGGGGCTGGCAGGAGTGTGGCTTCCTGAGGAAAGGGGGCTGTTTGGATCCATGTAAATGGGGCAATTCCTAGGGCCACCATACATACACACACACACACATACACACACACACACACGAACACGCACACATACACATGCACACACACATACATGATAAAGATAAGACAAATTTTTAGAAAAGACTGGGGAGGGCACTAAATTTGCCTTTGGGCTATTCTCTAAATTTATTGTTAGGATACCTAAGCTCTGAAGGAGAGCACTGAACAGGCCAATTTGCACAGACCGAGAAAGGACAGTTTTTCTTTTTTTTTCTTCTTCCTTCACTCCTTCCTTCCTCCTTCCCTCCTTTCTTTGTTTCTCTTTGTTTATTCTTTCTTTCCTTCCTTCCTTTCTTTCTTTTTTCCTTTCTTTCCTTTATTTTATTACTTCCTTCTCTTTCTGTCTTTCTCTCTCCTGGAATTCAAGGAACTCTCTCATAACACTGTATGGATAGAAGCTTAAGGAACAGATACCTCAGTACCTAAACTCCAGAAATAATACAATAAAATATAAAATGTCCAGGTTGCTGCTAAAAATGTTCAGTACTGAAGCCCATGCTGGGCCCTTGACACTTCTCTTTGACCAATAATATTACTTAGATTTGAGTCCCTTTTAGTATTTACTCTTGTTCTTTTCCTTAGCTTGATACTCAATCTCACAAGACACCATAGTTATAAAGAAAATGAGGATATGCAGGTCATTAGGATATAAACCTTCAGAAAGAACTCTGAGTGAAGTCTTTGAAAGCTTTTACAAGACACAACTTTAAACATTAACCGTGTAAACACAAGCTGCTATAAGCGTTCTTTCTATATTGAAATAAGAAACTCACCCATCTTTTCTATTCAAAATAGTAATTTTTTAAATAAAACTTTAAGTACTTAACTAAATAATTAAATCATTCTTTATGAATTCAAGAAATCAGAAGTAATCAAGTTCTAGTTTCTTGGTCACATAGTTTATGACTTTATAGTGGTAAAGCCTTAAAGGGACACATTGTTTTTTTTCTCACATTTTATATAAAGGGATGTTCCTTTCCACTTATAATTTCTATCCATTTTTAAGTTTCGACCTTAATAGCTCTTCTTCCAGGAAACCTTTTCTAATGCATTTCAGCCACACACATTTTCTCCTTCGTCTGAACTCATTTTGCAGTGATACTCTGCATGTATATTTTTCTTTTGTAGACTGAATTATAGATTCCTGTGATCTTGTTTCATCACTACTGTGAGAATTTTCTCATGCTCCACCACCCCTTCCCTCCCGCCGAGACACGTCCTGGACACCGTGGACAAGGTAAATGTCTTATTTTGTCACAGCATCAGCCACTGAGCCATGCATGGAGCAAGCACTTAAATTATACTTTCCGAATTAACTTTTGTTTTTTATGAGTATTTATTAAAACTAATTTTATGCCAAAAGAACAAGCACGTGGAGCAAATGGTATTTAGGTTCCAATAGGGACGTTTTAGTGGTCTTAACTCTGGCAAACATCATGCTGCCAGTCTAAAAGAAAACAGCTGGCCAAGAACCATCAGATAGAAATTTTCAGTATTTTTTCAAGGGTAAACTTAGGGTGAATTAAAGCTCCAAAGTCTACTAAAACAAGAATAATGAAAACATGTAAATTATACTTTTTTCCCCTTGTCAACCAAATAGGCATGGTTTTATAAGCATGATTTAATCCAAAAAGCAGATGTAGCTTTTCTCTGCAACACAAAAAGGAGCCAACTGGCTTGCAGAATACTTTTCCCCCAGTGATAATTGAAAGTAACAGGATGAAAGAACTAAGAATTATAATTTTAAGAAAAGGCAGTTCCAAAGAAGTGAGTTCCAATCCTTCAGAGAAAATAGAAAGTGGAAGAAGAAAAAAAGAGGAATATTCAAGGGAAGAGTTCTGCCATAAAAAAATAATGATGTCAACCGGAAATTGTATCCTGAAGTAAGTAGCAGCAATACTAAAACGCCGGTATTATAAGTCCCTAAATAGACCTTCAACATGTATGTGAAGGACTCATGTTTTAAATAAATCAATTTCAGTTCAACATGTATTAGTTGTTTGCTCTCATTTCCTTACCCTTCCTGCAAATATTTAAATACTTTCCTCAAAACACCTTGGAGATACCACATTTTTCTGGCCCTATAGCCCTGGAAACCGTACTGCTAAATTAATACATTTTTCTCAGTATGCCTACAGAGCTGCGGTTCTCACATGAGAGAGATGGCTTGTTATTCATTCCTTATCCACAAAGCTTAGTGCTTGCTGCTCCCCACACTACTTAGAGGCATGCATAGACATAGGAATGCAGTTTTCAGAAGGTTAAGTGTGCAGTTTCGTAGTCAGAAAAGCCGCATTCTGAATCCAACACTGGCATGTACTATCGTTATGATGTATATTTTTATGCTCTTTGGTTTTAAAGTTGTTAGATTATTTTAAGTTAAATCTAAGTAGGGCACTTGATTCTATGCTTGACACATATTTGGCCCTCAGTAAGTGGAATATATGGTTATTAATAATGATAAACAAAACTAAGGACGATATGGATTTCATAAGGAAACAGAAAACACTTGAAATGCCAGTTCTCTCTTGGGTCAAAATAGAAAAGTTCAAAAAATCTGAGAAGCTTGTATATCAAAGCTTGCTTTTGCCTTGCCAATTCCAATGTCTGTAAATGGAACCACCCTATGCCACACCATAATGAAAGCTTTTTACTAGTATTTCTGGATATTAATTAGTGGAGGAGCTAGACATTTCCTTAGAAAGCTGGATATATCAAGTGAGAGTCTTAGGCACCATCAATCAAGATTACCATGTAGTATTAATCCAAAACAAGGCACTTCAATTTATACATTCAGGGTGTCAGTAAGGAAAATTAGAATTTGGGCAAAAATGTAAGACTTTCTGGCTACAGGCAACAAACTGGAAATCAGTTCAGCTGTTTTGTAACTGCTCTTACTCCAATAGTGCATAATTTATCAGAGATTAAACATCATTTAACAAGAAGCACAGAGTATTTTAGTTTTACTTTGGCTTTCATTTTGTAGCTGAATCTCATAAGGGATACAAGATTACATTTAAGCATGTGTGCCAGGAAACCCATGCTATGTGCATTGTAAGATCTACAAATATACTAGGAAAGGAAACCAAATATGGGAGTCCTGCTTATCTACTGAAGGGGTTGTCTTTGTCTTTTTGAATTAAGGATGCAGAAAAAAGATTGTTTCAAGTAGTTAGCAAGAGAATTGCATAAAGATTAAAGAGTACTTGATAATCTAGGAAATCAGTGTTCCCACTACTCACAGAAGTAAATGTTTTGGGGGTCTATTAAAAAGAATGGGCTAAACCCCATTCCTTAAAAATTATCTTCCAGTTTAAAAATGTCAGCTTGTCTGGTTGGCCATTTAAAAAGCTGAAGCAACCACAACCAAAAACAAGAGCTATTGGAGTATCTAAAATGCTGACTGTCATAGATGACAGGCATTGTTCTCCGTTCTTTACCTATATAAACTCATTTATCATCACCAGAACTCTAGGAACCTATTGATGTTATCCAAATTTTAGAGATGAGTAGAAAGGATACGGGGAGCTTAAACTATTCCCAAAGGTCAACATTTAGCAAATAAATATTTTTAAAAGGATTTCACCAAGTTGAACACAACTTGCAGAAGAACAGTAGACAAATTGTCAACTCTTTCTTGGTGGAAGTGCTCTACTCCTGCCAGAATGAATTATATACAGTTGCCTGGTGTTCTTTCCTTTCAACCTGCAGAACTCCTTTGGCATTTCTTGTAGTGCCAGTCTATCGCTGGTGATGTCTTTCAACCTTTGTTTATCTGGGATTGCCTTAATTCCTCCCTCATCTTTGAAAAATAACTTTGCCATATACAGAATTCTTGGTTGGTAGTTTTTGCTTTCAGCACTTTAAATATGTCTTCCCCCTGCTTTCTTGCCTCCATGATTTCTGATGAAAACGTGAGACTTAATCTTAGCGAGGCTCCCTTGTATGTGACAGGTGGCCTTTCTCTTGCATCTTTCAGAGTCCTCTCTTAATGTTTGGCATTTTTAGCTTGATTATAATATGCATGGTGTGAGTGTTTGGGGGTTTATCTGCTTAGAGCTCATTGAACATCTTGGAGATATATATATTCATCTGTCATTAAATTTCAGAAGTTTCTTGCAGAAGTAGAGCCCTATGAGCTGTCCTCTACAGGTAGGACATGTTTTTGGGTAATGTGTCCCCTAGGCATCATCAGATAGATTGTGCCAGACATCCATGCTCCCAGTATGTGCAGGAGGGTTCATTTTCTCCCTCTAGAACTGGCACCAGGACCAGGGATCCCAATGGAAGTGCAGGGTGGCTCCATGCTGAGCTTCTGATAGCTGGGAAAGGACCAGCCCCTGCACCACAAGATTCTACCACTTTGAAATAGGCTTTCCCTTTCTCCAACTCTTGATCTGTGACTACAGGCTTTTAACTGTTTTCTGGAGTTTTAAGGAAGATGTTTCTGCCAGTTCTTGCTGGTTGTTCAAAGTTTCTGTGTAGGTATGGAGCACTAAAATTCCTCACTCAGCCATCTTGATTGGGATGGGAACTTAATATCATGTTTTGATTATATTTTTATTGTATTTTATATCACAGAAGTCACACAATATTTTTATGTTCTCCCAACAACTAAACTTTGAGAAAGGAGATGTGTTGTCTTCTGGTAGCCTCTCAAGTCTTTCATGAAACGTGGATTACTGAAGGGAACTATCACACAGAGTGTGATTTTTGGAGACTGGTGGATGAGACGCATCCCCACGCCTGCCTGACATAAGATTCCTCTGGGCAGCTCCCTAGCTGGGCCCTGGCTTGCCCAGAGACCAGGTCACTTCTCATATCAGGAGTTTTCTACTATCTCCATTGTGAGAATCTAGACGCAGCTGTTCATAGAATCAAAGAGAGCTAGATGTTGCCCCAGCTATATTCTAACTTTGTGTAATGCGGTGTATATTTTTTTGCCCTACACTCAGTCTCCTCTTAACATGACTGACACTGGGAAGGTTTACCATTTTCTAAGGAAACTGCAAACTCCGCCATAAGGATATAATATGCCCAATGGCTCAACACCTAAATCCCATAATCATCACATATGCACCTCTTCTCACTATATTGTTTTTAAATCAGTAAATTAAAATTTATAGGATTTTGAGGAAAACCAGTTGTGTTGCAATACATGGGCTTTTAAATTTACGCTTTAAATAAACAGATGCAGTCATGGGTCTATCTTCTACCCGTTACTGACAAGGCAAATGACATTGTGTGATTTCTGCAATAGTTTTAATTTAGGAAAGTGCCTGTAATCTTTTACTGGTGACAAATTCATAGGGTGTGCTAATAGTTCTGAGGTTAGCGAAAATGAAGATAAAAATGTTATTCCCAATGAGTTTAACAGACCCCCTAATATTCCACCTGCAGACCCTTTGAAGGTGATTGCAATCTAGGTGAACAGCTCTAGCCTAGCAGCAAATAAGAGACTCTAAGTGTCAGCAGACTAAGGCATCTGAAAGTAATTGTTAATGTTGAAGAGGCAAAAATGTCTAAGAAACAGTCTATTTCAAATGATTTGAGCAAGGTAAATGGCCTGAATTTCTCAAAACCTCAAGAAAGCCTACTATTCAGACATAAATAGATTTGGAGAGATGTAGAAATCAAGGAAACCAGGATCTGGTTTGTTATAGAGCAGAGAGGAGAGAAGAGTCTCAGGTTGTTATATGCACTTGAGAATGAAGCTGTATTGAAAGCAAACATGCAGGCCAAAGAAATGTAGTCAAAATTTCTGGAGAAGCTCGGTCTTCCCACAGGCAAAAAGGAGTTTGAGATCATCCTGTTTGAATCTCAAAATGAAGAATGAACTTTCGTGACCTTTGGGTCATATAAACAAAGCAGCGATGAATATCTCCACTTCCTTGAGTTACTACTACTTTCTTACCAAAAGATCACCTTAACTTACTTTGTTATATCCATTTTTACAGTTCCCAAGGACTGCCGTAACAAATTACCACAAAGTTGGTGGTTTAAAGCAATAGAAATATAATTTCTCTAATTTTAGAGGCCAGAATTATGAAATTGAGGTGTTGATCCTCCCTCCAAAGACCCTGGGGCTGAATCCTTTCTCCCCTTTTCTAACTGCTGGTGGTTGTCAGCATTCTTTGATTTGTGGCAACATAATCTCTGCTTCTGTCGTCATGTGTCCTTCTTCCATCTGTGTCTCACTGTGTCCAGATCTGCCTCTCCTTTCTCTTGTAAGACACTAACCATTGAATTTGGAGGCCACCCAAAAGTCATGATAATTTTATCTCAGGATTCTTTCCTAATTTCCTGTGTGAAGTTGTTATTTCTAATGTAAGGTCGTACTCTGAAATTCCACCTGGGCATGAATATGTGGGGACATTATTGAATCTACTGTACCCATTTACTACTAGGGGTATCTGATTGCTAAACCACCTTCATCTTGGACAGCATCCAATATCTACTTAATTCCCTTTCTAATCCTACTTCAGAAATGGAAACTGATCCATGCTTCTCTTAGTTCACCTGCTCAGAACCCCACAGTGGGGACTCAAACCTTATCAAAGATACTTCCCTTTTTCATCCTGTTAAGTGGCATAGTTCCTCTGGAGTGCCTTCCCTCACTACCAAGAAGTCAACATATCAGATGCTGTCACACTGTAGGGTTGTACCTGGTGGCCTTGGGCATTAACAATTCTATCAGATTGTTATTTGCTATTATGCACATTCATTCATGCTTTTCGCCAACCCAGGCAACTACTGCAAAGCTATGTAGTTCCTTCCCTGCAACAGGCTCCTCTCTCTATTCCATCGCTACTTCACCCATTATCCGTTCCCTACTACTCACATGTATTTCTGATCGCATGACTACATTAGGTTACTGAAAAGCTTCTTGGCAAATTTATTCCCTCTGCTCTTTGATAACATGAGCTCCCTTGGCCTTTCTGTTGTAAACTACTGGCAATTGCTTTCTTGACATTCAATCTTGAATTTCTCACAAGCATCTAAACCATAACATGTCAAAGTTTAAACTCTTGGCTTTCCACCTGGCACTTGATGTCTACTCACCCTTTCCCACTTTACTTCCACTAGACACAGATGGTCAAACCAAACACTTGGACATGCTTTCCTATTCCTCACCCTTCTTTCACTACTCACAGTCTATAAACAACTTCTGATTACTCCATCCAGCAGCTTATCAGGGCCAGGAACTCTCAGGGGCAGGATGTCTTTCCCTTAAGTTATATAAGTACTCCACCCTTAAACAGTACAGGCCTTTCTCCTCTGAGGCATAGTGGGACATGCAGAGTTGTTGTCCACCAGCCCTGAACTGAGCATTTTGCCTCCCCAGGTACTCTCCAGGATGGCATCTCTTCCCCTGCTCTTTTGGACCCTGTGTGCTGTCTAAGTAATAAAGCTGAAAATTTCTGTTGTGCCTGATTCCATGTTCCTGTGATGTATCATGTAGCAACTCTCCTAGCAGTTTGCCATTTAAGTCAGCGCACTGGTAGATTCATGGTAGATTGATTGGAAAACACCTGAAATGGAGGAAGAGAGACCAATTAGAAAGCTGAGTAGTCATTGAAGCAATTAGTGAAGATGACTTGAACTAATGATGTTCAATGAGGCTGGAGAGAGGAACTAATGATGTGTAATGAGACTGGAGGGGGTAACAAAATTCAGAAAACACTCAGATTCAATGGAACACGTGAAATGCCAGTGAGAAGATGGCAGAGTGGCCATAAGAAGTTAAAAACTGCTGGTATAGGTTATAAGATCCAATAGAGAGGGAAAGTTTATAGGCATAAAATAGAGGAAATGACTGAAAACAAATCAAGTTTGCTAACATGTCAAAAATTAGAAAGAGGACAAAGGATCCAATATTTCATTTCAAAATGAGCTTTAGATTTCTGCTTCTGAAAAAAGATGAATGAGAGAAAAGAAGAATTTGAGGACATTCTTATTTGATAATCTACAATTTCTGAGAGAAAGAGATGGCTGGTTCTATTCCCTGGAAATGAAGAGTGGTTGGGGGTATGGGACGACATACAGAAATGGTGTAGGACCCTGTTGGAATATAAGTTAGAAATGACTGAGGATTCAGTTATATTACCAGTCAGGAGTGAGGGAAGAGAGCTTCCTAATCGGCATGATTTTCTTCACGGTCTTTAGAAACTCTGCTGTAAGAGCCTATAGGGTCTGAGATAGTGAAGTCGGTGAAATCTGATAACCACTAATAGTGCCGGCTCAGGGACATATGCTCTGCGTTCATCACCCAACCCTCACCTACCCTTGCCTCTTCAATTGTGCACCATTTCAGAAATTGGGAGAGATGTTAATTCTATTGAAAAGGCCTGGCCAGACCTTAAACCACGAAATTGGGAATAAGCAGCCTCAGATGCTAATCAAGGCAGATGCTAATCAGTGGCAGGGCCCCTCCCCTGAGGTAGAGTAAAAAACCACACTTACTCTCTCCCCCAATCTTGGAGAACCAACATGTATTGACCCTGACCTGGGCAGTTTTGGCCACCCTGGGTGACAGGCAGTGATGGGATCTCTTTCTCTGCTCTTTTGGACCCTTCGTGCTCTGTAAGTAACAAAGCCATCATTTGCTGAGAGTTTCTCTTGTGCCTAAGGCTGTATTCCCATGATGTACAATGTAGCAGAGATAGGATAGGAGAACGAGCTGATATCTGAGTCTCAGGTTTAAATCTATATATCGGGTATATCGGAACGAGTTAGTAATTGGAGAGTAGGATATTGTCAAAGAACGAAACAGAATTTCAAAGTTCTGCAAATTAAAGTTATTGACACGATTCAAGGAGCTCATAAGAATTAAACAATGGGCAATATGTCCCTTGATTCAAGTTCGATGGGAAATGAGGAAGGGATAAACCCAGCAAACATAACAGTGGATAAAAGCTGCTTCCTCAAAGAAAGCTGCTCCCTCCATTGGTCACCATATTTCCTGCTTGACAAAAATACATGGCTAAACTTTCTTAAAGTTTTAATTTTCTTTCATGAAAAAAGACTTAAGGTCAATATGTTATTTCTTTTTAGCATGGAGAAACATAAATATAATGGCTCTATTCTAGTGTTGTTCTAAAGAATTACAATTTGATTGCTTTAATTTTTATTTTTTCTTCCCTTTAGCTTTGCTTATGGTTATGGAAATTAATATTATTTGAGCTTCTGTTGTATTCACCAAAGATCAGACTCACATCTCTGAGGTAATTAAGATAAAAATTTATATGCATTGCTTAGCACATACAAAAAATAGGCTTCTGAAACAGACTTCCTTGTTTCAGATGTGAGAATAACCCACTAAATTATGGATAATAGTTACAATCAAGTCCTAAAGAACCAAGAAGACCTAAAATAGGAGAGACAGAAGTACTACCAGCACTGTAAACATGAAAGTATTGCTTTATGTTTATTGTTATAATAATTTCCATTTTCACTTCTCTTACATCTGAGCTTTGTTTCAACATCTAAATGTTCTTACGAGTTTAAATTACTAAATACAATAGCAGAAAATATTTTGTTTAGAAAAATCGTTTCCATTATTGAATTCATACCATAAGAAATATAATGTGCCATATGACTCTCAGATTCTGATCAAGCAGGAAGAAAATATTATTTAGCAGTAAGAAGGGAGAAGTCCTGAGGCCTATAACAACCTGGAAGAACCCTGAGGACATTACATATTGTGAAATAAGTCAGACACAAAAGGAGAAATAGCCTATGATCTCATGGAAATGAATTAATTCTGATATGTAAACTCAGACATAAAATATAGAACATAGGTTGCCAGGATACAGAATGAGGCTAACAAATGGCGAGCGGTTAGTTAAGATGGGCAGAAAGTTTAACTCAGGTGAACTTAAACATGTGGAAATGGATGGAGGTGATGGTAGCACGTTATTGGGAGAACAGTCAACGGCGCTGAATGGTGTGTGGGAGTGGCGGCAGGGGGAGTTCAGAGTCATGTGTAACACCAGAAGCAAAGTCGGAGGTTAAAAACGGAAACGTGTAACCCAGCGAATCTGGTGGTGGGCAATGTCCATGATTAACTGTACAAATACAAAAAAGTTCTTTCATAAACTAAAGTAAATGTACAATACCAAGGAATTGATAATAAAGGTGTATATGGGAAAAATATACTTATTGCCCACCATGGACAATAGTTAACAGTAATATTTTCATACCATTTCGTGAATAGTAACAAATGTACCACGCCAATACTATGAGTCAATAATAGGAGGGGGATAAGCAGTATGGGAGGATTAGGATTTTCTGTTTTACTTTAATTCTTTTGTGGAGCAATGAAAATGTTTTAAATTTAATCATGGGGATATATACACAACTATGTGATGACACTATGAGCCACTGATTGCATACTTCAAATGGTTTCTATAGTGTGTAACTATATCTCAATAAAATTGCATTAAAAATAATAAAAAGGTAAAAAGGTAAACCCACACTATACAAAATAATAATGTCTTATGACTCTGAGGTTCTGATCAAGCAGGAAAAAAAAATCGGATGCTGAAAGAATGTAGGACTGAATGCGTTGGTTGAAGGCAAATTCCCAATTGGGTGCTACAGTGAAGAATCATTTATTGCCTGTCCTTGCAAAGGTAGTTAAGCTGAAAGCATTGTGTAGCCTTCTCATTTTTCCTGATTTTATGATCTTCAGTTTGGTCAGGAATCAAATACTTTGAAGTGACTCCTGAGCCTGTGAAAGAAACCATCTGTCTGTGAAATATCTGTGAATGAAGTCTGACAGTAAGTATAAGGGAAGTGAGTGTTTCATGACAGCAGGATTGCCACACACAGTTACAATACATGCGGAAATTTCCTTCTATTTATGCATATTCATAGGAACATCTAATTGTACTGTTGAATAGGAAAGATTGCTTGGCAAATTTAACTCATCATCAAATGCTTTTGGCATCTGAGTCAGCATATCTGTTATTTAACCTGATGAGAATGCTCTAATGGGGATGACCTAGATTGAAGGTGGAGAAATTGAAACTGCTGAGCCAGAGTATTAAAAGAATTGTCTTGGTTGATGAAGTTTCAAGAGGTCCATTCCTTTTGATCAATAAGTTGCTTTGCTTCATTCGGTTTCTACACCCAATGATGATAAGCAGTACTTCTCATGTTGTGTTTTCTTTAAATAGATTAGAATTTCTTAACATTAAATATGGTGGAGAAACCATTATCTTACAATATAAAGGTAGTATTTTCCTGTAAGTATTTAAAGTTGTTACAAAATATATATGGAACAAATATTTGCATCTTTTTCACATAATATAACAATATTACTAGTGTTTGTTATACTGTCATTGTATTGCTTTGAAAATGTAATTTTCATGTCCAAAATCCATGTATGCCATCTTTTATTTAATAATTTGCCAGTATGGTGTTATAAATAGTATTTCATTTATTGATTATTGCTTAAGAAAAATTTTGTGACTTTTTTCTATTGGTCTTTGAATAAAATTCTCAAGAAAATAATTCTAATTACCAGAATTTAATTTTTCAAAATTAAATTTAATTCTTCTTCAGTGAAATTTCTTTTCATGTTTTTGCCCATTTTCTACTTGGATTATTTGTTTTAATATTTTGAAAGTTCTTTATATTTTTTAGATAATAGATCTTTGTTAGATATGCAAGTTCCAAATATTGCCCCATATCTGAAGGTTGTCTTTTACACATCAAAGGCTTTTAATTTTGATTAAGTCCAATTTATTACTTTTCCTTTGACAAATTGTGCTTTTAGTGGCAGGTCTAGGATAGCTATGTCTAGTCCAAGATCCAAAAGATTTTCTATGTTTATTTTCTAAGAATTTTATAATTTTATGTTTTAGATTTGAGCCAATGGTTCATTTTGAGTTATTATACAAGTGCGAGAAATAAGTTGAAATTCATGTTTTGTTTGTTTTTGCCTATGAATTTTGGATGGCTTGATGCCATTTAGTTATGTACCTTTCTTTCCCCTATTTCAATAAGAAAACACACTTTAACTTTATAAGGAATGCATTTTTTAAAATCGCTTACGGTTTGTTTTATGGCCCAGAGTGTGGTTTATCTTGATATTTATTATGTGTGTCCTAGAAAAGAATGTATATTCTGGGTAAATTGTTCTAAACGTGCTTATTAGATCCTTTTGGCAAATGGAGCTGTTGCGTTCTCTATACCCTTGCTGATTTCCTGTCTAGTTATTCTTCAATTGTTGAGAGTGGGGAGTTGAAGCCGTCAATTATAATTATGCATTTTTCTATTTCTCTTTTATGTTCTGTTTCACATATTTTGCACTTGTGTTTTCACGTATTTCACATATCTTGCACTTGTATTTTTTTGGTTTGTTCACATTTAAGATTGTTGTGTCTATCGAATTAACCTTTCTATTTGCATACAATGTCTCTTTCTGCTTCTGGTATTTTTTGCTCTGATATCTACTTTATATTAACAAAACCAATCCTGCTTTCTTTTGAAAGTAAACTTCTTTTGGATAGCATACAGCTGAGTCTTTTGACCCTCTGTATAAAGCACATACTTCTAATGTAGTTAGACTATTTACATTTAATGTAATTTTTCATACATTTGGGTATAGTCTGCCATTTATTGTCTGGTTTTTGTTTGTTCTCTCTCTCACTTTTTCATTTCTAATTTTTTCTCCTGCTTTCATGTGGGTTCTTGATTGTTTTTTTAATTCCATTTTGACTTATGTTTACTGTTTTTGAGTATTCCCTTTTCTGTAGACTTTTGGTGGTTGTTCTGGATATTACTTTATATATAAATAAATATCATTGCTTCTGTCATCACTTTGTAAGTTTGAATGAAGTATAGAAACTGTACCTAAAATTATATTCCATTATGCTTTCCCATTATAATAGAATTGTCTTAAATATTTCCTTACATATATTGGAACAACTCAGATAGCATTACCTTTTATTGGCTTCAAGCATCAAACTTACTTTAGAAATGCAGCAGGGTTAGAAAAGTCCATTTTATTTACCCACGTTTTACTTACTATATTTTTCCATCTTTCCTCTTGTACTTGGATTCCTCCTTTTAGGTTTTCTTTTTTTGTCTATAGATCTTATTTTATACATTATTTTAGTGTAGATCTCAAAGTGACAATTGTTTTAGTTTTCCTTCACCTAAGAAGATATTCTTATCTTCTTCTCCTGAAAGATATTTTCATGGATATAAGATTCTGGGTTGAATGTTCTTTTCTGTAAACACTTAAAAGTGCGTCACTTTTCCTGGCCTACATTGTTGCTGACGGGAAATCTGCTGTCATGCTAAAATTTTTTTCTCTTGTAGGTAAGGGTGCTTCTCTGTTACTGCTTTTAAGATTTTTCTTTGTTTTTAGTCATCAGAAATTTGAATAAGATGTGAGTTTGGGTTCCTCCTATTTGGGTTTCATTCAGTTTCTTGAATCTGTAGGTTAGTCTCTTGCTAAATTTGGGATGTTTTCTGCCTTATTTCTTCAGGTATTTTTTCAGTCCCACCTTATTCCTTCTCTCTTACAATGATTCTGATAAAAGGAATGTTAGATCATTGTTATATGCCCACAAGTCCGTATCCATTTATTTCTCCCGTCCATTTTCTTTCTGTATTTTAGATTGTGTAACATCTATTGTTCTGTCTCTTCTGTCCCTTTCATTCTGTTATTGAGCCCATACATTGAGATTTCTCATTTCAGATATTGTGTTTTTCAGTTCAGTTTTTTCCTTTGGTTCTTTTTCGTATCATCCATTTCTTTGCTGAGAATTTCTAGTTCCATATTTGCCTCAGGTATATTTGTAAATACTTGTTGAAGAATTTTTATAATGGATGTTTTTAAATTTTTCCCAGATAATTCTAGGATTTCTTCATTGTTATTGGGATCTATTGATTTTCCATTTTTTTAACCTTATTTTTCTGTTTATAGAAGAGAGATACTAATTTGAGGTGCTCGAGGAGAGTATTTTTTAGTCCCCGATCCTGTTTGGTCTTGAAGAGTTAGGTACAGGGGTTCCAGTTTTTTGTGGAATGAAGAACATGTAAAAAAGAGGTAAAAAAGAGTGACATACACAATTTGACATACATGAACTATTCTGAACTCACACATATTTACTTAAGGCAATGCCTGTTATTCTGGAATGCAATATACCAGAAACAGAATGGCTTTTAAAAAGGGGAATTTAATAAGTTGCTAGTTTACAGTTCTAAGGCCAAGAAAATGTCTGAATTAAGACAAGTCTATAGAACTGTCCAATCTAAGGCATTCAGGAAAAGATAAACTTGGTTCAAGAAGACCGATGAAGTTCAGGGTTGTCTCTCAAGTGAGAAGGTACATGGTGAACACAGTCAGAATTTCTATCTCGGCTGGGAAGGCACATGGTGAACACGGTCAAGGTCCATCGCTCATCTGGAAGGGCACCTGGCGAACATGCATCATCTGCTAGCTTTCTCTCCTGGCTTCCTGTTTCATGAAGCTCCCTGGGAGACATTTTCCTTCTTCATCTCCAAAGGTCGCTGGCTGGTGGGCTCTGCCTCGCATGGCTGTACAGTTCTGCTCTGCTCTCTCTGAATCTCTCCAAAATGTTTCCTCTTTTGAAGGATTCCAATAAGCAACTCCACCTTCAAATGGGTGGACCACACCTCCATGGTAATCGTCTAATCAAAGGTTAACAACCACAATTGGGTGGGTCACATCTCCATGGGAACAATCGAAATGCACCCACCTAGCAATATGGAATGAAGATTAAAGGACATGGCTTTTCAGAGGTCCACCACAGATTCAACCTGGCACACTTCTCAAATGATATGAAGGGGCACCGGTATTTGTTTCTTTATTAGAATTTTGTCACAAACCAATACTTCCATAAAATAGAATAAAAATGCATAAATGAAATAGAAAGACACATAAAATGCAAAGCTATTCATTTTCATTCTATTACTATGGTTAACAGGTGCTAAAGTAACCTTCCCAGCAAATTCTGAGCTCAAGTAACCTTCATTTCTTGAGTGAATTGTAAGAATCGTCTCACACTTGGCCTCCCTGTTTCTATCTTTTCCAATTTCAGTATTTTCTCAATACAACAGGCAAATAATTCTTTAGAAATGTTAATCTGGTCGTGTCACTCCTCTTCACATCTCACTAAGAAGAAAATGCTGTACCTTTTTCAGAAATGAAGGAAAACTCCTTTTAATGGTCTAGAAGTTCTTCCTCTATATCCTCCCATTTGCCTTTCTGACCTCATCTCTGTCTCCTCTGCTTTTCTCCAAGTGCTGTAGCCACCCCAGTTCCCTGATCCTCATCAATCATGGAAGCAGACATTTTGCTACATGGCCTTATAGTATTGTCTCTTTAGCCTGGAACGATTGGCCCTTCAGGTATCTACATATCTTTCACTCTTAATCGCTTACATGTACCTGCTCGAATGTCAGCCTCTCAGTGAGGAACATTCTCTCTGACTAGGTAAGAGTACCCTTGCATAGCCACACGTCCTCCTTAGTACTCTTTCCTTTTAAATTTTTCTCTACCATGCTAATGACCCTACAAAATTCATTTTATATGTGTATGTGTGTGAGTGTGTGTGTGTGTATACATGCACACATATATATGTGACTTTCTCTGCCTTTCTCTGAGACTATAAACTCTTTGGTTCATTGTTATATGTTCAGGGCCTAATACAATGTTAGACCATATAAGACATAAGAACTCTCTGTTGAATGAATGAATCAGTGAATAAATTTTTCTCAAGTCCTAATGACTTTATTTAAGTAGATGAGCAGTAAGTAAAACCTTTCTGCATATAAATCTCATAACATAAATAGAAATTAAAAGTAACTTCTTAAAAATGATAACTAAGTTTTTTTAAAAGGATTTGGGAAATAAATAAATATCTTCTCTTTCTTGATCTGTGTCTAACCTACTTTCTATGTAATTAAAACAAACAGATACAGTTCTTTCATCTCAGACTTGGGACAGATCTTAAAATACCTTTCCTCTCTTCTTTATTGGAAAGTACATTTTCTCATTAAAATGAATGCTGGCCTTTTCATGTGGAATATTAGTTATTGACCTTAGGAATTCTTTCTGGAATGACTGAGCTAACCTCTGTTTATAGGACACTGTCCTGTCTGTTCTGGGCATGGAGACAAGACAGAACTGAGAAATGAGGCATTATCATAAAAGACTGCATATTTTATGATGTGGTGCCTCCACTACTCGGAATTCATGAATTTTAAATGTTCTCTGCTTTTTAATTATTTTCAATTACTAACTTATTTTGAAAATAACACTGACCTAGCTGGGAAAATATGTAATGCTTAAAAAATACTAAAATATAGATAGCTGTTTGCCTGTTTCATCTGCCAGAGATAAACATTAACATAGTCCAAACAATTCCTACAATTACAGCAATATTATGTTGAAACCATGAGCTGCCACTGTTGCAAATCAAAACAAAAAGAAAGGAAAAATACAAATAATGTATAATCAATGGTGTCCATGCAATATAAGCATGAGAATCTTAAATTTCCACTCAACAAAAGACATCAAAGAAGCATAATAATTATTTTGTATGCAATTCTCCATTGCATTAATACTCAGGGGGATATTGTTTCTTTAAAAGAGATAAGAAAGGCTCCTAGCTTTTGTTGAGTAAAAAACAAAATCAACTAGACAATTAAATAATAATACTTAATGTGATGCAGTATTTATGAAGCAAACATATTTTTCTAAACCTTTTACTTGAATTTCATTGAAATAGTTGTGACAACACTAAGACACAGGGACTTTGGTTAACCCCATTAAATAGAAGCAATGCCCTCTGTCACCTGGCTGGAAAATTGAGGAATTTGTGTATTATCAAATAGAAATGACAAGCATCATTCCTTCTTTTGATTTTTATCTATTGGCAAAAAAAGAAGAAGAAACTAATGTATTTAACATAATGTGTTAGCAATAAGCTAAACACTGTCCCTGTCTAGTTTTGCCAGATATTTTCAGAAATGTTCAGCGTTTCTGTTCCAGTTTGGCTCTGTGTGTCTGTGTGCGTGTGTGTGTGTGTGTGTGTGTGTGTGTGAGCATGCCCCTTTGCCTATAGATAAGCCAGTGCAGTGGAGGATGATGAAGCCCAGGGAAAAATAGTAAACAAACTCTTGTCTAATATAATTATTTATATTAGAGAAATAATTTACTATGAATTATTTCTTTTTAATTTCTCCTTTATATTAGCCATAGGAATTTATATATATATTTGAAGATTCATGATAGCACAGTTATGTTGTCTCCTAATTTCTTTTCAATAAGATGGTTATTACAATATATTTCATGTAAGGAGGAAAAGAGGGTCTTTGTTATAAGAAGCTTGGGAATCACTGAGTTAAGAAAATTTAGGCATATTATAGTGCTTAGCTGAATTTGAGGGCAGAGTATAAAATAGATAAGTTTAAAAAGCACACGTTCTCCCAATGATTTCCCCAAAGTCTCACATCTCTCAGTTTTTAATGAGGGTTAGAGAGCTAATAATTAAAGTAAATATTTCTAATGAGTCTAGAAACTTTTAATGCTCTTTCTTGCAGTTCAGGAAAGATTTATCTGGTTCAATAACATGATATTGGATTCAGTTCTACTGTGAATAATAATAAAAACAACTCGAGAATGGAAAACATTAATATAAGAAAACATGGTTAATGCAATTGGAATGTGCAGATTCATGGAAGATATTAACCACTGAAGAAGACTGAACAAAATAAATCATATCATTTGATTTAAAGCCACTTATTTCTTTCCTTCAATTTCTCTTTTCCAAACCATTTTTTCCCATAAAACTATGTGCTACCTATATAAATAAAATGATACCTAAAGAATGATGGAAACTGTTTAATCTATTTAAAGGGGGCAAGTTTTATTTCTAATTGGATTTTTAGCTCCTGTTATCCAGACGTAACTATAAATCTCAAGAATTTACTTCCCAATTTCCTAGGAAACCATCAGATACCAAGTCTTATTTACAGGAAAACATTTTGAAAATCTGGTTATAAGAATTGTTCTCAAATGAAAAACTGTGTATTGTCAATGTTAAATCATAACAGAACTTGCTGCAAATTTAATTAATTGTAAAAATAAATGTGCCATTCTTCCCTTTTTTCACATTTTTCTCAATGTGAGCGAATATGGAATTGTTATAGTTGATTTTAAATTCATTGGAATGTTCTGGTGGAAAATGAAAAGAAACTATAAATTTTTGACATGGATATGCACAGATGTTTTCAATAGGTGTACTGACATTATTAATGACAAAGAACTTTCTTTGGGGGGGGGGGGAGTTTTCCTGCACTGCTGTTGCTATGGTTGTTTTATAGGGGTTAGAGTTAGGTCCTGGGGCCAGAGCAGAAACTCAAAAGGTTTGCAAGGATAACTGAGGGTTTATTTAGCTTTTGTTTTAGTTTTGTTTTTAGATTGAAAAAAACTGCAAATAATATTTAATCATCTAGCAAATGCTTTCATTTACTTTGTCAAGTAATAAATTACTCAATTCTTAAAAATACTCAAAGAAATAAGAGAAGTATATAAATTAGGAAATCCACCTCAACCTCCTTTCTCTAACTTCATTCCTCTTTCTGAGAAACAAAATCAACAAGAAAAACTCTTGTTTGTACTTGTTTTATATCTTCCCAACTAAATATCTACACATATATCTACACAAAACCCTGTCAACACATTCATTAACACATTTATATATAAGGGACTATATCACTGCAATTATTGTGAATATGTTGTAACCTAATTTATTATTTAAATGCATACTCAAATATTTTCCATGCATCCACTCAATACTTACTGATCATAATTAGTCAATAATGAAATGATATTACATCATTTAGTGTTTGCAAAAATAATGCCATTAGTTTTTCACAGTAATTTTATTTAGAATTTCCACCAAAAAGTCACAGGTAAATTAATCCCTGCAACATTTATAGTACTAGGAATAATTTGTGTTCTCACAAGCCAGACTTGAACGCAATTCTAATAAACATGGCATTGGGTTGAGTCTTCAAAAGAGTTTTACCTTAGTAGGTTAAAAAAATTAGTCTTAGGCTAATAACTACTTTGAATATGCAGTAATGAAGATAGAAGACAAATCTTGAAAAAGTCAAATAGATTCCAGGTAACTTAAGTGCATCCCACAACAAATTCAACAGTATTAAAGGAATACAACAAAATTCAGTATTCAGCATCCTAACTCACACTATCTGTCACTTGATAAATCTCAGCAGGTGCAAATGCAGAAAAGTATGACCCACATTAACATAGAAACAACCTAAGTATTAGAATTCACAGATGGGGATATTTAAGCAACTGCTGTGCATATTCTCCATATGCTCAAAAAGATAGATAAAAACAGGAAAATGATGAGAAAAGCAAAATAAAATGTACAAGAAAAAAAAACAAAGTAGAAATTCCAAAAATAAAAAATAATATCTGAAATAAAAAGTACAATGTATGGGAAGAAGAGCAGATTGGAGACTACCGAATAAAAATCAGTAAAACTGATGAGCGAACATTAACAGTATCCAAAAAAATAACAACAATAAAAGATGTCTGACAAAAATGAAGAAAGCCTTAGACCAATGACATATGGGGCAACATCAAGCACTGGAGCATTGATTTAACTGAAGACCCCAAGTTGGAGAGAATATGGGGTGTCAAAATTATTTAACAAGTTAATGGCCAAAAAAATTCAAAAAATCTAATGAAAACTATAATTCCATAGGTCCAAAGAGTTCAACAACTCCAATGAGGACAAAGTAAAAGAAGAAGAAAACCACATGACACTATATCATAACTGAATATGATAAAGAGATTTTCTTTGATAAAGAGTAAATCATAAAAGCAGCCAGAAAAAAAAAATAGGGAGGGGGAGGGGAAGACAGACAACTAGAAGGGAAAAGACGTAAACCCAGATATGCGGTATATGGTACCACTATTTTGGGAAATTGTTTGAAAGTCTCTTAAAATATAACATATGCATCTATTAAATGGTCCAGACATTCCACTCCCAGGTATTTACCGAAAGAGAAAAGAAAGTGTTTGTCCATGCAGAGATTTAGACATGAGTGTTCATAGCAAATTTATTTGCAATAATTGTATCCAATCCAAATGTCCATTGGAAAGTAAATGAATACAGAATTTGTGGTATACCATACAATGGAATATTACTCACCAATAAAAGGGAGTGGATTATTGATATACAAAATAGCATGGGAAAATGTAAAAGTAGCCATAGTGTGTGAAAGAAGTCAGACAAAAAAGAATATAAAGGGTGTTTGTTTGGGGGAGAGGGAATTACAAATGGACATGGGACAACTTTTTGGGTGATTGATATGTTCGTATTTTGTACTGATGGTTTCATTGCTATATACATAAGCCAAATTTATTAAATTGTTTATTTTAAATATATTCCATTCACTACATGTCAATTATACCTCAATAAAACTGTTTTAAAGCTATAAAAGAGCTACTACTACATACAATTAGAATGGCTAAAATTATGTTAACTTATAAAAACAAGTGCTGGTGAGAATATGAGGCAACAATCATTGCTGGTGAGAATGCTACATTGTACAGCCACTTTGGAAAACAGTTTGGAAGTTTCTAACAAAATAAACATACACATATCATAAGACCCAGAATCTCACTCAAAGTTGTATACAAGAGAAAGGATATAAGAGAAAGGAAAACATGTGTCCCCAGTAAGGTTTGTATTCCAGTGCTCAAAGCAACATTATTTCAAGTAGCCAAATGCTGCAAGCAGTCAACTGGGGAATGTTTAAACCATTGTCGTGCAGGAACCCAATGAGAGATTCCTCGGCAATTAAAAAGCAGTGAACTAATAAAAGGTGCACAACCTGGATGAATGTCAAAAGCATTATGCATAGTGAAGGAAGCCCAGAAATTAAAAGTTACGTTTTGTAGGATTCCATTTATATGTCAGTCTGAAATGACAAAACCATAAAAACAGAAATCAGATTAGTGATTGTCAGAAGGTAAGTTTAGGGGAATGGTCTACAACAGAAAAATACGGTAGAACTTTTTGGAGTAATGGAAATGTTCTACATCTCGATAGCAGTGGTGGTTTCATAACTGTATACATTTTTCAAAACACTTAGAATCATATAGATGATAAATTTAGATGATAAATTGTATTTTATAGAAATTATACCTTAATAAAGCTTATTTTTAAAACAAGAAAGACATCTAAAAACCTAAGCACCCAAATTTCATATAAAAAAAAAGAATAAGAGATTCCAGCTTGAACTTTCCAAAAGTAAAAATAATTTTTGAAATGAAACTTTTTAGGGCTTTAAAGATATACTCCAGGCATTTCAGTAATAGTAATTCACCATAAAATGTTCTCCATATATGCAACTACATTTTTGTCCTTTAAAGGGCTAGCATTTATAAAAAGTGAAAACAACTCCCTTTTTTAAGTCAATGTGAAAGATAAATTAGGAAACCTGAGTAAGAATTGATTGGTGCGTGAAATGACATTGCATCAGGCTGGTTTTCCCTTCAAACAGGTCACATCACGTCTCCTATGCTCCAGCTTGCTTACTAAAAGTCAAATTCTGCGGAGTGGGTAGAGTCAGTCTAGGAGTAAAAAAGATTATTTGGTATGTTCTCTGGCAAGATGAAGGTAGCATTCTGGAATAACACTATGGATAAAATTGCGTGGCAGTATTTATAAGGAAATGTGTGTGTCATTTTAAGTTATGTAATACATTTATTTTAAAAATATCTATAACAGAATGTAATACATCTCATCTTCAGAAATCGCCCAACAGATGCTTTTTATTTATATTTTCCAAGTACAATATTTCCTCCATTCTTAGTTAAATGTGTATATGACTCAAATTTAGGCTAACTTGAAATTATGTGTTTTATTTTAATTCTGAGAGTGGGCAACTGCCTCATGACTGTCCCATCGCTTCAGAATATCCCTAGTGAAACGAAACCTGATGTTCTGCATAGGAGCATTTTTCTAACACTTATTGGGGAATATGCTCTGCAATTAAAATTCTTTACTTTGCTGGCATTATAAAGATTTAAATCGATCATTTTGATCTGTCTGCAACAAAAGATTTTTTCTTTGTCGTTTTGGTCACTTAAAGGCTCAAGAACTTTAGATAAATTTTCAAACCATGAGGCACAGAGTCTATCTTGAACTTTCTAAATCTTTAGCTCAGAGACTCTAAGTTGTGAAAACTTATGAATGCCTGTTTTTCAAAGGTTTTGTGATAATGTAATCATACTCTGGTCTTATAGAGATGTTTCCTGAGAATTTGGGAGACTTGGAACAGTGGGAGGGGCGGCATAGTGGATGCAGACACGTGGGTCTGCATGGTGAACTTGGGGTAAACTTGGGAGGAAACCAAGTTTCCTAAGTGGATGCTCAGCGTCTAGCACAGACCTGCATGCAGAACTTCCGTTCCGCAAACTTCATTTGGAAGATAGCTTCATAGACTTTGCCAAACGATGCGTAGATTGTATGGTGTTTCAAGAAAAAAAAAAAAGGTAAATCTACAGCCAGAATTTTTTTTTTGTCAACTTTCTGTTAGAAGTAGAACCAGATTTTTAAGTCAAAACAAGCAAATCATGGTGAAAAGTGACGCGAGACTGACAAAGGATGAACGCTGCAGGGATGTGGCTCTGTGCGAGGGGCTCAGCTCCAGAGCTCAGAGAAGGGGTGGGGTTCTTGCATCTCACCCGGGAGGAATAAGGCTGTTTCTCATCGGCATTCACATCACATTATCCTGTATTTCTTTATATGTGAATAGCTTTGCGATTGCAGAATTTACTGTGCTTCAGGTAAGATTTTACTATAATTACCTGAAACAAATGATTTTTTTACTAAAAACATTGTAGGTTTGCATAAAACAGTACAGAAAATACAAGTCCCCATATATCCTCCTTATTATTAACACCTTGTATTGGTATAATACATTTGTTACAACTGATGAAAGAATACTATCGTAGCTGTCCTATTAACTATAGCCAATGCTTTATATTAGGATTTACTGTGTTGCACAGGTCTATGTTTTTAATTTTAATTCTAGTAACATATATACAGCCTAAAATTTCCCCTATTAACTAAGTTAGAATATATAATTCCGTCCTGTTAACTCTTTTACAGTGTCATGCTACCCTCACCACCACCCATACCCAAAACTCTTCCATCACCCCCAAAAGAAACTCTGTAGCAATTGAGAATTAACTCCCCATTTCCTACCTTCTGGCCAGGGGGTAAACTCTATTCTAGTTTCTGACTCTTTGAATCTGTTATTTTAAAAAAATGTATTTCAGAGTAATTATTTTCCCTAATTGATTGATTGATTTGTTCCCCAGTCTGTTTTAATTTTCTTTTATGTTTCTGTAGATGAAAAGGGAAATGAGAATAATCTAAATATCCTTTAATATGTAATTGGGAAAGACTTTCTCTAAGGGGCATACATTTTTTTCTTGATGGTCTGTCTTATTTTCATGCCAGCATTTTCTGAATTTTTTTCCTGTAGAATGTGTATTTGATGAGAAAAAATTCCATCCAAACTTAAAAAAAAAATAGAATCTACAACCGTTGCAATGTTTTATTTTAAACAAAATACCCATACTTCCACAAGGATTTTATACAAAAAATAATAACAATATTACCAGAAGTAGAACAGATCTTGGGTTAAGCAAAAGGTAACATTCTAGAAAACATTGGTTTCCAAACGCAACAGTAGGCCACTGCCATTTTGGGACAAGAAAGGGAAGGAAAACCATTTGTAATGTGACCCCCAAATATCAAGAATTTTATCACGTTGGGATTTTTTTTCTTTTTTGATTACTAGTTGGGTTACACAATCACGACTCCAAAACTTTGAGGTTTTTAGCGATGATTTTGGTATCACTCGTGGTTTCTGCGGAAAAGCTTGGCTGGGCTGGGCTGGGCGGGCCCCTCGCGTGGTTGCTGTCACCTGGTACCTGAAGCGGGGGTGGGGGGTGGGGGAGTGGAGCAGTGGGGGGGGGTGGAGCAGCGGGGGAGTGGGGTGTGGAGCAGCTGGGAGCTGCGGAGGACCTCACTGTCTTCTGTCATCTCAGGGCCCCTGCGCACACTGGATCTCTTTTCATGCCTGCTTGCGGCTTCAGCGCAAGGGTTCTGGAGAAGAATGTGGCAGATGCAGGGCCTTTTCCACCTGCCCTTGGCAGCCACATGGTCTGGCCTCAGTGTATTGTTGCTCAAAATAGTCCTAAAAGCCACCCAGTTCTGTGTAAAGAGAGCGTGTGAGATGACAGAGATGGAAGTTATCTTTGGGAAATACATTTTCTGAAAAAATGTGCTCTATCTTTGTTTTATTAAAACTGATATCCATTTACAAAATATTTTATTTGAATCTAAAACCAGTCTAAATGAGAAGAAGGAATATAGTGTCATACAACCACAAAAACACAACAATGGACTTTATATTTTAGGATATCAAGAATACCAAGAAACTTCCTGGGCAGTATATGCTATAAAAATTTCCTTAGACTAATAGCTGATAATTCCACACGATGTTATTCCCTCAACAAACGTAATTCCAACAACCATTTTGCGACATTGTTGTAAAAACTGGACCTGATAGTTGCAGGACAACTTTTTACTACAGCCTCATCCAGTCTTCACTACGACTTTCTAAGATAAATAATGTTATCAGAGCTTAGAAGGTAAGAAAGTGAGAGTGTGGCAACTACATGTTCCCCAAAGACACAAAATTGCAAATGGCAGACATGGGATTCAATGCAGTATTTCTGACTCTAAAGTCTAATTCTTATTCTGGATTTACCAAAATGGAATTCAGAGAGATGGTTTGAGGTGGTGCATAACAATAGAATCTAATGCTACTGATCCAGGGATTGAGAAAATGATTTGCTTTTTCCTTCTGATCACATTATTCTTTCTCAGTCAAGGAAAGAGTCACAGTTTTTAAATACTCTGCAGTAGATATGTCTTTACTACTTGGTGATATTCATTTATAGCAAAAAAAAAACAGAAAGCCTCAGGCCAGGGGCTTTGGCAGACAATTTTTATAGATAAACTTTCATTTTAATTATATTTGTGGGAAGTGATTTGTTCTTCCATTTACTAGTAAAGCATAAATCAGAATTCTTTTTCAGATCTCAAAGAGCAACTCAATTTAAAGGGAAAGAATAAATAAACATTTTCAGGTGTAATGTAGATATGTGAAATCAGAGGACAAATCAGTCAACTGTCTGAAGCTGAGGCCATCCTACTGCTTTACCCTTAGGTGAGAGGGAAAATGATCAATAGCAAAGAGCCTGGTTTCTAAACATTCTTATCACTGTGGGTGAGATATCACTTTATAGCTTTCCTTGGACTCCCTACCCTAGATCTTATTTTGCCTTGATAAAGTGTTTCCCATTGTCTTCCCTTTCGAGCTGTCACAGATGCGGCATCTGCCCAGCAGCCTGAGGCAGGTGGACAGTCTTCTCAGCCTGCTATAGCCAGTGAGCGGTGGTCTCAGAAAGAATGCCAGAAACAGAGGAGCCAAGGACCACGCCTGCACAGCCCTCATCTGGCAAGCTCCTGAGCTCCCAAAGGTCAGAAATGGTCACCATTTCATAACAGCCATGAAGTTGGAATAAAACAAAATTTAAAAGGAGAGAAGGAAAGACAAGAAAATGTGGATTATTTCTGCTCATGACCCAAATTTTGTATAACTGTAATAATAGTACTAGTAACAGTAGTACTAAATAAACAAGTAAACAAACATGTCATAGTGCGTGCTTGCCGAGGTAACAGTTGGTTTGAATTAAAAGTTGGCTATCTCTTGGTGTCGTCATTATTTTCTTAATTTTGTTTTCAAAAAGCAATTGCTTGGTATATTTTCTATATGAATTATCAAGCCTGTAGTATTATATGTCTTAAAACATTGTATTTATTTTAAGAATAATAGACATATAACATTTTTCATTCAAGTGGTCAATTGAAATAATCTCTAAATTTCACAAGACTAAACACTAATTATGGTGTGTTCACAACCATAAATTTGCCAAGCAATCACTGCTGCCATCTATTTGAGCTGTTCATATCTAGAATTTGATAAAATAGAATGTGGGGCTCTGAGTGAGGACTTAATGAAATCATTTGCCATTTACAATGCTATGATTTCAGGTTTTAATTCT
Source organism: Tamandua tetradactyla (assembly GCF_023851605.1). Lineage (NCBI taxonomy): Eukaryota > Metazoa > Chordata > Mammalia > Pilosa > Myrmecophagidae > Tamandua > Tamandua tetradactyla. The sequence continues at coordinate 42,164,895 of NC_135348.1, read as the reverse complement.
ATGTAAATTCTGCCCTAAAAAATAATGACAAAATGGATTCAACTTTATAGATAAATGTTAGAAAAGCATAGATTTCCTACTTACTGATACAGCACGAATTATTTCAAGGAAATTATGGAAAGTTCTAAATAAACTTAATTCACTCTTTGAGTTCAAATTTAGCACATTTATACTTTATCGCCACCTCACTCCCACAGAAGAAAATGTATTACAAATCAAAACAGCTAATGTAAATGAATTTAAATATTCTGAAAATTATTTAGAAAAGATGTATTACACATATTTCGAACGGAGAACCTTGAGGGTGCTCTCCCACTGTATATACTCAAATGCTTACAGATTATCATTGTAAGTCCGAAATATTTAGAAACTTGGTGGTCAATAAATTATTTTCCTAAATAATGTGAATGACTTAAAAAATCCACCGTGAAAGACCAGATGGCTCAGCAGATTGGCAATTTACGAGCTAACTTTAATCTCTCGGTGGACAAAATGACTAAAGGTCATTGTCGTATGCCATCTGCCATGTGAGTAATGAACTTGCGGGCTTAGCCTAGTTTCCACAGACAGGTGTCTTCCAGGGGAGAGGTGAGCCACAGTCCAGTTGGAAATAATTATGAATGTCTCCAAAGAAAGACCTTTGATAAATGTTCAAGGATGCATTTCCTGACTAATGTTGAATACAGCTCCAGGTTAATGTTAATAGAAAGGGAAGGGTTAATAAAAGTTGTTGCTAAGCTTTTTATTTTGAAAGAGCATATCAACCCAGTTTCCATGATATTGAGTCAATAAACTTCAGACTTGTAACTTGTAACTTCGTAGCAAATTCTGCAAAGTAATTATATATAGGCACTGGATTTATATTTAGAAAATATTATGTATCTTAAAATGTGCATTTAATATTTTATTTCTAAATATACATGTGTATAGGTAATTGAGACTTTTGACTATACATGAATAAGAAAGGTGCATGTGTGTGTGTGTGTGAGTGAGAGAGAGAGTGAGAGAGAGAGAGAAAGAGACAGAGGTTTGGTGGGAAAAATATATAAACAAAATCTTGGTACCCAAATTTGAAAAACAAACTTCAATATATTTGTCCGCATATGAATGTTTATGCTATAGTTAAAGACAATTACATTAAATGTCAATTATTGGAAAGAATTTTGCTAATGTTTGGAAAAAATGTTGAGTAGACAAACTGTGGTGAGGATTCCTTTCTTTGTCTCTTATCCGTTTTACTTCGAACCTAGGATGATTAAGGAATTTGTACACTGAGGTCTCTTCCCTGCATGGGCATGCTGCCAAAAGTGGGTGCTGGTGACTCTGGAGAAGATCTCAGGGACTGCACAGTCATTATCTTAAATAACTTTGAACCACAGAGTTATGGAATTGTTTCCTTTTAATCCTTCTGATTGCATAAGGGGGAAATGCATTAGCCTCGCTCTCAGCACTTGCTAATCTCTCCTGAACAGAGAGAGAGCAGACACAGGCATTGAGATGCTAACAAGCAATGGCTCAAGCTAAAATTTAGTAAAATTGTTCTATTTTATGCATGCACTTCTAGAGCTACTTTTAATAGATTATGCCTTTTATTGTTTTTTCACTTGTAGTGCTAGTATGGTTTTACTTAAAATTATTTAAGTTTGTAAAGGTACCAAGTTTCAATTACAATAGGAAATGATAGTTCAAGTACTACTTAGATGTGGAGAAAATCATTATGGTGACAGGATGATAACTAAAAATATTATAAAGATAGCATGCTAATTTGACCTATTATATATTTTCAAAATATATTTACATTATTTCATGACACAAATACTGTTTAACATAATAATTTCATATATAAACAATAGATGTTAGTAAATATATTTATAAATAATTCAACCTCTACCAGTTTTGGAAATCTGCTGTCTTTTTCTGCCTATGGCCCTAGCTTCCTTACCTATTTTGTCGGGAAAGAACATAAATTCCAATCATGAGCAGATCATCCACTAGGTATGCTAGAGATCTCGGTACCAAGTGCCCTTGCTGATTTTTCACTACTAACCTGGCAATCCAGTTCTGATAAATGAATGTTTAACTCGTCCTGAAACCTTAATTTTTAACTTCCTAAAGGAAGAGTTTCTAGACGCATGATCATCTTTCTGTTTCTTACAGTGGACAAGTTCCACTCTCATTCCTTTATACTCCCCTTCAACATTCTGAGCCTCTTAGTATTATCAGTAATATATTCTTACTTTAAAGTACAAACTATTTTAATATTTTCTTTATTCCTATATATTCACATTATATTAACTTTCAAAAGGAAGGGACTGCTACCTGCTTTGAAGAATGTAACATAGAGTAATGTGATAGAAAAAATTTAAGAAGAAATTGATTTAGCTAAGGTGGCAATATCAAAATGATGGTTTGATAATATTTTTTCAGTGCTGAGGAGCTTTACAGAAAATAGGCTTTCGTGTACATTCAGATGAGTGCTACAAAATTTTTACTAAGAACAAGTACTTGACAAATAAGATGACGGTTTTGCCTTCTGAATATTTACAATCTAACAGTTATCAAACACACAGATGCAAAAATTTGTGTCTTAAGGTAACTCCTGACTATTTATTTACATTTATACACAATCATCCTCACATATGCAAAATTTGAGGCTAAAAATTGAAGAAAGAAAAGAATAAGAAACTTTTCAAGTAGCAGATGGCAGAGATAAAGAATATGAACAGACAAAGATAACAAGGCAAGGCTAATGAGAACACAGAGGAGACCGATAGCAAAGATGTAGAAAAAAAAAGTATAAATTCTTTCCAGAAAGTTTTCTAAAAGTCACCCAGAAGGAAAATGCCGATAAATGATAGAATGACAATTATGGAAAGCAAAATAGTTTTAACCATATTCATGCTTTGAATAGACGATGAATATTTATATAAATATTCATGTTACATACAAATAAAAATGAACATAGCACAAGATTATCAAATAATGCAATTATTTATTATATTTATATATATTTTATCAGTATGCTAAATTTATAAAGCATGCGTTTACATGTAGGATTTAGTAAATTTAATAAATGATTTTATAAATATAATTTAAATGCATATTATTTATATAATATAATGTAATTTATTAATGTAATAAATGAATACTAACAAATTACTGTTGTTCATTGTAGATAAGCACATTATAAGAAAAATCTAGAGAAATCCTGCAGTTTCAGCTCACGTGATTAAAGCTTTGGAGAGTCAGTGATTCTGCTTAATTTTAAATAGCTGTGACTCTGCTTTAAAAAAAACACACAATAAAATAGAAAGAAAATTATATGCAAATGGAAAGATGTGTTGCTTATTTGCCAGGTCTCAAAATATGACAAAGTCAGAACTAGGAATTGTTCTAAGTGTGTTGGAAAGACTACTGAAAAGGAAGCAGAATACTTCTAGAATTGTTAAGAAATACACTGAGACAATCAAAGTGACTTTTGAAGTTACATGGGAAAGAAATGCTATTTTTATAATAAAAAGAAGAAATCACCGTTTAAACCATTAGGTAACTATAGAGACCTATGCTGCAATGATTACAATTTAATTTAACAGGGACAAAAGAATAAGAAGAGTGGTGGTGGATGGAGACAGAGAGCCAACGCTTTAAGGAAGTTGGCTTCAGAAAGAATTACTGAGGGTGTAAATTTTGATTTGCGTTCTGGATAATTGGTTGGATCTTTCAAAGAGCAGTCTTAGGGAAAAAAGACTCTAGGTTGAAAGAATCACAAATGCCAAACTGGAAGTTAGGCATGAGTTGAGAATGTTCAGGTCCCAAGGAATCCCTGTATGTCTAGGGAATAGTGAGACGAGGAAAAGTCCCTGGAGGGTGAGAGGTAGGCAGGGGTCAGAAAATCATCTAATATACATAGCCCTCATTAAAAGAATTAAGATTTCATCCTGAATGCAACAGAGAGCTGTGAAGAAACTCATACTTAGCATACAGCTTTTTGCCACTTTCACAGTAATAGAAAACAGGGCCAAAGTAAGTGAGAAAAAAACCACAAAAAAACAACTACATTCTTCAGCCTCCTTGCAGGTAAATGTAACCATTTAAATAAGTTTAGGCCCATGGGATGTGAGCAGAAGCATCAGCTGGTAGCCTGAGCTGCCTCAGCTATTAAAGCAAAGCTGTTATATGCCCCTTGTACCTTTTCTTATTTATGAGTCTCTTTCTCAATCTTATTGGCAGGAAGCTGGATGTGACGACTTGAGCTGTAGCAGTCATGCAGTAACCTTGAATCTGGAAGTCATGCACTTTGCAGTAACAAACAGAATGGAGCTGGGTCTTTGAGGACATTACTGGAGCAGAATCATATCAGCTTGGACCCCGTTCCTTTTGCAATTTTATCCAAGGCAAGAACAAAATGCTCTCTTGTTTATGCTGCGGACAGTCTGAATACTTGTTACTCTCAGGTAAAATTAGCCCTATGGAGGATTTTAGAAAGATGGTGGAATAGGACTTTCTGGAAAAGTGGTGGAAATGAATAGGGAAAGTTCACCCCTGCTCTAAGGAACAGCTAGAGAAGTGACAGAAAAATTACCAAGACAGTGACCCCAGGATGCACGTGACCTGAGAGGGTCTTCTACACCACACAGGGAGACCCTGGCTGAAAAATTTGAGTAACTGAGATCCAAAGGCCAGCCAGCTAGTGCAAAGAGCCTAATGCGCTCCCTTCCAAACAGAGGCCTGGGACCCTCAGGAGTGCACAGGCAGGGAGACGGGGACTAGGAAGTAAGCCAAGCTGTGTTCCCTGAATGTGCCAAAACCATGTCCTCCACTCTACCCCTGCCACCCACGACATACACGCCCCTGGACACATGAATCCTCACCCTGCTTCACACTCCACACATGCGCTCACCTCCATCCCACCCCTGACCCTCGTGCACATGCACAGACCCTGTGCGCATACAAAATCTCTCTTTGCCCCCCCCATGACCCACACTTGTGTGTTCTGCCTGCCCCCCAGGCCTCAACCGTGACCTGTCACCTGCATCCTGCTGCACACACGTGTATCTGCGTCCTGGTCACCACCCTCATAGGAACCGAAATGCACATCCGTGACTTGTTGCCCCCTGCCCTGTGCACGTGCCCTCCCCCCCAACACTCCACACATGAGCGCACCCCCACATCCCCACACACATCTGCAAACCCACACTGCTGCACACTCACTGCATCGCTGCATCCTACCCAATGCCCCACATCCTGCCACAATCCCAGCACACAAATACAAAAAACTTTAGACTACTGAATTAAAACTACTGCCAAAGTAACCCTATTAAGATAATCACATGCCTCAAAGGCAACAGAAAATCACAACACCTATGAAACTGCAGACAATATAGCACAACCTAATGACCAAACTAAAACAATGGAGGAGACACAGACACTGGAACAACTAATCAGAGATGTTTAGACAACGCTAATAAGTGAATTCAAAGGGTTGGCTAAGGATATAAATGGGATCAAGAAGACACTAGAAGAGCATAAAGAATTTGAAAGAAAGAGAAAAATAACAGATAGTAAACATTCTGTAGGCCAAATAAAATTGTACTAGAGAAAAATAACAGCAGATTTGAGAAGGCAGAAGAGAGAATAAGTGAATTAGAGGACAGGATAATTGATTTCAAATGCACAAAAAAACAAATGGCAAATAAAGATGGAAAATTTTGAATTGGTTTTCAGGTAAATAATGGACAAAATGAAGTGCAAAAATATCAGAATCATCAGTGCAAAAATATCAGAAGAAGAAGAGAAGAGAATAGGATTAGGCAGATTAGTTGAGGAGATAATTGTGGAAAACTTCCCAATCCTTATAAAAGACATAAAGATGCAAACCAAATAAGCCCAAAGAACCACAAATAGAATAAACCCAAATAGGCCAACTTGAAGACACATACTAGTCAGTCTTTCAAATGTTGAAGAGAAGCAGAAAATCCTGAAAGTGGCAAAACAAAAGCGATCTACTACGTACACGGGAAACCACATAAAACTGAATTCAGGCTACTCAACAGGCACAAAGAAGTTAAGAAGACAGTGGTATCATACATCGAAGATCCTGAAAGAGAAGGATTTCCAGCCAATAATTCTGTACCCAGCCAAAGTGTCTGTCAAAGTAAGGGGGAGATAAAGTTTTCACAGAATTTGTCAACAAGAGACTGGCCCTACAAGAAATAGTCAAGGGAGTTCTGTTGGCTGAAAAAAAAAAAAAACGGTCAGGAGGGGAAGGTCTAGAGGAGGGCACAGGACTGAACAGTACCAGTAAGGGTAACTCAAAAGATAAAAAGAGAAAGTAAGAAAAGAATATATAGATCTGAGAAATAAAATCCAAAGGATAAGATGGTAGATTCAAGAAATGTCTTTGATTGTTAGCAGACTAAATTCACCAATTAAAAGATGCAGATTGGAAGAATGGATTTAAAAATATTATCTACCTATATGCTGCTTACAAAAGACTCATTTTAGGCACAAGGGTACAAATATATTGAAAGTGAAATGATGGAAAAAGTTGTTCCATGCAAGCTGTAAAAAGAAAGCAGGAGTAGCTATACTAATATCAGACATATAGATATTCAATGAAAAGAAGTCATAAGAGACAAAGAAGAACACCCCATATTATTAAAAGGGACAATTGACCAAGAAAAAATAAAAATCATAAATGCTTATGCTCCCAGTCAAGGAGCTGCAAAGTACATGCGACAAACATTGGGAAAACTGAAGGGAGCAATAGATATTTCAAGAACAATAGTGCAAGACTTCAATATATCATGCTCCTTTCTAGATAGATCATCCAGGCAGAGGATCAATAAAGAATTGGAGAACTTAAAAAATTTGATAAATGAATTAGACCTGACAGACATGTATAGATTGTTTCACCCTCAAAACACAAGGATCTACTTTTCTCTAGTGCTCATGGAACATTCTCCAGGATAAATCATATGCTGGGACACAAAATAGATCTTTAAATATTTAAAAAGATTGAAATTATTCAAAGCACTTTCTCTGATCACAATGGAATGAAGGTGGAAATCAATAGCCACCAAAGAAAGAGAACTTTTGCAAATATATGGAGATTAAATGATGGACTCTTAAACAACCAGTGAGTCAAAGAAGTAACAGCTAGAGATATTGGGAACTATCTGGAGATGAATGAAAATGAGAATAATGACATATCAGGATTTGTGGGATGTGGCAAAGGCAGTGCTGAGAGGGAAATTTATTGCCTTTAAAGCCTATATTTTTGAAAAAGCCTGTATTTAAAAAGAAAAAAAAGTAAACATCAAGGACCTAACCTCTCATGAGAAAGAACAGTAAATTAACCCCAAAACCAAGGCTATCTGAAGACTGGGTAAAGGATGATATTGTCCACATTCTAAAACTTCAACTTCAATGTGACACTAAAGGGAGAGATGTTTATTTGGTGCAAAATTTATATTTTGGGTAGTGCATTTCCTAATTTAATTCATATGGTCCGTTTAGTTGAACACCATAAGTACGTGGAATCTTGAATAGGGTATGTGATTTTGTTGGTTTGTCCAGGCTAGTGTAATGCCCCAATAAATCCCAGAGTGATTTGGGCAGTGAATAAAGAAGTATTTGAAAAGTTCCCTTGGAAGAATGTGGATATAGAAGGAAATATTCAACTTCCTCATTTGGGCAATTTCTGATATTCTCACAAGCAGTGGGGACAACCAAATCAATAGGCTGAGCCCTTGATCTTGGGGTTTGCCCCTATGAAACTTGTTCCTGCAAAGGATGGACTAAGCCTACTTAAGGTTAGAGTCACCCCCAGAGAACCTCTTTTGTCCCTCAGATGTAGCCTCTCTCTCTAAGCCAACTCAACAGGTGAAGTTACTGCTCTCCCTCCTGTGTGGGCCATGACCTCCAGGATTGTAATCTCACTGGTAATGTGGGACAGAAATCCTGGGATGAACCAGGACCCAGTATCAAGAGATTGAGAAAGACTTCTTGATCAAAAGGGGAAGAGATAAATGAGACAAAATAATGTTTCACTGACTGAGAGATTTTAATCAGAGTCAAGAGGTTATCCTGGAGGTTATTCTTATGCAGTATATAGATATCCCTTTTTAGCTTATGGTGTACAGGAGTGGCAACAGGGAGGTACCTGAAATTATTGATCTGTATACCAGTAGCCTAGATTCTTAAAGATACTGTATGGCTTTTACAGTGTAAGTGTGTGATTGTGAAAACCTCGTCTTTGGTGTTTCTTATATCCAGGATATGGACAGATGAGTGAAAAAGAGGATAAAAATAATAGCGGGGACAAAGGATTAAATAAATTAGGCAGATGGAAACCCTTATGGTCAATGAGAGAGAGGGGTAAGGTGCATGGTGTGCATGAGGTTTGCTTTTTTTTTCTTTTTTCCTTTTATTTCTTTTTCCAGAGTGATGCAAAAGTTCTAAAAAATTATCATGGCGATAAATACACAAATATGTGATGACATTGTGAGCCATCGATTGTACACCATGTAGAAAATGTCTGCGTGTGAAGATTTCTCAATTAAAAAAAAATTAACCCCAAAGCAAGTAGAAGAGAAATAACAAAGATTAAAGTTTAAATGAATGGGAGAATAAAAGAACAATAGAATGAATCAATAAAACCAAAATCAGTACATTCAAAAAAGTCAATAAAGTTGATGGACCCCTAGCTAAGCTGACAGGAAAAAGAAATAAAAGGCATCTGAATCAGAAAGGAAGAAATAAAACTTTCATTATTTGCAGATGACATGACACTGTACTTGGAAAATCCTGAGAAATCTACAATAAAGCTTCTTGAGCTAATAAACAAATTCAGCAAGGGTGGTATGTACCATTAATGTGCAAAAATCAGTAATGTTTCCGTACGCAAGCAATAACCCAATGGAGCAGGCAATTAAGGAAAAAAATTCCATTCAAAATAGAAACTAAAAGAATCAAGAATCTAGGAATAAACTTAACAAGGGATGTTAAGGTCTTGTACACAGAAAACTACATAACATTGCTAAAAATAATCAGATCTAAATGGGTAGAAAGACATTCCCTACTCATGGATAAGAAATTTAAATACAGTAAAGAAGTCAGCTCTACCCAAACTGATCTACAGATTCATCTCAATACCAGCCAAATTTCCAACATTCTACTTTGAAGATTTGGAAAATCTTGTTACTAAATTCATTTGGAGGGAAAAGAGAACTTAAGTAGCTAAAACTATCCTTAAAAAGAAGAACAAAGTGGATGGATTAACACTTCCTGATTTTAAAGCTTATTATAAAATCACAGCAGTCAAAAGAGCATGGTACTGGCACAAAGAAGTACTGACCAAAGGAACTGAATGAAGAGCAAGGAAATAGGCCACCTAATCTATGGTCAACTGATCTTTAATAAGGCCCCCAAATCCACTGAACTTGCACAAAATAGTCTTTTCAGTAAATAGGCATGGGAGAACTAACTATTAATAGCCAAAGGAATGAAAGTGGACACTTAAACTTTAAAAATTAACTCAAAGTGGATTAAAGACCTAAATGTAAGAACCAGTATCATAAAACTCTTACAAGAAAATATCTGTAAATATCTTCAAGACCTAGTAATAGGAGGTAGCTTCCTAAACTTCACACCCAAAGCATAAACAATGAAAGGAAAGTGCAAAACACTTTTGTAAAAATGGTGAAGAGGCAGCCAATTCAATGGGAGAAAATATCTGGAAATCACATATCAGACAAAGTTTTGATATCTGTATGTATAAAAAAACATGCAACTCAACAACAAAAGAGCAAACAATCTGATTATAAAATGGGATAAAGATATGAATAGGTGTTTTGCCAAAGAGCAAACACAGATGGCTAAAAAGTACATGAAGAAATGCTCATTTTCATTAGCTATAAGGAAATTGTAGATCAACAATATAATGAGATACCACATCACACCAGTAAGAATGACTGATATTAAATAAACAGGAAACTACAAATGATGGACAGGATGTGGAGAAATTGGGACACTTATGAACTGCTGATAGGAATGCATAATGATACAGTCACTATGGAAGACAGCCTGGCAGTTACTTAGAAAACTAAATAACTAGTTGCCCTGTGACTTGGTAATACCAATATTTGGCATATACCCAGAAGAGCTGAAAGCAGTGACACAAACAGACCTTTGCACACTGATGTTCACAGCAGCATTATTCATAAACACCAAAAGATGGAAATAATCCAAGTGCCCATCAACAGTCAAGTTGATAAACATAATATGGTATATATCTATGATGGAAAATTATGCAACAGTAAGATGAAATGACATCCTGAAACACATGACAAGATGGATGAACATTGAAGACATAAGGCTGAATGAAATAAGCCAGGCACAAAAGGATAGATACTGCCTGATTTCATTTTTATGACCATGGTAAAGGTAAACTCAGAGGTTAATAATACAGAATACAGGGGATCGTGAAATAAACAGAAGCTAGAGATGGGTAAGAGGTTAACTAATAACGTTGAACTTAAATAAGGGAATGGATTGAATAAAGGCAGTTCATACTGGGTATTAAAGTAATATTGCCATATTGAAGGTAAACATGATTGAAAGGGGTTGTATAGAGCCATGTATCCAACCCGTTAATACTGCAAATATAACTAGGTTCTTGCATGAACTACTTTAAAGGCTTGAATCTTGTAAAAAGAATTTATAATATCAGGGATTGGGGGGAAACTACTATTGCATGCTGTGGGCTAGGATTAACAGGAAGACATCGATAGTATCACAGCAATGCTAGGGGTTAATAATAGGAGGGAAAGGGACAAGAGTTAAAGGGTGAATTGGATTTTCTATTTGGTAAAGGTGTGTCTATATTTAATTTTTCTCTTGGGAGCAATGGAAATTGTCTAAAATTGAGAGTGTTGATGGACTGTTGACTTTGGGCATTATACATGTTGCCCAATGGATGTTGATGGTTGAAGGATACATTGACTGAGTAGAATGATGAACTGTGACATATACATATGATCAAATACTGTGCTGCTACAGAAAAGAATGAAGCCATGAGGCAGGCAACATCATAAATGAACCTGTGGGACATTATGTGATGCAAAATAAGCTAGGAACAGAAAAACAAATATTGAATGGTCTCATTTAGAAAATACTTAAAAGAAAATTGGGACCTAAATTGTAAACTCCTATAGCAGTCAAGTTTAGCCCAGAGCAGTAATTGTTATCTCTAGATTTTGAGAGGCTGTGCTATGTATGCATAACCTAGTATTTCCCTGGAACTTTGGGTACCTCAGTGACACTTAAGACTCAGATTAGGAGTTTTGCAGTTCTGAAGGTCAGCATTTCTACATACAAAAACTGTTAAGGAAATTGAAACAGAGATCAAGCTTCAATTATAGATAAGAAAGAAACCAATCAGGTCAAGACTAAGATAAATCAGAATATAGGGATAAGGAAGACATTGTCTGCATTTTAGAACTTCGCCTACTGTTTGAGACCAAAGGAAAAGAAGAGCATTTTTTTCCAGAACCTAAATTTTCTATACCACATTATCTAACTAACCTTTCTGGATAGATCATTTAAACAACCCAAACACGTGGGACCCAGAATGGGAATGAAGGCTTGTAATTCTGTAGCTTAATGTAATGCCTGGGTACATCCCAAAATAAGTTGATCAGATAATTGAAAAGTATTGGCAAAGTCCCTTGTGGGATGGAAAAAAATATGGAACCATTAAACTCTACCACTGGGGAATCCCCTGATACTGTCTCAAATACTAGGAACCCCAAAGTCAGTAGGCCAAGCCCTTGATTTTGAGGTTAACTCTTGGAAGTTTATTTATTTAGCAGAAGCTTAGCTTACCTATAGTTGTACCTAAAAGTTACTTCCAGAGGACCTCTTTTGTTGCTTAGATATGGCCGCTCACTCTCTCTCTAAGTACAACTCAGTAAGTGAGATTATCAGTCTTCCCCCCAGATGGGAAATGACATCCAGGGGTGAATGTCTCTGTGGCAACATGGGATATGACTCTCAATGAACTCACTACAGGATTGACAATGCCTTCCTGTTTATACAATCTCACTCAAAATTTGTTGACTTGGCATAGAGCATACAGGGATCAAAGCCATTGGACAATAGAACTTTCCACAAATCTTTTCTGGATAACTCCATCTCCAATACTGACTTGCCCTATAATGGTTGACTGGTCCCATGTTTGGTTAAATCCTCATGTGAGGCACTATTTTCTGGGTCTACTTTTTTTTTTTGGAAGCCTAGAATTTTCTAGACCATCAATTTCTAGTTTCTTTCTATGGAAGACTTTAGTTCTTGGCTTATCCCTTTCTAGTCACATTTTACTATAAGCTGCAGGGAAAAAACAGGCTGCATTTTCCACATTAAATATAGAAATCTCATCAGCTCTGTATTTCAAAACATTGCATTTAAATTCTCTCTTCCATCCAGCACCAGGACTCAATCATTCCAAATTCTCTGCCACTTTGAAACAAGGGTCGCCTTCTTTCCAATTTTCAATGGCATAGTCCTCAGTTCTAAGACTTCAATGGAAGTATCTTTAGAGTCTTTTCTAGTTTGCTAGCTGCAATATATACCAGAAACAGAATGGCATTTCAAAAGGGTAATTTAATAAGTTGCTAGTTTACAATTCTAAGGCTGTGAAATTGTCCAAATTAAAACAAGTCTATAAAAATGTCCAATCTAGGGCATGCAATGAAAGATATCTTGGTTCAAGAAGACTGATGATGTTCCATGTTTCCCTCTCAGCTGGAAGGGCACATGGCAAACATGGCAGCATTTGCTAGCTTTCTCTTGAAGCTTCTTATTTCATGTGGCTCCCTGGGAGGCATTTTCCTTCTTCATCTCCAAAGGTAGCTGGCTGGTGGATTCTGTAGTTCTCTCATCCTTTTGTCGTGGTTCTGCAGCTCTCTCCTCATTCTCAAAAGGAACTCTCTTAAAAATGTCTCCTCTTTTATAGGATTCCAGTAAACTAATTAAGACTTATGTAGAATGGGTGAAGACATGTCTCCATCTAATCAAGTTTAATACCCACAATGATTGAGTTACATCTCCATGGAGATAACCTAATCAAGTTTCCAAACTATAGTACTGAATAGGGATTAGAAGAAACGGTTGCTCCCACAAGACTGATTGGGATTAAAACATGACTTTTCTAGGGTACACAAATCCTTTCAAGCCAGCACAGAGTCCACATTTCTACCAAGAGCTTCTTCAAAGAATTCTAGGATATTCTTTATTTTAGCTTTACTAAAACCTTTATAATCATGTTTTCATTTTGAACATAATTTGAACTCATTATAAAACATTCAGAAAAATGGAGGGAAAAATCCATCTTCCCACCATTCAAAGACAGATATATTCTCCAATATCTTATTTATTCTTATTTCTGTGCACAGGTTTATGGTTAAAACTGTGTCAAAATCATGTATTCAAAACAGCTGTTATGTTATGTTTGTGGAATTATAGTTGCATACCTTTATTTAGATCTTTCACAAGCTCCTTATAGTATTCTGATAACAAAGTTACTGCTTATGTTTCCATTATAAGCATAGTATGTACGAGAGAGAAAATTAGAAAATGCAATAAATTAGGGAATGTAAAAATTTGCCCTTATTCCCCACACCCAACACGATTGTTAACGTCTTGATATATTTCCTCCATCTTGTTTCAGTGCACAAACTTGTGATTATAATGCTATTAAATATATATGCTTGAAGTGTAAATTAATGAAAAGAAATGTGGAAAATAATTAAAATCATGTTGTCATTGTGGAATTATGGCCAAATATTTTGTCTCAAATTCCTTCAATGGTCTTTTGCATTTTCTTAAGTTTATGCATGTATTTTCCATTACAGATATAATATATACTCATAAAAATACTTAGAAAATTCAGTAATGTAGAAGAAAAAATATCACCTATATTCCCAACACCAACTGTATCTTGATCAATTTCCTTTGGTTTGCTTCTGTGCACTGTTCCGTGCTTATTATGGTGTTACCAGAAGTACACATAGAGGCAAAGATGAGAAGAAATATAGAAAATGATTGAGAAATGGTTGTATGGTTGTTATGGGATTATGCTTAAATATTTTGTCTCCACTTCCTTGAGTGGTCTTTATTACAGTGTTTTTGTAATTCATCTTTGTTATGCATATTTCCATTATAAACACAGTACATATTTATTATAGAAACTTTAAAGTTGCAAAAAGGTAGAAGAGAAACTCACCCATATTTTCATCACCCAAAGACTGTAGTTAACTTCTTAATATATTTGCTTCATCTTCTTTCTGTGCACATGTTTTTATTTCTTAATATGGTTGTGGTTGTTCTGTCTGTAAGAGTGTTAACAATAAAAATAAAGCTAAAAGCAAAAAAACAAAAAGCATTCCAGGCTTTCTATATCTAGCTCCTCACAATTCTTCCAGAATCTTCCCCTTATCCATTTAAATGCCGTTCCAAAATTTAACAAGCTGCATTCCAAATACAGCAGCACCCCACTTCTCTGGTACTACAATCTGTTCTAGTTTGCTAAAGCTGCTGGAATGCAATATACAAGAAATAGATTGGCTTTTATAAAAGGGGATTCATTTAGTTACAAATTTACAGTTCCTCAGAGGAAAGGCAGCTGGTTTTCATCTGGGTTCTCTGTCACATGGGAAGGCACTTGGCAATTTCTGCCAGGCTTCTCTCCTGGCTTCTGGGTTCAAATGGCTTTCTCTGGGGTATTTCCTTTCTGTACCTCCAATTGTCTCAGTCTATGTCAGCTCTGAACACTGAGTCGAGCTGAGCTGAGCTGCTCTTCTTTCTTCTGACTTCTCCTTTAAGACTCCAGCTAGTCAAATGTAAAGATCACTCATTGTGGAGGCATTTCCATTAGCCCACCCTAGATGTAATCAGCCAAAGATTATTTTCACATGCTGTTGATTTAAGTCCACAGCAAAAGAATAACTGGGAATCATCACCTGGCCAAGTTGGCATCTGAACCTAACTACTGCAGTCAGTGATATGAAATAATTAGAATATGTAAACTCATAAAAGTCACAACCAGGGGCTGGTTCTAGGGTAGATGAAAGGGATCTAGTGCTTAAATTATACAGAGTTTCTACTTGGGTTTATTTAAAGTGTTGGGAAAGGATGGTGGTGATGGTAGCATCACGTTGCAAATGTGATCAACAGCACTTTTTATGTATGTGAAAAATTGCAAGTCATATAGATGTTACTAGAATATAAATTAAACAAAAAAATTCAAATGAAGAGGATTTATGGAGGATGCTATAAAAGTGTGGCTTGGATCCCCAGTGACTGAGAAACCTGAAGATGAAAAGCCTTAGCTAAATGTTCAAGACCCCCACATTGAGGAAAACTGTGCTCTCTTTCCACAGATAATGGGGGCAAAGAAGGTGTGATTGTTTCTTGGAACAATAAACAAGTCTGAAATTATTTTAAAAGAAATAATTTTATTTTAAAAGAAATAACTTGAGGGATGATCAGTATAATCTGCGTGTCCTGAACTACCCTTTACTCAAATGTTCAAGTTGTTTTTAAGTAACTTGCAAAAGGGATACATTCTTCACATAACAGGAATTTTAGTGAGAATTTTTCAGTAAGAGCATCTTTAGGATCCTTGAAAGTGCTCTACTAGAAAGACAATCTAAAATTTGCATTGAGAGTTCCATGAGAGTACCAGGACTGGGTCATAGTCTGCGAGTCAAAGCAGGCTTTCCTGCTTAGTTTTCTCTTGCCTGCATTGATTCGAACCTAACGAACCTGAGACAACCTAGTTGGAGATGTGGAAGGAAGAGGAAATGGAGCCAGAGAAGACAAAGGAGATGCCGCCCGTGTCAGGTGCTCTTCCTGCAGCCTGATGCAAACCCAACCTGAGAGAGAGAAGAGACTATTTTTATATACTGTTTGGAGTTTTCACTGGTCATTTTGATAACCAAACTTAATTATTCTTGGGACTAAAAGTGACAATATATTATGAAAATGTGATGAAAAATATGAATCCTATCATAAGATAAATCCAAGAGATAAGAAACAGTGAGCAAAGGAGAATGAAAGGATTGTGTGCCCTTGGGAGCATGCATGAGTGCTTATGTATGTCTGTATTTGGAAAGAAGAAATAGAAGTGGGTTTTCCTTGCACTTCTATCAATCTCTGCTCTTTCAGTATAAATAATGTATTTTAAAAAAAACTCACCTGGCCACTTGATGGAAAAATGGGTTTTTCAGTTATATAAATAGAAGCTATGAGACAATTTCAGTAGTTCATAGAAGTGATCAGAGCATCTTGAGCTACAGTGAATGTATAGTTTGTGAAGCTGCCAGAACACTATATACTAGAAATGGAATGGTTTTTAAAAAAGGAATTTATTAAGTTAAAAGTTTACAGTTCTAAGGCCATGAAAATATCCAAATTAAGGCACCACCAATTAAGCTCACCTTCACTCAATAAAGGCTGATGCTGCCCAGAACACCTCTATCAGCTGGGAAGACACCTGGACCTTGTTCCGGTTCTGTTGATTCCAGCTTCTGATGCCAGTGGTCTCCTCTCTAAGCATCTGTAGGACTTTACTTGGTTCCTCTGGGACACAACTCTGGATTTTGGCTTGCTTAGCATCTCACGGGAAGTCCCATAGTGACGTCTGCTCTCTCTGTCAGCATTCCAACCACCTTCTAACATCCATGTCTCTATCAGCTCTAAAGCAACTGTTCTACAAGCATCTACATTGGCTCTGAGCTTTCTCCAAAATGTCTGTCCTTTTAAAGGACTCCAGTAAATGAATCAGGACCCACCTTGAATGGATGAAGTCACATCTCCCACAATTGTGCATGTCACATCTCTGTGAAGATAATCTAATCAAAAGTTTCTCCCCTACATTTTTGGATCAGAATTTAAAGAAATGGCTGTCCCCACAAGATTGGATTAAGATTAAACCATGCCTTTTCTTGGTACATACTAGTTTCAAACTGACAGAGTGAAGGCAGAGCAAAATGTAGAAAAGTGGACAGATTCAGGATATATTTGGGAGATTGTACCAAAGAGACTGTCAAGTACAGAGACTTTAAGAGTCTGTCTCTCCATCTCTGGCACAAACAGCTTCCTTTGGGGAGCCAATCTAGCCCTCTCTTCTTTAGCCATTCATATCTTTTCAATGACAACATAGAAAGGAATTGCGTATTTATCATTTCATCATACATTAAATTCTGTTGACTCTAGTGCCCTGTGCATATCTCTATTCCACATTGCTCCTTGAATGTGAGTTTCTTACATTAAGGAAGAACATAAGAAAGTTTTGTTTTACATGATTTAGAGGAATTTTTTCTGACTTTTCTTTTTTTTTTTTTTACATGGGCAGGCACCAGGAATCGAACCCGGGTCCTCTGGCATGGCAGGCAAGCATTCTTGCCTGCTGAGCTTCCATGGCCCGCCCTTTTCTGACTTTTAAAAACATATATTCTTCGATACAATATGGACAGTGGAATAAAAAGCTATATTGCTTATATTCAAGATCATGTGATAAAATTTATAAATGGGTAAAATATAAAAATATAATTTTTAGGATATACCAAGGTAAACATGATATAAAGTTATTTTTGAGAAAAATGATTGCCCAATATTTATAAAGCTGTTTTGTTTTTATAATGTAATTCTTAAAAACATCATGTGAATATTACACTTTGATTCTAACTCTGTGAAAACTCTGAGCCATCCAACTGCTGAGAAGTAAGCTGCAGGAAACTTCCCAACTGCACTCTAAAATAACAAAATGGCCAAATTACTTTAAGAAAATAGTCAACATCTTTGAATAATTTTTTCATAGAATACTCAAAGCCATTCAGCATTTTCTTTTCCATTTCAAGGACATGTGGGCTAACTTATGTATGATGTATCTTATAGGGATTTTGAGACAAGCATGACTTATGTTCATAATATTTGGATGTTTTGTATTTTTCTTGGATTTATCTACACATTTGTGCTAATGCCAGCAAAAGAAGGGAAAGAAAAGAATTTGATCCTCATTCTCAAATATTTAAAGCTCCAACTATTCTTGCTCTTTTCAATTTTGTTGCAGGGCAGAAAGTCTTTTTTTTTTTTTTTTCACTGAGCATTCTGGCTGCAACTAGGACTTCAACAGCCTCGATATAACCAGAAGAGTTTGCACCAAGCAGCAGCATGTGCCATGAAGAACAGGCTGTTTTAGATTGACAATGGCAAGATATTAACAAACCATTCTTTTGTCTAGACACTCTCTTCCTCCTAAACTTCAGGATAAACAAATTCAAGATTTGCAGCTGTATTGGCGTTATATTCAGACAAAATGGGTAAACAAAATTTAACTTTCTTCCTGTGAGAGTAGGCACAGAACCTGAGAAGCACGTTTTCTGCACCTCTACAGCACATTTCATCTGGCAGAGGGAAGGCTCCGGGACCCATGTGGACAGGGCCCCGTGTGTGATATGGGCGGTTGTCACAGTTTCCCGTTGGATTCTCTTCTCTCCCATCGTCACTGACACAGTCACCTACTTGTATTGTTTTAATTCACCCATATTAGACCAAGAGTTTGTCTACAACCAGCACTGTCTTATGTTTTTCTGACATCATTCCATTTGGGATGGAAGAAGAAGAAATTTACTTTGGGCAGAATAAAATTCAATAATATTTGCAGAAGAATTTAAAGAAAAACCCCAGAAACACAGCAAACTGAGAATACTTTATTCTCATTTTTCTATTCCAAAGAATAAGAAATTTACATTGGGCAGAATAAAATTCGACAGTATTTGCAGAAGAATTTAAAGAAAAACCCCAGAAACACAGCAAACTGAAAATACTTTATTCTCACTTTTGTATTCCATTACTAACTTTAAAATGTTTACCAACACCATCCAGGGAAATTATCCATAATCTCAGCAAATAAATCTCATTGCTATAAGACTAACTAGGAATAAAAGTATATGTTCCTTTCACATAAATGGTTCCAAGTTTTAGAGGGAATTTTAGTAAGTAGAGAGTTTAATAGTTTAAAATATATAATTCTATACCGTAGATTTTTTCCAATATATGATCTTCAGTATTTTGATGTTTCACCTAGCTGGATTTTAACAATCAGTTAAATCCAATCGGCCGTTGACACGGATGATTCTGGGTTCCATGCTGCATCCTCCCCGACTTCAGCCACAGCAGTGCTAGGCTACATTTGCTGTGCCTGCCGACATTGTCTCACCTTGACTGTGATTGTGGCACTTTCCTTTTATTGCCTCAGGGTTTTATCTGAAGACAAAGCCCATTCTCCTTCCTGTGATGGTAAACCAAAATTACCTGATGGGGATGGCTGATGCAATGAGCCTGATGAAAGTTAGTGAAAAATGCGTCATTCTCCTGTCTTTGGGTGGACAATCAAGAAAGACCTTTTGTAAATTTCTCAGAGTTCCCCACAGAGTCAACCCCCTGTGTGTTTCTTATAAAAGTCACCTTGATAGCTAACCATATTTCTTCCTTTTTCTCATTTCCCTAGTTCCCTCATCCCCTTCTGCTTTCTGCACCACTTTCCACAGAATGCGCCAGCACCAAGTCCTTTCCTTAGGCCCTGCATTTGTAGATCCTCAACTAGGGTATTCACTGGTGAAAGAATATAGTGCACACAACAAAATAATATGCACATCAATTATCCAGCCAATTTGCATTAATTGTAATTCATATCATCAATTCATGGTAGCACTCTGAGGGCTATAAATTGTATTTGAGAGAAAGTAATAGAAACTACAGAACTTCTATACTGAAAACAACAAGAAGACTATTTATCAGGAAATCCCATATGTAACAGGCTGAGTTCTATAAAATTCAACTAGAGAAACTTTGTACTCAATTATTTTTTTTTAATTTTTTTATTAATCAAAAAAAAGAAAAGAAATTAACACAACATTTAGAAATCATTCCATTCTACAAATGCACTCAGTAATTCTTAGTATCATCACATAGATGTATGATCATCATTTCTTAGTACATTTGCATCGATTTAGGAAAAGAACTAGCAAAACAGCAGAAAAAGATATAGAATGTTAATATAGAGAAGAGAATTAAAATAATAATACTAATAATATATATATATATAAAAAGGAAAAAGAAAAAAACAAAAACAAAAGATACAAACACACAAACAAACAAACAAAAAAACCATATTTCAGGTGCAGCTTCATTCAGTGTTCCAACCTAGTTACATTACACTTAGGTATTATTGTGCTGTCCATTTTTGAGTTTTTGTATCTAGTCCTGTTGCACAGTCTGTATCCCTTCAGCTCCAATTACCCATTATCTTACCCTGTTTCTAACTCCTGCTGGTCTCTGTTACCAATGATCTATTCCAAGCTGATTCTCGAATGTCGGTTCACATCAGTGGGACCTTACAGTATTTGTCCTTTAGTTTTGGGCTAGACTCACTCAGCATAATGTTCTCTAGGTCCATCCATGTTATTACATGCTTCATAAGTTTAGTCTGTCTTAAAGCTGCATAATATTCCATCGTAGGTATACGCCACAGTTTGTTTAGCCACTCGTCTGTTGATGAACATTTTGGCTGTTTCCATCTCTTTGCAATTGTAGATAATGCTGCTATAAACACTGGTGTGCAAATGTCCGTCTGTGTCTTTGCCCTTAAGTCCCTTGAGTAGCTACCTAGCAGTGGTATTGCTGGGTCGTAATCTGCCATTCTATGTCTTTTGATTGGGAAATTCAGTCCATTAACTTTTAGTATTATTACTGTTTGGATAATATTTTCCTCTACCATTTTGGCTTTTGTATTATATATATCATATCTGATTTTCCTTCTTTCTACACTTTACTCCATACCTCTCTCTTCTGTCTTTTCGTATCTGACTCTAGTGCTCCCTTTAGTATTTCTTGCAGAGCTGGTCTCTTGGTCACAAATTCTCTCAGTGACTTTTTGTCTATAAATGTTTTAATTTCTCCTTCATTTTTGAAGGACAATTTTGCTGGATATAGGAGTCTTGGTTGGCAGTTTTTCTCTTTTAGTAATTTAAATATATCATCCCACTGTCTTCTAGCTTCCATGGTTTCTGCTGAGAAATCTACACATAGTCTTATTGGGTTTCCCTTATATGTGACAGATTGTTTTTCTCTTGCTGCTTTCAAGATCCTCTCTTTCTCTTTGACCTCTGACATTCTAACTAGTAAGTGTCTTGGAGAACGCCTATTTGGGTCTATTCTCTTTGGGGTGCGCTGCACTTCTTGGATCTGCAAATTTAGGTCTTTCATAAGAGTTGGGAAATTTTCAGTGATAATTTCTTCCATTAGTTTTTCTCCTCCTTTTCCCTTCTCTTCTCCTTCTGGGACACCCACAACACGTATATTTGTGTGCTTCATATTGTCATTCAGTTCCCTGATACCCTGCTCAAGTTTTTCCATTCTTTTCCCTATAGTTTCTGTTTCTTTTTGGGATTCAGATGTTCCATCCTCCAGTTCACTAATTGTAGCTTCTGTCTCTTTAGATCTACCATTGTAGGTATCCATTGTTTTTTCCATTTTTTCTTCTTTGTCCTTCACTCCCATAAGTTCTGTGATTTGTTTTTTCAGATTTTCTATTTCTTCTTTTTGTTCAGCCCATGTCTTCTTCATGTCCTCCCTCAATTTATTGATTTGGTTTTTGAAGAATTTTTCCATTTCTGTTCGTATATTCAGCATTAGTTGTCTCAGCTCCTGTATCTCATTTGAACTATTGGTTTGTTCCTTTGACTGGGCCATATCTTCAATTTTCCGAGCGTCATCCATTATTTTCTGCTGGTGTCTGGGCATTTGATCAGATTTCCCTGGGTGTGGGACCCAGCTGGTTGAAAGCTTTTTCTGTGAAATCTCTGGGCTCTGTTTTTCTTTTCCTGCCCAGTAGGTGGCGCTCGTGGCGCTCGTCTGTCTGCACGGCAGTCGGCCCGGGAAACCGCGCGTGGAGGTGGGGGTCGCTGGCCGCCGCGGCTTGGGAGAGTGCCGGTCCCAATTGCCCAGCTGGCCCGAAACGCCAAGCGTGACAGGAGGGCCCCGCTATCCAACGTTCCCAGTCAGACCGGGGAGCCACGTGCGTGGAGGGGACCCCAGTCGCCAGCCGCCCCGGCCGGGAAAACGCACGCCCCTTGGGTATCTCACCGCAGCAGATTCTCCCTGCCTGTTCAGCTGTTCCAGAATGGGGTACGCTGTCTTTTTGGTATCTGTCGTGACTCCGGGAGCTGTTTCGTATTGTTTCTGTTTCTTTAGTTGCTTTTCTGGAGTGTACTCAATTATTTTTGTAAGTTTTTTTAAAAGATAATACTTTAGATATTTATTCTTCTCTGCATCCTTTTATGCTACGTAGGTAAATTCTTGAACAAAATGTTAAGAGCTGGAGTGCAAGCATAGTTCAGTGGTAGGATTCTCACCCGCCATGCAGGAGACGCAGGTTCGATTCCTGGTCCATGCACCACCCCCACCCCACCAAAAAAAAAAATAAATAAGAGCCAAATTTTGGTTACCTCTAGTAAAAGAATGATGATATGTCATCCTCCTTGGGAAAAACAACAAGGATAGTCCATCTTTCTTTCTTTCCCTCTACCCTCTATGTTTCTCACCTGTTGACAAAGTATTTATCTGATAACAACTTTAAAAAGAGTTTAATACAAAATTTTTGCATGGATTACAATATCTTTCAATGGATGGGCAACAGTTAATAAGAAATGGTATGCATGAGTCAAAATTTTCCTTTCTATTTTAAAACTTTTTGGAAGAGTTTTGAAAAAGATGGAGGATCCTGGACAAGGAGAATTCTAAACTGTCAAGTTGGTATTCGATAGAGAAATTCATCTCAATGCTTAATAAAAACTAATACCCTTCCCCTCATCTCTGAAGATTGTTTATGGCAGAGAATTATCTATAATCTGTCACATAACCTAATTTTGCTACTAGATTATAGTAAGAGATTAACATTTTTATAAGAATTTCACTTTGTCCTGAGTAAAGACAAGCATTACTTCTTCTCAAAGTTAAGTTGCAGCAATTATAAAACAAAAATGGCTCTGTGATAGCCAAAAATCATTTGAGGTATTATTATTGAAAATGCACAAATTAAAGCACAGTTAGGAAAATGTTTCTCTTCCTCTTTATAGTAATCTGCAAGCTGCTGGAAAGTGATATACAGAAATGGAAAAGCCTTTAAAAAGGGGAATTTAATAAATTGCAAGTTTATAAATCTAGGCCTATAAAAATGTCCAACTAAGACATCCAGGGAAATATATCTTAACTTCAGGAAGGTCAATGGATACAGAATACTTCTGTCAGTTCGTAAGTTACATGCTGGCACCTGCTGGTCCTTTGATCCTGGGCTCCATTGCTTTCAGCCTCTGATCCTGTGGGGGTTCCTCACTTTGCTTCTCCAGGGCTGGCCTTCATTTCTTGGCTTCCCATGGCTCTCTCCAGGTTCTGGCCTTCTGAACATCTCATGGTGACATCTTCTGGGCTCCAAGAACCTGCAAACATCTATGCCTTTGTTCTCCAAGTGTTGGCATCTGTGTGAGCTCTGCTCTGAAGTTTCTGTCAGCTCTTTTGTTTCTGACTCTTTCCTCAAAATATTTTCTCTTTTAAAGGATTCTATAAACAAATCAAGGCCCACCTCAAATGGGTGGAGTCACATTTCCATCTAATCAAAAGATCACACCCACAATTGGGTATGCCACACCTTCATGAATATAATATAATCAAAAGTTTCCAACAATACACTCTTAAACAACCAGTGGGTCAAGGAAGAAATTACAAGAGAAATCAGTAAATATCTCGAAGTGAATGAAAATGAAAACACAACATATCAAAACTTATGGGATGCAGCAAAGGCAGTGCTAAGAGGGAAATCTATTGCCCTAAATGCCTATATCAAAAAAGAAGAAAGGGCAAAACTAATCCCAAAGCAAGCAAAAGGAAAGAAATAACAAAGATTAGAGCAGAAATAAATGAAATTGAGAACATGAAAACAATAGAGAAAATCAATAAGACCAGAAGTTGGTTCTATGAGGAAATCAACAAGATTGATGGGTCCTTAGCAAGACTGACAAAAAGAAGAAGAGAGAGGATGCAAATAAATAAGATCAGAAATGGAAGAGGAGACATAACCACTGACCTCACAGAAATAAAGGAGGTAATAACAGGATACTATGAACAACTTTATGCTAATAAATACAACAATGTAGATGAAATGGACAACTTCCTAGAAAGGCAGGAACAACCAACTTTGACTCAAGAAGAAATAGATGACCTCAAAAAACCAATCACAAGTAAAGAAATAGAATCAGTCCTTAAAAAGTTTCCCAAAAAGAAAAGTCAAGGACCAGATGGCTTCACATGTGAATTTTACCAAACATTACAGAAAGAATTAGTACCAACTCTGCTCAAATTCTTCAAAAAAATTGAAGTGGAGGGAAAGCTATTTAATTCATTCTATGAAGCCAACATCACACTCATACCAAAACCAGGCAAAGATATTCCAAAAAAAGAAAACTACAGACCAATCTCTCTAATGAATATAGATGCAAAAATCCTCAACAAAATTCTAGCAAATCAAATCCAGCAACACATTAAAAGAATTATACATCATGACCAAGTAGAATTCATCCCAGGTATGCAAGCATGGTTCAACATAAGAAAATCAATTAATGTAATACACCATATCAACAAATCAAAGCAGAAAAATCATATGATCATCTCAATTGATGCAGAGAAGGCATCTGACAAAATTCAACATCCTTTCCTGTTGAAAACACTTCAAAGGATAGAAATACAAGGGAACTTCCTTAAAATGATAAAGGGAATATATGAAAAACCCACAAAAATATCATCCTCAATGGGGAAAAACTGAAAACTTTCCCCCTAAGATCAGGAACAAGAGAAGGATGTCCACTATCACCACTGTTATTCAACATTGTGTTGGAAGTTCTAGCCAAAGATTTCAGACAAGAAAAAGAAATACAAGCATCAAAATTGGAAAGGAAGAAGTAAAACTATCACTGTTTGCAGATGATATGAGACTATATGTCAAAAACCCTGAAAAATCCACAGCAAAACTACTAGAGCTAATAAACGAGTATAGCAAAGTGGCAGGTTACAAGATCAACATTCAAAAATCTGTAGTGTTTCTATACACTAGCAATGAACAATCTGAGGGGGAAATCAAGAAACGAATTCCATTTACAATTACAACTAAAAGAATAAAATATTTAGGAATAAATTTAACTGAGGAGACAAAAGACCTATACAAAGAAAACTACAAGAACTGTTAAAAGAAATCACAGAAGATCTAAACAGAGGGAAGGGCATACCGTGTTCATGGATTGGAAGACTAAATATAGTTAAGATGTCAATTCTACCTAAATTGATTTACAGATTCAATGCAATACCAATCAAAATCCCAACAACTTATTTTTCAAAAATAGAAAAATAAATAAGCAAATCTATCTGGAAAGGCAAGGTGCCCCGAATTGCTAAAAGTATCTTGAGGAAAAAAAACGAAGCTGGAGTTCTCACACTGCCTGACTTTAAGGCATATTATGAAGCCACAGTGGTCAAAACAGCATGGTACTGGCATAAAGACAGATATATCGACCAATGGAATCGAATAGAGTGCTCAGATATAGACCCTCTCATCTATGGACATTTGATTTTTGAGAAGGCAGTCAAGCCAACTCACCTGGGACAGAACAGTCGCTTCAATAAATGGTGCCTAGAGAACTGGATGTCTATATGAAAAGAATGAAAGAGGACCTGTATCTCATACCCTATACAAAAGTTAACTCAAAATGGATCAAAGATCTAAACATTAGGTCTAAGACCATAAAACAGTTAGAAGAAAATGTAGGGAGATATCTTATAAATCTTATAATTGGAGGTGGTTTTACAGACCTTACACTTAAAGCAAGAACACTAAGAAATAAATAAATAAATGGGAGCTCCTCAAAATTAAACACTTTTGTGCATCAAAGAACTTCATCAAGAAAGTAAAAAGACAGCCTACACAATGGGAGACAATATTTTGAAAGAACATATCAGATAAAGGTCTAGTATACAGAATTTATAAAGAGATTGTTCAACTTAACAACAAAAAGACAGCCAATCCAATTACAAAATGGGAAAAAGACTTGAACAGACACTTCTCAGAAGAGGAAATACAAATGGCCAAAAGTCACATGAAGAGATGCTCAATGTCCCTGGCCATTAGAGAAATGCAAATCAAAACCACAATGAGATATCATCTCACACTCACCAGAATGGCCATTATAAACAAAACAGAGAATGACAAGTGCTGGAGAGGATGTGGAAAAAGAGGTACACTTATTCACTGTTGGTGGGAATGTCAAGTGGTGCAACCGCTGTGGAAGGCAGTTTGGCGGTTCCTCAAAAAGCTGAATATAGAATTGCCATATGACCCAGCAATACCACTGCTAGGTATCTATTCAGAAGACTTAAGGGCAAAGACACAAACGGACATTTGCACACCAATGTTTATAGCAGCATTATTTACAATTGCAAACAGATGGAAACAGCCAACATGTCCATCAACAGCCTAGTGGCTAAACAAACTGCGGTATATACATACGATGGAATATTATACAGCTTTAAAACAGAACAAACTTATGAAGTATGTAACAAATGGATGGACCTAGAGAACATTATGCTGAGTGAGACTAGCCAAAAACTAAAGGACAAATACTGTACGGTCTCACTGATATGAACTGACATTAGTGAATAAACTTGGAATATTTCGTTGGTAACAGACCATCAGGAGATAGAAATAGGGTAAGATATTGGGTAATTGGAGCTGAAGGGATACAGACTGTGCAACAGGATTGGATACGGAAACTCAGAAATGGACAGCACAATACTACCTAGCTGTAATGTAATTATGTTAAAACACTGAAAGAAGCTGCATGTGAGAATGATAGAGGGAGGAGGGCTGGGGACATAAATGAAATCAGAAACAAAGATAGATGTTAATGATCAAGATGGTATAATCTAGGAATGCCTAGAGTGTATAATAATAGTGAAATGTACAATGTACAAATTTTAAAAATGTTTTTGCATGAGGAAGAACAAAGGAATGTCATTATTGCAGGGTGCTGAAAATAGATGGTAATTAATATTTTAAAATGTCACCTCATGTGTGAGACTAAAGCAAAAAATGTTTATTTGTTACAAAATTTATATTTTGACTAGAGCATTTCCTAATATAACTTATGTAGATAGTTTGATTGAACGTCATAAGTACTTGGAATCTCAGGTAGGACATGAGATTTGTTGGTTTTCCAGAGTGATGCCCCGATGAATCCCAGAGTGATTTGATCAGTGAGTGGAAAAGTATTTGCAAGCCCCTTCAGGGAATGGTCAGAGCAGGGAGAAATTCAACTTCCCCAAGTTGAATTCTTGATATTCTCACAAGCAGTGTGGACAACCAAAGCTATAGGCTGAGCCCCCAGTCTTGGGGTTTGTTCATCTGAAACTTAACCCCACAAAGGATAGGTGAAGTCTACTTAAAATTTAGGCCTAAGAGTCACCCCCAAGAGAGCCTATTTTGTTGTTCAGATGTGGCCTCTCTCTCCAGCCAACACGACGAGCAGTCTCGCCACCCTCCCCTTCTCTGTGTGGGACATGACTCTCAGGGTTGTGGACCTTCCTGGCAATGTGGGACAGAGATCCTGGAATGAGCTGAGACTCAGCATCAAGGGACTGAGAAAAACCCTAGAATGAGCTGAGAATTAACATCAAGGGATTGAGAGAACCTTCTCGACCAAAGGGAGAAGAGTGAAATGAGACTAAGTGTCAATGGCTGAGAGATTCCAAACAGAGTCGAGAGGTTATCCTGGAGGTTATTCTTACGCATTAAGTAGATATCACCTTGTTGTTCAAGATGTAGTGGAGAGGCTGGAGGGAACTGCCTGAAAATGTAGAGCTGTGTTCCAGTAGCCATGTTTCTTGATGATGATTGAACAATGATATAGCTTTCACAGTGAGACTCTGTGAATGTGAAAACCTTGTGTCTGATGCTCCTTTTATCTACTATATCAACAGAAGAGTAGAACATATGGAATAAAAATAAATAATAGGGGGAACAAATGTTAAAATAAATTTAGTTTGAAATGCTAGTGGTAAATGAAAGCGAGGGGTAAGGGGTATGGTATGTGTAATTTTTTTTTCTCTGTTTTCATTTTATTTCTTTTCTGTTGTCTTTTTATTTCTTTTTCTAAATCGATGCAAATGTTCTAAGAAATGATGAATATGCAACTATGTGATGATATTAAGAATTACTGATTGTATATGTAGAATCAATGATATCTTAATGTTTTGTTTGTTGTTAATTTTTTTAATTAATAAAAAAATAAAAATAATAAAATTAAATAAAAATTAAATGATCTTCCTATGTGATTACATGATATCCTTGATTGATGTCCGATGCAGCTATTTAGTCAAATGTAAGTTATTTTGATGATTCAAGGGTTTGGTCACTAGAAGGAAGCATAGCTTATGCCACATTTACTTTTCCTCTGATTCCTCTGGGGAGAAATCAACATTCCGTATAAGGATATGCCTGAGGATTTTAGGCAGTAATAAGCAATGATGTATTACTTAAAGCAAAAAAAGTGGTTTATGCCTAGAAGTCTTTAAATGGATGAAAATGGCTAATTTCACTTTTAATTGTTCCAGGAAATTTAGGAGAGAAAGAATGAGACTTAAACTCAGCCTACAATGTGGTTAATTAAAATGTGCCCCTTTCAAATCTATCCGATAAAGTTAGTTGGAGTAAAGGAATATGGAGAAGGCATGAGAATAACATATTTTGAAGCACAGTTGCAAACATGGGGTACCATAGGAAAGGTACAAACTCCTGCTTTTCAATCTTGCTTCGGTTTGTTCTAACACCTTAAGTCTGAAAATCTGAGATTTTATGGATCATTAATTCAAGATGTTTACATTTTAACTTACAACTTTTAAGTGCATCAGAACTGGATACTAAAACCAAGCAATCAGTCGGTCAGCCATTTAATCAATCAAATTAAACATCTACCACCAAAATAGATATCATAATTTCATTAAAAGTATTTTTAACTACTGTAACATTGCAAATACACACACACACACACACACACACACACACACACACACACCAACAGTAATTCAATTAATTTTAAAAATTTACCTAAAACGTAGGACTCAACCACATAAGGTGAAAGTCTATCTCAAATTAGGAGTGCCAGTCATCTCCTTTGGAGTTCCCCTTTTGGCCATGTCTCTTGCTCCCTGAAACTAACACTTTATAATAAATTGGCCCTTATACTACTCGGTGCTGTCTCAGACATTACAAAAGCTGGACCTATACTCCACTGAAATGGAGTAAAGGGCCTAAATTCATTTGCATTGGGCAGTTTGAAAGTTTAAGTCAAATTGCTCCAAAGTCTTCAAGTCAACAGGTGAAAAATAACTCTAATTTAGTATAAGGAATATCTTCTCTCTTAATGTGTTTTTCTTATCGAGGAATGAATAAAAATGAGGTGGGGATTGGACAGGTAGATACATACCAAGAACTGTTGCCTGTTGAATAGTCTCCAACACTATCTTTCTTGCAGACGTTTCTGTAAAATTTGTATCTATGTACTCTGTAATTTTAAGAAATACTTTAGTAAATGTTCTGTTTATACTTATCTCCAAAGAGCTCATGTATCCATGTATATTAGAACATTTCTCTGATGCTTTCTTTTGGTTTCTTGCCATCATGTGTCCTAAAAAATAAAATCACCTAATGAGGTCAGTTGCATACATCCATAACTAAACCCTCTTCAACGAATGACAAATGGTTCTGTCTTGTAGCAAATTTTTTAACATAGGGAGTATTGTTATGATAGATTTCCTGTGGTTATTTTACCCTTCGTACCCCATACATACCTTTTTTAAAGGATTCAAATTACTTTGAATAATAGCATTATTGCCTGTTCTTAAAGAAACCAAACATACTGAACCACTACTTTGAACTTTTATTTTATTATTTTACAGCTCATATTTCTTTTTATTCAGAGTAACCCGTGCCAACAATTTCAAAGCACTTTTGGCAGATACGTAAATGATTTGGAGAACAAATATCCAATTAGTAAATTTTGGCATGTAGGCATTTGGATCTTCATGAGAAGAGAATAACATTTTAATATCCTTGGCTGGTTCATTACTAGCGACACAGCTCTGTTCACACATGGCCAATGCGCCAGATTTTTATTTGAGGGGACTGTGCTCAATGACATCAGTCAGCTACAAAAACTGAACGTTCAGGTAACACGCTTTTTTCTCTCAACCAATCTGCTACTTTCTAAAATTACATTCACTTTTCTTACTCTAAGTGCTGTTTCTAGTATTTAAAAAATTTTTAATTACTTTAAAATTATTTAATTACATACTGCATATTACAGTTGTAGGTGAAATGATGTTTCAATGTGTTTTAATACTACTGATCTCAGATCACAGAGGTAACCTAGGTCATAAACCTGCTCATTTGTTCTTGGATAACTTCTTTTTCACAAACCAGCACCTTAGTTTCATTACCCTGTTCAAAGCAGTAATTTCAACTGACTTTAAGGTACTCAGGAGATAAAAATAGGTCTAATATACATGAACTGGAACAAGGTAACCTATTCTGCTTTTTTCCTGTCATGGAGGAAATAATGAGATTTGAAACGATTACTAGAAATGGAAAAAACGAGAATCACCTCATCAATGAAAGCTTATAAGCCAATGCTTAATTTACAAAGCAAGTTTCCATTATTGAAAATAACTTTTAATAAAAACCTGGCCTCTGTTTTAAAACCTACATGGAACTTCTTTCAAAGATGCCCACTTTACAGAGAGACATCTGTCATATTTTTGAAGTTTGTTGTTTTGGGTATTTGCTTTATGGTTGTTTTTTATGCCTTTTTTTTCCTTCCACCGCAATAAAATAGCTTCAGAACGGTATATACCTATGGTATTTGTTATTATCGCCGATAATTTCTTTGAGAAAGAAAGAGTGCACCAGAATCTCTGACTACAGTTTCAAGACTCTGCAGAAGCCCCATGTGCTTCTGTCTTCAGCAGACCATCAAGGCTGAGCAGACTTTTGGCTATTTGACTAGATCACTAAAAGTACAGAAGCACTTCTTTATAAAAACTTTATCTTTCAAACCAAAATAATGATAGCTGGGTACAAGACTAGACACTTTTCGATGAAATCCACTATTACAATGGAAACTTGACTTGTGCGCTGTTTCTAATTTATAACCACATCTAAAACATCACTTGTATATATAAGGTCCTAATTCCTCTTATATTACAGGATGTTTCTTGGGGTTATGGAAATACTTTTAAGTGTAGCACATATATGTCTTTATGTATAACATATGTTATATGTGCTGAGTACACATATGTATACATGAATTTACATATAATATAAGGTCATTTTATTCTTATAAATGTATGTATATATCATATAAACATTTCAGAGGTAAAATAACTGTGTGTTATATCTACTGAGGTAGTGATCATTAAATCAGAACCATATTTAATTTTTCTTTTGATTCAGCAAATATTAACTGGCTCTTTGTGTCAAGCTCTATTTTTTTAATAAAATTTCTTAACATCTAATTTAAGATTAAATTGTTTTAAGGGTGAAGTGTAATTTTTAGTGAATTTTTAGATTTATATAGTCATCACCAGAGTCCAGTTTTTTAACATTTCCATTCCTTAAAATATCCTTTCTTTAGTACTTTCCCTTTCCATCCGCTTTAGGCAATCTTTAATCTGCTCTCTGCCTCTTTTCTTGAATATTTTACATAAATAGAATGATACAATACGTGGTCTTTTGTGTCTGGATTCCGTAGCTTAGCGTAATGTTTTTGAGGTTTGTCCCTATGGAGGTAGAGATCAGTATTCCTTTCTGTTGCTGAATCAGATTCCACTGTTAGCACAGTGGAATTTTGTTTACACTTTCACCAAATAATCGACATTTGGTTTGTTTCCATTTTGGAGCTTTTATGAATAATGCTGCGAAGAACATTCTTGTGTCTTTATGTGGACGTATGTTTTTATTTCACTTGTGTATGTACCTAGGAGTGAAATTGCTGGATTATATGGTAAATTTATGTTTAACTTTTTAAGAAATGCTGACTTGTTTTCCAAAGTGATTGTACAAATTCACATTAGCACAAGAAATTTGTGAAGTTTCTAATTTTGCCATATCCCCATTAGCACTTGTTATTGTCTGTTATTTGATTATAGCTCCCCTGTTCGGTATGAGGTGGTATCTCACTGTGGTTTTGCAATACAATTCTCTGATGACTTATGATGTTGAGTATCCGTTCATATGCTCATGGACCATTCATATATCTTCTTTGATGGAATATCAATTCAAAATGAAGGTACTGTTTTGCATCAAGGGATTTTATACAGAAAAGGACCACTATGTTCCACGCTCAGAAAATTTACATTCTAATAGTAGGGAGACAGAAAATGAAGCATACTATCAAATGACGATAAGTGATATGGAAAACTGCCAAAAAAAGCAATGCATGGGGCACAGAAGCATCGGACTGGGCTTGGATTTGATATTTTAAACAAGGTTATTAATGGAAACCCTTGCTGATGGGTAAATTTCAGAAAGCCTTGAGGAGGTGAAGCAGAAACCCATTGTATGAATGGGGAAGGACGCACATGAATTCAGCATAAGGTGCACGGGTGTTTCAGTGGTGGAATGCTCGCCTCGCATGCAGAGGACCCAGGTTCGATTCTCAAGCAATGCACCCCCCAAAGAAAAAATTCAGCGTTATACTTACATCAGAGCAGAGGGTATCACGAGCACCCTTCCAATTTGGAGGAATAATAACACTTTTCATCCCTCCTCCAAGTATAGTTTTATTTAAATGACAGGTTAAGCCACAGATGGAACGCTTAACATTATTAATGAGATTTTAAAAATGTTTCTTGTAATTTCTTCAAGTGACATGCAGAATTTCAAGTTATCATAATATTTATATAACCTATGTTATATTGCTAATGAAGTTCCTGAATTTTCTTGTTATTCTTATCGCATATGACCTGCCTTTTAATCTAGTGACATAAAAATATAATAGTATACATTCTTTTCAATAAGAATCTGTTTTCTTTTAATGTATGAAATTGACCTTTTCCTACCAATACACACAGAAGCAGTCCACATATCAGCATAGTATCATGGAGAAGGACTCAGATAATAGAGGAAGAATGCAGGTCCAGAGTTTTCAGTTTTGAGAAATCATTGCACTTCATAGATTTTGTTGTTTCTTAGAAACCATAGGTAACTGCAATTTGCACTCGGAGGAAGGCATAGTCTTCTATGATAAGTTCTCATGACTTAAAATTATACTTAGCACAAGTACATAACAAAACATACCCATGTAGGGTTAATAAGAGACACACCAACACAGCTAAAAGAAATGTGGGGTCAGCAGAGGGACTGAAGCCTGGACCAGAAATGCGTCCAGGTCATCACCCACACCCACCCCCCCAGTAAGAATTCTGTATCGTTATCACGTGAGGGAGTACTGGCAGATGACATAGAATTCCTGACTTTGAATCTTTTCTCCTTTACTTGCTGTCTGAGATTCTAAGTTTTGTTTTGCTTTACTTTGGTTTGGGCTTATTTATTTATTTATTTGAGAGGGGACATGCCAGAAAACAGAAAGCACATTCCCAAGAGAAATCTGGGAGGTCACTTGATCTCAGAACAGATTCTGGTATATGCCCTTGGTCAGCTGGAGGCAACTCCTAGCACAGGCCAACTCCCTGGTTCTGGTTTCCCTTCCCTTAGGGCTCACCAGATGGCTGTGGCTGACTGGGAATACTGCATGAAATTCTGCGTCTTGTATTAGATGTCCTTGTCTATAGCAAAAGACTGTGGCCTACAGAACCAGCCACAACCCAGTAAAAAAAAGGTTTGGAATTACCACTATCAAGAAGAGAAGAGTAACCTGTTTGGACATCATATTTCAAGGACAAGAGTTATGATAATGGTAGAAGTAGAGCTAGGGAATGAGGTCCAATAACCAGATGCTTCATGGGTTAAGTTACTACAGCTAGGACAGATTGAAATGGATTAAGACGATTATAAAGGACATCATGGAGGAAAAGATTTTAGGACAAAAATTCCAAAACCCACTGGAGTTAAACCAAGTACTGAATGTGTACCACTGGACAACTAAGCATGGTCCATTATCTGTTGGAACTTACAGTCCAGTGTGGGAGATCAACAATAAACAATTCAAGAAAATAAATCATATTAATGTTGCCTGTGCTCCCAATTCTGAAAGTAAGAATTGCATATTATGAAATTGAGTAAATAAAACCACCTTCATTAGGTTATGGAGTCAGAAAAATCCTGACTCATGAACTTGCATAATAATAGGATTTAACAGGGGATAAAGGGATTATTCACTTCAGAAGATGCAGCGTAATAAAAGGTCCTGAAGAATGAAAGCACATTGTGCAAGAATGAAAGGGTAGTGGGGCTAAAGCAGAGAAAACATATGTAGAGAGTGGCTTGAAATAAGAATTGAGAATTAAGTATAGGGATAATTCAGCAATAGTAAGGATTTTAGCTCTTATTTTAAATTCATTGAAACTTTTAATGATTTTAAGCAAAGACTACCATGATCTTCTTTAATTTTAAGCAAAATCATTCCTAGCTGCTGGTAAAGAAATATAGTGGCTAGAGGTAAGAATGGAAGGCAAGGACATGTGTAGGTTAACACAATAGACTAGGTAAGAGAGACAGTGACATGAAATAGAGTGGAAGCAATGAAAAAGAAAACAAATGGAAGGCGTTTATAATTTGTTTTGGCAGGAAAATCAAAGATAGCTGGAGGCAAATTGTGAGGTTGAGCAAAGGGAGTGGCAGATGAAATTCTCAGATTCCCAGATCATTTCCTTGCAGCCAATTACTGAAATGGGAGAAGTC
Organism: Tamandua tetradactyla; assembly: GCF_023851605.1. Taxonomy (NCBI): domain Eukaryota; kingdom Metazoa; phylum Chordata; class Mammalia; order Pilosa; family Myrmecophagidae; genus Tamandua; species Tamandua tetradactyla. The sequence goes on along the minus strand of NC_135348.1, from coordinate 42,129,815 downwards.
TGAAGGAATAAAAGATTTGAAATAAAATATCAAGAGTGAAGTTTGGACAACTTAAATTTGGGATGTCTGCTAGCCACCAAACTTTATAAGTCAAATTGTTATTTGGACATAAAAGTGTGGAGTGCAAATTAGAAATTAGACAGATAACAATTGGAAAGTTTATAGACACAGATGATATTATTAAGAAATAGAAATTTATGAGATTGATTTGGGTGAGGGTGTGTATTGAGTAAAGACCTCTAAATCTCCAAAAGATTTTAAAGGCAGGGAAAAATGAGTAAAGATATATGAGAAATTCCTAAAGAATGTGATATCATCAGAGGCAACAGAGGAGACGCTTCACAGGCAGGGAAAGAGAAATGGAGGGAAGGAGAGAGAGCCAGGGACAGTGAAAGACAGATTTTCCAAATGTATCTGAGAGATTAAAATAGAAACAAGACGTTTAAAAAGCCAACATTGGATGTAATCCATTGAGTTCACTTTTGTTCCAACAAGAACACTTTTGGTAGACTGGAAGAGTCAAAGGCCAAACAGTGTGACAAAGAGTGACTAGGAAGTGAGGAAACACTCATAGGGTTATGAGTGAGATATGGTGGTAACTCTGGGGACATGTGGTAGAAGAGTCTCTTGAAGCATGACAGGTAATAGGTCTATCTCCCAGTGTTGATGGAAATGACCCAAGTTAAAGATGCAGAAGCGACACGGCATTAGGTAATTATGTTTTGGTTTGGCATTTTATCAGGCAAAGCTAGACTGAGAAATGTTTTACTCAAAGATGAATCTTGCGGTTGCATCATGAACTGAAGAACAAACAGTATTAAAAAAAGAGAGAGAGAGAGACAGGTATAATTTGCTTGACGATGAGGACTGTAGACACCATTTACTCAGATTTTTACTAGATGTCATGTAATGGGACGGCTTTAAAGGTTATCATTTTGCTCAGTCTTATCTGTTGACTAGAAACTATTTTTTCTTTTTTTAAATGTAAGGTGAGAGTGACATCATCAACACGGTGCTTTAAGATGTGGCCTGGAAAAGCCGTCCTTCAGAACAAAAAAATGAAAGGAGAAATCTCATTTGGTTAGTGCTCTGGAGGATGATAGAGACTGGGGAAGGACTCCACAAACAGAACTGGATAAAGCAAAACGAATCCCCGAGATCAGTAATTCTCTGACTCCCTCGCACACACATCTGGCCAGAACCCCCTGTCCCCCCACTCGATCCCCATCAGCTCTGGAGTCCTGCAGAGCAGCACGGCCTGGGTCCCCCCTGTGGTGGGTGCAGACCATGAGCCACTCACAGCAGAAAGTTAGAAACTCACAAATCTGGGTGCAGAGATGCAGGTCCACAGAGATCTAGGTGGAATGCAACCAGCTTGGGCATGCTGCTGGCAAAAGAGCCCCCAAGGATAAAGAAAAAGAAATGAAAGAATGTGAACAGAGCAAATTGTGTGCACACTCAATCTAGTCTCTGCTGTCTGGACACCTAAATGCAAATGGTCCGTTCTGGATTGATCCCATCTGGGTCCCTGGAGCAGGACACCATAGTGGAGAAGAAACCAGAGGGAGAGCTGATTCATGGAAAAGTAAAAGGGAGCATCACGACCAAACTCCATTAAGACCAGATGGGTCCCAGAACAGAACAGTGTAATTAAAAGTGGACACTGAGTAAGGGCAAGAGTTGAAACAAAAAGAAAAAGATGGGGAGAAATTCTGCACAAAAAGAGACAGAACAGATCAAGATTCCCAAAGAAGGAACAGAGAATAAAAGCTTTCTCCTGGAGGTGGAACAATTGGTCAACAAAAGGGCAGTCTTAAAAATGTTACCTCATATCCAAGACAGGGATAAGCTGTGGAAGAGCTGAGAAAATCTGAACAGTTACACAAGGGCAACTCAAAAACATCCAGAATCAATTGGACCAAGCATGAAGGAAGAGTCTTAACATGAAGTCAATCAAAATAAAACCCTAGACAGGAAACAGACTTTTAGTGCTAACACATCAAAATAAAGAGATGCACAGACATCAGAAAAAAAAAAACTGCAAGCCATGCTAAGAAACAGGAGAATATGGTTCAGTGGAGGGAACAAATTAAAATTTCAGAGGAGACATAGAATTTGGAAGAACAAGTTGAAGATGTTCAAACAAATCTCCTAAATCAATTCGAGGAGATGAATGTAAATTTAGATATAGAGCTAACAAATACTAAGAAGATAACATGTGAACATGAAACAAGAAGCCCTAAGAGAAAGGCAGCAGACTTCACCATGTGCCTTTCCAACCAATAGAAAAAGCCTGAATGTCATCGGCTTTCTTGAACCAAGGTGTCTGCCCTAGGATGCCTTGTTTTGGACATTTTTATAGATTTGTTTTAATTGAAACATTTTCTGGCTTTAGAACTGTAAACTAGCAACTTATTAAATTTCCCATTTTAAAAGCCGAAAAAAAAAAAAAAAGAAGAAGAATTTGAGAGTTTAAAAAGATGCATAACAGAACATATGGGAATGAAAGTCACAATATTGGAGATTAAAAATACACTATGGGTGTACAACATCAAATTTTAACAGGAAGAAGAAAGAATCAGTGAATTAAGACACAGGACATTCCAAATCACATATTCTGCTTAACAGAATAGAAGAAATTACAATGTGTCACAGGGGCTGCAGTGACGGCATGAAGAGCTCAAACACATGCATTGTGGGTGTCCCAGATGAGAAGAGAAAAGAAAGGGGGAAGAAAGAACATGTAAAGAAGTAACGGCGCCAACTTTCTCAACTCGTATGAAAGACAAAAATACATATGGCCAAGAAGCACAATGCACTCCGAACAGAATAACCCCTAATAGAACTACTCCGAGCCACGCAGTGATAAGGATATCAGAGGATAAAAGCAGACACTATTATGAAATCAGTAAGAGAAAAACAATTCATCACGTACAAGGGATCCCCAAGAAGAGTAAGTTCTGATTTCTCATCAGAAGCACGGACGTGAGGAGGCAGAGGTATGATATATTTAAGGTACTGAAAAGAGGAAAGCTCCCAGTTAAAAATTCTTTATCTGGAAAAAAATGCCCTGCGAAATTGAGGGAGAGTTTAAAATATTCAGAAACAGAACATAAGAGAGTACGTCAACAAAAGACCAAGCCTAAAGAATTACCAAAGGGAGTTTTCTGGTTAATAAGAAAAGCCAGGAGAGAGTGGCTGTGAGTAGTTTGAAGAACTGAAGTTCTTCAGTAAAGGCAAATAAAAGGGCAAGTTTTATAAATAAACAACTCTATTCTTTATTCCTGCATGAGTCAGAATACGGTTGAAAACGAAGAAGGGCCTATTTTCTGATATGCACCTGTAAAATATGAGGTAATGTGGGACAATAGCAACTTCAAGAGGCAAAAGAGAGGAGTATGAGAGCGGTGAATGTGTATGCTTCTGGAGAGAAGCTGGTGTCTTCCAAATTAGTAGTGCATAGATATAAGTTGTATAACAAAAAACATGAGGATTAACAAAGACAATGTTTAAAAGATACATGGAGGCATCAATGAGAAAGGGATCAACTGGATGCATCACAAGAGATCATCTATATGGAAAAGGAGGTGACAATAGAGAAAAGTGTGACAAAAACGATATGATCTATAAAAACCAAAGGACAAAATGGATGAAGATTTTTTGTATTTATAGTAATAACATTGAATATTAATGGATCAAACTCCCCATTAAAAAGACACATATTGGCAGAATGGGTAAAAAAGCACCATCCAATTATATGTTGCGTACAAGATACTTACTTCAGACCAAAAGACACAAATAGATTGAAAATGAAAAGATGGAAAAAAGATATTCCATACAAATAGTAAATATGAAAGACCTTGGGTAATATATATTAATATCGGACAATTAGACATTAAGTCAAAACTGTTCCAAGAGACAGAGAAAGACACTACATATTAAAAAATGTTCAATCCATGAGGAAGAAATGGCAATCATATTTAGTAGTACAACTATTAATATTCTTTCAATTGTAACAGAAGTACCATACACGTGCAAAATGTTAATAAGAAGGGGATGGTATATACGGGAATGCTGTATTTTACATGGTTTTTCTATAAACCTACAATTTCTGTTATTAAAAAAAAATTAATGAAAAGGTGATTGTGTGTTCGTGGCAAAGACAGCAGATTTAACCATAACTAGGGAATACCTCTCGCCTCTACAGCACTTCTTAAGGGGTTAAATCATCAGAGGGAATAAGAGAATGTGGCAATAGAGGAGAAAGCCAGTCAATTCAAGGGCTCCAGGAAAAAAAAGGACTGGGCAGTGGAACTGTCCAGGACAGAGCCCCACAAACCCAGTGAATATTCCCATTCCCTCTTCCTTTGAACCACTCGACCTGGGGGTCTTTCTATCTTTATCATGACTTGTTACAATGTCTGTAATTTTCTGTGCCCATACACTAAAAAGAGTATATAAAACTAGCAGGAATTCTGCATTTTCTCCCTTATTACAAAGGCCTCACCAAATTTTGAGGTGGAGTAAAGATAGGCTGTGATGTTTTTAGACACTTTGTGGTTGTGGGATGCTTAAATAAAGAGTATTCTATATTTTCTGAAATGGTTTGATCTGGAGCGATGTCTTTTGGGAAACTTAGTTGCATTTCTCATAACAGTATCTTCCAGGAAGTAAAGACCCACCTACTTTAAAGAATAATAATAAAAACTATAGTAAGTAATGGATGATCCTTGAATCACCTGCTAACTGAAATGATCAACTGAGGTTTCTGTAAGTGGAAACCTTTCAGGATACTTTTTCCCATGAGGTTTCCAGTAGACTTCGGTTTGTGCCTGGCTGGGGCGTCTAGTACAAAAGCCTTTCTTGTGGCACTCGAGCTCTGTCGTTTTTGGATGGAGCCAATGCCAGGAAATAGCAATGAAGAAATAAAGTGTTTTTTGTGGGTTTTGTTTTGTTTGCCTATTGAAAAACTTGCATTTTAAAAATGACTGTTCTGTCTCAGAAGATAGTTTACAAATGTTAAGTAAATTCATGTGCTCAAAATGGTTTTGTGATATTGAAAGAAAAGCAGTCTTGCTCAATCATAGACTCATGAAATAGAATTTGTTGTTGCCAAAACTCTGGAATTTTGAACTAGATTCAATAATGGGAGGTTTTTATTTTACCTCTTCAGATTGCTATTTATGTATTATTGTGTAGCTTTCTGCTATATGGAAGAGTGAACATTATTTTCCATACACACTAACTTAAGGTAGAGAGGGAGGCTCAGGAGAGATTCGGTCAGAGCAGCAAGGGGATTCTGAAACATCTTCTATGTACTATAATTTGAAATTCTCACTTATTCAAAGTGAAGAGAAAGCAGAGTTTACTTTTTGTCCTGAAAATCCATCAGAATGGAACTTACAGCCTGAAAGTGTCGAGGGCACTCTGAACACACAAGGAGAATTGCTCTGCTTAAAAAGTGCTATTAAAAATTCAGTTACGAAGTCATTTTGCAAATCAGTTCTGAGTTTATAGTCTCAGAAAACTTTGAAGAGGTCACAGTGTTGCTTTAGTGTTGGGTTTTGGATAAAGGGTATAATTTTAAGTCCCTCTTGCTTTGTTTTGTTAAGAAAAATAAGGTATAAACATTGGTATGCAAATGTCCATTTGTGTCTTTGCCCTTAAGTCCTTTGAGTAGATACCTAGCAATGGTATTGCTGGATCGTATGGCAATTCTATATTCAGCTTTTTGAGGAACCGCCAAACTGCCTTCCACAGTGGTTGCACCATTTGACATTCCCCCCAACAGTGGATAAGTGTGCCTCTTTCTCTGCATCCTCTCCAGCACTTACAATTGCAAAGAGATGGAAACAGCCAAAATGTCCATCAACAGAAGAATGGCTAAGCAAACTGTGGTATATACATACGATGGAATATTATGCAGCTTTAAGACAAGATAAACTTATGAAGCATGTAATAACATGGATGGACCTAGAGAATATTATGCTGAGTGAGTCCAGCCAAAAACTAAAGGACAAATACTGTATGGTCCCACTGATGTGAACGGACATTCGAGAATAAACTTGAAATATGTCATTGGTAACAGAGTCCAACAGGAGTTAGAAACAGGGTAAGATAATGGGTAATTGAAGCTTAAGGGATACAGACTGTGTAACAGGACTAGATACAAAAACTCAAAAATGGACAGCACAATAATACCTAATTGTAAAGTAATCATGTTAAAACACTGAATGAAGCTACATCTGAGCTATAGGGGTTTTTTTGTTTGTTTTACTATTATTACTACTTTTATTTCTTTTCTATATATTAACATTTTATATCTTTTTCTGTTGTGTTGCTAGTTCCTCTAAACCAATACAAATGTAGTAAGAAACGATGATCATGCATCTATGTGATGATGTTAAGAATTACTGAGTGCATATGTAGAGTGGTATGATTTCTAAATGTTGTGTTAATTTCTTTTTTTTTCCATTAATAAAAAAAATAAATTAAATAAAATTAAAAAAAAAGAAAAATTAGGTTAGCTCCTGGTTTACTAACCAAAATTAACCTCATATGAAATTTCTTCTTGAACTCTCACCTCCTAACAGCAGAATACTCTGAAATGGTTTTAGCCATGTTCTGTGCTGGAAAGAGTTTCACATCTTAATGATTAATTCCTCTACAGATTGGTTTCGTTCATTGTTGTCTAGTGAAAATTCTTCACTAGATACAAGAATAATATTTTCTTATATGAATTTTTAGTTGGAATTATTATTCCTTTTCGCCTTTTAAATTTCCTAGTTTTGATGGGCAATTTGTGGGTTTTTCTAAGGTGATATTACTGTACAGACATACACACAAAAAAATGAAATTGCATCAAAAAGTCTTTCCTCCTGAATATTATTGAGGCTCGCCAAGCTAAACTGCTTAATGCCAGTCACATGGATTGCACGCCAAGAAAACATAAGAAGAAAAAATGTTAATAGTTGTTTCTATGGTTCCTATCACACATGTCTGTGGCTTGGTTATGGTATCTGGTTGTTTGATTGAGTAAACAGTGCCCTGATGGTTACTGGGAGGCTGTTTGCACATGGACTGAAGTCGCTGGTCAGTTGATGGCACCCATCTATAGCTGATTCCATCCTCAATCAACAAAGAAGACTGTTCAGCAATGGGAGATGTCTCCTCATCCAGTCAGCTGGAGGCCTTAGAAGTGAAAACCGAAGATTTCAGCAGTGAAAGAGAAAAATTTCTGTTTCTACTTCAGGCAGCTCACTTCTGGAGAATTCATCATAACCTTCATCAGAGTTTCCAACTTGCTGTCTGCCCTGTGGAATTCACACTTGCCAATCCCCAGGATAGTGTGAGCCAATTCCTATAATAAATCTGTTTCTCTGGAGAACCTAATACGGTTATACAAACAAATCTTTTTACTTGTTTTATTTTTCAATAACGGTGTCAATATTCCATTCTCATTTGCCAAAGCTTTTTCCAAGGAGAAATAATTTACAATTTTAAGGGCATAGTATGTGTACGGAAATAAGATAATGAATTTCTCACATCAAGAGACAGGCAAGAGAAAGAATCCTGTGTGGTTAAGAGAGCATAGGATGGAGAGTCAGTAAATATAGGTTCTTTCTTCAGTCCTACATAGATCATGCTTATGTCTTCTGGGCATAAATTTCTTAAACAGAAAACTGAGAATTGGGGACTAGATGACATCTTTTATTTATTTCAAGCCTGAACATTATCTTACTCTTAGCAATTAACAAATGTTGACTTCTTTACTGTTTTCATTTCTTTTTATTTCCCTTTCTCTTAGACCTCAAATGTGTTTAATGAGTATCTTTTGTGTTTTTATGCATGCCTGAAAAATATGTGTTGTTTTGTGACTAGTCCTGAATTTCCATCAGCAGCACTCTGTTTTTCAGATCTGACATGCTGCTTCTCTGCATATCTGACATTCTGCTCCTAACTGCTGTGTGTCTAGTATTTCATGAGCGAATTTACCACATTTTGCCTGCTTATTCTCCTGATGGTAGACACCAAGAATTCCTCCCCCTCTTTTTCTCCACAAATAATTCTGCAATAATGGTCCTTGAGCACTTTATGAACATGTGTGGGAATTTTTCTTAGCTATATGCCTAGCAGTAGATTAACTGGCTCGGTTATAGGCTGCGTTAATAATTTGAAAGAATATGCTGCAGTGGTCTCCACAATGACTAAAGACAGGATGTGCTCCTTCCAGCTGTTAGGAGGGTTTCTACACTTTGCATCCACTGCCAAGATTGGCATTACCGAGCACTCTAATTGTGACAATTTGGCAGTATAAAGTGGTAGTCTTTTAAAAAAAGTTTCATTTTTCTTATTTCTAATGGGTGTGATCATCTCTTTATATACATTTTGCCCTTGATGTTTTCTATGACTTATCAAATCATATCCTTTGTTCATGTGGGGGGAGATGTTTCGGAAAAAAGTCCCTGTGCATTCTAAATACTAATCTGATGGGGATTTTAGAACAACTGTTCTTCCCATTATTTCATCTATATTAATTTTGCCCATGAGTCAACCAGAATTATTACCAATAATAATTGATCATCATAACATTGATATAAAATAATACATCATATTTACATTTGGACATGTTTTTGAATATGCTTAAGAAATCCCTTTTTCCCATAAATCACTTATATTTTTCACCGTAAACTTTATTGCATTGCCTTTATTAATTATATCTGCAATCCATTTTCAGTCTACTGCTCTTTTGACAATATGTTAAAGACCAAAGCTTTTCAGTCATTTCAGTTATAAATCACTTACCATGCTTAGTTTACTTACCTGGCTAAAGACATTTAGAAGACGGTATATGTTTTTCCCATTGTTGTCTCTTATGCTAGCTATATAGTATTTCTACGGATAAAGTAAAAAACGTTTTTACCCATGAGCTCATCTTCCTTTAGGGTGCTAGGTGCTTTCTCCGGTAAGTGTCATCAGGTAAGCAGAAAAGCTTTAATCCATGAGAGGCACAGAGAATTTAAAGGGCAGAGAGGGGATGAGCCCTGAAACACGACCCACGTCATTTAATCGCTGTGGATCGTTTGTCATCGCTGCTGTGTCCACCAGGCAACCCGTCTGCTCAGGATTTTATGTCAGACTCTTATGGAGAAAAAACTGGGAATTTTAGAAAACAGAGCGTAAAGGAGGAAACACATATGTGGCTTGTCGTGTTGACTGTTGTCCTCAGCTCTCCCCAACAGGGTCTGAATTACTGCTATGTCCATGGCAACACTGGGCCAGTGGCCTGTGGATACCAGTCCTGTAACCTGGGAATTGCCACTGATTTCTGCATAAAAGAGGCCAACAATGGTTTCCGAGATCAACCCAGGAGACAGAAAAGAACAGAACCCGGAAAGAGTTCCTTCAAATCCTTTGCATTTTCTTCTTGAAGCCTCAACCCCGCATCCTCCTATTGTCTCTCCAGTCTCCAACCATGTATTTATTTTGGCTTATTTCTCAATTCCTGGAATCCATGGTTCTCCCTTTCCCAGATTCTCCAGGATTGACTTAAGATAGGGGGGAAAGCCAGTGCTAATTCACTATCTGGAAAGAAAAATGCCTTTGAATCTCTTCCAGTGAGTGGAAAGCTCTTTTTGTTGCTAATATATATTGATTTCCAGGAGATTAAACAATCTTCATAAGCCCAGTTTAAGTACACTTTCCCAATTTCAAACCTCAGGTCATTCAATGAACAAGACACACATTATAAAATAACTGATAATAAATTTTCCCTTGCATATGTGTCTCCTGTCTCTTGAACTTTATATAGAAGAGAATTCAGAGGATAAAATTTCACCCTAACTTCTGCACTTCTTACTTTTATGGTATTATAATAACTTGGCTACTTATTTTAAGTAAGATTTGTAGTTCCATAAAACAGTTTCACTATTTAAATTTTAGAAGTATTATAAAAAATAAAAACTTCTAAAAGGTATTATTAAAGGTTAAATCTAAAACAGAACTCCTACAATCTATCTAAATCCCTGCAGTAGAATTTAGAGAAGGACCTCACATTTCACTTCATTATAGTGGTGCTTCCAGAGAAAGACAGTGCTATGCAATTTGCAAAGAAAAGTTAACGCTATATAACAATATTATCACTTTAAAGTGTATATTTGGAGAAATGGTTGGTTGCATAGAGAAGAAAACATTAACAATGGCTAAAATAAAACAGAGATTTGTTTCTCTCAAATGCAATAGAAATGTGGGGTTGGCAATACAATGTGCCAAGCTTCAATAGCTCTTCCCTTTCTCAGATGAACTTATAGTCTTGATTTCTTGCTGTTTCTCTAATCATTGCATCTATAGAGGATGCCCAAAGCAGGAAAAGGGATAAAAGAAGGGATCTTGTCTAGCTGAATCAACTCCCTTAATCAATCTCCTGGGAAATCCCATCCAAGTGTTCCACTTCCATCTCAATGGACAGAATTTCATCACCCGTTTATACTCAGCAACTAGAGAAGCAGAAAAATGAAGTATTTAATTCCATGTGGGGAAAAAAAAACTTAGATAACAAGATTCTTGGACAAATGTAAAATTGAGAATGAATTCTCATATGGAAAATTAATTATCTCGGTGACAAACAGTGATCAGAATGCAAGAATAGTTCGATTCTGAAAATAACAGAAAAAGAGAGAGGGACACATTCATCCTGACCTTCCCCATTCTGTGATTTTAATAAAAAATGACTACGACAGAGGACATCATTTTAAAATACTCTCATTATGCTTCAAACACAATTCTATGGCTAACAGTCAAATGCGTGTAAATTTAAATCAGTGTCATTTGCGTTGACCATTCTATTACCTACATTATCCCAATGAGCATCCCAGTTCACTTTATGCAGAAAGGTTGTCTTCCTAGAAGTTGCACTGTAAACAGTGATGTAGAAATCTAGACGATAGATTCCAGAATTGAAAAACATGGTACTCTACTATGGTTCTTATTTTAATAAGAGGCTTTTTTCATTCAAATCCAGGAACATTCTGAGAACAGTCTGGAAGGCTGTGACAGACAAAGGAAAATATGTGACTCATTGTCTAAGTCTATTAAGGCACATCTAAGCTGCCTGTACCTGGCAGTAGTAATAATACTATTTATACTTGCAGAGTCCCATTTTCCACCACAGAGCAAGAGCTGATGATAAGGGTAAGCTCCATATGGTTAGCTAGCATGGCAAAGGGAAAAGTGGGGAGAGGGAAAATTGAAGACCTATTCAGACCAGGAAAAGACCAAATTATACATAATCTTCTTTGTACTTAAAAAAATATATCTGTATGGTTAAAATAAAGTACTCAGTCTTCAATTCCTTTAAATACATATATGCAAGATCAATAAAGAAGACTACCACTTTATTCTTAACAAAAAATTCTAAACTAACAGAAATTTTTTAAGATGTGGAAATCTCTTAAAAGCTTCTTTCTATTTACTTGGATAAATTATGTCCCTTGCCAATTTTGTCTAGAATTTCCTTTCAATAAAATATAAAAGTATATAGAATTTGAATTATAGTAGGGAAAAAAGCTCTCATTACCAATCTATTCATAAAAGTAATTTAGTTCCTTCACACTTGGTTTTAATTTTATATTTTTTGTCCTTAGTTTATTTTAATGTTTCTTCTTAACCCATTCAGCACAGACTCCTTTTACATATATATGGTTTAAGTATTGTATGTGTAAAGTTGAAGCCGTACATTCAAGATGGATAACTTATCTATCACATTGATTCATCAAAATTCTGTTTCAACAAGTAGATTTGAAAATAGTAATCACTTGTGAGCTCAAGGAGCATTAAGACTAAATCATCAATCTTCAGGTAAAGTATTAACCAAGGAGGAGTTACATTTATGAAATGCAAAAGGCATGAAATCTACACATAGTTATATAATTCATATTATTATTTATTTATGGTTAGAAATAAAGCCATAAATCTCAGTTCAAAATAATAATAATGGATCAAAAGGTGGCTGCATTAACTGAGGTATAAATGCCAGAACTTCCCTGGTATAATGTAGATGGGATCCAAAGGTTTAGAGACATTGGAATTTGAGTGGATTTATCATGGAAGGCAGGCTCACACACCCCAGGAATGGTCAGAAGATATGCCTTTTATCGGGACTTGGAGAAATAAATTTGTGAGACTAGCTCCATCGTCCCTGAAGTGATGTGTGGTCACTCTTTTCAGTAGGTGAGATATTACTGTGGGAACTGCTGTCACAAAGCTGAAATCCTCTAACACATGGGGATGATCAGATCTCAATTTAGCAGAAGCCAGGTGGCCACGATCACCATAGAGCAGGTGGGCATGGCTGACACAATGAACAACAGACTGAACACAGCAGACAAAAAAGATCTGACCTGCAGAGATGTATGGTGTTGGCTAGTAGATCATGAGGTGCCCAGAAGTAAAACAGACAGGCAGTCTATGAAATTCCTGTTTGATCTGTATAAGCAGAAGAATTCAAGGTCAAGTGAACAAAAGTCTAAATTGAATTATCAAAACAGAGAGCCACAGCCCCTTAATCATATTCCAGACTTGACAAAGTTTACAGACTCAGATCCCCTTGAATGAGAGGAAGACCAGGTACCCTTGGGAAAGGACCCTGTGTGACTGCCCAAAATTTACCTTGTTAAACTTCTACTCAGCCTTCCCCAAGGAGACCTATGGCCTTTGACCAAGGTAACTGTGCACTGGAGAAAAGGAAGTGATCAGGTATTTCATGGATTACTAGACATAGGCTCAGAAGTGACATTTCTGTTTCCAGAATTCCAGGAGACCCAAAGCATCACTGTGGTACACTAGTCAGAGTAGGAGTTATGGAAACGAGGTTATCACTGGAGTTTTAGCTCAGATCCATCTCACAGTGGGACCAATGGGTCTCCAGACCCATTCTCTTGTTATTTCCCCAGTTCCAGAATGTATAATTGGAATTAACATACAAGTAACTAGAAGACTCCCCACATTGGTTCCATAAATTATGGAGTAAAGGCTATTATGGTAGGAAAGGCCAAGTGGAAGCCACTAGAACTGTCCCTACCTTAAAAACAAACAAACAAAAAACTATTGCATCTGTCTCCTCCTGTAACCAAAAAGAGGCACAATGCCTGGTTGGATTTTGGAGACAACACACTCCTCATTTGGTGTGCTACTCTGGTCAATTTACTGAGAGAGCAGAAAAGCTATTAGCTTTGAGTGGGGACCAGAACAAGGGGAGGCCCTGAAACAGGCTGCTGGGGAAGCTGCTCTGACACTTGGGCCACATGACCCAGCAGATCCAGTGGTGCTGGAAGTGTCAGTGGCAAACAGGGATGCTGTCTGTAGCCTTTGGCAGGCCCCTATAGGAGATTCACAAGGCAGGCCCTTAGGATTTTGGAATAAAGCCATACCATTCTCTGCAGATAACCTCTCTCCTTTTGAGAAACATTTGTAAGTCTGCTGCTGGGCCTTAGCAGAAAGTGAGTGCTTAACCATGGGCCACAAAGTTACCTTGAGAACTGAATTGCCTATCATGAGTGGAGTGTTTTCTAACCACAAAGCCATAAAATTGGGCATGCACAACAGCACCCCATAGTAAAATGGAATTGCTATATAAGAGATAGGACTTCAGTGGGTCCTGAAGACACAAGTAAGTTACAAGAGGAAGTGGCTCAAATGCCCATTAATCCCCTCCTGCCACATTACTTTCTCTTTCTCAGCCCAGAGCCTTGGCCTCTTGGGGAGTTCCTCACAATGAGTGGACTGAGGTAGAGAAAACTCAGGGCTGGTTCACAGATGGCTCTGCATGATATGCAGGTACCACCCGAAAGTGGACAACTGCAGCACTACAACCCCTTTCTGTAATCACCCTGAAGAAAAGTGGGGAGGAGGGCGTCCTCCCAGTGGGCAGAACTTCAAGCAATGCACCAGTTTGTTTAATTTGCTTAGAAGGATAACTGACCAGAGGTGCGTTTGCATACTAACCACAGGCAGTTGCTAATGGTTTAGCTGAATGGTCAGGGACTTAGTGACAAAGAAGTCTGGGGAAGAGCTAAGTGGATAGATCTTTTTGAGTGAGTTAAAAACATGAAGATATTTGTGTCCCGTGTGAATGGTCACCAAAGGGTGACTTCAACAGAAGAAAGTTGTAGTAATCAAGTGAATAAAATGAGCCATTCTGTTGATACTAAATCTCTTTCCCCAGCCACTCCTGTCATGGCCCAATGGGCTCATGAACAAAGTGGTCATGATGGTAAGGATGGAGGTTATGCACTGGCTCAGAAATGTGTACTTCCATGCACCAGGGCTGATTTGCCTACCACAGCCAAGTGCCCAGTCTGCCAGCAGCAGAGACCCATACTCAGTCCACAATGTGGCATTATTCCCTGAGGGGATCAGCCTTACCTGTTGACAGATTGATTATATTGGACCACTTCCATCATGGAAGGGGCAGTGATTTCTTCTCACTGGAATAGACACATGCTCTGGATACAGGTTTGCCTTCCCTGTGTGCAATGTTTCCAACAAAACTACTATCCATGGACTTATGGAATGCCTTATCCACTATCACAGTATTCCACAAAGCATTGCTTCTAATCAAGTAATGTACTTCACAGCAAGTGAAAGGCAGGAATGAGCACATGCTCATGGAATTCTCTGGTCTTACCATGTTCCCCATTGTCCAGAGGCAGTGAGTTTTGGAACAGTGGAATGGCCTTTGAAAACACAATATGGCACCAACTCGGCAATACCTTGGAGGGCTGAAGCAATGTCCTCCAGGAGGCCAGGGCTTAATCAGCATCACTCTATGGTGCTCTTTCTCCTATAGCCATCATTCATGGGCCCAGGTGTCAAGGGGTGGAAATGGAAGTGGCACCACTCATTATTACCCCTAGTGATCCACTAGAAAAATGTCTGCTTCCTGTCCCTGAAACCTTAAGCTCTGCTGGTCTACAAGTCTTAGTTCCAGAAGGAGGAGTGCACTTAATAGGAGACACAACAATTGAACTAGAAGTTAAGACCACACTTAACTTGGTCATTTTGGGTTTCTCAAGCCTCTGAATCAATAGACAAGGATGGATATTACTTTACAGGCTGGGGTGATTGATCTTGACTATCAAGGGGAAGTAGGACTGCAACTACACAATGGATATAAAAACGAGTTTTTCTGGTACACAGGAGATTCCCTAGGGAATTCCTTAGAGTTTCCCTTAGTTCTACTATGCCTTGTGATTACAGTCAGTAGAAAATTGCAACAACCTCCCAGTCCAGGTTGGACTACCAATGTCCCAGAAATTTCAGAGATGAAGGTTTGGGTCATTCCACCAAGCAAAGAACCATGGCCAGCTGAAGCGCTTGCTGAGGGTAAAGGGAACATGGGATGGATAGTGGAAGAAGGTAGTGATAAATATGAACTATGACCGCATGTCTAGTTACAGAAATAAAGACTGTGATGGGTATGAATATTTCTTCATATGAATATGTTTGTATTTGTACATAAAACAAATATCTTGTTTTCTTCTCATATGATGTAAGTTGCATTGTTCATGTTATAGGATTTAAGTTTAAGAATGAAAGTTATCCAAGGACTTGCACCTTATTCTGCAAAGATTTAGTACATTTCTGGTTGTATGCAGGTCAGTTGGATATTGTTAGGTGAAACATATGTCAGTTGGATATTGTTAGGTGAAACATATGGATATTATTAGGTGAGACATATGTTAATTTAGAGATTAAGTATGTTTTAAGGTGATGTGGGTAGCCGTCAAGATGACAAGGGGTGGACTGTGATGATTAGGTTCATCTGTCAACTTGGTCAGGTGATAGCACCTAATTTTTCTTTTTTTACTGGGGGGTGCATTGTCTAGGAATCATATCATGGTCTCCTCCATGGAAGATGAGCATTCTACCACCAGCATACCCTTGATAGCACCCAGTTGTTCGGTCAATCAAGCACTGGTCTAACCATTACTGCAAGGATGCTTCATGACTGCTTAAGAAAACAGAGGGCTATTTTATTAACTCATCAGTCAGTTGATTGCATCTGTTGCTGATTACATCTATGACCAACTAAGGGAATGTCATCTGCAATGAGAGAATCCAATCAGCAGAATTTAATCCAATGAATCGAAACCTTTAAGGGAGAAGAGAGTACTTTCATTTCTTCTCAGCCAGACCCTCATGGAGTTGCCAGCTCACAGCATGTTCTATGGGATTTAAACTCATGCACTCCCACGATTGTGTGACACACCTTTATAAAATCTCATATTTACAGATACATCCTCATGGTTCTGTTTCTCTAGAAACCATGAGTAATAGTATACCTGACGTGTTAGCCCACACATTCTTTTGAATGTATTTATTCAACTGGATATTTGGGGAATAGATAACTATTGAAAATGCCAGCTAAGCAGAAAATGGATTGAAGATACTAGAGGATAAAGAAGGCTATGAAAGTGTCTGAATGCTTTATTCAACATTCATCATATTCACATAATTATTATTTCACTCTACATACCCAGCAATTATAGCTTTGCCATAAATTTAACAGCAAAAGAGATTGTGCAGGTTTGAATCCATTATGCATCTCAGAAAAGCGTGTTTTAATTTGATCCAATCTTGTGGGGCCAGATCTACTATTTAAGGTTGAAATCATTGAATTATCTCCGTGGAGATTGACCCATACAATTGCGGGTGTGAACTTTTGATTAGAATACTTCCACGGACTTCCGGAGAAGATGGCGGCTTAGTAAGACGCGCGGGTCTTAGTTCCTCCTCCAGAAAAGCAACTAAAGAAACAGAAACAATACGAAACAGCTCCCGGAGCCACAACAGAGACCAAAAAGACAGCGTACCCCATTCTGGAACGGCTGAACGGGCAGGGAGAATCTGCTGCGGTGAGATACCCGAGGGGCGCGCGTTTTCCCGGCTGGGGCGGCTGGCGACTGGGGTCCCCTCCACGCACGTGGCTCCCCGGTCTGACTGGGAACGTTGGATAGCGGGGCCCTCCCGTCACGCTTGGCATTTCGGGCCAGCTGGGCAATTAGGACCGGCACTCTCCCAAGCTGCGGCGGCCAGCGACCCCTGCCTCCACGCGCGGTTTCCCGGGCCAACTGCCGTGCAGACAGATGAGCGCCACGAGCGCCACCTACTGGGCAGGAAAAGAAAAACAGAGCCCAGAGATTTCACAGAAAAACCTTTCAACCAGCTGGGTCCCACACCCAGGGAAATCTGATCAAATGCCCAGACACCAGCAGAAAATAATGGATGACGCTCGGAAAATTGAAGATATGGCCCAGTCAAAGGAACAAACCAATAGTTCAAATGAGATACAGGAGCTGAGACAACTAATGCTGAATATACGAACAGAAATGGAAAAACTCTTCAAAAACCAAATCAATAAATTGAGGGAGGACATGAAGAAGACATGGGCTGAACAAAAAGAAGAAATAGAAAATCTGAAAAAACAAATCACAGAACTTATGGGAGTGAAGGACAAAGAAGAAAAAATGGAAAAAACAATGGATACCTACAATGGTAGATCTAAAGAGACAGAAGCTACAATTAGTGAACTGGAGGATGGAACATCTGAATTCCAAAAAGAAACAGAAATTATAGGGAAAAGAATGGAAAAACTTGAGCAGGGGATCAGGGAACTGAATGACAATATGAAACGCACAAATATACGTGTTGTGGGTGTCCCAGAAGGAGAAGAGAAGGGAAAAGGAGGAGAAAAACTAATGGAAGAAATTATCACTGAAAATTTCCCAACTCTTATGAAAGACCTAAATTTGCAGATCCAAGAAGTGCAGCGCACCCCAAAGAGAATAGACCCAAATAGGCGTTCTCCAAGACACTTACTAGTTAGAATGTCAGAGGTCAAAGAGAAAGAGAGGATCTTGAAAGTAGCAAGAGAAAAACAATCTGTCACATATAAGGGAAACCCAATAAGACTATGTGTAGATTTCTCAGCAGAAACCATGGAAGCTAGAAGACAGTGGGATGATATATTTAAGTTACTAAAAGAGAAAAACTGCCAACCAAGACTCCTATATCCAGCAAAATTGTCTTTCAAAAATGAAGGAGAAATTAAAACATTTATAGACAAAAAGTCACTGAGAGAATTTGTGACCAAGAGACCAGCTCTGCAAGAAATACTAAAGGGAGCACTAGAGTCAGATACGAAAAGACAGAAGAGAGAGGTATGGAGTAAAGTGTAGAAAGAAGGAAAATCAGATATGATATCTATAATACAAAAGCCAAAATGGTAGAGGAAAATATTATCCAAACAGTAATAATACTAAAAGTTAATGGACTGAATTTCCCAATCAAAAGACATAGAATGGCAGAATGGATTACGACCCAGCAATACCACTGCTAGGTATCTACTCAAAGGACTTAAGGGCAAAGACACAGATGGACATTTGCACACCAGTGTTTATAGCAGCATTGTCTACAATTGCAAAGAGATGGAAACAGCCAAAATGTTCATCAACAGACGAGTGGCTAAACAAACTGTGGCGTATACCTACGATGGAATATTATGCAGCTTTAAGACAGACTAAACTTATGAAGCATGTAATAACATGGATGGACCTAGAGAACATTATGCTGAGTGAGTCTAGCCCAAAACTAAAGGACAAATACTGTAAGGTCCCACTGATGTGAACCGACATTCGAGAATCAGCTTGGAATAGATCATTGGTAACAGAGACCAGCAGGAGTTAGAAACAGGGTAAGATAATGGGTAATTGGAGCTGAAGGGATACAGACTGTGCAACAGGACTAGATACAAAAACTCAAAAATGGACAGCACAATAATACCTAAGTGTAATGTAACTAGGTTGGAACACTGAATGAAGCTGCACCTGAAATATGGTTTTTTGTTTGTTTGTTTGTGTGTTTGTATCTTTTGTTTTTGTTTTTTTTCTTTTTCCTTTATATATATATATATATATTATTAGTATTATTATTTTAATTCTCTTCTCTATATTAACATTCTGTATCTTTTTCTGCTGTTTTGCTAGTTCTTTTCCTAAATCGATGCAAATGTACTAAGAAATGATGATCATACATCTATGTGATGATACTAAGAATTACTGAGTGCATTTGTAGAATGGAATGATTTCTAAACGTTGTGTTAATTTCTTTTCTTTTTTTGATTAATAAAAAAAATTAAAAAAAAAATACTTCCATGGAGATGTGGCACAACCAATTATGGGTACGACATTTTGATTAAATGACTTCACCCAAATTGATTAATATGACACCACCCATTTGAGGTGGGTCTTGACTGGTTTACTGGAATCCTTTAAAATGGGAAATGTTTTGGAGGAAGCTTGGGTGGTATGAGTCCAGACGGAGAGAGCAGATGCATATGAGACCCAGATGCTTGGAGATGCAGAAAGAAAATGTCCCAAGAGAAGCTGTTCAAATCCAGAAGTCAAAGACCCTGGCAGACACTAGCCATATGCCTTCCCAGGTTATAGAGGTTTGCTGAACTCATCAGCCTTTCTTGAGTCAAGGTATCTTTCTCCAGATAACTTAGTTTGGACATGTCTATGGCCTTGAAACTCTAAATGTGTAGCTTAATAAATTCCTTTTTAAAAGCCATCCATTTCTGGTACATTAAATTCTGGCAGTTTTAGCAAACCAAAACAAATTTTGGTACCAGAGAAGTGGGGTGCTGCAGTTTGCAAATACCAAACATGTGGAAAGGCTTTTTAAATGGATAAGGGAAAGATTCTAGAAATATTGAGAGGCTTGATAAAGAAGGCCTAAAATGCTTTGAAGAGAATGTTGTTAGAAATGCAGTCTCTGATGATACTTCTGATGAGTCTTTAGAAAGAAATAATGTATGTGTCATTGCGAACTAGAAGGAAGATGATTCTTATTTTAAAATTAGAGAGAACTTGAAAAAATTGTGTACTGCTGTTGGAATGAAGTTAGAAATTAAAAGCAATGACCCAATGTACATAGCTGAAGAAATTTACAAACTAAACATGGAAAATGCAGAATGATCGCTCCTTGTAGCTTGTAGTGAACTGCAGCTGGAAAGGGATAATTTGAAAACTGAACTCTTGGATATAAAGAAATCAGAAATTGATGGCTTGGGACATTCTGGGCTTCCAGAAAGCAAGACCCAAGAAAATAATGTCCCAAGTGAAGATTTAACTAAAAATGGAATCATTCAGCCATTTCAGAAAAAAAGCCAGGATTGGAAATGGAGTTATCCAAAAAGAGTTTTGGAAAGTCCTATTGTCTGATGGCTTTGCACCCTGTGTGCTACATGGAATATCAGTTAATTTTTTGTTAGATCTGTATGAATGAAGTCACTGCCAGTCTGGACTAGAAGGAACAGAAAGGGACATATTGAAGGAAAAGTGACTTCAAAGACAGAACCATGGAAGCTAAGACCACTCGGACCAGGAGAGCAGCAAGAAGACAGACCCACCTATCCATGTGAAATGTATGAGTTTTCCCTGAAGGTTTAGGGCAGACCTCCTGCTTCATTGCTCAGCAATAGCTTTGGTATTCCAGGTCTTGGAGCATGTGGAGCACATAAACCAATGTTAGGAGGTAACCTGACAATCACCCACTATTCTGAGGGGGTTGAGCATGTGCTCCGAAGATGGCAGAGTGTCTAGGTGTTGTCCCAATACTTAGAGAAGGTAGAGCTGAGAAAAGGTAAGCCCCCCCATTGTACCCCAGTGTGTCAACCCTCACCCCAGCATTTGCAGAGAGCAGAGCTGCTGCATAAGCCCTTGAAAAGAGTGGGACTGTTGCTTTCTATAACCCTGAGAATGATAAATGACTCTCAGACCTTAATATCTAGTGAAGTTTGTCCTGTAGGTTTCTGGAAATGTTTGGACTCAGTGACCCAATGTTTTCTTTTCAATTTCTCCCTATAGCAATGGAAATATGTATCCTATGATGGATGCTCCTTTGCTTATTGGCAGCAGATAACTTGTTCTAACTTTCCAGAGTTAGGAAGTCCAGAGGCAGGGAAGAAATCTTTGCCTTAGGACAGAACATGCCTATAACAAACTTTGTTGAGGTTTTGTACTGTTCCTGACCTTGTATTGCATTTGCATTGTTACTGAAATGGTTTAAGGCTATTGTGATATTGTGATGGGATGCATGTATTTTGCATATAAAATGAGCAAGTCTCTTGGGGGTCCAGAAAGTGAACTGTGCCAGTTTGAAAATATTATGTACCCCAGAAAAGCCATGTTTTAATCCCAATCCAATCTTTTGAGGCTTAGACCTATTGTTTAGGGTTGAAATATTTGATTGGATTGTTTCCATGAAGATTGACCCACCCAATAGTGGATGTGAACGTTTGATCAGATGGAGATGTGTCTCTGCCTATTCAAGGTGGGTCTTGATTAGTTTACTGGAGTCCTTTAAAATGGAAAACGTTTTGGAGGAAGTTTAGATGCTTAGAGTGCTGTGCAGAGGTGCATAGACCTAGACATTTGGAGATACAGAAAGAAAATGCCCCCAGGGTAGCTGTTTGAAACCAGAAGCCAAAGACCCCAGCAGCCCCCAGCTTTATGCCTTCGCAGCTGGCTGAGGTGTTCTGGACCCATTGACCTTCCCTGAGTTAAGGTATCTTTCTCTGGATGACTTTGTTTGAACATTTTTTATAGCCTTAGGACTGTAAAATTGCATCTTAATACATTCCTTTTGAAAAAGCCATTCCATTTCTGGTATATAGCATTCTGGCAGCTTTAGCAAGCTAATATAGAGATCTTTTGTAGTGCTTAATTATATATCCCTATACATTGCTTTGTTTCACTACATATCAATGAATGCTGTGTTAAAACTGTATCTGAAATTGTGTTTTCCAAGTTTCTTTAATTTCATCTTGTGCCTTTATGTGCAAACTTAAAAGTAAAACTATTTGTCATTTTATTTTATAAAAAATTATATATATTCTATATGTTTTTATTAAATCTAGGTACTTTTATAAATTATCCATCCTTCCCTCTCTCCCTTTCTTCTTCAGTTCTTCCTTTTTTATTCTATCAGCTATCCATCTATCTATTGATCCATCAGCCTGTTACTTTATTGCTTTAAATATTACCTGCATCAAAAGTAAAACACAGGTTTGGCATTGTGCTAGTTTAAAACTGTTATGTGCCCCGGAAAAGCCATGGTCTTTTACTCCTAATCCAATCTTGTAGGGGCAGTCATGCTCTATGGTTCCTGACCCAGTATTTAGGGAGGACCTTTTCATTGGGTCGTTTCACTGGAGATGCAACCCCCCAATTCTGGGTGGACCTTTTGATTAGATGGGGATAGGACTCTGTCCGTTCAAGGTGGGTCTTAATTAGTTTACTTGAGTCTTTAAGAGAACACATGGAGAAAGAAAGAATTTAGAAACAACACAGAGTCAGACATCTGTGGGTATACTTGGAGAACCAACATTTACACAGTTTGGGATACACAGAAGCTCAGAGAGGAGGCCACTGGAACCAGGAGCTGAAAGCAATGATACCCATAGGCAAAGGGTGAGCAGACATCTCCATGTGCCTTCCCATGTTACAGAGAAATCCCAGATGGGAATTGGCCTTTCTTGAGTGAAGATTTCCTCTTGTTAATGTCTTAATTTGAACACTTTCGTGACCTTATAATTGTAACTTGTCATACATCCACTTTGTAAAAGTTGGTCCATTTCAAGTATATTGCATTCTGACAGCTTCAGCCAATCAAAACATGTATTTTGTGCTTGAAAGCCCATATCTGTAGAAAGTCAAACCAAAAGTGTTATGATGTGAGAAAAAAAAATCACTGTTCTTTCTGGCATTCTTTTTCTTTTCTTTACTTTTTATTTTGAAATAGTTACAGAAATAATACATACCCCATATAGAGAATTTCACCATACCCCAACATCTTGCCAGATATCTAGATCTACCAACTAGAACATTTGGCCACATTTGCTGTATGATTCTACCCATCTGTTTTTTCTATCTATCTATCTATCTATCTATCTATCTATCTATCTATCTATCTATCTATCTATCTACCTACCTACCTACCTACCTATCTTGAAATTGCTTCTTAAAGCTAACTTTCCATACTTTATTTTTAAAATAAATTTATTATAGTATCAGCATTTGAAAAGGAAAGACATTTCTATTAAAAACTACATATGCAAACTTGTCCTAACCTTGACAAACATAATTCTTTCAGGCTGAAATCTCCATATTGGCTTCAATCAAATGTATTGCCAAAATTTAGACATTTGGAGTCAGCTGTTTTTGTGTTAACAATAATAGGCATAGAAAATGATATACTTATATTTTCATTTTTCTCAAATGTTCTCTTTTGACATATATCTAAACACTAGTCGTAGAAATGCCCTTGTAAGTCTTTGTTAATACGCATGTGTGTTGCTTTTCAGATACCAAATATTGATGACCTAATTTGAGCCAAACTTGCTAAGTAAGCTGGTTTCTCCTAAAAAGTTTTACAGAGTTCCTTTGAGATGCAATTATACCCTGATGTGTTTGTAAACAGTTAAGGTTAGGACCGTCTTCTGAGGCACTTTTAAATACATTTTCCTGAAGTTTGGTCTGTATGACAAAAAATAATAATAATTTGATGCTACATATTTTGATTTCACATTTTTAATGACAGTTTCACTGATTTTTTCCCATTTATTTGTTTAGCTAATTTAGATTCATATAAATGAAAATTAAAACTCTTATTCACGAGTTCATTCTAAATTTTATTCTCAAGTTCAGTTAGCATAAAAATCAATTTGACCAATTTAGAAATGCATTATAGGGCGGGCCACAATGGCTCAGCAGGCAGGGTTCTCTTCCGCCAGGCTGGAAACCCGGATTCAATTCCCGGTGCCTGCCCATGCAAAAAAAATAAAGAAAGAAATAATAAAGAAATGCAATATGATCACCTTGGAACTAATTCTGCCACAATATATTGGTCAAGCAGGTGGACTGTCTTTAGGTGTAGCCTGAGTGACTGCCTAACTGGAGAACCAACATTAATACTTCCTTGAGAAACTGTCCAACTGAAGAGCATAAGAAGATTGCAGACCCTAGAGATTTTTATCTTCTTCTTCTTTTTTTTTTCAACAAAATCTCTGGTTGTCTTCAGCTTCTCATTGGTAGAATTTCAGCTTAGGCGATTTGGATATACATCAATATCTTCCAAACTTAATATGCTATGAACCTATGAAATTATTCAGGTGCTTTTTTTTTGTATACGTGTGTCTTAAATATCTAGAAGTTTCTCAGAAGCCATATTAATGAGTAAGAGTTTTTAAATAGAGGCTCTAAAAAGGGGTTTTAAAATTGGCAGGGTCTAAATACTTAACATAAAATACTATTTTTTTACAGTCAGTTAGGAAAAATCGGTTCTCTAAACTGAATTGGCATAAATCCTAATTCGCATTAATTTGGCAATTTTTAGGAAATATATCACAAAAACTTTTGAATTAAGTTTTCATTTTATGTTACAGAGGTAGATATAGATAGCTATTTATGTTTTTAGAGAATGTTATTGTTCTGGGTCAAAATCTTGTTCATGCAGCAAAAGAAAAAGTATTTGCAAGGTTCCCTTGGGGGAATGGGGAGAAAGGGGAAAATTCAACTTCCCCATTTTTAGAATTCCTGATATTCTCATAAGCAATGTGGACAACCAAATTAATAGGCTGAGCCCTCAATCTTGGGGTTTGTTCCTATGAAACTTATCCCCACAAAAGATAGACTAAGCCTCCTTAAAATTAGGTCTAATGTGCACGGGTAGTTTAGTGGTTAGAATTCCAGTCTTCCATGGGGGAGACCCGGGTTCGATTCCCAGACCATGCACCACCCCCAAAAAAATTAGTTCTAACAGTCACCCCCAGAGAACCTGTTTTGTTTCTCAGATGTGGCCTCTCTCATTCTCTCAGCCAACATGGCAAGCAAACTCACTGCTCTCCCACTCTCTACGTGGGACATGACTCCCAGGGGTGTAAACTTCCCTGGCAGCATGGGACAGAAATCCTAGAATGAGCTGGGACTCAGCACCAAGGGATTGAGAAAATCTTCTTGACTGAAAGGGGGAAGAGAAAAATGAGACAAAATAAAATATCAGTGGCTGAGAGGTTTCAACAGAGTCAAGAGATTATCCTGGAGGTTATTCTTACTCATTATATAGATATACCCTTTTTGATTTATGGTGTATTAGAGTGGCTAGAGGGAAGTGCCTGAAAATGTAGAGCTGTGTTCCAGTAGTCATGTTTCTTGAAGATGATTGAATAATTATAAAGTTTTCACAATATGACTGTGTGATTGTGAAAACCTTGTGTCTGATACGCCCTTTATCTATGGTATGGACAGATGAGTAAAAAATATGGATAAAAAATGAACAAATAACATAGGGGGAACAAAGTTTAGAGCAAATTGAGTAGATTGAACGAAAGACATGGATGAATTGGTAGAATGTGGATAGATAGCTAGAAAATCTGGCAAATGTGGCAAAAATATTGAAATTGGTAGTTCTTGGTACCTTGGGTAGCAAGGATAGGGGTATGTTGGAATTTTCTGCCTGGGGTTTTTATTATTTTTGTCACTGTCCTGTAAGTTTGAAAGTATCTCAAAATAAAAAGTTTTAAAAAATCCTGTTCATGGACATAGGGATAATTCATTTCATTAAGAATAAACTTAAATGGTTAATGAAATTGTATTCATCATAGGTTTTATTTTTAAATCATTTTGCACATCTTTACAAGAGAATATTTTATTGGAAACTTTGATTTATGAATTGAAATAATTTGAAAACATCACAAAAGCCAAAATAATAATCTTTTTTAGTAGTTAAATCTGTGTCAAACCCTTATTGAGCTGAAGAATAAAGTAAAGCCCTCCTAAGCCCAACTGTATATTGTTGGCTTATTTCTTCCGTAAACTCTGGTTGCTTCTCTGATTGACAAAGAATATGTATCAATTTTATATAGCCTCCTGTCATTATCAATAGTGATATGCCAGTTGTTCACAGTTTATAACTGTCATAATGTTCTTAAGATATATGTGAAATCATGTATATAATAAAGAATGGTTAAGTAAGTTTGGATTTCAAATCTCTTTTAAAAAAACATATTTTGAGTGCATGTTTGTATCTGTATGTCTGTGTGTCTGACTTTTTTACTATATTTCAGTAAATACATTGGTGGCCATTTTAAACTGAGAAGAATATGGGAAGTATAAACAATGATTTGAGGTCATGCTGCAGTGAGTATATTTTTGTGATTATAAGGCTTCTGATATATTCTTTTTTCAGTGTATTAAATATAGAAAATAAGCAAAGTTTAAGACTTAATATTCACAAAGAAACATTTGTGTATTTTGATATTTTCCATCATTATCTTTATTTCATCATCTTTCACAAGGAATTCAATAATTGTTTTTTTAAAGAAAATTTCCTGTGTAATGAATTAACACAGTATCCCTGCATGTGTATGCAAATAAATCATGGGCAGAAAAAAAATCTTTCAACACAAAGTGTGCAGGCTCAGAACTTGAGACTGAAAAGGACAGTTTCTCATATTAGTGGCTGGAAAGGTAAGAATAAATGGCAGCAGCTCTCTACTGGACAGGTGCATGGAGGACTTCATCAGATGTTTATCCAGAGATCTCTGGTGCAGATTTGACTTGGCATAGATTCTCCACAGATGAAGAAAAATAACATTGTGAATGTGTTCTGTCATGAAACATATGACTCCAAGATTTCTCTAAGATTGTATATATTCCATATTTTCTATGTGGCATGCCCCATCATTATATTGGTACCTCTATACTTCATATCCTATTTTCATTTGGATGGTGCTACTGCATCTCTTTAATGGATATGGATGCTATGGCTGAATTGATAAAGGACATTTTAAATCCTTCTGGAAGGGTAAAGACCAGGAAAACTCCTTGAAGGAAGTGTGGTCGGCATTCAGAAATCAACCTATATAATACAGAGATAGTTTATTTATTTCAGAGATTTATTTCAGAGATTGTATACTTGCAGATACCCTGTTGCTGTATGATTATTGTTAAAGATGATGGCTTTTTAACAGCAGAATCAAGTCTGTTTAAGCTTATGCAGTGTTTTGAAAACGTTTAGATTCATCTACCATGAAAAAAATCAGAATATTTCACGTAAAATTATGCATATCCAGCTTCTCTTAACAATCAGAGCATGTGGAAAAAACCATGCTTATTTCTACTTAGCAAGAGGCAGCTGACACACGCCCATTCCCGTGTGACCACTCAGTCCACACCATTCATTTCTCTGACATGACTTTGTCAGAGAGTCACTTGAGTTTGTACCTCTGATCTGGAAAATTAGAAAGAAGAGTTTGCATTCTTCATCCTACATGAGGTTTAATAATACTTCATGGAAACGGAAAATGTATCCCAGAAAAAGAAACAAAAAGTGAAAAAGTCTTATATAGTCAAATTGGCAAAGGATAAAATTAACTAACATTTGCAAATTCTAATTATTTAAGATTTCCACAAATAATTTGACCTCAAATAGTTTAATGGAGGAGGACAGATTCTCTGTGTAAACCCTAGAGAAGATAGAATAGATAGGAAATAAAATATTTGAAGTATCTATTAAAATCAAGTAAGTTAGGTGTATTCATGAGAAAGTTTATATGATTGGCTTAAATTTATATTCCCGTGGTGGAAACAGGGAACACACATAAAAATGTGTATTCTTTATATTATACCAGTTATTCTCAACTAACATTATATGTTCATATGATGTGAGATGCAAAAGAAATTTAAATTAGGCAGACAATTTTCAAAGTACGAAAAATTCATTTTCTCTTAATCCCCATAATATGCTGTTAATTGTCTCCCGTATTCTATGGATTAACTATTTTGCTGCTATGAACACTCAGATTTTTCTTTTAAACTCCCTTCTCTCTAACCAGCTAAAAAGTTTTGTTGTTGTTGTTGTTGGTGTTGAGTTGGTGAATTTTTCTGCCAACTCTACATTCCAAGAATTACACATTAGACTTTACTCCCTCCTTTCTTCTGCTCTTGGCAGCCAAGGCTTAATTCACATACATGCAGTGGATGCCAGTAACCAAGACCCTACCTTATACATTCTGTCCATTATCGTAAGGCATTTATTCCCAAGAATAAGTGACTCAACGCTAAAATGTATTTTTTCCAATATATCTTAATGTTAAAATTTCCAAAACATGCACCTCATCTCCCAATTGAAACATGCAAATTGTTGAGAGACATGTGAATTGACAAGATACAACTCATTAGTGCAAGAAAGCTCAAAAAGTCTTTAAGCCAATGTTTATGATATATTTTTTTTATTAAGAGATAAGGGTCTGAATTATCTTATACGTAGAAGCGTATAACAAATGCTTGCCATAAAGTGATTGTTATCTTTTAGTTTTCTTTAGTAAATTCATATTTAAATATCAATGTTCCAGCAAGCAAAAAATTCTAGCAAGTGTCTGGGGTTATATCTCCCCAAGCGTGTTCTTTACAAACTCTTTCTAGAAATTTCTAATTTGTGTTCCTCCAATAAATGAATTTCATCAGTAGAACAACATCACGAATGGAATTAACAGCACTGGAATAAAAGGGGAAATGCTAGATTGTATATATGATAACAGAATAAAATTTTTAAAAACCCATGGACATACACTACACAAATGGTGAACCCTAAGTTAAAGCATGCACTGAAGTCAATGGTACGATAATAAAAGGTGCTATTATCAATTGTTAACAAATGTTCCATGCCAAGGCAAATCATTAGTTATGGTGTGGTATATGGGAATCCTCTTTTATCCATTGTTCTGTAAACCCACACATTCTCTAATAAAGCTTTAAAAAGTAAACAACTTTATTCAATATTTCTTATCTTAGGTACACAAAAAACAAAGCAGATTTTTCATTTTCTCAATTCTTTAATTCAAATAAAATGAAATAAAAATTTTATTGCATGTATATGTGTTGTTTCTTTCCTATTCCCCATGAAACATAATGAAATACATTGCTGAGTATGCAAAATTCACTTTTATAAGAATCCAAACATTCATTTTGCAGGAAGGTTGAGGGGATTTACCTTTTTTTGTTTGCGATATAATGAAGTGGTTAGAGGAAAGTACCTGAAACTGTTGAACTGTATTCCAGTAGCCTTGATTCTTGAAGATGATTATATAACTATAAAGCTTTTACAGTGTAACTGTGTGATTGTGAAAACCTTGTGTTTGATGCTTCCTTTATCCAGGGTTTGGGCAGACAAGTAAAAAATAAGGACAAAAATTAAATAAATAATGGGAGATGATAAGGGGTTATAAAAAATTGGGTAGATGGAAATACTAGTGGTCAATGAGAAGAAGGGGTAAAAGGTATGGGATAGATGAGTGTTTTTATTTTTTTATTTTTATTTCTTTTTCTGGAGTGATGCAAATGTTCTCAAAAGGATCATGGTGATGAATACACAGCTACGTGATGATATTGTGAGCCGTTGATTATATATTTTGGATGAACTGTATGTGTGTAGCTATCTCAATAAAAATATATATATTTTTACAAAAGCTATGAGAGACCTGGGCTTTATTTCAGGCCCATGCACATAACAATAAGAATAATAATTAAGAAATAAATATAAAAGCAGTAAGAAAAAAGAAGGAAAGCCAAATTGGAAACGTGGAATAAACATCCGAAAACGTTTCCAAACTCACTGTTTATTTAAAAATACATATTAAAATAATAATAAGGAAGAGTTATTCTTCGATTTTTTTTGTTTATCTTGCTTTGTTCTGCTTGTCTCTCAGATTGACAAAGATG
This sequence comes from Tamandua tetradactyla, assembly GCF_023851605.1. NCBI lineage: Eukaryota > Metazoa > Chordata > Mammalia > Pilosa > Myrmecophagidae > Tamandua > Tamandua tetradactyla. The sequence goes on along the minus strand of NC_135348.1, from coordinate 42,099,975 downwards.
GAAAAGATTGACAATACCCATGGTCTAGGATGTGGTATGGGGAAAAATACAATTAATGCAAACTAAGGACTACAGTTAACAGTAACATTGAATATTCTTTCATCAATCATAACAAAAATACTATACTAAAGCTAAGCAGCAATAATTGAGGGGGTCTGAAAGTGGTAGGGGACTTTCTTTACCTTTGGGGCAATGAAAATGTTCTAAAATTGATTGTGGTGGTGAATGCATAACTCTGATTATACCAAGAGCCATTGATTGTAAACTTTGGATGGATCGTATGCTGTGTAAATAAAACTATTCAAAAAAAAGATTGAGGGGATTTAATAAAGGAGAATATTTGATTAAAGCAAAATGTCAGACCACCCCCAAATTCCTTTTGTTAATCCAACTTTAGAAAAGTACCCTGTAATTGAATTTTCCTATATAGTAGAATTAGCCTTGTTAGTCTTTATTTTCTGAAGTTATAGCATTGTATCATTTGAACATTAAACCATTAAAAAATAGTACATTTTCATATTGAAACGTGATGCATAATATGTATGGTTTATAGAAAGATCGGCATATTCCAAATATTCTGAAATAAAAGAAATGTACAAAGTGGTTTTTCTCAATAGGATGAAGAGAAATTCAGTTACTTAATATTTTCCACCCTATTACATTTTGGAGTTTTTATTTCTGCCATTACTCCATAATCCCAAATAGATATGTAAATTTAAAGAAGTCATACTGTTTCTACAAGTTGCTATTTAAAAGTTATGCTATGCACCATATACTACAGAGGGGGAGCACAATTACTTAGCTATTAAAGAAATGTTGAGATGGTTTAATCAAATTTCATTAAACCCACTGTTCATCAGTAGAGGGAGTTATTTCAGAGAATCTCTGTTTTGGAATAACACTGAAGAGAGGAACAGTAGCACAGTAACATTGCAAAATCCTATGACCCAGAAATAGAAAGGTGATCATACCCAAAACATGGCATGTCCATGACATCCCAAACACATGTTAAAGATTGGAAAGCAGTAAGAACAAATATAAAGAGCAGCATCAACATGCAAGATTATATTCTACTTCCCAAAGTAATTTCTCAGTGCATGCAAGTGATTACCACCACTTTGACTATATCCAAAGGTATTTTTATTCCAGATAATCATATCAATTATTTTACATGCATATATGAGAATGTGTAGGTGTATCACATGGATGGATTTAAGGTATAGCTCTATCTGTATAAACTTGTCTATATATACGCATATTTATATATAGATATAGTGAATATACATATATAGATAGATCCCTCATAGATAAAATATATCAAATATCAATAGAACAAAGTTAAATAGAAGAAAACACTTATTGACCCTAACATATGAGGCATGTACAAATTCAAATCTGCTTCTCTGATCAATTGCATGTCCAATTAATAATCTACAGCCTTAGAATCAGTTACTCTTAAGCATCAAAGAAAATTATGGAAAACCTTCCAAGCATTTAAACATGCAATGTGGCATGTTCTACTCTTCTTTTCAGCTTTTTTAAGTTCAGAGCATTAAGATGAGGATTTGGATAACCCTCATGTTTTGATACGTTGTTTTCCTTCCTGAAGGCTGTGTTAGTTAGGGCATTTCCAGAAAACCAGAAACAGAAGACACATTCTCAAGTATTATGAGATTTATGATAGTGATTGGCTCGCTCAGCCACAAGGATTGGTGCGTTCTAATTCCATAGAGCAAGTTACAAGCTGGAAAGTCCAAGGAAGGTTTTGAGGAATTTCTCCAGGAGATGCTGGCCAGCTGAAATAGAGATAGAAATCATTTCTAACTGCTAGTATCGTAAGTTCTCCCTTTAAGGCCTTCAGCTGATTGCATGAACTTTCATTACTAGACAGTCTCACTGGTGATTGCAGGTCTTCTAAGATATGGATGCACTCAACTGACTCATGATTTAAATCCACAAAATATCCTCACAATAACAATCAGACCACTGCTTGTTTGCTTCCTTGAATAAACAACTGGACACCATAAACTAGTGAAGTTGACGCATGGACTTACCCATCAACAAAGGTTATCTTTAAAATGGATTTTTCTTTTTTTTTAAATGGGCAGGCACCAGGAAACGAACCCGGGTCTCTGGCGTGGCAGGTGAGAAGTCTGCCTGCTGAGCCACCATGGCCAGCCCTCAAATGGATTTTGAGAGGTAAAGGATCAATAGGTTAATAGCTCTGAAGTTTGAAAACATAAAATCTAACACTTTGACTTCAAGCTCATTATATAAGTGATCATTCAAACAGATTTACAGGTTTACTTAATTCCACAAAGAACTGAGGCCAAACTACTGAAAGAACAAAATTACCTCAGCTATTAATGTCTAATTTCTTCCAATAATCTCCAAAGAATCTGTGAAATGGAAACGTGAAGCCAGACTCAGTTGCCTTTATAATTACTGGGAACATTGGCATTCCTAGATTGCAGTCAACCAGGACAATTCAAAATTTCTCCAAGAATCATCTTCCTTGTACGGACCTCTCTCTCACATACTGTTTGTTTTTATTTTCATACGTTTAAGATTCCTGATGATGATGACAACAATAAAAATAACGAATATTTATCATATTTATCATTCTTTTAAGCACTTTAAGGATATTAATACATTTAATTCAATAAACGACCTTGTAAAATAGAATCGAAGTTATTCATTTAAGGAGAAAACTGATTGACAAGAGCTTAGGTTCTTTCTGAAAGTTATACAGCTGGCATAGTGGCAGAGCAAGTATTTGAACCCAAGCGTCCTGGCCTCTCAGCATCTCTGTTTAAAGTCCAGTCTTCTTTTTAAAAATCTAACAAAAGATAATGCTAACTGGGGTCTTCCTACTAATGTTATTTGATTCATCTGTATTTATTTTGAGCATGAAAAGGATTCTGGACATACGCAGGCAGGTGCAATATATGAAATGTACTGATTTTCAACTGAAAATAAGTATAAAAGATTAACCTAACTGAAGGCCTGGCAGAATATGTGAAGCCTCTAAATATCTGTATAACTCTGGACACTGTGGGCAAACAAAATAGGACAGATGAGGAATAAGGAAAAATAATAGATAAAAGTATAAATATTCCCCTGAAACATATTTATATTAGACACTCATAATATTTTTCAGTCCTAAGTATCTCTAATAGTTTTAATATTGATAATGACACACAGCATTATGGCATTTTAAAATCCATTCAGAAACATACTGTCGGCTGTATGTTTGATGTATGAACTCAGAGACCTCAGAGATGGGAGAATATTAGTTTCCTTTTACAGGTGGGAAAATAAATGCAAAACCTGTAACTTGTTCAGCTTCTGATAGTGATATGTTTTAAATATTTTACCCTTAGTTACTTTAAAAACAAATCTTCATGAAGATAACACCCTATGCAAGTTTGGAAAAAGTATAAAACACAAATTGGAAAAAATAAATAGCAGAGCTGCAATCGCAAACACGACCCATTACAATTGAAATCGTCACAGTTGTTGGGGAGGGTGGTTCTTCTACTTCAGGAATATGCAGTATTTTCCCCAAGTCAACTTATATAAATATTAATTGTAACTTTATCTGTAGCACCTCCTTTCACGCTTTCAGCGTTGTTTAGTGTACTTATATTCATTCCCACAAAGCTGAACTTTATACAAAGACTTCTATCTTTAGAGAGTTGAAAACTGTTCTGAAGAATATCTGCATGTTTGAATATTTCACATTTCATTTGAATTAGAGTGATATACACATAGCCTTACTTGAGAGAGATGATAATTTTTTATTTTAAATATTTGATTTTTGTATCAAACAAACAAAATAAAACAAAAACCCCTTCAATCATTCCCAAATACATTCAAGGTGAAAATTCACACTTTGTAGCATGGCATTATTTTATATTATACCTCATCATTTACTTTTCCAAATTCAATATGTGCATTTTTGTTTTACCCCTCTCTGGAAGTTTATTTTCTATGAATCCTTCCTGCTAATGCTCACTTATCCACTTAACTTCAGGGAGAGTCCCTCAAAGGTGGACTTATTCAGCATCCCCTCAAACACACGTGGTTTATGTACCCTCTGTGGTCTTGGCGTAAAATTCACTGTAGCCACAATGAAATTTCTAACATTCTGTAATTGTCTATAAGTTTTACACTCCAAATGGATTAATCACTCTTTGAAGGCCTGGCCTGCATTTTTCAAATTATCAGTTGTGAAAAGTTTGATTTTATTCCTGTTATGTATTAAGGAAACCATGCATTTTGTTGAATGGATATTTTATTGAATACATTAATTAAAGACAATGAAATTATTCTATTCATAGTTTGATAAACCTTTTAGGACTTTTGTCTTTCCTAGAATCTAATGTAAGTGATATTTGACTTTATTTTACAATTTCAATCTGTTTTATACTATGAAAGTTACATTCTATGCATTAATTTATAGTTATAAATATTATCTAAAACATCTATAAATATTTTATAAATTAAGAAAAATAGAAAATCAAAAAATATTAAGTGAAGTTCCCCAAGTTTAATTAACTAGTGAATTAAGAGAAATTTTAGAGACTGGAAAGGAGTCAAGATTAAAACTCAAATCCACCTGACTCTAAATCCTTTTTATGCTATTATGACTGAGTGAGTAAACTGGGAAGACATATTATTGTGTATTTAATAACATTCTTGTGAATATTATTATACTTCAGTATCCCATAACATGAAATTTTTGATGATACATAAAAATAAATTCCAGATTTCAGATGTAAAGGTTTTTAAAGGATTCAAAAAACTTCCTAAAATGCCACAAAAATATGTCTATTGAAATAGACATGATTATAAAATGGGAGAGGATTTTGAAGCATTAAAAGAAAAGCCAAAACCGTGTACATGAAGATAAATATCTTTTAACATAAGCCAAAACCATTACTAAATGAAAACTAACATAAGCCTTTTGAAAAAATGAACTTTTTATATTATTCTTTCCAAAACTTAGGCCATGTATTTTCTTTTCCCTATTGCCCTTACTAGGACCTTTGGTAAAATGTTAAGAAGAAATGCTGATAGTTAGGATCCTTGTCTCATTACCTTTATTTTATTAAGAAAATGTCCCTTTATTTTCCTGAAAAGTTTGATATTTAAATGTGTTTTCTGCAAATATTCAGATTGTCATCATATTTTTCTCTATTCTGTTAAGGTAGTGAATTATATTGGCTGAATTCTGTGGTAATTTGGAGCTGTGTACACCCCCGAAATACATGTTCTTAAAATTAATCCATTCCAATGGGTATGAACCCATTCTAAAAAGGACTGTTTTTTTGAGCATTAAAAAAAAACACTTTTATTGAGAAATCTTCACACACATAGAGTTCATCCAAAGTATACAGTCATTGGCTCACAATGTCATCACATAATTTTGTATTCATCACTATGACCATTTTCAGAACATTTGCATCACTCCAGAAAAAGAAAAAACTCATACATCCCATATTCATTAACCCTCTCATTGACCACTAGTATTTCATGCCACCTAATTTTTTACCTTTTATACCCCCGTGTAGTTTAGTTACTTTTTATCCTTGTTTTTTTTACTCATCTGCTTATATCCTGGATAAAGGGAGCAGCAGACACAAGGTTTTCATGATCATATGGCCACACTGTAAAAGCTACATGGTTATACAGCTGTCTTCAAGACTCAAGGCTACTGGAACATAGGTCAACAGTTTCAGGTACTTCTCTCTAGCCACTCCAATACACCATGAACTAAAAAGGAAATCTATATAATGCATAAGATTAACCTCCAGGATAACCTCTCAGCTCTGTTTGAAATCTCTCAGCCACTGACACTTTATTTTGTCTCAATCCTCTTGTTCCCCTTTTGGTCGAGAAGGTTTCCTCAATCCCTTGATGCCGAGTCCCAGCTCATCCCAGGATTTCTGTCCCACATTGCCAGGGAGGTTTCAACCCTGGGAGTCATGTCCCACATAGTGGAAAGGGCTGTGAGTTCACCTGCTGAATTGACTTAGAGAGCTAAAAAAGAGATTCTCTGTGGGTGATTCTTAGGCATAATTATAAGTAGGCTTAGTTTCTCCTTTGCAGGAATAAGTTTCACAGGAGTGAATCCCAAGAATAAGGGCTCAGCTTATTATATTGTTTGTCCCCATTGCTTGCAAAAATATCAGGAATTCATCAGATAGGGAAGGTTAACATTTCCTCCTTTCTCCCCAGTCCCCCGAGGGTTATGCAAATACTTTTTTATTCTCTGCTCAGATTACTTTGGGATATATCAGGGCATCATTACTTGAACAAACCAACAAGATCTCATGTCTTATTCTAGATTCCATGTAATTATAATATTCAAATAAAGTAACCAGACAAGTTTATTAGATAATGTATTACCCCAAATAAAAATTTTGCACCAAAAAAAAAAATCTCTTCCTTTGGTCACACATAGAAGTTGAAGTTTTGAAATATGGACAATATCATCCTTTACCCTGTATTTTGATTTACCTTAGTCCTCTCCAGATCAGCTTCATTCACATCTCTGGTCAAAGTCTGATCACTTTTTTACCTTTTGTAACAGTTGCCGTATGGCTTATTGCTGATTTTCATAGCTTCAGTGCTCTATCTCAGCGTCTTAGGTGTCACATAAATACCCAAAGTTTCAAGGAACGACCAGGTTGCACACAAATAGCTCAGTATCTCAGAATTTAGGAATAACGGTTACAACTCCTGAGTATATGTGACTGCTGTAAGAATTTACAATCTAGGACCCTTCACGATAGGCCCCAACCTGATAACCCATGCCCTCGACTTCAGGTCTCTGAGTTTGTATGTTATAGTGAGTCCATATGAGTGAGGCGTGGTAATACTTGTCTTTTTGTTTCTGACATTTCATTCCAACATACTGCCCTGAAGGTTCATTCGCCTCCTTTCATTCACCTTACAAAATCAGTAGGACCTTTTGATGCAGTCACTTCAGTTTAAATGTGGCTCTCCTCAATGAGGAAGGGCCTTCATTTTATCAGAAACTCCTTCATAAACAGAATGATATTCAAGCGGAGTAGAAGCCATGGAAAGGAACAGCAGAATGGAAAGGAACCAAATCCAGAAGAGAAGGGAGGGGCTAGGGCAGGCTGCCATGTGCACTGTCCTGCTGCAGAGGGACCGAGGATCGAGGATTCCCAGCACCGACCCAGAATGCCAGCCTTTGGGAAGAAAGCATTGCCTCCATGATGTCTTGATCTGGTCTTTTTCCAAACCTCAAGACTGCCAGCTAGTAAATTCCTATTTTTTAGGCAAGCCCATTGCATGATATTTACTTGAGAAGCAAAATCAAAGAAAAAAAAAAACAAAAAAACAAAGCCTATTAACCAACTTGTATTTCTGAAATAAATATAGCATGACCTATACCCATTGTATACATCACTAGATTTGATTTACTATGACTTGCTTAAGACTTTGGCATATATGTTAATTTACAGGATGAGCTAGAATTTTTCTTTCTGGTATTATCTTTGTCAAGTTTTGCTATCAAGGTTATGCTGACCTTATAAAAAATAGTTACGTCTTTTCTCCTATTTATAAGAATTTTTGTGACATTGGTATTCTTTTTGCTCCTTCTGTATTTGCTACAGTTGGCTGGTTACGTCATGTGGACCTGGAGCTCGCTTTACATGAAGGTTTCTAGCTGCAGATCCAAGTTCTTTCATGGGTTTGTCTGGCTGCCATGGAAGATTGCTGCTCAGATCTCCGTTTTGGAAAGAATATGCCGTTTAATTGCATTCAGGTGACTTCAGAACTGCATTTCTTTTGACTTGAGTCCACATGATCACCAGCCAGTCCCCAGCCAATGATGAATGGGGCATAAGCATGGCAATGCAGGACTTCTCTAAAAGAGAGAACTTGCTTAGAACTCCTGGTTGCATTAACTAAAATCTGTCAGGTCTGCATTACAATCGCACATCATCCCTGTTTAACTTTTCTTTTCACCCACCTTCATTCATAAGTGTGAGATCCCAAACTTCCTTTCCACTTGCTTTCTTTTAAGAAATGTTAGATCAGCATCATGGTAAGAAAACATTCCTTTTCCTAACCTGCTGATTTCCTGTTGTATCTTTCACAGATTTTTTGTTCCAACAATCCTCTCTTACTTTCCCATTCCTCCTAGCATCTGCTTCCAGGAGGAGGATGGTATTAGAGAGAAAGAATAGGGTGCTAGCTGTGCTCATTGCTACTGTGGTGTCATTGCTTCCAGGCCCTCATAACCAAGAAAGCAAGGGAAGATAGATAGACAGATAGATAGACAGACAGATAGATAGACAGATATGAACATGTATATAAATAACTATAAATAAATATCTGCATCTATCTTAAATTAAACATGAGTCAATGCTGCTGTCTGAAACTCTAACCCATTAGCACATACATCATTCTGGTCTCGTCTATTTGTTCATCTGTAATCTTCTACTCTAACAGTGAGAAACCTGAATTCCACCATCTGCTAACCATTTACTTAATTATCAGTCTCACTATACAGCTATAGTGAATTGTTAACCCGTACCAATGGGAGTCCTCTATATCAACCAGAGTACAGTGCTTATTTACTAGTTCAGTTGTCCTTCTTACAGAATCTACTCATTCCAAATTCACTTAGCTCTGCCACTATTCCCCCACTACCTCAATGAGGATGTTTCAATGCATTTTTAATACGATAAGATTGTTTTGTCACCTTCTGAATTCCATCCTGAGATTCCCTGATCTACTATTTTTTCAGTATGCAAACATAAAAGCTCACTCTGTGCTACAGCAGCCTGGGGTCCTGACAAATATATAGCATTCTCTATACACCATTTCAAAGCACAGAAAATAGTTTCACTATCCTAAAGATTCTTTAGAGAGAATAGGTGAAGGATAGTGCTTCACTTATTTAAATCTTTGAAACGTCAGACTTATAGAAAGCATTTAATTTTTTAGTTTCTCTATATTTTCTATTTCTTAATGTGATATGTTTAGATGCATACAGTATGTAGCCTTTCACTTAGAAATATGCAAGTAAGGTTTCTCTATGTCTTTTCATGGCTTGATAGCTCATTTCTTTTTATTGCTGAATAATTTGTATGAATATGCCCCAGTTTGTTTATCCTATTCATCTATTAGAGGGCATTTTGGTTGCTTCCAAGATTTGGCAATTATGCATAAAGCTGCTATAAACATCATGTGCAGTTTTTGTGTGGATAAGTAAATACTCAAGAGAGTTGTTTTGGATTCTTTGGTGGGACAATGTTTAGCTTTTTAAAAAACTACCACATTTTGTCGAAAGTGGCTGTATGATTTTGCATTCCCACCAACAATGAAGGGATATTCCTTTTGTTCTGCATTCTTACCAGCATTTCATACTGTCAGTGTTCTGGATTTTGACCAGTCAAATAGGTGTGTGTATATATATACACACACCTATATATATATATCATACCCACAGGGATGTAGATTAAGTTTAAGAACATTAAGCTTAAGATTTAAAATTTAAATTTTTCTCAGGGTACATAAATCAATCTACCAGAGTCTTCCCTCTGCACCCAAAAATGACAGGTTCTTCCTACATGCAAAATACCTTTATCCCATCCCAATATTCCAAAAGTCTAAATCAATACAATAAAAACTCTCAAGTTCAAATAATGAGTCCATACTCACTAAAATCATTTATGAGTGTGGCCCATCCTGGGCAAATTCTCCCTTGATCTGTGGGTCTGTGAAACTTAATGGTGGGGCAGGCAGAGGATACATGCTCATCCCAGAAGGGAGAAATTGGAAGGAAAACAGGGATGATAGGTCCCAAGCAGGTACAAAACCTAGCAGGTCAGATTCCAAGGTCTGTGCATCTGGATTGATGCTCCATCCTCTGTGCTTGCGGAGTGGCAGCCCACCCTTCTCAGTGCTCTATCAGAACACTGGGACATAGAGCCCTCCCTCTCTGCACATGAGAACTGTGGCTGGCCTCTCCCTCAACATCATGGCATAGACTGCCTCCTTTCTGAGTGTTAGAATAGTAGTTGCACTTTTACTGAACATCAAAATGGAAGGCCCACCAACTACAGGCACCAGAGTGGAAGCTGTGTCTTATCCAAATGCTTGGGTGGAATTCCCTTTCTCTTTCTTGGCTTGAGAAAATTTCTTCAGTCTCAATCTCTGCTTCTATGATTCTGTCCTTGAAGTCATTTTTCCTTCATTTCATCTCATCTCATCCCTTTGTATTCATGCTAGTAATGCATTAGCTCATAAAAATTCTCAAAATCTTGTCAGTTTTGCATGTAGTCCAAGGGGATCCAAATTGGCATACAAAAGGATTTTCCACAGATTGTTCCTGCATAAATTCGTTTCCAGTCCTGACTTCCTTTTAGTTGGCTGAGTAGATCCACATGTGATATGCCTAACCTCCCTCTGGGAAATTCACCTCTTAGAATTTCAGAAGGATCTGGATGAAGCAAATTCTGGTCCAAGTCTCAGAGGACATATCTGAATAGGCTGAGAATTTTCCAAATCTCTAATTGCTCATTCTTTGAGCTTAATTCAATTCTCAGTTCATCCCTTTTGTCTTGCATTTTACTATAAGCAGCAAGCAGAACTGAAGCCATACCTTTCACGCTTAGCTTGTAACTGTCCTCAGCTCAATATCTATAAGTTCTTTCTTTCATCAGATATCAGAATATATTTTTGCCAAGTTCTCTGCCATTTTATAAGAAGGGCCACCTTTCTTCTGGTTTCCAGGGACACATTAGTCATTTTGTTTTAAGATCTCAGTGGAAGTGCCTTTAACATCTATACATCTACCAACATTGTGTTCATGATAAGCTTTGCATTCTCTAAGATGATACAAACTTTCTCTAATGCGGTCACTTATTTCTGAGCTGCCATCAGAAATGCCTTCAAAACCCATAACTCTAGTAACCGTCTCTTCAAATTGATCTGAGTTTTTTCTACCAAATGCCTCAAAATTCTTCTGGCCTCCACCCATTACCCAAATGTAAAGCTGTATCCACACTTGTAGGGTTTGTAATGCCAACCTACCCCAATTACCAGTACTAAAAGACAGTCTTACTCTGCCAGGCCACTGCAACAAATACTAACAATGAGTTGACCTTACAACTATACCTAATGGCTCACAATTTGGAAGGCTAGACATTGGAAATTAAGGTGTCAACCAGGCAATGCTTTCTCCTTGGAATCTGTAGCATTTTGGTGCTGGCTTGCAGCAATCCTTAGGTTTCCTTACTTTGGGAGTCTAATGTATGTTACATGTTGATATTTCTTCTCTTCTGTTCTTCTAGACTCTGCTGACGTCTGGCTTATTGCACCTCCCTGTGGTTCTCTTTGGCCTCTTTGTAAGGCCTCCTGTATTACGCCTTAAGGGTCACCTTGATTCAGTGCTCTACACCTTAACTAAAAACAACATCTTCAAGGGTTCCTCTTTACAATGTATTCACATGCATGATGATGTGAATTAAGACTAAGAACACATCTGTTGTCACAGTACATAATTCAATGTACCACAGCATATAATGTTGAGTATCTTTTCATATGATTGTTTGCCATCTTTATATCATCTTTGTTGAGATGTTTGCTCAGATCTTTCTTCCATTTTTTTTAAAAATTAGGACACTTGTTGAGTTTTAAGTGTTTTTTTTTTTTATATTTTGCAAACAAGTCCTTTTCTAGATATGTGCTTTGCAAATACTTTCTTCCAGTGAGTGTCTTCTCTTTTCAATTCTTTTTTCAATTCTCAAAGTGTCTCTTGCAGAGTAGTTTTAAACTTAAATGAATTCAAACATCTTTTTTTTCTTTCATGTGCCATGATTTTGTTACATCTAAAACACTCATCTCTAAATACAAGGTCACATAGATTTTTTTTCCACATGATTTTTTCCTAGAACTTTATAATTTTTCATTTTTCATTTAAGTGTATAATCAATTTTGAGTTGATTTTCCCGTAAGATATAAGATCTGCATCTATGTTAATATTTTTCAAATAGATTCCAATTGTTCAACAATATTTGTCCAATTGTTCAACAATATTTGTTATAAGGACTGTCCTTTCTCCATTGAATTGCATTTCCTCCTTTGTCGAAGACAAGTTGACTGCATTTGTGTAGCTCTATTTCTGGGCTCTCTATTCTGTTCCAGTGATCTATATGTGTATTCTTTCACCAATACCACATTGTCTTAATTACTATAGCTTTAGAGGAAGCCTGAAATCCAGTGATGAAAATTCCCAAACTGTTTTTCTTCTTCAGTATTGTGAAGTATTGTGCTATCAAGACATTTTGCTTCTCTGTAGTTTGTGCCCTAATTTTTATTTTTTATTTTTTTTCCCTTTGGCTTGCTTTGGGCTTATGTTGTTCTTTTTATTCAAATTTCTAAGGTGGATGTTAAGATATTTGATTTTCCATCTTTCTTCTTTTCTTATATGTGCTTTCAATGCTATAAATTTTCTTCTAATGCCACAGATGTTAAGTTGTATTTCATTTGCTCCAAGATAATCTGCTTCCTATCAACTGGAAGTTGGGGTAAAACAGTCTAGTAATTCATTTTTGGAATAACTATACTTCTCCATACTTTTCAATTTCCTTGGAATGTGACCATTATTATTCAAAATGAAGCTTAAGATAACCATACACAACAAATTTCATTATGAATATGAGACACATGCATAATTGTCCAACATAGATTGCCACTAATGTATAGTAATAGTTATTCTATTTTCTCTATTATTCCTTTTAAAATATCAGTTAACATGTTGATATTTCCAAATACCTTTGTACCTTCAATGAAGGATTATTTAAGAATCATAAGAATCATTACCTAAGGCTAATTATTTTATCATATCAAACTTAATAATCACCCTAAGAAAGAGAAAGCTGGCATCTAGGAATTTTCCAGCTAATTTATAAATTTCCAAATTATGTCAAACTACATGTTTCATTTAAAGTTCATTCAATAAATGAAACGTCTTTGGGAAAACTTTTGGGAGCTTTCTTTCAGTACAGTGTACAATTCCAGAATACCCTTAAAATAAAACAAAAATAAGCCAAATGAATGAAAATTGGAGAAGACAATGTTATCTGAGGGGAGCACATGGCTGCATATATACAGCATTACTTCTGAGAAGTACCTGACAGAAAAATAAAATGCCCACTAAGTTGGAGGAATATACCTAGAATTAATAGGCAATTTCACTATAGTGGTTTGTACATATTATGCTGAGTTTAAATAGTTATTTTTTTAGATTCATTCTAAGAATCTTTTTAAGATTACAGTGTATTTAGAGATATGGCAGGTGCTTGAATAACTGAGGATTAACATGCTGGGGGTACAAAGTGTCAGACTTGGTCATAATGGATGTAAAAGGCGTGGTCATAGGATTGGAAGGGAAATCTTCCTGATCTGCAATCAACCTCCTGGAGTGATGTCCATGGTAAGATTTGTTGATAAAAAGGCATATTTGTGACTTAGAAATAGCTGTAATCACATGGATGAAATTAACCTATTCAGAGAAAATCATGCTTTTCCTCAAAAAATCTTAGCATTGGGCAGTATAATTTGACCAACATAGATTCTTGCCACAGGAGCTGGCTTATGCTAAAAGTAGAAAAATATACCAAAACCTAAAATACACTCTCTAGAAACTTCCATAAAAGCTTCATATGTGCTGGTCTCTGGTGCAGAGGTAGGAGTTTTGAAGGCAACACCTGTACTGGAAATATTCCCAGAATGCTTCTACTCCTAGTCCAAGCCACTACATTTAATCCTTCAGTAGCTGATTAACTAAAAAATTAGAGCACACAGCAATTTCAAACTAAATTTAATGAAAAATATTCCATCAAAGCTCATGTTAAAAGAGTTAGGAATTAGGGATATTTTTACTCCAATTATTTTGGGTTTGATGGCAGGTTTGAACAAAATTGTCCCAATTTAAATATGTGACAAGAAGAAAAATAAAACAAGCCTATACAAGTGTACTTCAACAAAAAAATTAGAAAGAAATATGACCAGTGAGAACTGTATTTAATAACCCTTTTTAATGAGAAATGATATTTGTTCAATGGAATAAATTAAGATTTTATTGACAACTTATTTTCAGGGTCGAATAAGTTAATGAGATGCCAAAGTAAGATGAAATAAAGCTGTCAGAGTAAAGTAAATTAATTAAAAAGAAAGATGCCATCAGAATTCAAACCAAATAAGAACATCTGATCAGTGTTATTGAGTTCAGACTTAAGAAAGAGCAAAAATTGCTTCAGAAACAGAGAAAAGAAGATGGCAAAAGGTAAGAGAAGTGCAGTCTTGATGGTCAGCTTTGTGTGTCACTTTCTGTGCTACAGCACCCAACTATTCAGTTACGTACTCATTCAGGTCTTACTATAAAGGTGTTTTGTAAATATGGTTAGCTAACCTTTAGTAGTTTGTCTTTGATAATCTGGGTTGGTCTCATCTAATCAATTGAAAAGACTTAAGAGCAAAATCGAGGTTTCTCTGAATAAGAGGAAACTCTTCCTTAGAACTGCAGTGTCAGATCCTGCCTGAGAGCCTCTGACATACCTGTTTGCCCTGTGGATTTCACAGTTGACAGTGTAACCAGAACTCAGGATTTAAGGGATGATTCTGATTACTGAATCATTAAATATTCCTTTTTGATTTCTGGCATATTGGAGTCGACAGGGAAGTACCTGGCATCTCTGAATTGTAATCCAGCTTCCTGACCTCTGAAAATGATTGTATCACCCTTACCTTCTGCCCCTGTGATTGTAGAAACCTTGTGACTCACCTTCATTTGTACCTAGTTATCCAGTTTTTCAACTTTAGACTCTTGTAATCACTAAAGACAGTCCCTAAGTTTCATTAATGAAGGGTCTTGGGTCTGCCTGGAACTAACCCACCCCAAGTCCAAAATTGTCTTAAAGACCAAGACTGGATTTAACCTAAGTGGACCCTCCTGACATACACAGTAGCTTAAACTTTAACCTAAAGGCACCTCATTCCGCCATTTTCTTTCATACATTGTATGACTAAGTATGTAATCAATCTGTGCATGCTCAATAATTAGATCACCTCTAATTACATCATCTGAGGCCACTGTACTCATTATCCTAAACCCTGCCCCCTGTTCTCTAGTAAAACTATCTGAATTACTGTAGTTCAGGGAGACAGATTTGGGCTGCTAGGCCATACACTCTCCTCCTAAGTGCCTAGTAATAAATGCTTTCTCTCTTTGAAACCCCAGTGTCTCAGGAATTGGTTATTGAATGCATAAGGCAAAAAAGCCCATGGCTGTAACAACAACCCGCACAACTGCATAAATTAATTCATTGATCTATATTTCTCTGCAGAGCTGGATGATAGAGAGATAGGTGATAAAAAGATTGATCCTACTAGTTCTGTTTTCTCTCAAGAACCCTGATTGATATTGTAGGTACAGAAAACAGGCAAGACACAAAGACCCAAATACTGACCAACATAATAAGTAAAACTATTTCTAATCTGAAGGCAGATTGGATTTTCAGACAAGTATCTCTCACCTTTGAGCAGGAAAATTAGTGAGACAATCAATTATGATATATATCTTTCATTTATGAGCTTAAAGAAAGAATTCTATAAGTATCCTGGTACAGGAATTGGTTTAGTACCTTCAAAGGCCAGGAAATAAGGGAGACCACAGCCTTCTCAACAATATTAGATGCCTAAAGAAAATTAGGGCAGTATCAGTAGAATTTGGGTGGGACCAAATTATGTAAAGCAAGGATTTAGAAACCATTAGGTTGCTTTCTTCTCATAAGAGAACAGAAATGTTTTTAATATATGTGGAAAAAAGGAAGTATTACTCATATATCTTTCCTAAATTATCAAATGAGGGAAAAATCATCACGTCAATGTCTGAGCTAATCCAATTAGCCTTTATACATGTACATCTAAAACAACTTGCTTCCACTAGAAACTAATTTTGAGAAGTGCCAGAGTATAGTTAAATCCCAGAAACCCTAGTGGTAAAGCATGGATTTTGACACTTAAAATTGAATTAATTTAAAATAAAAAATCCAATGAAGCATAAAATAATGAATTGGCAAACAATTGAGTGGAAAATGTGGCAGATATTTTAATAAGAAAATAGGCAAAAGACATAAGTAGAAACTTCACAAATAGAGAACAACAAATAACTAATTCATAAAATAAATTCTTGAATTTCCAGAAAAGCAAATTAAAGCAAGCATGATTTTTTTCATATTTTTGCATATAAGATAAAAAACTATGAAATGTTTGCCAACTTCGGTGTTGCCCAGTCTTGAGATAACAGATATTGTCTTTGAACCATCGAAAGAAGAAAAAATAGTCACAGCTGTTTTGGAAGCCGTTTTTGCAACATTCATTTGTTATCCGAGTTCAAAGTGCAACTACCTTTTGACAGAACATTTACCTAGAGCTTTCTGCAGTCCCAATTTTTAAATCAAATGCTAAGTAATTCCCTCATTGACTTGCCTCTCAGATGATATTCCCATTTAAAGCTTTTTTTTAAAATTTGGTGGGGAGTTGATCTCCCTGTTGCTCACACAAGCCACCAACACATTTCTAGGAGAGAAAACCTAATGAGGTGCCTCAGTGGTACAACACTCACCTTCCATGCGGGAGACCTGGGTTTGATTCTTGGACCATGCATCCAAAAAATGAAACATTAAGATAGAAAAAAACCTAATGAGCCACAGCAATTCCTCCCCACAGATCCTCATATTTCGTCTGGACTAGACATATGCATGCAACTGTGTTTATTAGCAGATCTGGCCGAAAAGCTAAGCTAATTCATAGTCAAATGTGATGCAAGGTTTTTTTTGCATATTTTATAGACTCCTAAAATAAGAGTATATAAGGAAAGGTGGAAGCAAATAGTTGGGTTGAATTCCTTTAGTGAGTGTGAAGGTGGCCTCTGCAGAGCAGGGGGTTAGGCGGTAGCCTGGAATCTATGCTTTAACGGAAAAGCAGCCTTTTCACTGAGCTTCAGGGGTCATTTTATAGGTGTTCTATAAACATTTTATAGCTTTTTTGTAGTTGTTCTCTTATTTTTAGTGACTGCCTCATCTTCGCCCTCCTGGAGATGCTTACCCAGCAGGGGGTGAGGTAATGGCCAGGTACGGAGTTCAGAATGATTGCTTTCTTCACCTCCTCACCCTTCACCTATATTTAATGATTGCCTGACTGTTTCCTGCACAACAGAGAGAAATCAGCAGGAGTAGCTCAAAGGACAAACTAGAGGAAGGTCTCCCCACTGCCCCGTCTGAACGAATGGTCACCCCTTTGTGCGTCCCTAAAGGAAGGCAGGGTTGTATTTAGGGCATGCAAAATGTAATCAAATCTGATCTGGAAAGAATCAGGGGAAGGGAGAAATGACCTGGTAAGACTCCCTTATTGTCATTCCAGAGAGTAAGTTAAATTCTTTGCATGGTACACATGCAATGGTCAAAAAAATATCAAGTGCCTAAAGCCCAATTTTGAGGTTACACGCTTAATCAATCTATGCTAAGGAGGGAACCCTATATTTAAACTTAAATGCTTTTCATAAACTTTCAGAGGATTTTTTGTTTCTTTCAAGTCTTGCAATAATGTATTTCAAATCTCAGTGAAAACTCAAGGAATAATATGGGAAAAATACACTGATGCAATATTTTGGTATTAAGTAAATTTTAAATTTTAAATTGATGAAAGGATATATATAAACTTCTCTTTGGATACATAAATTGTTTATGTAGAAAATCTTAAGGAATCTATCCATGCATAGACATACACATGCAAAAGCTACTAATGATAATAAATTAATTTACAAGGATGCAGGACACTTGATCAGTTTACAAAATCAATTATATTTCTATGTACCAGCAATGAACAAATAAAAAATGAAATTAAGAAAATAATCCTATTTATGAAAACATCAGAAAGAATAAAATAGTTATGAATAAACTGAACAAAAGCAGTACAAAACTCATTACTGAAAACTATGAAACATTATTGAAAGAAATCAAAGACCTAAATAAATGGAAGCATATCTATGAACATGAGTGGAAGACAATATTGTTAGGCTGGCAGTACTACCTAAATTGTTCCATGGGTTCAGAGCATTCCACCAATGAAATCTCAACTGCCTTCTTTGAAGATCTGACAGCCTAATCTTAAAATTCAAGCAAACGTGAAGAAACCCAGAACAGTCAAAACAATATTGACAAAAAACAAAACCAGAAGACTCACACTTCTTGATTTCAATATTTGCTATGAAGCTACAGTAATCAAGACCATATAGTACTGATGTAAGGATAGACATATATATTAATGGAATAGAATTGTGAATCCAGAAGTAAACTCACACATTTATGGTCAACTGTTTTCAACAAGGGTGTCAAGGTAATTCAATAAAACAACGAGGAGAGAACAGTTTGTTCAATGAATTGTGCTGGAACAACTAGACATCCATATGGAAAAAAAAAATGAACTTGGTTCCCAATTTCACACCACACCTAAAAATTAATGAACTCAAAATGGATCGAAGGCTTAAATGTAAGAGATAAAACTATAAAACTCTAAGAAGAAAGCATAGGCATAAACCTTCATGACACTTGGTTGAGCAATGGTTTCTCAGATAAGACACAATAGCACAAGCAACAAAATAAAAAAACTAGATAAATTGGAATTCATCAAAATGTGAACATTTTGTACTTTAAAAGATACTATCAAGAAAGTTAAAAGATAACCCACAGCGTGGGTGAAAATATTTTAAAATCATGTGTCCCAGAGGGGACTACTATCTAGAATATGAAAAGATTCTTCACAGCACAATACTAAAAAGACAAATAATCCAATTAAAAATGGGCAAATGATTTGAATAGACATTTTTCCAAAGAAGATATACAACCAGCCAATAAGCAAATAAAAAATGTTCAACATCACTTATCATTAGCGGAACACAAATCAAAACCACAATGAGATACTATTTCACACTACTTCACATTCTTCATATAAGCACAAAATAATTTGATGGACGATTACAAGTGTTGATAAGCATATGAAGAACTTGCTCAAAGCTTCCTACGTTGAGGGTAGCAATTTAAAAAGCATGCTTTGCTTTGGAAAACAGTTCGGTAGTTGTTTGAAAAAGTTAAACATTGTATACACTATCAGCCAGCATTTCCATTCCTAGGTATATACCAAAGAAAATTCAAAATGTATGTCCTCATAACAATGCATACATGAATGTCCATAGAAGTACTATTCATAATAGATAAAAAGCAGAAACAAGCTAAATGTCTGCAAATTGATTAAGGAACAAACAAAATATTGTATATTCATACAATGTAATATTCAGCAAGTAAAAGGAATAAAATACTACTACATGCAGCAAAATGAATAAACCATGAAAACATTATATTAAGTGAAACAAGGCAGTGCAAAAGGACACATATTGTATGGTTCTTTTTTCTATTTTAATTTTTACAAACAGACCTTCTCCTTCCTTCCAACATCATCTCCTGGTATTCTGTAGTCTACTTTCTATCTCTATGAGTTTGTTATTTCTAGCCATCATTCATATGTGGTATACATTATTTTAAAATTTGTAGGTTTTTCTTCTGTTATTGATTTCTAGCTTTATTCTATTGTGGTTGGAGAAGTTACTTTGTATAATTTCAGTATTTTAAGATTTTTCTTCTAGCCTAATATGCCAGCTATCCTGGAAAATGATTTGTGCCCTTGAAAAAAATGCATATGATTCTGTTTTGGGGTGAAGTGTTCTCTCTATATATATCTGTTAGATCTAAGTGGTTTACAGTATGTTAAGGTACTCTATTTCCTTGTTGGTAACTGGTTTAGATGTTCTATCCAGTATTGAAAGCAATATATTGAAATCTCAACTATTATCAAAGAATTGTCTATTCCTCTCTTCAATTCTATCAATGTTTGCTTCATATATTTTGGTGCCTAGCTCTTAGGTACTTATATGTTTATAACTGTTAGATCTTTTTATTGAATTGGTCCTTTTATTGATATATAATATCCTTTTTCCTTTGTAAATATTTTTACTTATATTCTGCTTCATCTAGATATTAATACAGCCAGCCCAGCTTTCTTTTGGTTATTATTTGCATGAAATGCTTTTTTTTTTCATCCTTTCACTTTCAATCCTAGGATCTAAGATGGGTCTCTTTCAAAGAGCTATAGTAGGGTCTTGTTTCTTTATCCATTGTGCCAGTCCCTGAATTTTAATTGTGGAATTTAATCCATTTACATTTAAGGTAATTACTGATAAGGCAAGATTTATTCTATTATGTTATTTTTTTGGGAAGTCCGATACCTTTTTTATCCTTCCTTTCCTCCATTACTGCTTTATTATTGTTTAGATGATTTTTAATATTGATCCATTTTGAATCATTCTTCTTTTCCTTTTGTTTAGATTTTTTAGACATTTTCTATATGGTTGTCATGGAGATTACATTGACTATCCTCAATCTATGACAATTTAGTTGATTCTAACTTAGCTTCAATAGCACACACATACTCTGTCCCTATATCACTCCATCCCTCCCTCTTACGCTGTTCTTGTCACAAATTACATATATATACATTGTATGAACTCTAAAAAGGGCTTATGCTTAATTTTATGCATTTGAATTTTAAGCCATGTAAGTAACATAAGACATCACTGCAAATGAAAAATGCAACACTACTGGCATTTTTAGTTAATCATGTTGTTACTTACCCCAGAGGTCTGTGTTTCTTCATATAACTTCAAATTACTGTCTAGAGTCATTTCCTTTCAATATGAAGGACTCTGCAGTAGTTGTGTTCAGGTGTTAGCCTGGCCAGGTGAGGGTGCCCAGTTGTTGTGTTGCTGTGGTCCTAAATTGTCACCATATGAATTTCACCTATGGCTGATTATGTCTGTGGTCAGCTAAGGAGAGTGTAAGGGCCTTCTGCAATGAGTGAAGTTTAATTTAATAGCTGGATATTTAAAAGGAGAAGTCAGAAGAGAGCTCAGAGGAGCCCAGCACAAGTCTGTGCAACTCAGCTCAGAGCTCAGACCCAGACATTGGAAATTCAGAAGGGAAATGCTCCAGAGAAAACTGTTTGGACTCAAAATCTAGGAGTAAAGACCAGCAGACATTACCCTGTGCCTTCCCATGTGGCAAAAAACCCCAGATGAAAGCCAGCTGCCTTTCCTCCAAGGAATTGTTCATCTGTAACTAGTAAATCCCCTTTATAAAAGCCAATCCATCTCTAGTGTATTGCATTCTAGCAGCCTTGGCAAACTAAAACAGACTCCCTTTAGCATTTCCTGTTAAACAGGACAAGTGGTAATGAACTCCCTATTTTTTTTTCTTTGTCCAGAAATGTCTTAACTTTTCCTCATTTGTTTTTTTTTCCTTTTTTAAAAACATTTTATTGTAAAATATAACACATATACCAAAAAAGCAATAATTTTCAAGTACATTTTAACAAGTAATGACAGACTTGATTTCAAAGTTTGATATGGGTTGCCACTCCACATTTTCAGGTTTTTCCTTCTAGCTACTCCCAAACACTGGAAGCTGAAAGAAATAACATTATAGTGATTCAGCAATCATATTCATTTGTTAAGTCTATTCTCCTTGCTATAATTCCTCCTGCTCCATTGACCATATGCCCCATCTATAGGAGTCTTTGAGTCTTTGAGCTGTGCCTATTCTAACTTTTTCATGTTAGAAAGGGATGTCAACAATATAGGATAGGAGGATGGAATTAGTAGACATTCTTGGAAGTCTGGCCACTTTGGGTTTACAGGATATAGCTGGCTTAGAAATCCTCTGGAGGTTGTAGGTTTCAGGAAAGTAAACTTAGTACATGAAACTTTTGTAGAGTTTCAGTTAGATCCCTAGGTGTTCTTTAGGGTTGACAAGAATGATGGTTATTGGGGTTTGGGAAACCGTGGTAATTAGCAATGTCTAGCTAAAGCTTGCATAAAAGTAACCTCTAGAATAGCCTCTTAACTCCGTTTGAACTCTCTTAACCACTGATAGCTTGTTTTATTACATTTCTTTCCCCCTTTTAGTCTGGAAGGCATTGTCGATACCTCAGTACCAGGGCCAGGTCAACCCTGGGAGTCATGTCCTCTATTGTAAGGGAGACTTTCACCCCTGAATATTGTGTCCCACATGTGGGGGAGAGTAATAATTTTCCCTGCATAGTTGGACTTAGAGAGAGAGAGAGGCCACATCTGAGCAATCAAAGAAGTTTCCTGGAAGAAACTCTTTGACATAACTATGCATACTCTTAAATTCTCTGCCACAGAAATAAGTTTCATAAGGGCAAGCCTCAAAATCAGGGGCTTAGCCTATTTTCTTTCTATTTGATAGAGTACCAGGGGTTTTCCAGATGGGAAAAATTTAAATTTCCATATTTTTTCTCCAATCCCTCAAGGGACACTACCAGTGCTTTTTAATTATCAGCCCACCATAATCTGAAATGGGGCATGGGAGAACCAGATACGAATAGCCAAAAGAATTAAAGAGCACTGCTACCTAACACCCTACAGAAAATTACTTCAAAATACATTAAAACTCACCTTAATTTTTGAAGAATAATTTTGTCAGATATATTATTCTTGGATGTGTCTATTTTTCTTTCAGCCCTTTAAATATGTCCTCTTGCTGCTTTCTATCCTCTATGGTTTCTATTTAAACCAAGATGTTAATCTTATTAAGGATCCCTTATTTGTGATGCATCATTTCTCTCTTGGTGTTTTTAAAATTCTGTGTTTATTCTTGCCATTTAGATATTTGATTATAATGTGCCTCTATGTAGATCTTTTTGGGCTCATCCTGCTTTAACTTGCATAGGAATATCTTTAATCAGATTTGGGAAATATTCAGCCATTATATCTTCAAATTTTTCCTGATCGTTTCTCCCCCTTCTTCTGGAACTCCTCTGATGGTGTGTAAGTGTGCTGGATTGTGCCCCGCAGGCTCCTTAGGCCTTGAATTTTTTTTCCATCTTTTTCTTTCTGTTTCTTGACCTAGACAATTTTAATTGTCCCATCTTCAAGTTCACTTATCCTTTTATCTGCCTCCACCAGTCTCTGTTGAACCCTGACATTGCATTTGTGCTTCAATTTTGCAATTTTCAGATCCAGAATTGCCATTTGGTTCTTCTTTATAATATCCATATAATTATTGGAATTCTCATTTTGTTCATAGTTTTCCTTATTTCCTTCAGTTTTTTTCTTTTCCTTCATTTAATTTACCTTATTTAAAAGAGCCGCCCTAGGATATTTGATTTGGTAATTACAGAGACTGAGATTTCTTTTGAATATTTTCCATCAAATTCTTTTTTTCCCCTGTGTATTGGGCCATATTTTCTGTCTGCTTGTATGTTTTATAACTTTTTATTGAGAACTGGACATTCTGAACATTGAGTGTGGTCACTCTGGAAATCTTGTTCTCCCATGCCTTAGTCTGCCAGACCAAGAACAAGGAAAAAAAAAAAAAAAGATAAACAAAGGAAAAGGAGAAAGAAAGAAAAAAAAAGAAATATGCCAACAAACAAACAAAATGAACACACACGAACAGAGGTACGCTGCCTCTTCCAGCCTTTCATTTTATTTTGATGGTAAGTAAGAAGCCACTGCTATCAAGGCCAAAACCTAAGTGTTCATACTCATCCCTCAGTATCTGCCAGATCAAAAGGTGCAAAAATAGAAAGAAAAAATAGACCAACCGAAATGAAATTGGGGGGCAGGGAGAGAAGGGCACTGGCTCTTTGTGTCCTGGCAGATGCCGAAACACTGGTACAAAACTGGAAGGAATGCTGGGGAAAGGGCCAAACTTGAGGTGAGCCGTGTGCTGAGCCCTCAGTGACCCACCAGACAGAACAGCACAAGAAAAATGAGAATCCCAACCAAAAAATCAGTTCCTGAGCCTAAGCCTGGTAGAGGCTGGTGTGAGAGGTCAGAAGGTGCTGCTGTGCAGAGAGCTGAAACGTCGTCCAGGGTCTGTGCTGGTTCCCCAGGGGTCTGCCAGGCCAAGGAACCCCACCTACAAGAGAAAGAAAACCAGCCATGAAAAGATTCCCTGGCTCTTCTTAATGGATAATGTTATGAGGCCAAAATTCAGTGCAGTCCAGGATGCCACAGCCAAAGCTAACATTTATGCTGGGTCCTCCAGGCAAAGGTGCTCTCATATATGAAAGAACAAAAACCAACACAGAAAGGGGGCCTGGTCCTTTTACTTCTTGATAGATCCAGATGGGAAAGCCAGAAGCTGCATCTATCAGCTCTGTACTGGTCCCTCCTGGGTTCCCCCAAACCTATCTCTGAACCCCAGTCTTTTGGGAGTGAGGCTTCCTCTGTCTGCCCTGACCCTCTTCTCTTGCTCCAGGAATCCAGGCTGCATTCTCAGAGGACTGCGGTTTCCACAGCGCCGAACGTGAGACAGGGGGGCAAGGACTGATCACTGGGTGGTGTTTTTATTTATAAAAGCTGAACTCTCAGCGGCTTCTCACCACCTCTGGCACTCCTACTCTGGCTCCACTGTGACCACTTAGTTAATTCCAATCTCTTTTTCTGGTTCGTTCAACTATTTAGTGGAGTGAGCAATCCGTAAAGCTTCCTGCTCCACCATTTTGCACCTGTGCAGTCTCATATGTGATTTTATTTATTTGCAATAGACAGAATAAGCAAATCCATCCAGATAGAATGATGATCAGTAGCTGCCTGGGGTGGAGGCAAGGGCATGAGTGAGAGTGACTGCTGGTGGAGACGGAGTTTCTTTCTGAAAAGATGAAAATATTTTGGGATTAGATAGTGGTGATAGTTGCACAACTTTGTGAGTATCTTAAAGATCACTGACTTTTACACTTTGAAAAGGTGAAAAAGTATTTGTATTAAATCACATAAGTCATGAAGCATGTAAGAACATGGATGGGCCTTGAGGACATTATGTTGAGTGAGATTAGACAGAAACAAAATGACAAATACTGTGTGGTCTCACTGATATAAACTAACATTAATGAATGAATTTGGAGAGTTTCTGTTAAGAACAGAGGCCATCAGGAAATAGAAATAGGATAGATATTGGATAATTAGAACTGAAGGGAAACAGACTGTGTAACAGGACTGATTGTAAAAATTCAGAAATGGGTAATACAATACTACCTGATTGTAGCACAATAATGTAAGTACACTGAATGAAGCTGATTGTGAGAATGATAGAGGGAGGAGGGCTGGGGGCACATATGAAACCCCAAGGAAAGATAGACAATAAAGACTGAGATGGTAAAATCTAGGAAGGCTTGGCGTGTACAATGATAGTGACTAAAATGCACAAATTAAAAAATGTTTTTGCATGAGGAAGAACAAAGGAATGTCAGTATTGCAGGGTGTTGAAAATAGATGGCCATTCACATTTTAAAACTTCAACTTCTGTGTGAGACTAAAGCAAAAATGTTTGTTTGGTACAAAATTTATATCTTAACTAGTGCATTTCCTAATATAACTTAGATGGGCAGGTTAATTAAATACCATAAATACATGGAAGCTTGAGTAGGGCATGAGATGTTGTAGTGTGTGATGCCCCAATACCCCAGAGTGATTTGAACAGTGAATAAACAAGTATTTGCAAAGTCCCCTTGGGGGAATGGGGAGAAAAGGGGAAAATTCAACTTCCCCATTTGGAGAAGTCCTGGTACTCTAGCAAGCAGTGGGGACAACCAAAGCAATAGACCAAACCCTCAATCTTGGCATTTGTTCATATGAAATTTATTCCTGCCAAGGAGAGGCTAAACCTACTAAAATTAGGCCTAAGAATCACCCACAGAGAACTTCTTTTGTTGAAAAAAAAAAAAAAAGCTCTTCATGAAGCCTACTAATAGCAGTAAGATATGGAGCATATTTCTTTTGCTTGCTCCACTTTACCTTTTTTCCCAGAATAATTCCCCAAAGATTCCAAATTATGAGAATGAGGAAAGAAAAGACAACGTATAAAAGAAAAATTAGGTCAAAGGGCTTTAATTTGACAGACTTTGACAATGACTCTTTCATCACAAGCACACTGCCTGGCAACTCTTGCAAAACTGTCAAGGCGATTGTCCCATTTTTACAAACCCTGTGCCTGTTGGACAGATTTCCTGCTGCCCAAGACTTCATGCTTGTTTACATGCTTTAGATTCTGTCTGGAGAGGTTCACATTATATGGACTGCACCATTCATGGCTAACTTACAGAATTTAATTACAAATTAATACAAGTTTATGTAATGTTTTATAGTTTTCAAAGCTCACTTAGAAGCATCCAACTGGACCCTTACTTACTCTACCCTTTGTTCTCTAACCTGAGGCTGAACAATTATGATTCATCTAAGGTCATGTGTTTGGGACTAGGTCTTATGGGAATGGCAAAAATAATCTTTTCTCACGAATTCAAAACTTTAATTAAATTTCTTTTCTTACAAAGCATACATAAAATTGTATCTTTTCCCCTTTCATCACATATCTTGTGTAGTGAAGAATTAGCTTTACTAACTGAGCGGTCTGTCCTTTGCCCAGAGCTACTGGCAGGTGATTTCTAAGTCCATCGAATGTCCTACCTGATAGGAGTATTTGTTTAGCTGAGGCTTTGGACACCCAACAGTCTGACAATCATACTTATGATAGAGGTTTTGGACTCCATCATACCATTTCCGATGTCCTGAGGAACTGATGAATCAAGGTATTATGCCAACCTCCTGGAGAGACTGGAGACTAAAGGTCAGGCATGTGGGCAACGTGTGGTTGGACTTCAATAAGTACTCTGGACACCGAAGGCTCAGATGAGCTTCCTTTGTTGGCGACACCTGGGCACATTGCCATACGTATCACTGAGAGGAGGTAACACTGCTGGTGACCCACAGGGAGACGATGACCAGAAACTTTTCATTTTAACCTCTCCTAAACTTTGCCCTAGGCACCTCCTCCTTTGGCTGCTTGCACTTCATCCCCTTTCATGGTAGAAATGCTACAGTCAGAAGCATCTCACTTTTTGAGTTCTGTGAATAGTTGTAGTGAAGTATTGCGGGAACTCTGAATATGTCGCCAGCTGGTCTGAAGTGAAATCCCCAAACTTGGGGCAGGTGTCTGAAATGTGGGAAGCCTTCTGAGGATTACTCCCTCTGAATTTGCAATTTGACCAGCATCCTGCAATCCTAAAACAGACAACTTTGTAGATGAAAAGTCTCTGAGTTACTTTTGGGTACTACAGTTTTCTTCTTCTTTCCCCAGTGACAGTTTTCCTGTCTTTATTTCCAAATCTGCCCTCAAATGCTTTCACTCTTATGTTTAAATGGCTGATATCTTAAAAAGCCACCATCACAAGGCGAAAGTATATATGGGCAGGTCTTATCAAACAGGTGAGCTAAATAAACTAAATACATATTTTAGAGGAGGTCTTTCCAGAGGCTTCCTACCGCCTGGAAACTGGACTGTCCTATTCTGTTTCCAGAAACAACAGCTGTGAAGTATTGTATATCGTGCAAAGCACTAACAAATATTGTCTTTTCAGTTTTTTTTTATATTATGATTCCTCTTTTGTAACATTTGGAACAGTCTTATACATGAGAATCTGAACCACATGGGAACCAGCATTCTTAAACAAACATGCAGGCAAATATTTCTACGTTTATTGCTAGTCAACAACCAAGCAAACGTTTTAAGTTGTCTCTGTTATATTAGTCAAAGAAAAAAAAGATGTGTGGCCACTGGAGGGCTTAAAAAAAGCCCCAAAATATCAGGCCTTTTTGTTTTCTTCTTTAAAAATATTTATCATCTTTTACTTTTTGTTAAGGAATGCTTAAAAAATAGCTCTGCCTGGACTCCCTATAAGAACTTACAACTTCAGAAATCCAATTAAAATATTTCTGCCCTCTAGTTTCGTGTTCATTTGTGTTAAATTTAGAGAATCAACTTAAGAAAATGTGGCATACATTATCATTGCACAATTGAGAAAACAAAGCAGATTTGCTTTTAAAAGAAAAGCAAAATGAGATTTTATGAGAATTTAAAGTGAAATAAAAATTATCATTTAAATATATTAATAACCTTATTTCTTATCCCAAATATAGAAACTCATATTTAAGCAACACATACACATTCTGGCACATATTTACATTTCTGCCTAGCCACTGTTGTAATTTAATTCTTATATACAAGACCTTTCCTTTTAATTGTCCTCTCATAAAGTTTTAATTAGCCAATTTTTTTTTAAAACATGACAATCATGCTGCTGAAAATCAGTTACAGTTTGATTTAGAGGTCTGCAAAGAATTACTTGGTAGCAATCAGAATGAATTGCACAGCTTATGTCCAAAGCTTTCTCATATGGCATAAATGCAAGCAAATGGTATGGTAATTTCTCCCTGATTGCACTGGTTGGGGCAGGTTAGCAGAAGCAGCAAAAGTTAGCTAAAGTTTTGCTATCTGCCAGAATATATGTCATAAAAGAGCAAAGCATGTGTACATGTAGATTGCATATATTGCATTTTCTTATTAAATGTAGAGTTTGTTTCTAACCTATGGCACTGAGAAACAACTGCTATTAGGAACATAGAACCATCTGGTATACAGATACTGGCTTTCAGGGTTTATTTGAGCTAAGGCAGAATTCAGTAGATCTTTCTAATTCTCCCGTAGCATAATGCGATTCTTCACATGGTTTCTGTTGTTTCTATATATTGAGGATGTACAAGGATAATTGGGGGATAAAATCAATAAAAGAAAGCTGATTTTTTCACTAAAAAATAAAACTTGTTCAATCTTAAATGTTTGTTAACAAGATTTTATAAGCCACATTTCATGATTTTTTGGTATCAAACTAAACTGCAAGGAGAACTCCAAGGTTCTGACACCACTCAGCCACCATGCAAAGAATCAGTATCTAGTACTGTAAAGCATAAGCACCACAAAGTTGACAACGTGGTGCTTTGGCTCAGAGCAGGGTTTCAGCTCTCAAAACCTCTGTCTTATTAATCAGCTGATCGTCTATAAATTCAAATCCTCCATCTCAGGAGGCCCTCAAGAGTGTGAAAATTAAATATAGTCCCCAAGTATGAAGATGTTTAGCTTAGACTCAAAAATAATGCAATATAGCATAAGGTGTGAAAGGTATAGGATTTTAAAAGTCTTCAGCTGATGTTTTATCTCTTGCTAGGACTGAGGCTGCTTCATGAATCCCATGTGGTATTCAGATGGCGGGTATTACCATAGAGGAAAGCCTTGCCAAATAATAGAAGTATGTATGTAGCTTAAGAAAAGGCAAAAAGTAGAAACTTAACATAATTCATCCTATTTTATGCTGAAAACAAATGCGTTGCCTAATTTTCTGTTGGGGAGAAGAGAAGATGAATCAAATTCCTAAAATTCAACATGTTCATACCGTGTACCACTTTGTGCTAAGAAATTTTTCAACTTTATACCTCAGATCAACCATAACCATAGGAACAATTAATGGCTCCATTTTATATGTGATGAAATAGAATTCTAGAAGACTAAGCAACTCCTCTAAGTCCCATCTAATATGTGTTGGTTCCTGGACGTGAACTCTAGGACTGGAGCTGTGTCACTCTACCCTTAAAAGAGTCTAAAGTTACTATGTGGGTAGACATTTAAAAACACCTGAAGATGAATTTTGTAATTTATACTTAATTATGAATAAATTTCAGAATACGTCTTGAAAGCTTTTTTATATTACTAATTTATATTTAAAAAAAGGTATAGCCAGTAGAATTTAATTTCTCTTAATGTTAGTTAATCTCTTAAGACAAATCCTCATTTCCCAAGCTAAGAACAGGAGGAGATCTCTTCAACGGTTCTTTTAAAAAAGGTGGTTCAGGTATATGCAGCAACTCTGGAGTCTGTTCCCGTCAAAAAATCTGTGGGAGTGAGTACGGGACTGTTTTTCCAGTGATGTGGGTTACAGAGGAGGAAGGAAACAATAGAAGCTGGAAAAGTTTCCCATGATGCTGGTTAAAGCCTTATATGGGAAATTGCTCTTTAAAGGGATTAATTTTGACCAGGGTCAGTTGGAAAGTAACTTTGAATCTTGCAGAAAATTGCAGGTTTTATCTTACACTCTTGGAAGGTACTTCTGTCAGGGCACTCAATCAAGCCATCATGTTATTGCTATTTCTTTGGAAAAGCCAAGTAAATAAGTACACAGAGATTACATCAGCTGAAGCAGAAGTTCCTAATCAAAGCTCAAACACTGGATGAAAACAGCGTGGGACTTCCCATAAGGCAGATGGTGTTCCACTCTAATGGCTTACTTGAAAAACAAAGGGAAGAAATGAAGACAAGGTGGAAAGAATTGTAAACTTTGGATTTAGATCATTCTGGTTCGCAGCCTGCTCAGCAAAGGCTAAGTATGAAATCTTAAGTAACCTGGGCAAAGTAATCAAATTGTCTGAACTTTACTGTCCTCAGCAATAAAATAAATATAGACAATATTTTAAATGACAAGAATTATATAATTATATTATCTAAACATAAATATATAATAAATATATCATCTAAAATTTTAGATCTGGATATACCCTCAAAGATATACAAATGGTACCTGAGAGAGTAGAAACTCCAAAACTGGTTAACTATTATCATCAAAGCAACTGGCGTCTTAGTAATTGATAATTGTAATGGATGCTTTGAAACTTCTCTTTAGCAGTGAGTCTCAAATCATATTTTGTAAGACATGAAGTTTTTAAGACAGAAAAGTAGGAATTCTTTAATTAAGAATTAAATACCAATATGAAGTGTGAGTTTCCTAGCATGGTAGTATACTAATATACATTTTAAACATTTCCAAAACAACTTTAATCTTCAGATCTTTTTTTTTCCATTTGGTATTGATTAAACCCCAAGAAAAAACAATTGTAATGAGCATGTAATCACTCCTTACCAGTTGTCTTCCTGCAATAACCAGCAGGGCAATCAGAAATGGAATGTTTCTCGGTACACAAAGGCAAACTCAGGGAGTTATAAATCATAAGCATTTGGAAAACTTAAATTGATCAAGAAGACACCTACTAGTATTTAGAATAAAATTGGGTTAAACTTTCAAACTTCTGAATTCTATAATAAAGCAAAGGCTTAGAAAACTCTCTTTTCCATTAATTCATATAGCTACTTCTAACAGACATTCAAGTATTGGAAGTAGCAAAAGCCCAATCTTTAGTTGATAAGCCTGAAGATATTTTAAAATTAAATAAAGATTAAAATCCTAAGGTCAAAAGGTTGAAAAACTTCTTTTCTTCATCCTGCTTAATTGCTATATAAGAACATTCTTCGATATAGGTTTAAGTCTAACACAGGGGGAACAAAAGAACAGAATAGAAAAGCCTGGATATTTTGTTTCTATGATGGGTAATTATTGCATAAGCTAAGTAAAGAAGGAAATAAAACTTTTAGTAAATGTTTGGTTGGAAGAAGAGAATTTAGCCTAAATCATATGTTCATCATTTTCATGAAAATTTGAAGGGTATGTCATATTATTCTAGGTGCAGAATTAGTGCTGATGCCTCCGTAGCTGTTTACTTGCTTAGAAATCAGAGAAAATAAGGGGAAATGATTAAAAGATTATATTTGTTGGAAGGAAGTTAGACAGAAAGCCTCCTGAGTTGTCAGTCAGTTATACTGTCCTTCATTCATTTATACATGCTTTAAATAGTGTCAGATATTGCTGATAGAGTAAGGGCAGGAATGAAACATGTGAAGAGATTGAAAAATCATGGGTGAAATTAGTGAGAACCGTATTTCGTGGAGTGATAATGCAGAAGCTGTTTCGCTGTGGGTTGAAAAGTGAGTGAAACTGGCACACTGGTTATAAACACTGCATTTGAGAAGTGTTGCTCTGAAAGCAGGAAAAAAAAATAGGGTACTACCTGCTGAATTTATTTTGTCTTAACTTGAGAAATGAGAGTGCTCAACTGGAGAAAATTTGAGAGTTAAAAAGTGAGTGTAGTTTCTCTTGAGAAAGAGAAATTGAATATGCTAGGGAAAGAAGGAATAATCTCAGTTTAAATTTTAGAGAAAGCTGGAGGGGAGCGGAAAGAAACGTGCCTGAATTAGGCCAATAATCTACATTTTTAGAGGAGAATAAAAGACAGGATGTGTGTCTTTCTTCATTGCAGCATTTCTCTACCTTTAACATGCACAAAAATCAACAGGGGAGCTTGTTACAATGAGATTCTGATTGAGTGGGGCTGGGGTGGGGCTGGGAGTGTGCATTTTCTCACAAACATCCTGTAATGCCCGTGACTCCCAGGCCACCAGTAAGCAGACCACATCGGAGCGGCACGTCTTGGTTTCTGCTTGGTACGGCATCTGGCTGTAATTTTCTGTTAATTAGAAAAGGTTTTCCCACAACTGGGGGGAGGAGAGCAAGGGTAATTAGAAGGTTAACATAAGTTTTCATGGCCTGGGTGACTGGACCTGAGAACTGCGGCAAGACTGCAAGCAGTGTGTAGGACTTCTCCGAGCGAGTGGTGATGGATTATAACACAACTTGTCTCTGCTGATGTGCTTCTCCTTCCGCGCTCCTTTGCAGTTCCAGGAGGAAACATGTGATGGGGAAATGCCCAGTATTAGAGTTGGGTTGGGGAGATAATGATAAAAACAAAACAAAGCCAGCAAAGAAACAAACAACAAACAGAGAGGCCAGAGTGTGCTATTGTTGAAATAACGTTCCATGTGACCTGAGCTGGTAAAAGTGGGAAGTGAAGAGTAGGTAGGTTATTAAATTGAGAGCAGCCAATGCATAGTAATAAATAGGTTATTTTCCAAGGTCAGAGGATCTTTCTTTGGTTTTGGTTTACTCTTGAAATATATTTGTACCTCGCTGTTTAAGATAAACTGTTTAGATTCTGATTCAATTATCAGACATGATTTAAGACACTTAATACTTGGGAATTACCATTTCTGCCATTTCGCCATAGTGCTCTTTGACCAAAAACCCAGAGTCCAAAGTTATTATGCGTCTATCAAAACACAGGCGGTAGTACCTTTGAATTTAGAATTCTGAAAAAAGGTCTATGGGTGGTAGATCTAGGACTGTAAGTAAAATATCGGGAAAAGGCTGAAAGAGGTAATAATAATAATAAAACATTGTTGTCAGAACCAAGTAAAAATGTTAACTAATAGAATTCAGCTAAGTAGGACACAGTATTCATGAAAAGAATTAGAGCTCACTGCCTGGAGGAAAGGTGTACTTCAACGGTATTGAGTAGATACAGCTGGGGTTGTAGATCACACTACATGTCAACATACCACACACGACAGATCTGCTGAAGACCACCAGGGAAGCCTTTGGCCTCCTCTTCTGAGCAGCACTGACCCTTGAAGGACATGTGTGAGTCAGGCCAGGTTGGCTAGCAAAACAAAGCTGAGCACTGGGAGAGAAGAACACTGGTCAAGAAATTCCTGAACAAAGGTCTCCTTAGTAATTTTCTTCTGTGGGTATTTGAAAGACAAGATTCTCTTCATGGGAGGCTCACCGCCTAGGATTTATTCGTCTCTTTTCTCTACTTTGAAGAACAGCTCCTCAAAATAAACCCACTTCATCCATCACAGGATAGCAGGGGCGATTGTACATCAAAATATTTTATTCATTCGTGGAAATTGTAAGATGTGGCTTATCAATTATAGCCAAAAGATAGAATGCTCTTATTATTAAATTATTTTAGCTCTGGTTTGCATCCTTATAGAGCTCTTCTGACAATTCTTATACAACTGCCCTGTTATTCAGCATTATTTCCCTTCACTGGCCAATTAATACAGCCACTGTGTTTCCTTAATTCTTGAAATCAGAGATTAGTTCCTCTAGAAATTTAGATTTCTGTCTCCTTATTTTATGTTGATTATCAAGACATGGAATAATTGTTGCACAACACAGTTATATTTGTAAAGAATTAAAGAAGTTGAACCAGAGTCTTCTCTGTTTCTCCTGATCTTACTTATTCTATTCCTATTTTGCACACGGTGCTTGTACTTTTCACAAATCCCAACCAACGCCTTTCTTTCGAAAGAACTATTTTGGGGTGTGCCCTGTTCCATGAAATTATCAGCCAATCCTGCTGGAAGTCTGGAGATTTGGGGGATATTTGACATAGTTAACTATCTATCATCTAAAAAGTTAAGGGATGGATAAATGACCAGGAAAATTTTATATCTGGAGATAACTTATAGAGAAGGAAATAAATTCATGTAATATTCTTCAGGAAGAGGAGCCAGGGAGAACAATGGGCTAGAGAAGGAATAAACCACACAAGTGGACTGATAAGTTACCAAATAAGTCTAGTCTGGGGTAACAACAAAACAGCAACAATGAAAATACATACTCATCATATTTTATGTGTTTATATACAGAATATGAAAAACGTCTCATTTAGTTCCCACAAAATTGTCATCAAGTGACATGTAGGAACAAAAGCATCATCAGAATAAATCAGACGTTGAATGAACATAAAAATTTTGAAGTAACTTTCTTTTCTGTCCACATCTAAGACTGGCGACGAATTTGGAGTTGAGGAAGAGAGGGTAAGGCTCACAAGAGCTGGTCATTGGCACCAAAAGGGATGTCTACCTAGCAGAAGTTTAAGGAACTAGTGAGGGTAATACCCAATACACATGATTTTACATAAAACATAAAAGGGTTTTCTTCTCTTAAAGTTCTGGATGTTTACCTGACTGCATTGAAAATAATAATAGTTCATTAGAGCATAGACAAAGACTGGGAGAGACTCCTGATTTGCGTCAGGCATCCTGAAGACAGGTCCTGTGACCATAACTTAAATTTAAATAAAATTTGCTTTCAAAGCCACATGGAGTCCAATTTAGTTCCCATAGAATTGGACCTTTCCTTCAGAAATTCCTTGAAATATTGTCTCCCAACACCCACACAGCATTCTTGATTTGAGTCTGTGTGTTTTATTTTCTTCATTCTGTATTAGTACATTTGAATTTAGAACTTACCCGGATGATGACCGGCATTGGAAAAAGAGCATGGAAAGTTGGGCGGGAGGACCTGGGTTCAAATCTCAACTCTGCTCCTTCCTGTCAGGTTTAACTTTGCACAGCTGTCTTAATCTCTTGAGGCTTCAGTTCCTTCTTCTATTAAAAGCAAAGTCAAAAAATCATGTCTTTTAATACGAAGTTCTGGTTTTCCCAGACTTCACGAACTATGCGTGCAAGGTAAGTATCTGGGTTGAAAGATATAATAGAAAATCGGAAGTAAGGCAGAATGAAGTTGTGAATGGAGAACAAAATTGTCAGAGAAATGGTAAAACTAATATCTAAACTAAAAATCTTAGAGGAGAAGTTTCAAGGCTGGGCCTTTACAGTTTTCTAGATTTAGAGGTGGGGGTACGAAGTGTCATGTTATTTGATTTTGGTAGCTATGCTGTAGGGGAATTGTAAGGAGAGAGACAGGCATAAAATCAACATGATAAATGTGTAACAGAATATGGCTCGTGTGAATCTACAAGAGACCTCAGTGGTTCTGTGTAATTTTTTTCATCCAATCAAATGGTTTATAATGCTTATGCTAATGTGAGGTTTGGCTATTTAGCACAGTAAGGGGTATTTGGATTTTAGACTTCCTCTGGAGGATACAAAGGTTAAAAGATCATATTACCCAGGAATTCCTTCAGTGACATGGAGCCAGATGAAAAAGGTTCAAGAAAATATGGAACATTAGAAAAAATGAAACCAGAATGACAGGTGAAAGGTTCACAGCTGTAGAGTGTAGTAGGAGACCCGCTTTCACTGAGATGTGGTTCTGAGGATGGGAGCAAATGCAGATAACTTGGAGTGAAAAGGGCAGGAATTTCAATGGCATGCAAGTAAAGGCAGCAATTTTCTATGTATAGTAGAATGCAGAAGGTTTGCAGGAATGAAATGGTAGACATTAGAGAAAAGGTCTTAAAATTGGTAAAGGTTCAAATACGTATTTTGAGGAATGAGAAGAGGATTTGACACAGACCATAGAAAACCTTTTGTGCATTTTTAAGGCCCAACTGAAAGTGGAACCAGGAGTTTATTGTGGCACAAATCCATATGATAGGACATCGGAGTCTCTCCAACAGGCATGCAGGGTTCCGGATTAGTGTTTCACCAAGTAAGAGTGAAAGAAGAGGAGATCCTGATGGGAGTAGGTGAAAAATGAGGAATTTGAAGTTATTGGCAGAAGAAAGTACAAGAATACATGGCATAGCCTGAATAGACAGCATAAACAATATGTGGGAGAAAGAAGGAAAGGACTGATGGTGAATGATATCAGAGAAGAAATAGAATTAGTGCAAGAGAAATGAATTGCTGTGATCAAAGGGTGAGATACTGACACTTCAGGTTCTATCACATTGGGGAGTTTGCATTGTTTTGTGGATGTATAGCTCTCCTGTTAATGAACTTTTCACTCCTTTCTAAGTTGTCACGTTAGCTCTCTTCCCTCTGTCACTATTGGTTTTATAAAGACAGAATAGGTAATTAACCCCTTTCTCTGTCACTCTTTCCTAGAACATGAGGTGATCTTTAATGGGCATTTCTTATGCAAAAACACTAAATATCATAACAGCAGCAGCCTCTCAGGAGCTTAGTCTCAGAGGCAGAAGCAGCAGTGATAGCCACATTTATAATTGCTGGCTAACTAGACACACCCTTGCTTAAAATAATGAAACTGTAATAAAGCAGATATAAAGACAAAGCGTCAATCTGGCAAAAAATACAAAAAGTGATTTGGAGAGGTAGAAAGAGCACCAAAGATGGCTTTTACTTTGGCAAATTTAAGGAATTCTGGTGAACTTGCCTTTGCAGAACAGGGGACAGAGAGAAATTTTTAAAAAGGCCAAAGGCTTGATGAAATTTGGGGACCCAAGCAGAGCCCTCCCTCCTCCCATTAAGGGCTATGGTGTGAACTAGACTCAACAGCAGAGAGCGCCCGGGGAAGAGCTCGCCTTTAGAACTTGCCACTGAGTAAACCGAAGAGGGAAATAACCTCCCTGGGGATTGTGAACCCGCATGATGACATTCGTACGTGATGAGAACTGAGACTATCTTAGATCCTGCAAATTTAGATAATTTAGTTTAAAATGGTCTCAGTTTCGTTGTGTTCCCAGGAGCAAAGCAAAAGCCTCTCTCCAGGAAGCCTCAGTCACTACTGACTTCAAAGAAGCCTGCAGACCCCACTATAAAAATGTGAACTGGCAGCGTAATTCATATAAAGCACAAGGAAGTAAGCACCCACGAGAGACAGCCAGTAGAAACACACAGATAAATTTTTGAAAGACATATAAACAAAATTACTTGCTTTTCTTCTCACCTATATAAAAGACCATCCTCATAGTTGACTGTGATAATAGCTTCTTTGGGTCCTTAGATCTACGTTACACATGTTAGCAGTTGCAAAAAAACTTGACCACGTACGACATTCAGAGAACTACTGGGTATGGCCCTAAGCCTATGGTGATACTGATTTACAAGATACTCCACTGAAGACCTTGTCCCTGCAGAGCTTTTGCATTATTGGAAAGAAAAATATACATGATAAACTCAAAAGGAATGGGGCATTTTCAAGAACAAATATGAATAATTTAAATTTGAAACAAACGTAAGCATATTTTCTTTTGTATAACTGCTCATATAAAATCATACTCAGCTTTCTATAAATACTGAATAAGGAGGCTCATTTTATTTAGAAAATTGACTAAGCCCATCTTGCTTAAATCTCTTTCTATAAAAAAGAGTAGCATTCCAGGTCTGCAAAATATTTTCAGGGGCTTCGACTGTCTGTCCCAGACTCTTCCACCTTGGTGTGGCATCTCTTTGATCGGACACCCCCCGAACGAATGCCTCACACTCATCCCTTGCAGCACATGTATTATATCATCCTCAGATACTCTGATATGGAACTCCAGGGTGCCAGGTAGTAGCCAACAGCAAACGGAGCCTATCCTTGGCATTGTCATTTGGCCCGACAAATGTCAAATTTAAATGGCAAGTTTTTATCCTCCTTTCTTGGAAGCAATTGAAGCATCTTAAATAATCCTTTAATATTACAACTCAGGCCTTCCATACACTAGACAGCAGCATGTACTTTCATGTCACTGGGCTAACTGAGCTGCATTTTTCAGTATTCTTTGCCCAACTATGTCCACAAATCAGAGTGCTGGAACCCCAAACAGTAGGCAACTGGCCAGACTTCCCCTGCTTCTCCCAGTGATGGAGATCAGAGGAGAACAAGAAGAAAAGAGTTCTTTAGACCTTAAGGAAAAAACATGCATACATACATACACAAGAATTGTTTTGCTTCATTAGGAATGCCTTTACTAAACTCATTATCTACTGCAAAAAGAGGTTGATAGTATTGCTTTTATTTGTGAATCTTTGCCCATGTGACTAGAAAAGATTATTTTCCTGAACTTCCAGGATCAGCTAAGTCTTTGCTTTCTGAGGATGGTGTGCTCTTACGATAATTCATGGACCAGAGTTAGAATTCTCATTTCTAGCATCCAGTTATCCCTATTACCCCTAATCACTGGATGAAGGGTAAAAGCTAAACACTGCATTCACTCAGAAAACAGGGTCCTGCACCATTCTCTTGTGATGTTGCTTCCTGCCTTTGGTTCCTGAGCCAGTCAGCCCCAAGTTGGAACTTAGGCCATTCTCACTACAATGGGTAATTGCCTCTTACCTTTAATGAGCTCTATGGGGCTAGAACAGTGTCCAATTCCTAACATCACGTAGCCACCAGACAGTGTTTCTTCTGGAGAAGGTGGTGGTTACAGTGTTACTTGATGCCTGGGGAGAGCTGTCCTCTGCCTGGATGTTACAGGGCACTTTCACCGTGGTGTCTCCACAGGAATGACCTCATGTTCTGTTTGAAAACTAGTCCAGAGCAAGGAGAGGAAACACCTGCCTTTTCTTTCCTCCTAGACATCAGCAGTTTTCACACTGTGTTGCACATACCCCTAAAGTAATTAAGAGATGCCTCAGGGCCCTGGAGGAATGAAACAGTGGTCAAAAAGGTGAACCCCCCAAGCCCATCCCACCCACACTTTGACCACCGAAGCTTTTCTCTTTTCTGCTTTATCAGTGCAGGATTTGTTTGAATAAAGGATGTCATTGATCGCAAAGGGAAGGAAGGAAGGAAGGAAGGAAGGAAGGAAGGAAGGAAGGAAGGAAGGAAGGAAGGAAGGAAGGAGGGAGGGAGGGAGGGAGGGAGGGAGGGAGGGAGGAAGGAAGGAAGGAAGGAAGGAAGGAAGGAAGGAAGGAAGGAAGGAAAGAAGGAAGGAAGGAAGGAAGGAAGGAAGGAAATGTGAAAACCAGTGTTCTAGATGATCAACTACAATGACTATTTTGGCATAGATTATTGGGATAATCATAACTGTGCAGACTTCATTTAATATGTAACTTAGATGTTTGGAAAGGTTTTTATGAAACTATAATAACCAAACAAAACAGCATTGTTATTGTCCCTGAGTTGCTAAAACTGACCGTGCCTGGTGGGAGCATGCTCTCTGTACACGTGCGAACCCCTCGCCCTACACTACACAGCTAGGACAGCGAGCATCTGCACACAGAGCAATGCATAATAGCAAATCAGGCACTAACTTAACTAGACATGTTGGGAGAGTCCACTGGGTTTCAAGCACTTGCTGGTTCCTTTGCTCTGGTTAAGCATGATGGAGCTCAGTGATGACACACATTTTGTAATTGTCACTTCTTGGTTCTAACAAAGGTAGGGATGAACTTTTAGGTAGTTTCTGAGTGAGTTTAGCATTTGAGTGCAATCTCTGGCAATTAAGAATGAGACATAATGTACAAGAGCCGGTCTGAATCTTCCCCAAGCTGTTGTCCAGATTCCGTGGGGTCCTGGCAGACATGTGCTCCATAATCAATGTGATGGTCTTGATTGCTAATGTTTGCTTTATGGCTGTAACACTAAACATGTGTACACACATGCGGCCACTTTGCCTAACGTCTCTGCACTTGTGCAGACTGTCAAACTGCACCTAATTCACCTAAGGGGATCTTTTCTGTGAGATGGGCCTTTCATCCTCACAATTTTGAGACAATAGAATTGCAATAAATTGTTTGATTGGATTTTGGAGAACCCTTTTCAAAGGGTTCCATTTTAGGGAAGGTTTGTGGACATGATGACTACAATGTTCAGCTTACACTGATAGATCATAATGAAGAAAATCTATCAAGGTCTACATAATTTATCTTACATCTGTTATTTACATTGGTTACTTGCTCATATAAAACTTTATCAGAGATAATATATGCCATCTGCAATACCCCAGAGCAGACATTTTAAATTAAAATAGTGTTACCCTATAAAATTGCTTTACATTTAAAAGATTGCCTTTTTAGCATGTTTAATTTAAAACAAATTGCACTTGCTTTTAAGTACATGTCTTCATCTCCCCGTGTCTCTTTTGGCTTATAATATTGAATACTCTTTTTGTTAAAAGGAAAATATATAAACATTGAGCTGTGTAATTTCAAAAATTGTTTTTTTTTCCTTTCTTTCTTTAAAACTGACGTATTGCCCAATTACAAGATTAGAAATAAAAATAAACTGCCTTATTTTACTTCTTTGTTGGCTTTGATGTTGAAATCAAATTCAGGCTTTCCTAGTAACATAGGAATATAGGAGAATCATGTAGGGTGTTATCTCATTTATGCCAAAATGTTTAACTAAGATCAAAGTGCATATTGCTATATCAGAATATTGTTTTGTCTAGATAGAAGAAAAATCGGTGATGTGGAATTAGTTGATTTCAATTGGCCTCATAAGTTTCCCACAAGAGTTCAAAAATAGTGTGCATTTTAAACATTTCAGAGATATTGAAATACTTCTATATCTATATTACTCTTTTTAGTATAATGTCATCTTCATTTCTTCTCTACTTTATCACTAAAATGCATGTTCAACTGTTTCTTCTCTTTCTCTTCTTCAGTTTCCCTTAATTGTGAATGTTTCTAACAATGATTTCATAGACCCATTTCAGTTATTTGACTCTCCATGCAAATGGTAACATGCACTCCTTCAAATATAAGTGACCTTCATTCATGTCTGCAGATATGATGATTTTATCTATTAGCTGGGTACAAGAAACCTCAGTATTAACTTCTGACCATATCTGATAGGCAGTGAATCTAATTTTACTCTTCTATCCAAGGTCAAATCAATTACAAGATCAAGCTGTATTTATCTGAAGAATGCATACATTTGAAGTTGGCTGTATTGTAGTGCACTTATTGTATCCATATGGTCATGACCAATCTTTATTGAAAAGTCACACTCCTTAGAGCTCTTGTAAAATTAACTCTTTTGGGGCATTGAATCATTACTTGGATCTGGCTAATCAAGGAAATCTGGTGTGCAAACCTCAAAACTGTGTTTCTTAGACTTGCACTCCTTCATTGGCTCATTCATCAAATATTGAATTTCAGAGACTGGACTAAACCTGTGGATAAGAGGGTTGTATTTCCTCTGTCAGTCTACCTTTTGTTAGTTGTGTGACCTAATCTTTATAATACTTACCCTTTCTGTGCTTCAGTTTCCTCATCCCTAATGCATGAATCTAATCACACCTGTGTGGGGGAAGTCATGGACATGTTCAGCAACCATCTCCCAGCTTTGCCCAAACCCGCTCCTTTTCCCTTCTTGCTTCTTTTCATGCATGTGTTTCAGTATGCGTCCATTTCATAATCTGGGGAGATGTTAACCCTGAACTGTGAGAAACAAGCTACCCAGAGACAGAGTGTCCTGACAGTACCTTGAATCCCAAGCAAGGAACAAACCAGCCCTGGCTGCTGGCCAGGCAGGGAACTCTGAACGAAGATTGTTTGGTACGTGTTGTTCGGTGGCAGGGATTCCTCCACCTGGAGGGGTGTAAAAATCCAGTTTTCAAGCAGGACATGCAGAGCCACGGTCCACTGACCTTGACCTGGGCAATTAGCCTCTCCAGGGGACTGGCCATGATGCAACCTTCTCATTTGGGCCCTTTATGCTGTGTAAGGAACAAAGTGGTCATTTGTTGAGACTCTCTGTTGTGCTTGAGCTTATGATCTCACAACATACCTTATAACAACATACTCCACAATTTAACAATATCATTTTGCTACTTGGGAAGATTTAACAACTTAGTACATCTAAAACGTTTTAGACTACTCCCAAGCAATAAAATATTAACTGCTAATTATAATAGTAATAGTAATAAAAGTAATAGTAAAATTTAAAAAGTAATAGTAATAATAATAGTAAAAGTAAAAGTATTTGTAGTACAATTTCAGAGAGAGACGATGAGAAACAATTATTAATTGGAAATGCTGGAAGTATAAAGAAGTACAGCAGCTAGGAAATACATACCAGGATGACTTCACACAGGAAAATTTTTCAATTTTAAAAATTTAGCTAACCTTGTAAAGTTCAAGGATGACTACTGTATTAAGAAAACCAGTAGGTTTTCTTTATTTAGGCATCCTGTTCTCTTCAAGAGATTTAACTTTAATTTTTCTCAATTGATGCATCTCAAGATAAAATATCAAGAAGGAAGTCTTTGTAAACTTCAGTTGTTTGTGAAAAAATATGGATTGGTTCTTAAAAGAGAAAATGGATAAGTAAATATATTTATGAGGAAAAAGATGGGGTTCTCACCTGCACAGTATCAATAGCACAATAAATCGACCAGAAATGTCCAGTCATATTCTTACAACTCTTAAAACTCCCATCTGTTGTAAATACAATTGTATGAAAGAAACCATGTCCTAATTGTATGCAGGAGTCCCTATATTATACTAAATTATAATTGAAAATATATTTATGTATTGATGATTATAAAGGTACTAAATCCTAACAGGCATGTTCCTATCTTTTATACAGTAAGTGCTCAATGAGCCTGTCTAAGGGTAAAGGAGGAAAAATTGAATTATTCATATTAACAATGAAATTAATAATTGTGTGGATTTAAATGTCTGAATTCAAATTTGGAAGACCAAGGATGAGAGGAAATTGTGCCCAGAGGAAATCTGCCTCAGTCCTTGGAGGCAACAGGGAGGAAATCTGGTGAGTTTCCTCAATCCCAATGGATTGTTTCTTCTTTAAAATCTCCACAACAAAGTTATTTTCACTTTCCACTCCCTCCACTAAAATATCATTAAGAAGCTATGTTGAAGTCCAATCAATGAACTGAGAAATAGCCGTTTTTACAAACAAATTTCATTAAATCATAGCAAATAGTAACATATGATTTATATAACTGTTAACTCATTCATGTTATAGGCTCAGTCAAGGAAAAAAATAGTTGCATCTAATTCTTCTAAGGGCTTTATTTCTTTTCTTATTTCTGTAACCTAAAGTACTTAGTCAAGTGTACCTTAAGGTTTTTCAATGTAGATGTGTGTTCTGTGTTTTTTAGTATATTTGCAAAAAGAAAAAAAAAAAAGAGAAAGAACAAGGACTCAGATGAAAAAAACTGTCAAATTCTGTTAAATGTGCAAGTCTCATTTTAATCCACTGATATATGTATTTGTCTCTCAGCAACAATAAGAAGTGAAGCGGTATTTTTACAAAGTCTCTAGTAAAGATTATTTCCTTTTTTATTTTCGAATTTGCCGTTTTCAACCACAACCGATAAAGTAAAATAAATAAATCTTCACTTCCAATTTTCCTCCCTAGGTTTTCAACAGGTGAACTTTCAAGAAAATTTTATACTAGTGGATGTGTGATCATTTCTTCACTATGATATTCTTATTCTGTATTCTAAATGAATGAATGCTAACAAAATCAGCAGCTCAAAACTTACAATGCTTTGTATAGCAACACAGTTGCATAGTATGTTTGAATAATTGGTGACAGTTACCTGTAAACTATGTAGATCTAATTTTTATTATGAGTTGAAATTTTTTTAAATCCCATTTTTGAATA
Organism: Tamandua tetradactyla; assembly: GCF_023851605.1. Classification (NCBI taxonomy): domain Eukaryota; kingdom Metazoa; phylum Chordata; class Mammalia; order Pilosa; family Myrmecophagidae; genus Tamandua; species Tamandua tetradactyla. The sequence goes on along the minus strand of NC_135348.1, from coordinate 42,055,953 downwards.
GTGATAGAACACATAAGATTTATCATTTCTTTGTCGTTTCAATAATAGTTGTTTTTCTAAAAATTTGTTCATTTAATTTATTTTTCAAATGTTTGAGGTAAGTATCTTATGATATTCTCTTACTACTATTTTTGTAAAATCTCAGGTTCATTTGTGATGATTTCCCATTTTTAATTTACAATATTGCTTAGTGTATCTTTCCTTTGGGAAGTCAACCTCACCAGATATTTGTCTATTTTCTATTAATCTATTAAAATATTGACTACCCTGACTTCCTCTATGTCTGTTTTCTATTTATTAATTTGTTTTAAAATTTAATTTTCTTCTATTTGTTCTTTTGAATTTAGTCTGCATTTATTTTTGTTTTAATGTTGGATATATAACCATAGACTATCTTTCTATTACTAACATTGAAGGTACAAATTTCCTTTAAAAATAAGTTTGGTTAAATACCACACAAGGTAAGATAGGGTTGCATTATTACAACGTTTTAATCATTTTTTATTTCTTTGTCAAAAGAAATCGAGGTTATTTACACGTGTTTGCTATTTTTTTTCTCTTTGCTTAATTTCAAATCTTGATTGGTTGTTTTATTTGTTTCAGTTGTCTTTTGTTATTGATTTCTAAATTAGTCACAATAGGTTGGATATGAGGTATTAATGATGTATGTTCTAAAACTTCAAACTTTTTAAAGAATATTAAAAGTGTACTTAAAATATTTATCCTCTTATTATTCGGTATAGGTTTTCATAAATGACCGTTGGATCAAACATGCTAATTGTGTTGTTCAAATTCTTTACAGTACTGATTTTTGTCTCCTTGAATTTCTACATCACTGAAAAAGTTGTGATGAAATGCTTTATCAAGTGGTTTTCTCATTTTCCTTTGTAGCTCTGTTGATATTTTGCTCTATTTAAATCGAAGCTATATTATTGTGTGAACATAACTTTAGAAGTAATGTTGTGTAATGGTCGCCACATTCAAAGTTCATATAAACATTTGATTGAAAAAAGACTAAAGGCAGTCTAAATATTTTCATTTTCATAGGCAATAAAAGATCTTAAAATGCTTTAACTTTATCCTTTTATTCAACTAAGGGAGTAGTCGTTGTTAAATGTTTTGCATTTATCTTAATTTCTACCAGTTGTAAAGTTTTTATGTTTATCTTTAATTTCAACTCCATAAATTAACATAATTATATTTTTATATACATTTAATATTTGTTAGATTTACCTTCAAGTTTTATTATTTTCTTGATTCAACGATCCTTGGTTTTAGATTCAACCACTGAAATTATTTTTTCTTTCTGTAGTATTTATAATTATAAATTTCTTAGTAAGAGTTTGTTGGCAATAAATTACTCTATTTTGACATTCTTCGTCTGAAAATTATATTTATGTCATCTCCTTACAATTCTAGGTGGACATTTTGCTCTTTGATATATTATACTACTGATATCTGGCTCCTTTTCTTGCTGTCGAGAAATTTATGACATGGCTAATCTGCTCAGTATCTTTGGCTGCCATAACATATTGTCTCTTGACTTGGAACAATTTTAATATTATATGTCTTGTTCATGGCTTATTGTTATTTTTTGTATGCTGTATGGAGGGGTCACATTTTATTCTTTTTTCCATGTGAGTATGCCATTATTGCAGCACCATTTGTTGAATTTTGGTTGTTTTGTTTTTTGTTTATTTGTTCATTTGCGTGTTTGTTTGTTTGAGGAGGAGGTGCTTGGGCTGGGAATTCAATCCAGTCTCCCACGTGGCCGGTGAGAATTCTACCACTGAAATACCCTTGCACCCTGATGGTTTAGTTTTATTTATCCAATTTGAGATATGTTGTTCCTCCTGATTATGAGTATTTGAATCACTCAATAATTCTAGCAATATCTCAACTGCTCTATCTTCCAGTAGTGCCTCTTTCCTGTTTTCTTTATTCTCTTGTGAAAGTTAGATTAAGATATTTTAGAAATTCTTGTCTGATGCTCCATGTCTCTCTTTTTTAATTTTGGTTATATTAGAGAAATTGTAGGCTTACAGAAAAAAACAGATATGAAAGTGTTCCCATGTACACCCTTTTATTAACAATTCACCTTAGTGTGATACATTTGTTAAAAGTCACAAAAGAGCATTTCTCATAATTGTGCTATTAACTATAGCCCATTGTTCACAATAGGGTTGATTTATTATACAGCCCTATGCATTTTAAGTTTTAATCTGGCAACATATATACTCATTTTCCCTTTTAACCACATTCAAATATATGACAGTGCTGTTAATTACATTCACAGTACTGTGCTCACAACATCACCGCCCATTACCAAAATTTCACAATCAACCCAAATAGAAATTCTGCACAATTTCAACCTGACACTCCATTCTCCACACTCACTCCACCCCCCAGTAACTTACATTCTACATTCTGACTCTATGAGTTTGCTCATCCTAGTTATTTCATATCAGTGAGGTCATACTCTATTTATCTTTTTGCATCTGGCTTATTTCACTTGATATGTTATCTTCAAGGTCATCCCACATTGTCACATGTATCAGAATTTCATTCTTTTTAATGCCTGAATAGCATTGTATTGTATGTGTGAACAGCATTTCATTTACCCATTCATCCACTGATGGCCATTTTGGTTGATTCTATCTTTTGGCAATTGTGAATAAAACTCCTATGAACATTCTTGTGCACATATGTGCTCAAATTCCTGTTTTAAATCTTTTGGGTATATACCTAGAAATGGGATTGCCAGGTCGTATGGTAATTCTATGCTTAAGTCTCTGAGCAATCACCAAACCCTTCCACAGTGCCGGCACCATTTTACATTCCTACCAGCAATGAATGAGTGTCCCTATTTCTCCACATCCACCTCAATGCCTATAATTTTCAATTTTCCATTCCAATTGCAAAGGGTATGAAATGGTTTCTCACTGTGGTTTTGATTTACATTTCCCTGATAGTGATATTGAGCATATTTTTAGGTGTTTATTTATTTTTTGGCCATTTGTAGGTCTCCTTCAGAGAAATGTCTATTCAAGTCTTTTCTCCATTTTTAAAGAATGAGTTGTATGTTTTTTTATTAAGTTAAAGGAGTTCTTTACGTATTCTGGATATTAAAACCTTATCGGGTATTGTTTTAGTTTGTTGAAGCTGCCAGAATACAGCACACCAGAGATGGATTGACTTTTAATAAAGGGATTTACTTGGTTATACATTTATAGCTTATCAGAGGAAAGGCGACTAGCTTTCCTCTGGCTTTTTATGTCACATGGGAAAGCACACAGCAGATGTCTCCTGGTTTCTGGATTCAAAGGGCCTTCACTGGGACAATTCCTTTCTGCATCTCCAATATCTAGGTCTGAGTTCCCAGGGTGAGGTGAGGTATGCTCGGCCGCAGAGCTCTCTTCTGACCTCTTTTCTAAGCCTCCAGCTACTTAAATGTCACTCACTGTAGAAGGCTCGCCCCTTAGCCAACTGCAGATGTAATAAGCCATAGATGAATTTCACATGCTGGTGACTTAGGTCAGAATAGCGGGCATCACCACCTGGCCACGCTGACGCCTGACCGTAACTATCACAGATATGTTTTCCAAATATTTTCTCCCATTGTGTAGGTTGTTTCCTTAACTTTCATGATAAAATCCTTTGAGGGCAAACATTAAACTTGATGAAATCACATGTATCTACTTTTTTTTTTCTTTTTGCTTGTGCTTTGGGTTTAAAGTCTAAGAAACCATTGCTAAACACAAGATCTTTAAGATGATTCCTTACATTTTCTTCCAGAACTTTTATAGTTCTGGGTTTTCATAGTTAAATCTATAATCCATTTTGACTTGACTTTTGTGTATGGTTTGAGGTTGGGATACACACGCATTCCTTTGCACATGGACGCCCAGTTGTCCCAGCACCATTTATAGAAGAGAATATTTTTCATTCATAGTTTTCCTTATATCTTTTATTCTTTCTCTCTGATTTCCTTTATCTCCTTGAACATAGTAAGGATAATTGTTTTAAAGTCTCAGTCTGCTAAGTTCAAAGCCTTGTCTTCCTAGTTTATAGTTTTGGGATATTTATCTTGTTTCTTTGGATGCGCCATTATTTTCTGGTTTCTGTTTATATTATAAACTTTTGTTGTACACCGTATACTTTAGCATGTGTATTAGTTAGGGTTCTCTAGAGAAACAGAATCAACAGGGAACACTTGCAAATATAAAATTTATAAAAGTGTCTCACGTGACCACAGGAATGCAGAGTCCAAAATCCACAGGGCAGGCTGTGAAGCCGACGACTCCGATGGATGGCCTGGATGAACTCCGCAGGAGAGGCTCACCAGCCAAAGCAGGAATGGAACCTGTCTCCTCTGAGTCCTCCTTAAAAGGCTTCCCATGATTAGATTTAGCATCACTAATTGCAGAAGACTCTCCCCTTTGGCTGATTACAAATGGAATCAGCTGTGGATGCAGTGATCATGACCTAATCCTATGCAATGTCCTCATTGCAACAGACAGGCCAGCGCTTGCCCAATCAGAAAAACAGGTACCACAACTTGGCCAAGTTGACACGTGTCCCTAACCATGACAGCATGTTAAAGTGTTAACTCTGGAATTTATTCCCTCGGCCGTCCCTTATGCTTTGAATCTAGTTAGTGATATCTATAAAGATTTTCTTGAATGCCGAGAACTAATCAAAACAAACAAACCAAGGCAAAAAGCACCTTTCCCTCTCTTTGAAAACTGGCTCTGCTTTGGCTGGTGGGCTCTTTAGAGTTTAGTCCTATCAAGCAGAACAGCCCAAGCTTAATAGAAACTGCAGAGTCCTCACTGTCTTATCTGAAACTGTGTTTAGTCTTATCCACCTGTGCAGAGTCAGGGAGCTTCTTCTCCTGGGCTTGTGCTCACTAGAAGCTTTAGGATTTCCCCATGACAGTTTACGGGAGTCTGAGCAGATGCCCCATTACTCCCTTTGAAGCAGACCTCCTCCCCACCCTGGGTGGCCATTCTGCTGGTGGAGTCTTCCTTACCAAAGTGCTATGCTCTGGTGCTCTTCTTATCCAAAACTTCCTTCCCTTTCTCCTTTCACAGGCGTCACTCCTCCGTTACTCCCTCCTCCTTCAGCCATCATTTATATGCAGATATAACTTTGACTTGTTTCCTCTGGTATTCAGTCATTTAATTGCAACTGGAGATTCATTCTTGCATTTAACAACTCTTTACTGAACACTGATTTTGAAACAAGCATTTGAACTTAGATCAGTAAATCAAACAAAAATCAATGCCTTTGCAGAACTTTCACTGTAATAGTCGTAGGTGAATAGGGAGAGAGATACTATTTTACAAGAAAACTCTGTAATGTGTCAGAATTTAACCTTCTGTGGAAAGAAAAAGAACATAGTAAGGATAATCAAGAGAATAAGAAGGAGGAGGCGGGTTGCAATTTCAAGTAAGTTGTTTAAGATAAGGTCATTAACAAGTGAAATTTAACTTGAAGCTCATTAAGGAATCAGCATGAAAATATCTAGTGGTAGAATGTTTCAGCAGAGGAAACAGTTAATACAAGATGGAAAAAGTAGAAGTGTGTCTTGTGTATCTTTTCTACCTATATTAATTCATTACAAAACATTGGTGAATTTTAGAAAGGTTAAAAATGAACCAAACAGATAGCAAATCCTAGCAAATGAAGATGACGGAGTCAGGTGTGTGAGAGCCCACACCATAGGAATGGAGTACCCAACATTAATTAACTGTACCTCCATATCCATTAGCATTTCTAACAGGCCTCATTGTCCTAATGAGCAACTTAAGATCTAAGAAAAACAAAATTTAAAAACGGATAATCCAGCTATCGAAACTAGCTTACTGTCTGTGTTAGTTTCCTGGGGCTGCCATAACCACATACCACAAATTGGGTGGCTTAAAGCCACAGAAATTTATTGGCTCACAATTTGGAGACTAAAAGTCCAAAAGCAGGGTTTCAGCAGAGCTATGCTTCCTTTGAAGTCTGTAAGGAAGAATCTATTTCACGATTCTTTCCTGGCTTCAGGCAGTCCTGAAACCTAGAAGGCCCAGCCTCTGCAGAACATCAGATAGTTCCATCTTCTTACCCCGTATTTATAGTGACAGACCTTTCTAATATGAAAATGTTAAAATGGCCATAGCCCAAATACCCCTAAAGAGAGGGATGGAAAGATCAAAGGTGATGGTGGAACTATACATAGACGATAGGACTTAACAAATGAATATGAATGCTGATTCATTAAATTGATACCTCTTTTAGTCTCTAGTATTTTGGAGCAGCTGGAAGTAAAAACCTAAAATTGTGAAAATGTAACCCATGTCAAAATGTGAAATATGTTCTGCAACTAATTGTGGTACTGTGCTTGGAAATTTATGGCTTTTTTGTTTATATGCTATTGTTCACAGAAAAAGAAGGGAAAAAAGTCAATTGTGATAATAAAAAAGTATTTAAGCCCTCTAGCCTCCTATATTCTGGAGCAGCTGGAAGGAAAAATATGAGAGGATCGTATCATAGCCCATGACAAACTCTGGGATCTCTCCTGTAACCACTTGTTGAAGACGGCTTTGAAATCTTTTGCTTTTTTATTTGTTTGCTTTGCATATATGTTTACTATACAATACAAAATAAAAAAATAAATCAATGTAATTCACCATATTAAAAAACTAAAAAAGAAAAAAATTAGTTGTGCAACCCTTTATTTATGTAAATATATACACATATATACACTATACATACATATTTGAGATATCTCTACACATCATACAGTCCATCCAAATTATACAATCAGTGGCTTACAATATTATCACATAGTTGTGTGCTCATCACCATGATAATTTTTAGAACATTTGCAACACTACAGAAAAAGAAATAAAAAGAAAAAAGACAATTTCATACATCCCATATCCCTTTTCCCTACCTCTCATTGTAATCTATCCCCCCCTTTTTTTAACCTCTTATCATCTTTGTTATTTATGTGACCTGCTGAACACCAGGTAGGGGATGTATGTGTGTGAAGATTTACTGATAAAAATATTTTTGAAAAATCAAGGCTACTGGAGTACAGTTCAACAATTTCAGCTATTTCCATCTAGCTGTTCTAGTACACTAAAAACCAGAAAGGAATACCTATATAATGCATAAGAATGACTTCTGGAATAACCTCTCAAGTCTATTTGAAACCTCTCATCCCCTGAAACTTTATTTTGACTCATTTTTCTCTCCCCCTTTTGGTTGAGAAGATTTTCTCAATCCCTTCAGGCTGGCTCCAGGCTCATCTCAGGATTTCTGTCCCATGTTGACAGGGAGATTTACACCCTTGGTAGTCATGTCCACATAGCAGGGAGGGCAGTGAGTTCACCTGCCAAGTTGGCTTAGAGAGGCCACATCTGAGCATCAAAAGAGGTCTGGAGGCAATTCTTTGGCAAAATTGTAAGTAGGCTTAGCCTCTCCTTTGCAGGAATAAATTTCATTGAGGTGAGTCCCAGTAAGGACTCAGCTTATTAAATTGGTTATCCCCATGCTTGTGCAAATATCAGGAATTCCCTAGGTAGGGAAGTTTAAAGTTTCCTCCTTTTCCCCAGTCCCTCAAGGGAATTTTTCAAATACTTTTTTATTCAGCAGAGGAATCTTAAATGTTCAACAGAAATTTTCTAGTTTTTATGTGAAAACTTAGACTAACAACAGCTAACATTTGTTTACCTCTAAATGCACTAACTGTGCATTAGTATTTGTCTGACATTGACAGATTTGCTATCACAAAAACAACAAACTGGTTGTAATTTAGCAGAAATTTATTGACTCAGGGTTGTAAGATTGGAAGTCCAAAGTCAAGACACTGTCAAGGTATTCTTTTGCCTAGAGTCTCCAGCGTTTTGGTTTGTATCTCTTTAGCGTCCCTTGGCTTGTATCTCCAACTCGTCACATGGTGATTTCTCTCTCTCCTTGTGTCTGTTAGTTTTTCCCTGTTTCCACTGATCTCCTCCAACTCCCTGCAGCTTTGTCTGACTCCAGTTTCTTTTTTCTTCTCTTGTAAAGCCTGCAGTGATATACATTGACCTACCCTGGGTTAGTTGGCCACACCTTAACTAAAAACAACGTCTTCAAAAGTTCTTATTTAGATTGGCTTCACCCCTCAGGGACACTGGTTAAAACTAAGAACATGTATTTGTTGACGTACCTAATTCAATCTACTGCAGTACTTAATCCTTATAAAAACGGAATTGACACATAAAGAGATTAACCTAATAAATTATACACCCTGGGAAGGATATGATGGAATGGAAACTTGGATTTAGGTTTTTGGAGGTAGAATACTGTTGTAGTTAAGTTTATGGGTTTTAGAATCAGATTAAGTAAATTCAAGTCTTAGCATTAGTATTCCATTTATATGAGCTAGAGTTAGTTATCATGTTCATCCAATGTCAGTTAAGGAAGTTAGTAACTCCACGACAAATTCATAAAATTATATATATGCAATGAGTATTCAATACAAGTTTATAAAACAATTTATTAATTGTATTAACTACTGTGTTTAACTATTCCACTTATCCTATGACCAGTGATAAAATAATTGCAGACAGGCCTTTTTATTTTAGGCAGAATTGTCGAGGAAAAGATGTACATGTTAGTAAATAATGTATATGAAGGGGAAAACATCTGTTAATCTGTTGATCATCTAAAGCATGTTTATTTACCACATACAATGTGGTTCTTGAAATAATGCCAATCCAATCTCAGAGTAGAACTGTCAACATATTCACACCTACTCTGTATCTTAGCAATACTAAATTTTTCATTGTTTACTTTCTGAGTGTGCATTTCTTTAGCTTTCATTCAGTCATGCTATAGTACATCACATATTATTTTGCACAGCGGATCTGTTGAATAGAGTATTCATCAAATTTAGCGGCTGTTATTTGTAAGAGCATCTCTTCAGATTTGTGCAACGAAAAAGAAATTTACATGTTCTCCAAAATACCTGCTGCTTGTGAACATTTTATCTTTACAAGCTGTCCATTACATTTTATGCTGTCACAATAGAAAGGATTTTTACAAATTTGTTGGGCTTTTTGGGGAGAGAAATATCTAATTTACAGACCACATAGTACATGGAAAAGTCCCCTCACTGTTGAGAAGTTACTGATACTATGGAACATTCTATGTCAAACGATCTCTAACTTTCTGGGTTTTAGTGTTACCTGGCCAAGTAGACAAAGTTTTCCATTCACCAGAAATCAAAACCACACGCAGGCATTGGGGAAATCAAGTTAATTGCTTCTTTTTTGCAAATGGCTATTTTGTATTATTTGAAAATAAAATCAGACAATTCCGTTTCTAATACATACCTAGAATTTGAGATCTGGTGTATTTAAAGGAAAAATATTTATACAAAACTTCACGTGTAATTAAAGACTGCAAGAGCAACACTTTATCTTCTGCTATCAATAGTTTACATAGGCAAAATAAAATCAGTCACATGGGTATTAAAGCCTATGGCGTCATGTATGAAAATGTGGGGGAGTCTTCAACTTAACGCTAACACCACCCCACTCAGATCCAGGCAGTCTTTCAAAGGATTTTATTAAAATAAGATAATGTCCCAGTCAGTTTGTAATTTGAGTGAAGCTGCATAAAGACAGGCTCAAATCGCATTCTTCTAAAATACATGTTGCAAATGCAACTGTTTCAAAACGCATGTTTCCTTTCACTGCTTACTTTGTCGACTCTATCAGACCCAAGCCCTATTCAAATAATAAATATTTCACATGTGCCCCTTTAATGACCCTGACATAAAATTCACAGATAAAATGTCTTTGGCATAGATTTCTTAAAAAATTAATAATAATATCCTAACTGTAAAATAAAGGAGATATTTAAAATAATCTGAAATAATATGTATTTCAAAAGATAAATTCTATGGTATTACTATTCTAGAATCTATGATGAATAGTCAGATGCTTCCACCAATGGACAGTGAATATATTTTTTCTCAAATGAAGTTATTCTGCATGAGAAATAAAGGAAAAAGAAGGCAAAGATAGGTGGGCATTAAAATACGGACCTTTATTAAGATATGTAATGAGATGCTGATATGCATGATGGCAGTGAAAAACAAATAATATGTAAAGTCAAATTATTGACTGCCAAAGTGAAAATATTAAGTTGTGAGATGCTTAATTTTATGTTGTCAGTAAAAGTACTAATACGTTAATAAGAGTGTGTCTGTTTATACTTATGCACATATGTACATCACATCAACAGCAATAGCTCACTTTCTAGTCTATTTACCATTAGTCTTATCATCTCAGAAATATGAACTGACAAGACATAGACATGCTGAGGGAATAAATTCAATTGCTTAATTACAATAAAGTATCTGTAATCTCATTAATCTTCCAACTCCATACGAATTTTCTCTTAAATCATTAAACTTTTTTTGGAATTTCCTGTAAGTTTTTCATTATTATACCACCCAGATGTACAGATCTTCACTGTGTATACTGTCAGAAATTCCTTATGCAAGACTGTTCATGCATTGCATCCCTCGCCACTTCTCACTAAATACTGGAACTCTTTCCCCATTGCTCCCTGGCCACTTCTCACTAAATATTAGAACTCTGTCCTCAGTCATCACTGCCGAAAAATTCCCCCACCGTTTTCCACACCTCCCCCCATCCCATGGGCATGCTAAGAATGACTGCTCTGTGGAGAATTGAAGAGACTATTAAATGTAGGGCAACAACTGACTTTGGAATGAATTATTGGAGTAATAGGAGGTTTTGACCTGAAAAATAAAATTTTTATACTAACATATGCATACTATATAATATATCTATGAAGAAAAATGTGAAAACAGATCACAGAAATTGAGAATTTGTTAGTAGTAATGAGTGACAAAAATTTGTCTAAAGCTTGCCACTCTGTAAACCCCTCCTCTCATGGCTCAAAACTCTGGTTTCATACCAACCTCCCTTTGTCCAATTTCTTCTCCTCAATACGTTCTACTCTCATCCTCTACCAGGGTCAGCTTCTCCTCGCTCAAAGATCCTTGATGGCCAGGCTATTGGCACGGTTATCTCCTGGAATACAATCGGGGGCTATTTTAATAGACTTCTTGGTAGAGGACTTCCTTGGACCAATCACTCTGTCTTAAGCAGGCAACTCACCCCATCCCCTGAGCCCACCCTCCAAAGGCCACTCTTCACCTCATCATTCTGTTTCACTTCTGATGCAGCATTTATAGTATTTGCTTCATCTTATTCCTTAAGGTGTTCTCCCTTATTAGGGCGTAAGTCCTACGAAGGCAAGGACCATCACTCTACTGCCTGAAACTGTGTCCTTGTACATAGAAGAATGTCTGGCACATAGAAAACACAGCAATTGGGACCTGAGCAAATGAATGGACGCCTCAGTCCTCCCTGTTATAGTCACCAAATGTCACCACAATTGACCCTCACGTTGGGAGGCTCTGTTGACAAGGCTCGTGGCTTGACTTTCACATACTCCCTGTAAAAAACTACCTGCACAAGGGTGAGGCCTTCCCACCAGCCTACAATTTGTTTTAAATAATAAAGCTGATGTTCCTTACAAACACTCTTCTTTCATTCTTCACATTTCAGCCTTATCTCTCGCTAAAATTATACAGTTGCTTTTATTTATTTAGATATTTTCATCAAGAAATGCACATAGAAAAAAACTATAATAAATATCCTGGTGATACTTATTTCTATTTGCACTTGATGCTGTTTATTTTAAGCATCATTTTACTACTAAATAATTTTGAAACACATTTATTTTAAATATGGGAATCCCCATATTTCTCTTTTGTGTTTCAAAATTATTTAGTACTAAAATGATGCTTAAAATAAACAGCATCAAGTAAAAATAAGAGTAAGTATCACCAGGATATTTATTATAGCTTTTTTCTATGTGCATTTCTTGAGAAAAAAGTAGCTGATTGCTTTTATCAGATTGGTTTTCCTTTCCAAATGTCATGGCATTATACAACGAAAAGGACCCTTTCATTGCCAGATGGTATAAGAAAAAACTGCTTCAGGGTGGTATATGCTCTGTAAGCCTGCATATGGAGTAGCTATAAAAAAGCAAAGTTTTGTAAACTAGCCAGTAAAAAGTATCTTAGCTCAGCAGCGTGGATCAGAGGATGGAAACACTAAACTCCCCTTCTGACCAGATGTGGACATTCCTAATGGATGATAAGTTCAGACAACCAATAAAGTGTTTGCAAATTAAAGCTTAAGTGGCGATTATAGTGCAAATGTTCTTTGCCTAGACAGTACAAATGAAGTAGAGGGGGGATTTTTTAAAAAATGTGTATTCTCTTAAAAAGTAAATATTTACCAGGCTAACTTTTCATTTAGCTTATCTTTAGAATTCCACAACTTACCATTAGTAAGATACGGGAGAATTACACAAAGATTCAGATAAGTGCTGAATAAGTGTTGATTGTAATTTAGTATCGTTCCTAATCTAATTCTAATCACTACTTAAATTGTGCTGATTCTAAATGTGATTGTAGAAGAGGCACTTACTGTGAAGTTATGTATAAAGAACAAGAATCATAAATATTTACCCCTTGTAATTTGAAATATTTATACTTGAATGCTCAACTACTAACACCAACTTGGCATGTGTACAACTAAATTCTTCTGCATCTTTCTCTTTAACCCAGTTCGTCTAGTTATTTCTCTGTTCAACTTTATCATTTTGCAGATATACATTCAGAAAAGCAATTGTCTTTAGCTCTTATGCTCTCCATCCTTGTGCCATACCTGTCATCAGCAGATCCATTATTCTTTCCCTCTGCTTATGTCACTCTTCCCTGTACTGTTGTCATGTGTTGTCTTCTTTCTCACCACCAATCACCTGGTAACACCTTATCAGTGCACTTCTGCTCTACATAAGGAACCTCAGATTTTCAGCTTTTTAATCTAGCCCTAGCATACTGCTAATCTTTATCTGAAAGCCATGTTATCATCACAGCCTTCACCTCTTCCAGAACTAGAAGAAGGTCTCCATTTCTGGACTGAGTTAAAACTCACTGTGACTTCATCCATTCAGCCTTATTTCCTCAAACATGCCAATATCTCACTCCTTTACTCATCCCTACTCTTTTTTTAAGTTCCTAGAGATCAGGAAATATGTTATTAATATCCTCCATAGCACCTAAACTTTCAATAAATATTTAGAATACAGTTGTCTCTTTTTCTTTAAAGTTTTGTTTATCAAATATGGGCTGCGGTGGTGAATATACTAATGCAAAAACACAGAGTGGCTTTAATCATCAATCAGTTGATGCTGGGCATTAAGCTTGCACACACTCAGGAGCATTTACAGTTCCCTGTTGTGTGATTGCCTTCCTGGTACTATTCCAATCACTAGAAATATAAGGGTGAACAGTTAAAGCCAAGTTGTGGCAGCTTCCCATAGCACATGCCTTGAAATACATTAAATTGTAATCTAATACTTTATTTTTTTTAATTCTGTAATTCAAAAAAAACTCTGACAATAGATGTTTTTTTTTCTAATCCATCCATTCTTTTTTTAACAGCCATGCACACTTTATTTCTCAGATTAGAAGTTGATCATAAAAGACCCTTGACTGAAATCAAATTTATGAAATTAATCTGCTAGTCCATACTCTTCTCTTCAGACAATTCTGGATGGAAACTTTATGTTTTAGCCAATTTCAAACTAGATATTCAGAGTCAGATGCATTTACAGAGCAGCTATAATATTTTACTGTCTTTTCTATTTCACAAAAGCATAAATGTAAGCATTCACACTTCCATTTTTTCACCAGTACATGTTTCTTTCCAATTCACCAGTCTTGATAAAATTGTTCTGGAAATTAAAATATTGTGCAATAACTACTTTGATTGCATGATCATGAGAGATATGGCCTGAAATATAAAACAGCAAAATGTAAATGAATTCAGAGACTGAAATCCAAGCTGCTCTAGTTTGCCACAGAAAACAAGTTGGATCTATGTCAACATTAAACTACATTTGAGTGTCTGAATTAATTATAGACAGAGATATTATAGTCATTCAATAAATTTCATTGAGATTATTTTCTGTCTCCTCTGATTGAAATAAAACAAGTATTCACAGTATCACTAGCAATCCTTGTGACATTCTCCCACATTTTTTAACTCAATTTTTTCCATTCTGCTCCCATCTTCTCCTGGCTATACAGTTCAAGTTCTGAGACTCCTACTTAGATCTTTTCTGCAAGGGATACAGACAATATATAAAAATTTAAAAATAATGATCATTCATTTCATCCTTTTTGACTTACACATCCTTAACTGACTTACACTCTCCATTTATTGGATATACCTTTTAAAATAAAACAAGCAGAAAAGCCTAAATGATTACAAATGTGATTTCTCCAATCATTATTGATTTCCTCACATATGCTGGGTCTTTCTTGAAGTATGTACCTTTTAATCATTTTTTTCATCAAAATGAACATTGAGCATGTTGATAGAAGTGACAAGTCTGTGCAATGTTATCTGATACCCATTTATTCACTTGAGAAAAAATTCCAAAACAATTAGTCAACCCACAGGGAAGGCTTTAAATGATCAGTTGTAAGGTTATGCATTAGACTCAATATTAATTAATAACTTCAGTATTTGAAAATCTTTCTGAATACTAACAAATTTTATTTTAGAAATAAATTATAACCTTCAAAAAATATTTATGGCTTCTTTTATGTAGACTAGTGAGGCGAAAATACAGCTCAATGTTTTGATTTATAAGCAAGCTTCTAATCTAACTTGGAAAAATATATAAAATATACTCATCATTGGATGCTTATTTTATAAAAAAAAGTAATGGAGATATTTCTAGAACAAAAATTTAAGAGGTTTGAGTTGGGCAGAAAATAGCGACATCATTTATGTTTTAAAGTGAGGCTTGAAGGAGCAGTTATCTTTAGATTAATGAGAAAGAGGGAAAGATAGAGAGAGAATGAGAGAGCACATTTTGGACAGTAAAAAGTTTAAGTAATAGAAAGCAATCTGTAGAATAGCTAAATCATTGAGAAGGTAATCAAAACATACTCAAATATTATATCTTCATTTGAATTGACTTCTTCCTTTTACCTGGTTTCATATATAGTTTTAATATACATGAGTTGAATATTTCAGATATTAATTTAAATATGCATTGCACACAAAAGAAATGGTATTTGTAGTTCTATCACATTCCCTGTGGAACTCATTTAATCAGATCCATGCCCTCACTGATGCATAGCATTGAATCTATCTACTGAAACAGAAAACAGCATTTTTTTAAAAGGGAGGATTATTTTTATTTTTGGGTGCTGATTCTCCTTTGGATTTTGGCATAAATAAAAATGAGGAGAATATCTCAGTGCTTAGGTTAGGAGCAAGGTGTTAAATAAATGTTATTCTTTAAGTTCATAAATAATAGAGCTGGTTGCCGGATCATTTCCTTTTCCTATTCTATCTTTTCTATTCATTGTCATTTGACAATGTTCCAGTCTCTTCTGCTTCCTTTCAAGGCTTTTCAGAAGCTCATATAAGCAAAGACCATGAATTTTAAAATGTTTGTAGAAGCTATGAGCTCATGCAATATTATAATAAAGTATACATGTACTCACATTTTATAAATCCATACAAATTAGTAACTTCTGAGGCTGCCTTTTTAAAAAGTCAATTCTAATGGTATGTCTAAAAAATATGTAGTGATAAAACAATGAAAATCAGCAACAAAATTGCAAATAGTCCCTGGATTGCATAATAGTATATGGTTAGGATTTAAAATACCTATTATTTGCATATTCAGAATCTATGTTTAATAATATATAATTGGAATAATTCAAGACCCCAAATATCAAATTTCTCCCACCTTTGTGGAATGAAGTTTAAAAGAGTAGCAGACAGATAACAAAAGTAAATACGAATAAATTTAAAGCAACACTGGTGTATCTTTCAGAGCAAAAACAAGAGAAATCCAAAGTCATCAGAAGCTTAAGACAAAAACAGAAGAATGACTTCAAAATGTTCAATAGAGGTAAAGAGGAGGCAATTTGTGGTGACCTCAGGTGTAAGTGTGTATGTAGATGTATGGGAGAGAAGGACAGAGAGAGAGAAGGAAGAAGAAGAGGTGAGGATAATTTAGAAAATGGAAGGAAATGATGGCATTAGTTATGCTTTCCCCGATTGTTAAGAAAAAAACATATCTAGATGCATTTCTGAGTTGTGAAATAAGGATGTCTGAAAATCTGCTCCCATATGAGAACTCTGGCAAAAAATTGTCATAATCAACTTTTCAAATCAACCCTGGAAATTAACCAAAAGTTTGTGACAATCTGGGAAGGGTTTATTCAAGCAAAGTGACTGTATATCAGTTAGAATGACAAGGCTTATGGTGTTTCAACAGGCCCTACTCTCATTCTCCCCAGCACCGCTCGAGCCTGCAAAACCAGCACCCTCAAAACAATGATACCTGTGAAAACCAAGAGCCTAGCATTGGCTGGAGCATTCAGAAGGATGGTGATCTTCTCCAAATCCCCACCTCCAGGGAACTGTCTAGGAGCAACTTGAAAAGCCTCCTTCGCAGGGCTTGACTTATTTGATCTGAGGAAAAGCTCACACAGTGGGAACACTGCCCCAGGATACTTGTTGAAAACAATCAGCATCAACTGCTTATCATTGCAGCTACCTGGGGTATCACAGTCATTCATAAAACTTCATTGAGAAATATTCTCAATCATTCCTCTAGCTTCAGTCTCATTTCGGTCCAGCTCTTTACATTTCTAAGTTTAGTTGTTTATACTCCATCTCCTCTTGTTTGAATCCATAAAGTCCTTAAACTCCCTAGATCTGTGGAGACATATTTCAGGCAGATAGGATATCTGCTCCCCTTGCTTTGTGTAGCAATGAATTCTTTCTCTGTTTGAAACCCTGTATCATAGATTGACTGTGACACACATTGGGCAGAACAAACCCGGTGTTGGATGGGTAACCATTTCGAAACTTATTGCAAACCACTACACAATCGTCTCAATTGATACAGGAAAGGTATTTGGCAAAATCCATCACCCTTTCTTGATTAAAACACTCAGAAAACTAGGAATAAGAGGGAACTTTAATATGATCAGTGACATCAAAATGAGAGATATTAGCAGAGTGATCAGCAACAGAACTCTGCCCTGAACTTTGTTTTTAAAAGATTAACAAAATGGGCAAACTTTTAGCTCAACTGATCAATCAAAAAAGAATGAGAACTCTAACAAAGAATGCTATTCATTTCATTTTTATTATTTTTTCATTTTGACTCAGATAATGGCTAAACAATGCTCAGTATATATGAACAGTGCTGAATAAGTATAACAGAACCTCAATGCAGTGCAAAATTACTGCTGGATTTCTCATATTCTGAATCTGGTTTCTGATGATTTAACAATGGATGTTAAAAATGCTCATTTTTTTCCTTTAATATTCCCTAAAATTTCACATCAACTTTTTCCATAATAAGCTTCAAGGTTTTTATCAAAATAAAGTTTCTGCTGTATAAAACTTTACCCGAAGGGTTTTCAGGTCTCAAGCCTAATTAGTCAATTACTGTCCCCTGCTATTGACCATTGTTATTTCTTTATAAGAAATATGTACTAAACAATATAGCTGTTTTAATTCTTATTAACCTAGTCAACTTTTGAGTTAACCATTAAATATTAGCCTGAGAGTAAACACTGAGCCTATATCCCCAGTTATTGACCTCTCTGTCAGTTTTATTGCTGGCTCTGTTTTTAGATTAACTGGATGCTAGAATCTACTTATTTCCAAGGAGTAAGGCACAATACTAACTTTTAAAAAATAAGTAAATTTTTTAAGCTTATTTTAATGTGTTGAACATTTATTCAGTATAAACCAAATGACCAGATGCTTTCGGAGATGAGGGATACAGCAGTTAGCAAAAAACTCAGAGTTTCTATTCTCAGAAAAACAACAAAAAAGTTATTGTGTGAATGCATATTTGAGTCTTAAAAGAAGTACAGAATGCTATGGTGTTATGTAAGCACAAGACCCAGTCTATTTAAGAATTTAAGGGATAGCCTGAAGAATAAAACTTAAATTTGTATCTGAAATATGGCTTGCAATGCTACAGGCAAAGACGAGTGAGAGTGGCATGTTTCAAACAGTAGGAATGGCAAATGAAAGCCTGAGACCAAAGAAACGAGGGCATGCTCAGGAAACTGCAACGTGTCCACTAGTGGAACTTGCTGAGAGAGTTAAACCAGAGATCAGAAATGGATTCTAGAATTACTGAGAGATTTAGAACTTCTCCCAAGGTCAGTGGCAATCTAATGGCAGGTTTAAGCAAGGAAGTGACATTATTAAATGGGGGAAAGAATTGGAGAACACTAATGTTTTCTCACCATTTTTACTGTCTCTTCCCTTTACTCACCCCCATGCAAACAAGTCATAACATCCAACCAACTCTACCTACCTAAATATCTTCTAAATATACCCTTTTTTCTATAGATTTACTGTGCTCATCCTAATTTCCATCACCTTCTCTCCCATCAAAATACTACACCGATGGCTTATTTGACCACCCAAATTCCAGTAATGTGATCCATCTTTAAAAGTTCAAATCTTTTCATTTAACTAATTAGAATTCCTTTTTGGACATTCTGAATCTATAAGAATTCAAAATCAGAGATGTCTATCTTAGGTATAAAAGCTTGTAGCCCACGACAGAAGACTGGCTTGGAAATATGAATTTGAGTCATCATTTTGTAGGTGGTGACCGAAGCATTGACATGAGAACAATGTGCCTAATAGAATTGCTTTATGCTGTTAAGAAAGAATGAACTACTAAGAATAGTACCAGTTTCCATTGTCCTTGGCTGTTACACTTCTCATTGTAATAAAAAAAAGACACTGAGGAGTGATTTTAGAGATAGAGGGACCAAAGGAGATGTGGAAGAAGAAAAAATAAGTTGAAGTGTATTCCCTGGAAAATGACTCCTTTCTTATGGCTGTGGTGTATGACTCAAAATATTTTTCCCTGGGTACTTTTACAGCTAAAAGGAACTCTGCCATGATTTATACTGAGGAGATTTGACATTATTTGCCGGTCAAAATGCTAATTAAGAACTTGAATTCAGCCATTAACTACTTTCAGCCCGGGACATCTGTAAATCAGTTAGACTCTGCTAAGGAAACATAACCTCGTCTCCCTTCCTTTTGGCTCCCCTCTTTAGTACTGAAGTGGTAGCGGTGACTCCCCTACTCTCAGCTTCTGCTCTCCTATTGAAATGATAGTGATAACAGTCTCCTCTTCTGCCTTTTCAAAATGACCTCATCCCCCCTTGCTAAAATCCTAAACTCGAGGAGACAGATTTTGGGCCACTGGGCCATCTGCTCTCCTACTACGTGCCTAGTAATAAACTCTCTCTCTCTTTGAAACCCCAGGATCTCAGGAATTGGTTATTGAGCGCGTTGGGCAAAAGAATCCACAACCTTTATCCAGTAAAAAAAAAAAAATCATCCTGTTTCCCAATTATAGCAAGAGTTAGGGAAACAGTGCATGTAGCACTTTGCCTTGATTGCCAACAATCTGAAAGCTTATTCACAGGAAGTCTATTGACAATTACTGTCAGCAGACTGCCTTTTTCTTTTGTCCAAATTGTTTTCCATATTTATTCACATTTAAATAATGTGATTCATGTGATGCACTTGTGGCTGATGGGATTTATTCTGTGGAAGTCTCCACAAACTCACTTGGGAGTGTTTCAGAAAAGAACAACACAAACAATCTGTAAGTAAATAAAAATGCATGTGGAGAATGCAATAAGTATGTTAAATGCGTCCTTATTTAGCATGAAGGCTGTGTGAAAATGGTGCTGTTTGCTTGACTGGTTTCAGCATAATGTAATATCACATTTAATATTGGTAATATAAATTGGCATTTTGCATTATGGTTGACTTATATTTGAACAAGAAGTTTGAAAGAAGAAAATGCCATTATGAGTAATGTTCCTTGAAGTGGGATGCTTCTTGAAGTTTATGACACATTTGATCCCAGTCCAGTTAATTGGGATTTAGTGGTTGTATGGCTGACTTCAAATATAAATATAAATTATTGTCCAAATATAAACAAAATACAATATTAATATAAAGTATTGATTTTTTTCTTCTTGAAGATATTTAGTGTTTGCATCATTAACCTTGAAGCTAAATTTAGAGATAACCATATCATTATCTTATTTTATAGTTTAAAAACAGAACAGAGGAGGCAGAGATGGCAAGCCCTCTTGCTTCCCAGGTTAATTTCCTAGAAAATTCTCTGACAGAATTTTCATGAAATTCTTCATTTAGTGTTTAGTAATCCCAATTTAAAAGTTATTTATTCCTTTCCTTTTTAAATGGAAGCGAGACTACTATTCTATAGCCCACTGAAATTTATAAAGCAACTCCCAAAATCAAACCTAGTTTTCCCTACAACATAGTTTCATATATTTAGATTTTATTTATAATATCACATCATTTAAGTTGTGATTTACTCACTCGATGTTTTACATACAAACATACAATTTTTTCATATGTTGAAACATGCCCTTGCGTCTAAAGAAAGCCCAAGATCCTGAAGTCAGTTTGCATAGAAACCTTAACATTTTCTGTAAGGTGGGAAGAAAAGTCAACATAGCTTTCCACCAGAAACAAAAATTTCCTCTCCTCAGGAAGAAATATATTTTTAAATAAATTTAGTCATATGTTACTTAGAATGTCACTTCATTAACAGTGTTTCCCCATTAGCACTAGTAATTTTTCATATACATGTTTTTCTGAGAATTCAAAGAATGCCCATTAACCTTTCATGGAAAGGTTAATTGAGAGAAGAATCTCTATTCATAACAATATTCACTTCAGTCAAGAAGTTTGAAGGGAGAAAATGCCGTTCTAAGTAATGCTTTTTGAAGCAGGATACTTCTTGAAGTTTATGATACATTTGATCCCAATTTGATTAATTGAGATTTAGCCGAGTTCAAATGTAACACAAACTGTCAAGAAGTCTGTGTTGGACTGATCTACTATAGGAAAAGATCTCTGTCGGTTTTAAGAAATTGAGGGTAGGCTGGGAAAGAACGTAAGATGAGCGTCCAATTTACAGTGATTATACATAAGCACTGTTTGGGAATATATGAGCGCACAGAGTGTACTGGAATTTAGGACCCTGGTTTGCATACACTCAAAAGCCACATTAGTTGATATATAAAGTTAATTTGAGATGTTTATGAGAATATGATTATTTGTTATACAATTCAACTTTGCTACAACACAAAGATAAGTACATATGATGATGTAACTGTTTTGGTCATGTTTATTTTTCTTTTAAAATTTACACTGGAAAATTTGAATATATATACTATTCTAAAAACATCAGTCTGGATAAATGTAAATTAGAAGGTACAATGCAAACTTTAAAACATAGCCTGAAGGCAAAGAAAAAGGAAACCCAGAATCTAACCTGGTGTATACACTACTATTTGTAAGTGATTTAATTTCTAATTTATTCCAAACCCAAAATCTAGAATAAAGAGTTAAAGATTTTCCAATACTTTCTGTTAATCTATTACATTATTTTTATCACCCTGTAGACTATATTTCAAACATATCGCAAACTTTCACTCATTTTATTCTCAAAACAATTCTAACAGATAATTTTAGTATCCCATTTAAAAATGAGAAAACTGAAATAAAGAAAATGCTACAAAATTTTCTCAAGGTCGTATCGTAGTGAAAGATCCTTGAAGTGTATCTACAATCTAATTCTTTTATCCACTACTTTATAGAGCTTCCTTGAATGTCAGGAGTTTCTGGTTCAATTGAAAGTTATTATTATTTTATAATTTCTTTTAATTTACTAATTAGTAAATTTACTAATTTACTAATATTAGTAATTAATATTCAAAAATTACTGTTAAGTAAGGAACTACAAAGGACCCAAGTCTTGGGATTCTATTTCCTATCTCAGTGATCTTGCTATATGTACAGTTAAATTAATATCTCTGATGATATCCAAAATGCAACTTTAAAATATATATATTTTAAAATTAGATGCCAAAAAGAAGGATGTATCAGGGTTTTTTCTAAGTAACATCATGTCTCTGGAAAAAAAAATAGAGACCATAAATTAATAATGTATAAAAACCCACTTTTTTTTATTTTTAACTTTTTTATTGTATAGTATAACATAGATACAAAGCAAAGAAATAAAAAAGCAATAGTCTTCAAAGCACTCTTCAACAAGTAGTTACAGGAGAGATTCCAGAGTCTGTGATGGGCTACCATACCATCATCTCAGATTTTTTCTTCTAGCTGCTCCAAAATATAGGAGGCTAGAAGGCTTAAATACTTCATTATCATCACAATCGACTTTTTTTCCTCCTTTTTTTGTGTGTGAACAATAACATATATACAAAAAAGCTATAAATTTCGAAGCACAGCACCACAATTAGTTATAGAACATATTTCACACCTTGATGTGGGTTACAATTTCACATTTTCAGGTTTTTAATTCTAGCTGTGCTAAAATACTGGAAACTAAAAGAGATATCAAGTTAATGATTCAGCATTCATATTCATTTGTTAAGTCCTATCTTCTATGTATAGTTCTATGTATAATTCCACCATCACTTTTGATCTTTCCATACCTCTCTCTGGGGTTGTTTGGGCTATGGCAATTTTAAATTTTTTATATTGGAAGGGTCTGTCACTAATATGGGATAGGGAGATGGAACTATCTGATGTTCAGGAGAGGCTGGGTTAGGTTTCAGGACTTGTCTGGACCAGGGACCCATCTGAGTTTGTAGGTTTCTGGAAAGTTACTCTTGTGCCTGGAACCCTTGTGGAATCTTATATATTGCCCTAGGTGTTCTTTAGGATTGGCTGGAATGGTCCTAGTTGGGGGTTGGTTTACATAAGAGCGACCTCCAGAGTAGCCTCTCAACTCTATTTGAACTCTCTCTGCCACTGATACTTTATTAATTACACTTCTTCTCCCCCTTTTGGTGAAGATGTAATTGTTGATCCCATGGTACTAGGTCTGGATTCATCCCTGGGAATCATCTCCCATGTCCCCAGGGAGATTTTCACCCCTGGATGTCATGTATCACATACCGGGAGGGCAATGATTTCATTTGCAGAGTTGGGTTTAGAGAGACTGAGGCCACATCTGAGCACAACAGAGATCAAGGGCATGGCCTATTGATTTGGGTATCCTTAAATTTTGACACAGTATCAGGAGATTCCCTGATGGTAAGGTTGAATAATTTCATAATCTTTCTCTAGTCCCTCAGGGGTCCTTGTCAATCCTTTTTGATTATCTGCGCAATACATTCTAGGATGTTTCCAGGCATTAAAATAATCTATACCGGATTAAAGGACCTCTTTCTTATTCTGTGCTTCCTGTGTTTCAGTTGTTCAAATGAGCTATACAAATAGGCTGAATTAGATTATAAACTCCAGAAAATTTCGGCTTCAGAGCAAATAAACCTTTCTTCAATTGGTGTCAAAGAGTATGTGTGGTTTTAAAACGCAGACACTGCCTTCCTCACCCCTATGTTCTGAATTACTTTAGCCCCAACCTGTTCAGCTTCATTCTTATCTCTAAATATCAGGTTATATATATAACACAGCCTCTCAAAATCCAGAAGTAATAATCACCACTCTGGACTTAATGTGTCTGCTCTGAAAGCATAGAATGTAGGCCCCTGTTTTCTTACAAGCATTTTCTAAAGTTGACCATACCGTTCTTGTTCTTTTTTTTTTCTGGCTTATTTTGTCTCACCAAATGTTCCATTTGTTCATTCACAACATTGCATACCTCAAGACTTTCTTCCTTTTCATAGAAGCACAACCTTTGTTCATGTGTATACACTAACATTCACCAATCTACTTCTCAGTCAGTGCATCCTTCAGCTACCTGCATTCATGGGGCATCATGTAGAGGGCCCTAAGTCCACAGTCCATCAACATTCTCAATTTTAGATAATTTCATTAAAGAACCCACATTTTAATTGAGTTATGTATAATTTACAAATCTATCCATGCAGCACTAAATTTTGGTTTTGAAAAGACAGACATGGGCCTCTCTGACAAAATAAGGAAAAGTTCATAGGAAAAGACAAAAATCATTGATCCTTAAAAAAGAGTAGAGGGAAATGAAAAAAAAGTAAGAAGCATTACAATGACCAACTAACTCTTGTTTAGTGTATCTCTCAAAATTCTAGAATGTAATACATAATTTTCCTTGATAAAGATTTATAAATATTTTCAATAGCCTTGCTTATTTTTTGTAGGGGTTACAGAAAGGTGAGAGGTATCTTGAAATAAAATAACCTTTAAGGAAAAAACAATGACATACTTCTTGAAAATATGTACAAACTTAAAACTAGATGGCTGAACAGCATTTTTCAAGCAAGACATCAAAGTGTAGCTGGAGAAGAAACCATCTGTGTTAACAAGTCTAAATGTTGCAATGTAAATGTCAAAAATGAGGCTGAAAGAGAATGCCACAACTTAAAACAAAATTACTCAGTAGGGAAAGGAGATATAGAAAACAGGTTGCAGGAATATACAAAACTATTTTTCAATTCCAGATCATTCTCCTGTATGTGGATGACTTGAAGTTGCCTTTACATTCACAATGGGACAGGATTAAGAGACCCTGTCTAAGCAGTGGTTTCCTTATGCCGAGTGGGGGCAGGGGAGCTGTAGGGCTGGATAGTTCAGAAAAGAGCATCTAAAAGTAGGACAGACATGGGAACCGGTGGAGATTCAGGCCATCTATAGGGAGTGATCCTTCAACCAAAAAATTATTTAGCATAAACTACCAGAAATATGTACAAAGTGTTTCTTAGAAGCTATTTAAATCTTCTCACCCCATCCTCATCCCCGTGTCCACACATACTTAATTTGCCAATGAAGAACATGAAGCCACAAAAGTTAGGGAGAATTGTCTGGGATCACACAAATGATCTATACGGAATTTACTTCTTCCATGGCCCTGTCTTAGAGTTCTTTAGAACTTAGAAATAAGCTATGGGAATTCTCCCCACTTGGAAATTTTTTCAGGCCTTAAATCAGTCCTGGTCTGAATTGTCCTCAAAGCAATTGCCAATCAGCAGGTTTTCCAGCAAACTAAAAGGCACCTGTGAGAATCCAGATTGTCAGAGAATCATATTAAGGAGATTTGAAATGTGGTTTAATGAGGTGCTTTCCTACGGGAAAAAGGCTTGACTCTAATTAGAGAGGAAACCAAGATATTTTTGTGCAGTTTCATTAAAACATAATTTGAGGAGGTCTTTTCTGTTATAAAGCTCTGAAATTACCACTTTGCCTTTGGACAAACTTTATGTAAGATTTGTAATACACCAAACACATTATAGAAAATTTTTACTTTACTTTGTAAAAAGAGTATTCTCAAAGAGAAAATTGCAGATTTGACAGAAGTGTGTGACTCCAAATTTATCAAATTACTAGTATTTTGTGTTTTAAAAATGCAAACAAGGGTGGGCCATGGTGGCTCGGCAGGCAGAGTTCTCACCTGCCATGCTGGAGACCCGGGTTCAATTCCCGGTGCCTGCCCATGCAAAATAACAACAACAACAAAACAAAACAAAAAAATACAAACAAGCTGAACTGTTAGAAAGGCTGATAAATGATCGCTGAAGAGATCATTTTAGAATGCTTCTTACCATAAGGTAAAGGTTTGAACTATGCAAATGTACAAAAATATTTACTTGAATATAAATTTACCTTGCTTCTCAATTTATCATAGAAATGGCTTTTAGAAAGTGATATAGTGAGGACCACAGGGCCACGGTGGCTCAGCAGGCAGAGTTCTGAGTGCCCATGCAGGCAAAAAAAAAAAGGTGATATTACAGCAGAGCTAAAGATGATTTTAAGTTTTCCAGTTCAAAACTGTCAAGTTTATTTCTAACTTATATGGTTGTATGACTGGCAAAATATTTTTCTTTGGAAAAAGCAGCGCAACTTTCAAACTGTTGTTAATGTTAGTAATTCTTGAAATGTATGCTATTCTAGAAAATAAGAAGAAAATGTGAGTCTTTAGTTATATATCCCTTATCTCTTGTTATACATTTTCAATTTCCCTATTTTATAAAGAAGATCAAATAGTTAAGAAACAGCACCAGAGGTAAGTCTACAAGGTAATATTAATCCCAGGCACATTCTGTGATTCCTTGTTCTTTAAAATATCTAGACCAATTTCAGCACTTCTCTAGGCATCATCATGAAACTATACAAAATCAGTGGGCAGGCCTGATTTGTAAAGACTTTACAAAACAGTGGCGTCTCACATTACAGGATAGTATCACACCTTCAGCTAGTTAAATATTGACTGAACACTAAGTAGCAGGTGCTATACTAACACTGGGGATAGACAAGTTTCTATGACTTACCTCTACTCTTTAAGGAATTTAAAGGCTGGCTGGGAGACAAGCTTGTACAGAAATAATGGCAATGTTTTCTTAAAATGTTTATTAGAAGCCTAGAAGGTCACAACAGAGGCATATATACTTCATGAGGGAAGGCCTTTTGACAGAGATGTGTTAACCAAATATAACTAGAGTTTTCCAGGAAGACAAAAACAGAAAAACAGATAAAGCAAAGAATAGCATATTGACAAATAAGTAGGTCAGAAAAAGCCAAACATGATAAGGGAACCAGGTGTGAATTTTCATGGCTTTTTAAGTCAAGGTGTATGTGGTAGGGATGACAACAGATAAAATTACAAGGTGGGAGGGGACAGATCATATTAGTAAATGTATATTTTATTCTGTGAGCAATGGGGAGACATTTAAAGAATGTCAGTGGCATGACCATATTTACCTTTTTAAAAAAGATCCACAATGGGGTGGAAAGATAACCAGGTATTTTCT
This sequence comes from Tamandua tetradactyla, assembly GCF_023851605.1. Taxonomy (NCBI): domain Eukaryota; kingdom Metazoa; phylum Chordata; class Mammalia; order Pilosa; family Myrmecophagidae; genus Tamandua; species Tamandua tetradactyla. The sequence goes on along the minus strand of NC_135348.1, from coordinate 42,028,961 downwards.
TAAAATCTGGGAAAGAAAACCGAACTACCAAGCTGAAAAGGAGAAAATTTGAGCTTGGCTTGTCAAGTTTGGCTTGGCAAATTTGAAGAGTTCAACATACTAAAGTACACATGTTAAAGAGCTTTATTTTTTTTCAATAAATAATACCAAGTTTTTGTTAAACACCTTAGCTTGCTGGGTAGCAAGGATACTTAAACTTGCCAACACCTCAACCTAACAACTTTCCAGTAAATTCTAACTTACAACTTAGTTTACAACAATTCAATGCATACTCTCAAAAACTGCCCAAGAGGTGGAGCAAGATGGTGGCATAGGGAGGTGTGGATTTATTTAATCCTCTAGAGCAGCTAGTAAATTGTCAAGAACTATCTGGAACAAATGTTTGGGGGACTTCTGTGACCAGACACAGTTTGTACATAAGTCTGTGTATTAGTTTGCAAGCTGCCAGAATGCGATATACCAGAACTGGAGTGGCTTTTACAAAGGAGGAGTTAAGTAAATTACAAGTTTTCAGTTCTAAGCTTATAAAAATGTCTAGACTAAGGCATCCAGGGAAAGATACCTTATTTCAAGAAAAGCCGATGGGTGAGAAGCACCTCTGTCAGCTGGGTCGTCATGTGGCTGGCATCTGCTCGTCCTTTGCTCTTGGGCTCTATTGCTTTCAGCCTCTGCTCCTGTGGGTGTCCCTCACTTTGCTTCTTCAGGGCTGGCTTTCACCTCTTGGCTTCCTTGACTCTCTGCAGGTTCTGGCTGGCTTAACATCTCATGGTGAAGTCTGCTGGGCTCCAAGCATCTCCAAACATCCGTGTCTCTCTTCTCCAAGTGTTGGCATCTGTGTCAACTCTGCTCTGAAATTTCTGTTGTCTCTGAAGTTTCTGCTGTTTCTCCAAAATATTTCCCCTTTTACAGACCCACCTGGAATAGGTGAAGTCACATCTCCATTTAATCAAAAGATCACATCACAATTGGTGTGTCACATTTCCCTGGAGAAAATCTCATCAAAAGCTTCCAACTGACACTATTGAATCAGGATTAAAAGAAATGACTGCCCCCACAAGACTGGATCAGGATTAAAACATGGCTTTTCTGGGGTACATAATAGATTTAAACCATCACAGATGGGAAACAATCAACAGATATAAGGGAAATTCCATGAATCAAACTGCATGAATCTACATATTGAATGGATTGCAATGGATTGCTGCAATTGATTGCCTCACCAATGCGAATGAACTCGAAGTATGAGAGCACCACCGATAAAGAGAAACTCAATTTGCAAGAGAACTAAATATTCACATGCTAAGAAGCAAAAATTCAAATGCCACTAGATTTCCCAACTGCAATAATGGATGCTGAAAAAAATAGGATGATTTCATGTTTGGAAGTTTTTAGTTCTTTTGCTGGGGTTTCTTTCTTGGAATACTGAACACAGACAAACTCTCACTCCATTTTTATCAGAGAAGATATACATTTTGAGATATTCAAATTTTTAAAAAATGTATTTTCCACAACTTCTGTTAAGAAGGTACTTGAAGATGTGTGTCATCAAAACAAGAAAATGACTCAGGAAAAAGGAAGACAGAGTACATGAAACCAAATGACAGTATGACGATGGCGCAGGATGACGGCTGTGCACAGATGTGCTACATAATCTGCAGCGCCCAATGCAAAATGAAAAGGGAGGGTCTCATTCAAAAAAAGAAAAAAATAGGGGAAAATGTCATTAAAATTAGTAAAAGTAAATATTTTCCTTTAAAAAATATATTATTACTAAACATAATGCTTTAGGGAGTAGTGATGTGTGAGTAAAAGCATAAACTTACAAGTTAAAATATATATTTGATATCATAATTTCACATAATGCAATAAACACTAAAACTTCTCAAATGTGAAATTTTGACGTCATTTTCATAGCTGGCTTTTCTCAAAATTTATCAGGCCATTGAAATTTTTATCTTAGCAACTTAATTTTCAGTTGATATGATTGACACAAGATAGCAAATAATATTTGATCATTTTTAAATTTGAGAAGAATCTTTCTGCTGGTGTAATTGTAACTGGAGATTTTAAGAGGTTCTTATAGGCTATGGTAACACTGGGTTAAATTTCTGATAAATTATTGTGAATATAAATTTTAGTACATATAAAGCTTAAGATTCTTGCAGAATAACTCTTAAAAAGTATTTAATCCTTCATATAAATTAGATTCATGTAAATCTGAATTTAATTTTCATTGTAAATTTGAGCAATGGCATTTTAATGTTTTCACTAACAGTTTACGTCACTTGTAGAGACTGTACATGGAAGGGAGTGGTTTCATGATTTGTTTATAATTCAAAATGCCTGTTTGCAGATTCTATTGTTGTACCTCCAAGTGTAAGGAAAAATTAATTTTAAAATTGTCTTTTTTTAATAATTGATTCAGCTGCAGTGTCATGTGGAAATTATGGTCTTCTCCAGCAAACACAATCATCTTTATATATTTATTCTATTCCTAAGCCCATGGATATTTGCTTTACAATGTTGCAGCAAGTTAAAAATCAGACCGTGTTAACTCCTTGAAGAAAAATTCTAATAAATCCCTGGCATGCTTGTTGAAAAATACGTGTGTAAGTTTACATTTTGTTATAAATTGCTGACATCATTTATTTGTCAGTGGATGTCAGAGGACTGCCCAGTATGAATGTCCCAACCTGAGCAAGGTGAGGAGAGAGCGACCATAATGAGACATCAGGTGTGGACATCGAAACCCATGCAGGCATCCTTAGGACAATTATTGGAACCTGAGTGGACCAGAGTATTGTATGATAATAATACATGATGTAAATGTCCCAATGCGGATTGCCAAATTGTGGCTGTACAGAAAAGTATCTTTCATTGTTGCACATAAACAAAATTGTTTGGGTGTTGTGCTGGTTTGAAACTGTCATGTACCCCAGAAAAGCCATATTCTTCGATCCATTCCTGTGGGGGCAGACGTGGTGTTGGTGGGACTTTTCTTAGGTTGTTTCCACAGAGATGTAACTCAGCCTATTCAAGGCAGGTCTTAATACTTTACTGGAGTCCTTTAAGAGCTCTCAGAGAGTGAGAGCTCAGTAATGAAAGGCCCGAGGAGAAGCCCGAATGCCCCACAGGAGCTGAGAGAGCTACTAACCAAAGGAGAGAAGGGCCAGCAGATGTCACCACGTGCCTTCCCATGAGACGGTGGAACCACCAGCCTTTCTTCAGTGAAGATATCCCCTTGTTGATGCCTTAGTTTGGACATTTTTATGGCCTTAGAATTGTAAATTTGTAACCTAATAATTTCCCTTTGAAAAAGCCAATCCGTTTCTGGTATGTTGCATTCCAGCAGTTTAGCAAACTAAAACAAGTGTCGTGGGACCACATGTTGCCAAGTTACTCTGAAATGGCTCTTTGTACTTTGCTGCAACTTTTGTTCTAAGTTTGACATTGTTTCAAATATATGGAAAAGTATGAATATAAATTGTATCGATGTATTATTTCAGAATGAATTCTTTTAAAATATGTTCCTCTTTTGCAAATGAAAGTTGTATAACTTAAGATACAAAAAAAAGTATTTTTCAACAGTTTGTATATGAGAAAGTCCTAATATATGCGGTACTGTCGCTAATTAATTGTATCAAAAAAGAAAATTTATGGGTAGAGGATTTCTTACCTTCATGTGTTGGCCCTGCCATCTTGACTGAGAACATCTTTTAAAGCAAATATTTGGACTTTGTATATACAGATATAACTATTTAATATTTTAATCAGAATTATATTGGCATTACCTTTTGTTGCTGTTCATGAGCAACATGATGTCAGTTTCGTTGCTGTTCATGAGAAAGTCCTGAGAGGTTTCTCCTGGGGTTAATGCCAATTAACACATGTATTAAATTGGACATTTTTTTTCTAGAGTGCAATTGGGATTTTGTTTTTTATTACTCTGAAATAATTTCAATAAGGTCATGATTTTAATATTTTAGTCTTTTGAAAGAGTATGAGCGATACCCCATAAGGGTGTGGATGCCTCAGCACAGCCCCGAGGTGTTTGTGATGTGAACGGGAGTGAAGCCCGGGGACGAAGACAAGCTCTCATGTCATAAGCACTGCTTTCATGGTGGGTTATCATTTACTATTAGCAATTCTGTGGCAGAAAGACGTTATCCATCATCTCACATGATATACACGTTTCTTCACACACTTTGTCATTGTAAGATGGCTATTGTAAGCATTCATGGTACTCTATAGCACACAGGTGTTTATCTCCAACATCAGTGGTTCCAAGATTTACTTTTGTTATTAAATTGAAGCTTAAATTAGATTTAGATGAATCTTAAATGTTATATTAAAATGAAACATTTTGTTTTCTGTTTGGGAGCAGGAAGCTTAATTCTTCAAAATGGATTTAGTATTTTTTCTTTTAGAACCCATTTAACCATATTTCTAGCATCACAAAAAAGATTCCACTCCCCCAGATATATGCAATCTAAAGATGGTATATGAAAATTCTATGCTTTGTTATTCCTAAAAGTCTGTTTAAATACTATCTGATATTTAAAGCAGATTTATTAAATACACAGTTTAGTTGGTAGTTATCATAATTTGGTTAGCTACTATAAATAAAAGAGAAAAATAAGAAAGAAATTATATAAAACATCCTCTTCCAATTAAAATATTCTGTGATTCTATGGTGAAACCAAATAGTATGGAGGAAAGGAGAGAGAAATTAAAAGTCGAGTTTCAGCTTATGTTTTCTATAAAAGTGGAAGAGTGGGTTTCCCCCCCATTGATTATGTGATAATGCATCCCAGTTGAAACTCTGGTAAATAGGATACAAATAAAATGAGAGCCTACTTTTTCATGTTTATGATCTAGTAAACATTTGGAAAGTGTGAATTTTAAGCCACCGTGAAACATTCCAGGAATTAACAAAGGAAAAACATGGATTCTTAATCAGAGGGGACAAGAACATAAATATTATAGAAGTAGGACATTGAGACACCACATCATACAATATTTGTGTACTTGATGTCTCAGCTAGAATATAAGAGGAATTCCAAACTGCATCAGTATGGAATTATTTTTCTGCGATTAGATTTCCTGTGAAAGCAGTAGCATGTACATTACTTTCTCTCAATTGGTTAATACTCACCCAGCCCACCTACGCACACACACATTCACACACAAACACACACAATAATAACAACAACAGCCTTCAATTTCTTCAAGAGACCTATGACTACAATGCTATGTTGAAAGTTCTAGCATTCTGGTGTGCGAAAGTTAAAAGTCTTGTCAACAGGTGAGTTACCTGTCAGAGAAAATGCCACCAAAATTTTATGATGGCCTCACATATGTTTTATACAGTTCCTAGAGAAAGCAACAGAAGCTCTTCATTAGCATTCTAATGCTTCTATGCTGCCTTCTTCTTCTTTGAAGAGTCAACTTTAAGTATTATCTATGTTGCAATATTAGATAAATTATAAAACTTCCTATAGTCCTGAAGATGACTTGCTATAACTTGTACGAAGATTTTTTGGTTCTTGCTTTTCTACTACCTCACTTTAAAATAAGTGCATTAATATTACGGAATCCTGATAATAAATCAGTCAAAAGTGTCATACCTATCATTACGATTGAAATATTAAATTAAAAAAATGAATTAGTAATAAACATTGAAAAAGTTCACTGATGATAGATTAATAACTAAACCTATCAACTCTATTTACTAGCAATTGCCAAAGTTAAAATACTGGAAAAAATTTTCGTTGACAATAAATAGTGCATTTCTACTATTTAGGAATAAATTGAGTTAGAGCCAGATTAGAGCAAATGAAGAAATCCACAAAATCTAATTGGGATATTTAAAACAAAATGTTAATAAGTGGGTAGGTATACTATGTTCCTAGCTGAAAATACTAAGTGTTATAGAAATATCTATCCTCACCAAGTTAACTTGTATTTTAAACATAATTTGAATGAAAATCCCAACAGAATTTTCAAAAGAATGGCATAAAATGAGTCTGAAATTCATAAGAGTATGTACAAAGACAACAATATTGAATTTTATTATGTATATGGGATAAAAAGTATGCATTGTGATCGTAGAAATCAGAGTGATGAATAAGCAAGACCTACAATCTACAATCGTAATATGTAGATTTAGAATTACTAAACAATGAAACAAAGCCATGATAAATTTTTTGATAAATGTTAACCAAATCAAAAATAAATTTTAGGAAAAGAAACAGAGACTAAGCTGAACTTTTAAAATCATATTAGAATATCTTAATAAGGATATGAAAAGAAAATCACACCTATTATAAATATTTATATCATTAAAAACTCAAATGACAAAACAATGAGCAATTATGTTTCTTACTTCATTTGTAAAATGGCTCTTATTTTGTGAAGCCAAGAAAAAAACAGAATTGACTGATGCAAACACAGCCACATATATTATTAAACTTCCATGCAGCAAAGAAAATTTGTGCAACAAGTAATCAAATAGACCACAGTATATTTATATATCAGCCAGTCAATATAATTAGGTGGGAGTTTTACTCAAACATATTTTTCACAATTATCAAAATCACTGATAGGAAAGATAAAAAGAGAATTGTAAAAAAAGAATATAGTTAATAAACAAGCAAATGAAAAGGTGCTTTTGTCAGTAATCAAACAAATGAGAATTAAAACTCTTTTGAAATAAAATTTACCTTGTGAGGGAGAAGTTGGAAAAACCTAATTACAAATATATTTACCATTGCAATATTTATCAACTATGCACAAATCTTAACATTTTCAGGTGAGACTTGGCAATATAGTACAATCCATTAATGTTTTTTCGTATGTATTTTTCATTTTCATAATCTGTAAATTCAATTTCTCATTTTCATAAACAAAAATATTTACCTTGAAACAATGGCAATGATTTTAAATGATGCAAGCCAATAATTCACAAAACACTTTGATGTACAATATTAATAAATTTTGAGACTTGTAAACATAAGCATACTCTCAGGTATACTTGAAGATGATTAGAAAAAGACTGTGGTTAGAATAGATTCCAGGTAGTCAATTAAAGGTCCATAAAGAAATATTCTTCTCATTTAGACATCTCTGCTGAAAATTTTTGGAAAATTAGCTTTGAAAACTAACAGAGTAAGACTCACACAGGGTAAGTCTTCTGAGGAATAAAAACTATATTTCCAAATGAATATATTTAAGGAGAAATAAGGGCACATCTTCTTAGGATTGATTCTTTTATATACTAAAAGAATGAGATTCTTCAGTGAGAAAGACTTTAGATAATCTGATAATTTCCAAATAATGTTACTTTCAAAATTTTAGTAATGAGTGAGTAAAGCACTGAGAAATAATATAACAGTAAATATTTTATTGTAAATTTTACTAAAGACAATTAAAATATTTGATACTAAAATACTAAAAGCTTTTTGAAAGAGTATTCTTTTTTTTTTCTGCATGAACACCGTGTATGGGGTGGAACATTTATTACAATTGATGAAATTGCATACGTTTTTATAATTGTCCTATTAAATATAGTCCATGCTTTAACTTAGAGTTCACTGTGTTCAACAGCTCCATGGATTTTTTTTTTATTCTAGTAACATACATACTATGTAAAATTTTCCCATTTAATCACATGAGTATTCTTATTTTAACCAAATATTAGATCATGTTTGAATATCAAAAGGCATTCTGAGGGAGGGAATGCCATGGCAGACCCCTCTACTAGATATCTAACTGCAATAACAATGAGCAGATGACTTGATACAATTGACAAAGCTAATTCTATTTCAAATGCTATGTTTGTGTGAGCTTTATGCAATGTTTAGATGGATTGTGATAAATTAATGTCGTGATGCAAATGGCAAAAGTATTTCTAAACAGGGAACATGTTATATGAGAACCATGTCGGTGTATGACAGTGAGTACAATAAGTCTAAATATTTTCAATCTTTGTCTTAGAAAGCATGATGACTATGAAGTCATGAAGGGTGTACAATGTTGAATAACAAGCATCATGTCTTTATTTGAACAAATTTAAATGCTCTGTATAAAAGGTCTCTCTTAAGGGAGAGATGAAGGAGCTTTAATTCTACATCTTGATACAGATGACATAATGTTATTATAAGAACTTTTACTTGGAATTTCTTGATTTTTAATACTTAATTTCTCAACCTTGATTTACAATGTTAAATCTGATTGGCTGCCCATGATTGCTATTTCTATCTGCTCAAGATGTTTCTGGAATTTAAAAGTTAATCCTTTCTTGTAAAAATGATTTGGGAGGGAAATGACAAAAAAATGAAACCCAGAAACAGTGAGAATGTTTTGCTAATTAGCAGCAGATCTCTTTATTAAATAGTTGGAGGAGAATGTGAAAAAGAAAAAAAAAACCCACAATACTGACAGAAGATGGAGAAAGGATAGAAAATTAAGACTTACACACGAAAAAAAGTATGAAAAGTCTTAGATTTTTAGAAAAAAAGGTTAAATGATCCAGCTTACATTCATGTATGCTGATAAAATATGTTACTTTATATTAATAAGCTTCCACTGACTTAAACAAAAATAAATTGAAAGCACCTATGGGTTAATTTAATGTGTTTGCACATAAAGATAACTTCCAGAAAGAGATATGAGGCCAATGATTATCACCTAGGGAAACTTTTGGAATATTTCCATGTCTACCTCACTGAGGATACGGCGTAAGTAATCACGTAGCAAAGGTGCTTTCAAGTATATTTGACTACTGCCTATTTTCTGCTTAATTGTTTAGAATAAACAAATTGGTAAAAGGACCATAATGTTTTGTAATATTTATAATAAGAGAACCTTATATTTGGAGATTACGGTGTGTGATTGGAAACATTACATTTTGACAAACTGAGGCACATAAGACTTTACCTTCAACCTAACCAATCCTTTGGAAGGATTCCTGGAATAGGCTTAGATGGGGACGAGTCTGTCTTTCGGATCCGATGACATCTGTGGGGCTACATGACTTTCTCTTAGCCAGCTGCTTGTCTTATAAGATATTATTACTCCTTCCTTCCAAGGTTGGACAGTAAGATATACATGTAATTTCTATCTTTCTCCCATTCATCATTCAAGTGATGGGGGAAAGTTGAATAGGCGTCTCAAAGCAAACACATGGGTGTTTAGATTCCGTATCCCAAAGTCGTTGGTGTGATAAGAAAATATTCATTCCAAAAAATTATCCTAACCTGCCTTGATATAAATGTGGTCCTAATACTAAATAGTACCTACAATAATAACCTAGGTCTCCTTTAGACCCAGGTTTGTATGAATTGTAACTTGATTCTCAGTCAGTGGAGTCACATAAATTTATCACTGTAAATAAAGCATTGTTGAATGTAAATGCAAGGTTCTATCTTAGGCACTGTTCTAGTTTGCTAGCCTCCGGAATGCAACACACCAGAGATGGTTTGGATTTCAATAAAAGGGGATTTATTTTGTTAGTTCTTCAGAGGAAAGGCAGCTAACTTTCAACTGCGGTTCTTTCTTATGTGGGAAGGCACAGGATGGTCTCTGCTGGCCTTCTCTCCAGGCCTCTGGGTTCCAACAACTTTCCCTGGGGTAATTTCTTTCTGCATCTCTAAAGGCCTGGGCTGAGCTGCGAGTGCTGAGCTGAGGTATGCTGGCCTACTTGGGCTGTGCTACGTTGTGCTCTCTCATTTAAGCACCAGCCAATTAAATCAAACATTCATTGCAGCAGGCACGCCTCCTAGCCGACTGCAGATGTAATTAGCAACAGATGAGGTTCACATACCATTGGCTCATGTCCGCAGCAACAGAACTGGCCAAGTTGACACCTGAATCTAACTACCACAGGCACTATGACACAAAACTAGATCTTTTATTTTGGTCTATTTTTTATTGTTGTTAACCTGCAGGAAATTTAGATTCTATTTGGTGAAGCTGGTAAAGTATTTTAATTTAAGGTCCTTTATAAAAGATAAACAATTATTTGAATCCTTAAAACTTGAGGTTACATGAAGCAGAAACTTCAAGTCAGAGGTATTTGAATGAGGCACAACTAGGCGACTTTATTCTCATCTTTTCCAGGACGCATTTCTCTAATGGTGATCATGAATCAACCACCTCCCAAAATAAAACTTAAGAGAACTCCGATCTTATGAAACAGTTTGCTTCTTTTTTAATTACCACTTTAATAAAACCATTAATTATAACTTTAGGAGATTATAAGAAAGTTAAGAGACATATAAAATATCAAAGGAGTTATAAAACTTTTCAAAGCATAACCTCTTTCTTCTGCTTGATCTTTTATCCTTTGGTAAGTCGGCAGGAAAATTCATAGCATATTTGAAGCATATTTTATAGCCTGGTTGTCTGATATCAAAATCCAACGGAAATCATGGCTAATTAGGTGTGCCTCTATGGAGTCTGGGTTATTTTAGCCCATGATAACATAATAAAGAGGCTCAGAAAACTCAGTAGATGTAGACCCTTTCAGAGCTAGTGCTGGTTTCAGTTGGGGCTGTGATTTCAGGGTCTGTCCTTCTCTGCCCCTATCCATTCAACCAAGCACTCGCAATGTTTCAAGCACGCTTTGGGCTAAGATTTAAGGCAGAGTCCCTCCTTGCAAAGCAATTTGAATTCAAGTTAAGGTAGCTTCCCCAGAGAACTTTCCAAATAACTTTGAACCCTAGCGAAGATACAGATGTTCATAATCAAACTGACTTCAGAATGTCTTACTAGTGAGATGGAAATAAAAGTGCACTATCGAGGTTTGTACATTCCAAGTAGAATTCCTGGTTCCATTCTGCTCAGACAGCAGTCCAAGAAGTTCTGTTACATTCTGGAATAGTAGAGTAATTGAAGCAACACTTTAACAAGAAAATAAAAATAAGAAAATGAACCAAAAAAAAACAATTGAAAGAGGATGATCTAAAATTCCTCCAGTATAATTCTAAAGCTGCAATGACATTCAGGCTGTCATAGTAGAATTATGTAGAAGATTCCATAGTACCAGAAGTAATTAGAATGCCAGTAGATTCAAAGTTTCTATTTTTTATCTAATCTGTTTTAAAATTAACAAGCAGAAAATTTTAAATTTACAAGCAGAAAATTTTAAATGTGTCTACTTTATGAAATTATTGAGCAGTCTCATTGATAGTCATTAGATAAAAGACTAAATGTATAATATGATAAAATGTTGTCTTTCAAGAACAGAATATCACATGCAACAGGAAAAGGCATTATGTTTCTTTCTTTCTTGATAAGAAAAAAACATATAGTAAATCTAGTTTACATCTTCCATCAGAAATTTGTGAGGGAGTTTCTTCTACTGACAGTATGCTTTGCAAAGTTTCTGTACTTTCTCAAAAGAAATACCCTGTATGGTGTGGCCATGCAGTAAAGCGACTGCATGGATTTTTATTTGTTATTTTTTCTGGATTCAAATAGGCAGGCTTCTTACTTGATAAGAAAATAGTCTATCTCTAGGTAACCACCTTGAATGTACATAGAAATCTGTGCCTTGGGAAAAGATTCCAAGTGGTATGATAACAGAAAACTTCCAGAAATGGAAAAAAAAAACATAAAAGGCTTTGAAATCCAATGGAAGATCTAATTTGCATTGACTGTCACCATTACCCAGTCCTACCTGCAAATTCTTGATTATTATATCATTCTGCAGTTATGTTTTATGTTTTGGTTCACTAAAACACGTCTGAATCTTTCTTTGATTTACTTGGGAAATGTTCTAGAAACTTGTAGATTTATTTGCTGGCAGATAGGAAAGATCTGAACTACTTCTATTTATCCAGTATTCTCAGATACATAACCCCTCTCCGCAATCATTCTGTGGTCTCTCATGAACCTCCTGGCATTTCATCATGCACAACACTAGCTACTAGCAATCTGGTTTACTTTTCTTCCTTTGACTTTCTATCTATACTCCAGCTGTTGATTTGCTTTTCACTGGCTGACAACTCCACATGTTAACTGACAAGTTGACTGCCTCTCTCAGAAAGAAAAGTTAAATTTAAGAAGTTAGGACCAACAAGGGAATGGAGCAATGCATTTCTGGTGGCATATACCCTTCTGGCTAGGAAAAATCAATATTTTTTAAATTGTAGATTTGCAAACAAATAGTCTTTTGTACCTAACAATATTGTTCTAAATCATCCATATTCACACATTTAATAATAAAATATCATTGAAATGCCAAAACAGAACTGTATGAATTATTAAAAAAATTATGTTACAAATCTTAAGCTTTAATGAAATTAACAATTACGTATATATGCTAGAAAAAATGATAATTACACTTATTTTTTAATCTCTCCTGTAATAATTGTAGCTAAACTTTAAATTTAAGATTTCAGCTAGACAGTGTTTTTTAGTGATCCGTCTAAATGAGTGAGTTATGCTGTGCAGAATATATTTTAGTTCTTATGACTTGTACAAGATGATATTAATGATCTAGAAGGCAGTTAATAGAGTACTGAGCCATAAAATAAAAACGTTGTAAAATCAAAGAAATAACTGTAACTCAATGGTGAAAATGCAATGAAATGTATTACACTGAGAGTGACAAGAGTATTAAACTCCAGATGCAGCTAAATTATAGAAGATGGGGAAAATTCCAGAGAAAGCTTTCAAAGACTTCATCAAAAGTCATACTTTATAGAGACTTGAACAGTATAATAAGTGTAAATATTTTGACTAATGTGAATTAGGAGGGTTTCAACAGCCGAGGAACAAAAAGAAAAAGAAAATGATGTAATAGGAAGAATAAATGGGGAAAAACTAACATGAACAGGGCACCTTGTGCGTGACAGAAATGGCCCCCGTGATTTATAATTTTAGGTAAAAACATATTCTCACGTTTCAAGGCAGGGTCAAATGCGTTATATGAACAATAGAACTCCTCTTATAGTTCCCTGATGTCCATTTTATGCATCATGCTTGCTACCTAATTTAATCTTTAAAGAACTGGACCCAGTCCTTTATTGAATGCCTCTTTAGATGAGTAAACTGATACAATTTGCTTTAAATCATACTTGTTAAACCTCAATACAAAGTATCATTCTTTTCTTAAACTTTTACTAATTATTTTCTCAATTATAATATTAATATATGGTCAGAGAATGAGTTGAAAAGTCAAATACAGAACATAAAGATAAACATAACAGTTTCCAATACTTATTTCCATAAATAAGTACATTTAGCATGCCGAAATATTCACTTCTTTTTTTTTTTGTAAATGGTAAGCGTTTTTATTCAGTTAACAAGTAGACAAGTGAAATGTTCCATTAACCTCCCAAAATTCATATTTCACTTCATTCATCTACCTCACATTGCTAGAAATCTTCAAAGAAAGAGCCAAGATTACCAGAAGGCGTTTTCTTCTTACGTCTTCTTGGCAATATGAGTCAGTGAATTGCTTAACAAAAAAATTGCTATTAACACACTTTAAGTCCCAAGACCCCGCCGTCGGTGAAGTCCCCGCGCGTGAGCAGCGCCGGCCCCGCCCTGGCGGTTCCCGGCCGGTTCCTAGACGCGACTGCCAGGCGGCTGCAGCTGGGCTCCGGGCGAGCCTCCCGTGCAAGTCAGCAGACGCTGCTGGAACCAACAGCGGTTGGCATCTTTGAAGGTCACTTGTGATTTTTTTGGGGGGTGGGGGGGTGGGGACAATGAAAACATAATGGATTTGAAGCATGACAGAAAAAGTGGAGAAATGTGTACCGGGATTCGCAGGCCAGCGGGGCCAGAGGCCTCCGTGGGACCAGGGAAGCCTGGAGTTCTGCTCTGGACCCGACTGAAGAGTAAGGAGGCGGCGGGCAGGACGCGCACGGCGGGCGTCGAGGGCCAGGACGTCTAGCGGGAAAGCGGTGCCCGCCCTCTGCGCGCTGGGCTGCCCGGCCGAGCTCCCGAGGGCGCCGGGGGTCCCCGCGGGGACAGGCATGCTGGAAGACCCCGAGACGCGGCGCTGGCCACCGCAAAGATGGGGAGGGACACCCCCGGCCACGGCGAGGCTGCCAAAGGCCGTCTGGGCACCACGACGCGCCCTAGGGACCGGCCACCGCGGTCTGCTGCCCTCCTCCAGCCAGGACCACCCGGAGGGGTGAGGGCGACAGGGGTCTCTCGCGGCCTGGACCCCGCGCCCGTCAGTCCCCCAAGCCGATGCAGACGCCCACACGACCTGGAAGAGGAGTCAGATACCTGGAGCAGATGCATCCCGTGTCCTAAACCGGGTACAGCGTGACCAGGGGCCGTGGCAGGGCTGACCGTGTCGCCACCGTGAGTGACCAGGCTGCAGGAACCGGCCGGGAGACACAGCTGGTTCTGTGCTGGTTACCCCCCTCCTCAGGGTCACCCAGGCCCACATCATCCGCGGCATGATATGTGATTAACAACTAAAAATACAACTACTAAAACTGTAACACAAAGGATGTAACTAGTCAGAAACTAGTAGAGAAAAACTGCAAATCTGAAAATGCCCAATTAATACCAAAAAGTCAGGAAAGGAGGGGAAAGGAATATAGGAGAGAATAGATAAACCAATTGTTCAAGTTTGCTAGCTGCCAGAATGCAATATGCAAGAAATGCTTTTAAAAAGGGGAATTTAGTAAGTTGTACGTTTATAGTTCTAAGGCCAATTAGAGAAAGTCTATAGAAATGTCCAATCTAAGACATCCAGGGAAAGATATGTTGGTTCAGAAAGGCTGATGACCTTCAGTGTGTCTCTCTCGGCTGCAAGGGCACATGGTGAAGTCTGCTAGCTTTCCTCTTCTGCCTTGTTTCATGAAGCTACCCCAGGGGTGTTTTCCTTCTTCAATTCCAAAGGTCTCTGGCTGGTCACTCTGTTTCTCTATCATTCTCTCATGGTTCTGTGGCTCTCTCCTCATTCTCAAAAGGGACTCACCCCAAAAATATATCCTCTTTTACAGGATTAGTAACCTAATCAAAACCCATGTAGAATGGGTGGAGACACATCTCCATCTAATCAAGTTTAATGCCCACAGTTGTTTGAGCCACATCTCCGTGGAGATAATGTAATCAAGTTTCCAACCCATAGCACTGAATAGGGATTAGGGAAAACCGTTGCTCCCACAAGGTTGATTGATTAGGATTAAAACATGAATTTTCTAGGGTACTTAAATCCTTTCAAACCAGCACACCAATTGAAAGATGAATGGTTAAATATAAGTATTGATAACCTCATTTCTGGTATCAAAAGCCATCCTTGTGTCCCAGCTGCTCAAATGGAGATCATACAATGGGTGGGCTTAAATAGTGGGAATTTATCAGCTCGTTATTTTGAGGTTCGGAGACATCCAAAATTGAGGCATCAGCAAGGCAATGCTTCCTCCCTGAAAACTGTAGGGTTCTGGCTGTCAGGCAGCCTTCAGCTTAGCTTTTTGGTCACAAAGCAATGCACATGGAAATGTCCTCTTTCCTCTTCTGGTTTCCTTTGATTTACAGCTTCTTCCTCTTTCCTGACTTACTCCCTGTAGCTTTCTCTATAAGGAATCCAGTACTTGAATGAAGACCTATCCTGATTCAGTTGGTCTCTTTTTTCTTAAGTTTCTTTTGTTTTATAATATTACATATATACAAAGCAAAGAAAGAAAAAAGCAATAGTTTTCAAAGCACACTTCAACAAATAGTTACAGGACAGATCACAGAATTTGTCATGGTCTACCATACATCCTCTCAGATTGTTCCTTTTAGCTGCTCCAGAATATAGGAGGCTAAAAGAAATAAATATTTTTTATCATCACAATCAACTTTTATTTTCCTTTCTTGTGAAAAATAAAATATATGCAAAATAGCAATAAATTTCAAAGCACAGCACAACAATTAGTTGTAGAACAGATTTCAGATTTTGGATGGATTACAATTCCACAATTTTAGATTTTTACTTCTAGCTGCTCTAACACACTGGAGAGTAAAAGAAATATCAATATAATGAATCAGAAATCATTTTCATTTGTTAAATCTCACCTTCTCTGTTTCACTCCACCATCATCTTTGATGTTTCTATCCCACTCTTTAGCGGTATTTGGACTATGGCCATTCTAACTTTTTCATGTTGGATGGGACTGACAATAATATGGGGTAGGGAGATGGAACTAGTTCTGGAGAGTCTGGGCCTTCCAGGTTTCAGGACTTATCTGGTCCAGAGATCTGCCTGGAGGTTGTAGATTTCTGGAAAGTTACACTAGTGCATGCAAAGTTTGTAGAATATCATATATTACCCTAGGTGTTCTTTATGATTGGCTGGAATGGTTTTGGTTGGGGTTTGGCATGTTATGATAGGTAGCAATGTCTAACTGAAACTTGCATAAGAGCAACCTCCAGAGTAGCCTCTCAACTCTGTTTGAACTCTCCCAGCCACTGATACTTTATTTGTTATAATTCCTTCCCTCCTTTTGTTCAGGATGGAACTGTTAATCCCACAATGCCAAGGCCAGAAGCATCCCAGGTTGTCATCTCCCATGCTGCCAGGGAGACTTTCACCCCTAGATGTCATGTCCCACGTACGGGGAGGGCAATGATTTCACTTGTGTGGTTGGGCTTAGAGACAGTGAGGCCATATTTGAGCAACAAAGAGGTCCTCCAGAAGTAACTCTTAGGCATACCTAAAGGTAGACTAAGTATGTTAGTTAGATTCAGTTGGCAACTTGGCCAGGTGAGCATACCTAGTCGTGTTGCTGCGGACATAAGCCAATGGTACGTGAACCTCATCTGTTACTAATTACATCTGCAGTCAGCTAGGAGGTATGTCTGCTGCAATGAGTAACGTTTGACTTATTTTGCTGGTGCTTAAATGAGAGAACGCAATGTAGCACAGCCTAAGCAGCTCGGCATTCCTCATCTCAGCACTTGCAGCTCAGCCCAGGCCTTTGGAGATGCAGAAAGAAATCACCCCAGGGAAAGTTGTTCAAACCCAGGGGCCTGGAGAGAAGGCCAGCAGAGACCATCCTGTGCCTTCCAGGTAAGAAAGAACCTCAGTGGAAAGTTAGTTGCCTTTCTTCTGAAGAACTAACAAAATAAATCCCCTTTTATTAAAAGCCAATCTGTCTCTGGTGTGTTGCATTCTGGCAGCTAGCAAACTAGAACACTAAGCTTCTCCTATGCATACATAAACTTTAAAAGAGTAAGCCTCAAGATCAAGGGCTTGGCCTTTTGATTTGGGTGTCCCTAATGTTTGACATAGTACCAGGGGATTCCTTTATGGTAAAGTTTAATAGTTCCATATTTTTCCTCCCATCCCTCAAGGAACATTGTCAGTTGGCCACATCTTAACTAAAAAAGAAAAATCTTCAAAGGATCCTATTAACGAGTTCACATACACAGGTGTTCACATTAAGAACTACTTTCTCTGGGGTGTGTGAGTCAAAGTACCACAATTTGTCCTCTGGACCTCATAAAGCCATTTCTCACATGAAAAACATATTCCTTCTATCACAATGTCTCAAAAGCCCTAAATCTTTTCACTAACAATACTAAGTCAGAGTTTATTCAAAATAAGCCATGGGTGTGGTCCACCCTGGAGGAAAATCTCTCTGTCCGATTGACCTGTAAAATCTAAAACACATTATCTGTTCCAGTGTACAATGATGAGACATATACAGGCTAGCCATTCCCATTACAGAGGAATAAAGTAGGAGGAAAACAGGGTTCACCAGTCCCAAACAAATCCAAAGCTCAGCAGGGCAATCTCCATCAGCTCTCAAGGTCTGGGGGTATCTATGGATTGATCCTTTGTCCTCCATCTGGCCTGTAGGCCTGTCCCTTCTGAGCTTCACAAAGCCCCATGCCCTCCCTGAACGCTGGGGAACCTTCCCCAAGCACTGGAATAGTGGCCAGGCTCTCCACAAAAGTGGATACAGGCTCCACCATTACAGCATATGTGAATGGCTTAAACACTCTAATTAAAAAGCAGAGACTGGGCAGTGCAATGGTGGCTCTGTGGCAGAATTCTTGCCTGCTGTGTTGGAGACCTGGGTTTGATTCCCGGAGCCTTCCCATGCCAAAAAAAAAAAGCAGAGACTAGGCATAAAAGCAAGACTCAACTACCTATATGTGGCCTTCAAAAAACAAGGCAGACATGGTTTAGAAGTAAAAGGAGGGAAAATGACAAATACAGTTCCCTATTAGTCATAGGAAAACTAAAGTAACTATATTACTATAAAACATACTAATAAGAAATGAAGAGGAAAAGTTTACAATGTCCCTCTTTATCTCTTTATACTTTTTATCTCTTCATAATAAAAGACATTTCATGTTTTCCTCAACAAAATATATCAAAAATGTATATCTACTTAACATCAAAATTTCAAAATAAATAAATAAAAACCGAAAGAACTTAAAGGAAAAACAGGCAAATCTACAATTGTAGTTACAACTTCTAGGTATCCTTCCTCATTAATTAATAGAAAATTTGAGACTCTACTGGTAAAGATGGAGAAGAATCAGAATAACTCTATCAACCAACTTGACCAACTTGAAAATTTCACAGAATATTGCACGTAATTATAGCATATTATGCATTTTTTTCTAGGCTATGAATTATTCACCACATTTGACCATAAGTTGGCCCTATATCAATTCTTCATAAATGCTAACAGGATTGAAATAATATACAACATGTTCTTCTCTAACAAGAATTATATTAGGAAACACTCACAGAAAAGTGCCTGAAAAAAAACTCCATATTTTTGGAAAATAAACAACATAGTTACAAACAAATTTATTAGTCAAACAAGAAATTTCATTCAAATAGCCTGAACAGAATGAAAACAAAACATATGCAACCAGAATTTGTGGCAAGCAATTAAAGCCATGCTTAGTCATAAATTAATACTTAAAAATGCTTATTTCAGATAAATTATCAAATCAGCAACCTAAACATCCTTCTAAAAAAGCTACAAATAAAAGAAAGAATAACCCAAAATTATTAAAATAAGAGCTTATAGCAAACATAGAAAATAGACAAACCATAGAGAAAATAAATTAAGTTAATATAGCTGGTTCTTTGATAGCATAAACATGATTGATAAATTTCTCTTTATTCATTCATTATCTAAAAATAGAAAAATCAATTCTGCAACAGCAGTTGAGGAAGACTACATGGTACATAGTAGATTCTTTACAAAATATATTTAATGAATGATTGGAGAAAGAAAGAGTGAAAGAAAGAGAGGGGGGAAGGAAAGAAGGAAGAGAAGAGAGACAGACAGGGAGAGAAAGAGAGAAGGGGAAAAAGGAAACCAGGGTTAACTGAAAAAGTCCAGAAGGTGCTCTCCTTCCGAAAAGTAATTGTTTTGAATGTCCTTGAGACCCTTGAATATTTTGCTTGAAACCTTTGAAAGTGAGTGAATTTTGCCTTCAACGGTGATACATATTCAAGTACATGGTTCATTCTGGGAATAAAAAAAAGAAAATCCCTACTATATGCGTCTACATAGTAAGGCCCTTTACATAGAGGCACTGCTTTTGTTTTTCACTCTTCTTCTCTTCTTAACACTGAATAAATATTATAAGGATGAAAATGAGGTCACTTTTCCTAAGATAATTTAAAACTGAAATTCCAAGTCATTCAAGACTTGAAACATTTTGCTGGATGAGTGGAAAACCTATTCTCTACCCCCACCTCGTAACCTAAATAAATTTTAAAAAAAAACACATTTGTGAAATCCAATATAATACCACTCATCAGGAAAAGTCTATCAGTAACTTTAGTTTCTCATATCTCTTGTCTAAACTGGCACTCATTCTGGATGGGATTATTTTGACATTTGGCAAAATATCACTCCAAAGTAATTGGGGCAAGACAGAAGTTGTGATAGATTGCTACTAAATTGTCAAAATATATACGAGCTGCACAAATTATTTTACATCACATCAAATACATTATATATATACACACACACACACACATATATTTAACATTCAATGACATTTTGATTTTAAATACTTTCTAATATTCTAAAAATATGAACTAATATAACATTTTAAAGCATGAGTGAATAAAACTAAAATTCTGAAAATCTCATTAACTTATCACAGATAAAGTATAATCAATAAACATATTTGCATTGACAATGACATCTTTTTACTAAAACATTTTCTATTTTCTATTTTAATCAATAATTACTAAAACTAATATTAGTACTTTTACTAAGGCTGAATTCTTGGTGAAACTGATATCCAAGGGAAACTGGATAAATATGGATTGGTGTATAAACTTTGTCTGTATATGTCATAGTTTAGTTTACTTCACCTATTGAGAACAAAATTAGCTCATGTTAGAAAATTGATTAAACTCCATTAAATTTGAAGTTTAACTGAACTTTTTGATCATCAAAGGTTTATATTGATTCATGGAGTAAGCACAGTAAAAAGCTGAGGAGATTTGCCACAGCCATGAATTTTTTTAACAATTTACAATGTTGTTCATGATGAAAAGTGAAAAATATTTTTTTAACTTTTATACTTTACTATTTAAAGAAGGCATTAGCAACATACTTCTATCCTCAGATCTTCTCTTGGGAGGCACTGGGGTCAGAAGTGTGTCTATACTTATTTGCACAAAGTGAGGTAGGCTTAGACTGTGAAGCAATATTCTGGAAACAGTCAAAAGGGAAAACGTAAAAAAAAAACAAAGAAACAAAAGTAACCCCTTTTTGCATCTAAACTTCACAGCAAAAAAATGGATACTTGAAGATGTTTGTAAATATATTCCAAGGAATGACAGAAGATTATGTTTTTTCACACACGTCCTTGTATTTTATTTTCATGACAACCAGGTGAGATAGTTACAATTTCGCTGTTTTAAAAAAAGATATCAAAAGTGGGTTTCTGGAAGGTAAAGTCCACCCTCTAATAGATTCTTGTGCAAGAGATGGTGTTGGGATTCAAACTCTGCCTTCTGATTGGGGTGTTGGCCAATCTTATAGGACACAACACGCCAACTCTTCCTTTCAAGCCAAGTTCCTTAGGAGACACCTGTTAGAGTAACTCCTTAAGGTGGACAAGTGGACAAGGTCACCTCAACCATCTTCCGTCTTTGTTTTTTTTTTTTTAGTTTATTTTTTATTATCAAACCAAAACAACATACAAACATGAACATTCTTAACAAACAAGCATGGTGTACAATCAACAGCTCACAATTATCATCACATAGTAGTTTATGCATCATTATGACCAGGCAGAAGACCATTTTGAAGGATCATTTCATGTGATGTGCATCATTTATTTATTTATTTATCTATCCATTTATTTATTTATTTAATTTTTGCACGGGCAGGCACCGGGCATCGAACCTGGGTCTCCGGCATGGCAGCCGAAAATTGTGCCACTGAGCCACCATTGCATCACTCAGAACTATTGACGTTTATTTTTAATTTAATTATCATTTATGTCTTTAGCATGAATTGTCATGTGCATTTTGAATATTTATAAATTCTCTGTATCTTACCTTTGAAGAGAAATTAATCATAAGCTTCCTGGCAATCAATGATAGTAAAGACTGATTTCTTTCCACATGAGGTTTGTCTTTCTTTTTTAATAAATAAAATTTGGTTACTTTAAATATATAACATTGCTTAGAAACAAATGACTTTTTAATTTGTATTGAAAAGAAATTCAAAGTTTACTGGAAGGTATAATTATTCAACCAGCATTTATCAATCAGTCACAGATTGATAAGCATGTTTGAAGCTTTAGTTGGGACTCTAACTGGGAAAATTGGGAGAAGATTACCTGTAGAAGCATGCCCATCCTTAATTTAGGTTGGATTTTTCTTAATCATTACATATTCCCAATAATGCTTCAGTTACTTTTCAGTTATTTCAGTATGACAGCAAATATCCAAAATTGTTTTTCAGAATATCCATAAATATAAAAATATTCAGCAGAACAAGATTTTGATTGATTATACTCAGATTACATCAAATATCAGTTTTTAAAAGTATATAATCAATGTTATGCCTTCATTGTCTGTTGATATCTATGTTACATCTATAATATATTTGTTACAAAATTATAATGGAAGCTCATCCTTATATATCACTGTGTCAAAAATTATCTACAAATTTTACCTATAAATTTGTACATATACAAGTATATTTAATCCTCATTAATTAATTTATGCATTATAAGATTATATAGACACAAAACTGAGGAAGAGGAAGAAAACATGACTCACACAAGTTCATGGGATAAATGATGAATGGAACCAGTATTTGGGACAAGTTACACTGTCTCCAGAGTCCAGACTCTCACCACAGTAAAAAGTCTTGTGGTTAGAAGAATTTTTCTGTAGCGTGTGTTGATTTAAAACTTCTTTAAAACTCTTTGCATTAAGGGATTGGATCAATTACATGTCCTTTCAATTGAAATTGGACACACTTGTGAAGAAGCAATGGTATGCTACAGAAGTGACACCATATGACTTCCTAGGCTGGATCATAAGTGACATGCAGCTTCTGCCTCATTCACCAGGATATTCACATTTGGAGCTCTGACACATCATTAAGAATCTGATTATCCTGAAGTCTCCATGCTGATAGGATGTTAAGCCACATGGAGAGACACATGATCAGTAGTTCTAGGCTCTGAGGCATCTGACTCAGGGACAGAGCTACCCTTCAGGCAGTTGTAGTATCCAGCATCCTGGCCTCTCCAGTTGGAATCCCATAAGCCATGGAGTAGCAATAGGCCATCCTATTGTGCAGTGCCCTACCCAAATTCCTAAGCATTAGAATTCATGCACGTAGTAAAATAGCTTTTGTCCCTAGCTTTAGGGAAGGGTTGTTGTATTACTAATTACTAAAACAATCTTAGTATCTGTTAGTGGAAAACTGAACCAATCTTGGTACCTGCCATAGAGAAAACTGAAACAATATGGCATTGACTTTTAATCCTGGGTAACAGGAAGAAGCTGGAAGGATCATGAAGAGACTGTTGATAAGAGCTGAGAGACAGAGAAAAAATCATTGTTGAAAGCTAACCCTTATTAAAGACTACAAAATTCAGCAACACTGTCACCTATAAAATGTAGAAAATAGAAAATACACCTAATAAATGCAGTGATCTAACCAGCATGATTTCCAAGCAGAATGTTTTTAAGTGCTACCTGGTTTATTTTCCCTATCAATGATACAATATGAGAAGAGGACAATAAAGTAAAAATTATCTAGTTTACAATGATTTAAGAACTACTGGTTCAAAAATAAGGCAAATTCTCATCTCTAGACTTCCAGTGGAAGATTTTCAAAGAAATGAAGGATCTCAGGACGAACATCAGATCTAAGACATAATAAGGAAAATGCCATGAGGTAAAGATGAAGCTAAGGGTAAGACTAAAACCTTTTGGTAAGACCTCAGAAAGAGTTAAGGAGGTTAAAGATTTAACTCTTTCAAACACAGAAAGGACCTCTAAGATCTTAATGGAATTCATGAGAACCCTCTAGTAAGGTTTCTAATAACCTGAGGGTCTTGCATAGCAAATTTACAGGGAGCTCCACTAAAGCAGGGCTAATCTCAGGATACTTGTGAGCATGGTTTTGGTCTAGCAGAGTAGATTATAAATTGATACAGAGGAAATCAGCAGGGTTTTTAGAAGAATCGTATCATCTTGGACTGGTCCTATAAAGTTGAAGGGAGGGCTTTGGATTCCTTAGGTACCAAGTTAGGAAGAAAGTTGAGAAAAATACTCAGCTGCAAATGTGGATTTTTTTTTTTTATGGAAAAGGAAATATGATTCAGAGGGTGAAATGGAGGTCTTAGAGACTGGTCCAAGAGCCATGAAGAACAACTTCCAGAAAGTAAGACTGAGCCTTCATTAAGGAACTAGCGGCATTTTTCCAGTTGCCAATTAGAATTCCTGTAGACCAGTGATGGCTGTGGACCTGCCATTTCCTTCCTTTTTAATAAGATTGTCAATAACAGTTACTTTATGCCCATCTCATCCATCTGTGTGGGGTGTTTGAGAGGCCAAAATAATTGTGTCTGTAAATCATAGGTCCTCAGATGGAGCCAAACCTTCCTGTGGCTATGAACCAGAGGAAGCTTACCCATAACTGGACCTAATCTATGTGATACCTTCCTGGAATTTGAGCCTAAGACAGATGCTTTAATACATGAGAATTTGTGAAGGTCTTAGAGGTCAGTGTATTTTGAAAGTGGGAGTAACGCCAATGACTTGTGATCAGAGATTAGTAGTAAATATTTTAAAAATATGTCCACAATTTTTTTGGCAATTCTTCCATTGAGAGGTGGCTTTTATTACCCCTTCCCTTGTATCTGGCTAGACTATTTACTGCTTAACTCAGCAGAGTGTGACTTGCAAGGCTGGGTCAAGGCTGGGTCATAGCCACAGGTGAAGCTTCTGTTCTTTGTGTCCTGAGCCACAGCGTACAGAGTGACCTGATGAGGCCATCGTGCTGTTAGGTAGTCAAGCCACACATATGGTGGAGTGATCCTTTGGCTTCTCTTACTACTCAACTATATGACGTTTGGTATATTTTAAGAGTTGTGTTTTATACTACATTTTATGATACATTTCAGAGGCGGGTGGATAACGCTTCATGATCATGACTTTATTAATCTAGGGAGAAACAAAATAGCCAAGAGAAGCTGTCAGCATTGGGTTCTGAAACATCCCCTAGTGCTCTTTGTTTAGACCCCTCCCAAATGAGCAGAGGCTGGGTCTCTGGGCTCCACGTGTGACCCTATTGGATAGAATATAAGACACGGTGTTTTGTGAAGTTTCCTCATATACTCCTCCTTCCCCAAAACTGCCATGAATATACTTCCCCCTAACTTTTCAATAAAGGCTTCCATGCTATTATGTTTTCATTTCTAGAAAACTCACTAGGCTCACAGGTTCAATCAACAATGAATGAACATATTCAATGCATAAAATGAAACATGAGAAAAAAATTTGCGAAGTTCTTGAGAGTTATTTTAGACAAGGCAACAGCATATCATTTTCGAAACTGTAAAATATAACTCAGAGGGAAATATATATCATATGTGTGTTATATACACACATATACAATAATATAAAATTATATAAGTATATTTTATCCTTACACAGTACACTTATCACATAATGAAATCAATATATTCTGAGCATAAAGATGTATATTCCAACAACAAAGTTATTTTAGGCCTCGTTAAAATTATTTTTAAATTGCTGAACTTAGGTTAGCAAGTGACTGACTCATAATTGCAAACTATTTCAGACTGTTTCTTCACAGCATATTTCTGGGTCCATTACTATAAAAAATAACAAAGATATTTATAATTTTCTCAGCAGTTTGGGAATTAAGCATAAATACTATATTGAATGAGTTTATCATTTTTATTACCTTCTAATATAACATATAGTGCTTAAAATACTAATAAGTGAATATACCATAAATCAAATGGCATAGCAATTTATGTGATATCAAAGGAATGCTTGATTAAGGTTATGAGACTTAGGTTTATAATATGTAAAGTGATTCCCTCTCTCTTTTCTTTTTCATTTACTAAAATGATTTATTGAACACCTACCATATGCTAAGAACTCTTCACTGGTAGTCCAAAAGACAATCTCTCCCTAGTAGAGATTACAGTCACATGATGGAACACACTGTATAAAAAGCATTATAAAACAAAGAGGATGGGGATTTTTCCACAGCACTTTCAGAGCATGATTGCATTTTGTGCAAATTGATGAGCCTGTTCAATTTGGTCAGCATACAGGTAACAATATGAGCTACTTGAAATATTAACATGTCAATGCTAAATAATATTATCTGTCATGCATAGAGAAGTAGGATAGCATTCTGTAACCATTAATTCACAACTCAATCCAGGAAACACTGTTGAAAAGGATCAGAGAAAGCTGACCTCACACCCTTATACCAAAGAAACATGTGCCTCATGGAACAAAATAGAAACTCATACACATGAAATTAGAGCTTTTGGCTGGTGTTAGAAAAGATTATTTTGTGCAATATGTTTACTTGCCATACAAAGCAGAGTTTTAAAGAAATTTACTAAATGTCTCAGAAATTTGCAATTATTTGGATTCCAATTTGACATTTCTAGCATACTCTCTAAAGGCAAAATTACGCTGGTTTTATGCACATTTCAACTCATAAAAAAGCAATTGAAAACTACTAGTTTCATATTAAGACCATGAAAATAAACCTACATTGATGAAACACTTAACGATATTTGGACCAAGTTTAACAAAAGCTTTCCAAACATTTGTGAAACGTTTTACAATCTTCCTTCCATGTGGGATTGGTAGTAAAACCCGAGACCAGGGGCAGCTTTTCAAATGGATTTCAAAAATAATAAGACCTGTCAGTGTTCCATTTGAATCATTAACTGTAGGGTAATGGGATGGGATGGGGGAACTGAAAGGGACTGCATCATTAGCCATCCCCCATTGCCAGTGGCTTCCTTACACCTTGTGACCATGTCCATCAACTCCTACTACTAAATGCCGTCTCCCTTCAGTATGCCCAAGTTCCTCTTGGAAAGTACTTTCAGCTTCCTAGAAAATGAGTCTCAAAGAATCATGTAGGGTAAGGAAATTTTTGTCTGTTGCTAGAATCTCATTTTGTTCACTATATCATTATTTTTCCCATGCATTAGAAAGGACATTGAGCTCAAAATCAGAAAACCTGTAGCTCTGATTACAAGTAACCAGGTGATGTAGAAAGAGTCAAAGAAGCACTGAGGTTTCCAATGAAATGTTTTGTAAACAAAGAAAGATCAACTGTGGCTCAGGAATGACAAATAGGTTTTTTGGCAAATAGGTTTTCTTCTTGCCTAGAAACTTTAACCAATTGGTGGTGAGCTGAGAAGTATTTTCTGCACAAATGCATCCTGGTGCAATGGCAGAGTCCCAAGATTTAATATGGATGGAGTTTATGAGCACGGAGTGGTGACACTTGTGGCAACAGTGGCATGTAGTTGCTGCATCTGCCCATGCTAACCTGTGAGGTTGTGCCCAGCTCTAACAGCCTGTGTTTCATTTATTTGTCTTCCCTAAATTACTTCTATCACCCGAGAAAACAAATCAATGCTTATTTTCACAGCTGGGGAAGTTATTCTCAAAGTAAATTTCTAAAGTTGTATAAGTACCTCTTGTACTGCTTCTTAAATGGGCTTTTAGTGATAATGTTTATATTCAAATAAAAGAATGAACTGACCATAAAATATAAAATAACAGAGAAGTAAAAGCCTTTGCCAGGAAATGTGCCCAGATATTGCTTTCAATTTCCATAATAAAAAGTCACATTTTTCCATGATAATGTCAACAATTTCAAAACTTCTTACATCTTACTCTGGCAGGTAGCATGCTTAAGTAAGGAAAACATGGTAGGGGTACTGATGATAAGTCATCATAAAAACTGTGACATCTCTTACTAAAGTCTTATCATTGAGCAATTTGTGGAGATTTTTTAAAGAAAATTATTTTGGCCAACTTCTAATAATATGGGGTCCTCAGACCCCACTTTGAAAAACACTGGTAGAAGAAAACATTTTTGATTTCATAAGAATATACTATACTAACACTAATTCTGATAATAATTAATACTAATAGAAACACTAATAATGACTAACTGTATGTGCCAAGTACTGTGCTTGGGGCTTTTATATGGATGAATTCATTTAATGAACACAATAGCCCTAATTTGTATTATTTTATGATCATTTGAGATAAAAGAGGGGATAAATAATTAGTCCAAAATTGTTCAGTTAGTTGAGCCCAGGATTCAAATACAAGCAGCCTGGCCCTGTGATGTCTTTAATTGGGGAATATCCCAGCAAAGGAAAGTCTTACCTTTATAAGTGACAGGATATTTATTAAATTATATTGGAATCAAAACACATAATTGCAGAATTTGTGGATGCCGGTTTATTCCATCAGCAATTCATTTTTTGAGTGCTTACCTGTAGCGGGAATTATGATAGTTGCTACAAATACAATGATAGATAAGCCATAAGATTCTAATTCTCACAGAACCTGGAATTCAGTCTACTTCTGAACATAGCTGTCAGTCCAAGACCTGGGCTGATAAAGAGCATGGTAATAACTATGGTAGTAGAATAAGGCAAAGCAACCTGATATGTAAGAAGTTATACACACCGTCATATCCAAACTCCAAAGCAGTTTAAAGGCTTTATATTAATGGAGAGATGAGAATGCAAGATTTCACAAGCACCCTCCTTACATGGCTGGCAAACATTTTGCAATTATTAGGAATATCAGCATCCTAGAAAGAAGCAATTAGGATGCCATTGGACAAAATTTAATTGAAAGGCAACCCAGAAGCTGTAGACAGAAGAAGATTAACAATCTAGGTTGTTTGTTTGTCAGTGATTTGCTGACCTCAGACCATGCCTGAAGGTCTGAAGAAGCCATGCTCCTATCAGAAAGGTTAAAGCTGTCAAGAATTCTTAGTCTTTCACTCCATTAAGTCCTGTAGCAAACAATAACAGTAAAACGACCTCAGAGTATCACTTGGTTTATTGGCTCCCTTCCACCATCTTCAGGTAAGGAATGTCCTACTTTATTCATAGTTCAGTCATGAATAGCAATTACTGAGGATAATAAAATGGTGTTTCTGTGGCTACAGCTTAAATAGCATGGTTTGGAGAGTCATAACCAGGCACTACTATGTTCAAAGATTTGCAATTTCAGCTGTAATATTGTAGGATTCCTAACCCTTTACTTACTTTTAACAGCCTCACTCATATTGAAGTAGAAGTTACCCATGCAATTTCCCAAACAATGTAAATCCTGCTCATCTTCATTAGTGAATACATTTTCACAACGCAGGCTCTAAAAAATGGTGGTCAGACAAACGTGCTTCAGTGCCTTCATATCCCTCTGTTTGAAATAGAATTCGAGTCAGAAAAATGTACACAGCAAGTATTGGAAACAGATGATTTTTTGAAACATGCTGATTGGGCCATCAATTAGTTTTTCCTTAGCTCTTCCATAATCACTCATGACATGTCATTCACTGGCACAGTGTTACCCTGCCATTTCCAGTGACCCACAACTAACCTTCTGCAAAGAGGCTTAGAGAACTCTTTTATCCTGAGGGAAAGTTGGAGGTCAGCTGAGAGGTTGCCTTGGTAGAAATGGGTTAAAATTCCACAAGCTAAATCTCCAGAGGGATTACATAACTCAAAACAAAGGAAGTTAAATGTTCAGTTTACCAAAACTTGCAGAGTGACAGAAAAAGCGTCTGCCCAGAAAGAACTTCATCTGCATTATTATAATCCACTCGTTGGCTGGTTCATGGAATCCCTTACAATAAATAGGCTTTAACCCACTGAGGCTGAGGAGCAACCTTGCACAGAGACGAGACTGCAAACAGAAAGTTTGGGCGAGACAGAGGACATAAATCTCCACTTTAGCCCACCAAAATGACACCATGCCTTCTGCCAAGTCTCAGAGTCCCAAACAGACCTAGGAGATGAGTAGGGATACAAATTTAAACCCCTTCATGCTTCAACTCTTTCCTTTATAATTCTGATTCCCACAGATGGATTAAATTTTTTACTACTAGGGAAAGACATTCTTTTGTAGAAACATGTTCATGTAATTTAAAGTTCAAGTCCCATTCCTCCATTTTCTCTTTTGAGTCCCTCTTTTAAGAGCCACTGACCTCTTTGAATGTGACCCTTGCAAGTTGGTCCACGTGGGTAGAGTTGAGTTCCAAGAACACCAGGGGCTCTTTGGCCTTTTGTTTATCTTTAAGGTCAAAGCCATGGAGAGTCTGTCACACAGCTTCTTCCTGAGCATGTTGGCTCATTTATTTCAACGGTTCCATATTCCCTGGGAAGTTGTTCTTTCCAAAGTCAATTTTAAGGTTAAGCAAATATTAGTGCATCTAGCGGTATGTCCCATGTGCTTCCTTCTTTGATTTCCTTTACATCCAAAATCCTAAGACTGTCATGAGTTCTTCAGAGAAAAGTTATCCTGCACTTCTACAACCAATTTTCCTTTCTGGTTTATTTGTCAGTTTGCCAAGTAATGGATCTTAAAGATGCAGTTGGGGAGAATACAATCCCATATTTGTGTATCCCCACAAAATACTAATATGAGGACTGGAAGTTCTCAGTCTCTCATTTTCTATTACGCTAAAAATGGTTGTACTTATTCATGAAAACAGATTATAGAAAACTTTCTGCGCATTGCTTTGCCCATTGGAAACTTTATGGGACTTCATCAAGTGAAACAGGATTTGTCTGACTTCCTTCAGTTTCAAGGAATGTGACCCAGTGTTATTCATTTAAAAATAAAGGATAGATTAACTTATTATACAAAGGGTTTTTTATGTTAAAAGCTAGTGAGTGTTTTATTTTAAAATTGTGCCATAACATTATTACATCTTGAAATTAAGCTCTCATTAAGAAAATGAGTTAATATAGTCTAATGCCTTTGTCTGTTTGGTCCTCTGCAATGATAATATATTTTTAGTGATTCTAAAACGTGAAGTATATTGCTTACAATAAAGCAGACTTTTCTTCTTAGTAGCTTAATAGTCTTCCTACTAAAAGTACATATATGTGTTCACATATTCACATAAGCATATGCATGAAATATACACACATATTTGCATATATGTATATAAATATGTCTATATGCATGTCTTTATGTATTATAGAATTATATATTTCTGTTAATTTAATTTCTATGTTAATAAACATGTTTATATCATGAAATAAATTTATGGAAAGCATTTTGTTAGTAAAACTGTACTTTCCATTTTATGTTTTCATATACACAATACCGTGTTAAAAATTGAAAGACTTTTAATATTTAAAGTTAAGTCCTCATACTGCTACTTAATTTTCTCTTGGCATTGCCAAGACTCACTTCCTATTGTCACATTTCAAAATGCATCCCTCTCCTTTACATTAAATAGGTACTTGTCCTACATATTTGTCAGAAGTCCCAAATTAAATACTACCTGGGAAAGAAATCAGTAAAGTATAATGCACAGAATGGCTTTTAGTAAATGGATTAGTCATATGCAGTATTTAATGTATTTATTTTACTTATATTTTTCTCATTAGTTATTGAATGTCTTTTGCATGATAACAGTTTCTGAAGAATTGGAACATTTGTGAGCCAGCACTTTTATTTGTACTTTTACAGCCAAGATGTTAGCTCAACCATATTTTATATAAAGAAACAAAATGCAATATAGAAATGTCAGTATATTGTACATGTTTTGAAGATCTTAAAGGAAAAGAAACAAAAAATGATAGAAGGACCTTACTGAATCATCCTCTCAATAAATTATTTTTTCTAAACCTAAGGTCCTCATGAATTTTTCTGTGGACTGTGCAGTGAGCTTCTAGAAAAAATCACCCTTCTGCAGAAGGCAGTCTTGTACAATCTGGAAGGTAAACTTGCTTTCAGAATTCTTTAACTAGCATTGGATTTGGGGGTATAAAACTAAGCTAGGTTTGTGCTGTGTTATGCAAACACTACAAATATAAAGTATACTGCTACTGGTGGCAATAACCCAAGGCTTGGCTTTCCTTAAGACTTTTTACAATTTTCTACAGCCCATGTTTTCATCATTTCCTTTTGAAAAGAGCACTTCCATAGTATCCATGAGCATGAAAATGAGAATCAAACTGCTTAATTTGTTTACCTTTCTTCAAGTTTTTTCCCAATTCAATGACTCAATTTAGTTCCATGTGAAACAGGCAATCAGTTATGCTTCCCTTTGGTTATCTTCTTTCTGTTGCATGACAAAATCTTAAATGTTAAGATTCTTACATGCGTGCATTTTTTTTTTTTACTTTGAGATTTTATGTGACCATACATGAGAAAATTCAGATTTATGATTCCCTCAGTAAGAACAAGCTGGCTGTGTTCAGACAAACCATATGTACCAGAACAGTTTCCATGTGAAGATGCTTTGGAGACCCAAATTCGGCATTTTTTACACTCAGGAAAGTACAGGATCCAACTCTTGTGCTCAGATGATAGTCACTCTTTTTTATTTGTTTTAATCATCAACATCAATGAAATATTGTTCACTCTATTTTGGAATGCACTCCGTTTTAGATTCAAGGTCAAGGGCTTTTATGTGGAGAGGAACTTCTTATTGTCATTAGGTCATTTCATCTAGGGTGGTGATTAGTGTGTTAACCAGGATGTGTCACTGCCTGAGCAAATCTCAAAAACAGAGAAACAACATGGGAGCCATGTTTATAAACACTTGTTACTCACTTGTGTTCTGGGCACGGATTTATAGCCTCACAAAGTGTCTACCCTCTAACCAACTTTAATGAGATACACAGATTAAATGATTTCTTAGATTCCTCCCTTCCTCCTCAGATGAGCTCATGATTGGGGGGTTATATCCTGTTTTGGGTCCTTTTCAGCACTCCCTATTTTTTACATTGATCATCGCACAGGGTGGTAACTTGACCTGGTGTCTCCCAAGATTAATGGATTGGCAGCTGCCAGAGACGGGCTTGCTGACGAGGGCTTGCCTTCTCTCAGTGCCCTGTCGCTTCACCTGTACCGTAACCTTCTCACTCACGGTAAGCGCCATCTAGACCAGGTCTTCATGACTGAAGGTCTTTCCCAAGCTTTCTGAGTTGAGCCCTCCCCTTACTTCTCCTGTGCACAAATTCATTCATGTCAAAACACATTTTCATGAAAAGACCTGGTTAACTCATCACATGGTGATTTATGAAGCTTCGTGTGTTGTCATTCCCAGATGCGTTTGAATTTTCACCCCAGACTTACATCAAAAGAATGACTCTGTAATTAACTTTAATAATTTATAGTCTCCATGAACAGGTGAGAGATGAATTTAGGAAGTTAGAGGGTGGGTTTCTATTAACCACGGAAACTGTATATCAATAGATGACCACTCCGACTCTGTAATAATGACTATTTAGGTATCAAATCACACCTTTTTTCTAAATAATGACTATTTAGGTATCAAATCACACCATTTTTCTATCTCTGTTTTGAAAATGTAGAAATCTTTGCCTATGATCTCATAAGAGGCAATGGTAGGTTTTGTATAACTCTTTAAATAACTTTATATTTAAAGTTTATATAATGGTCAATTCAGGGTGAACTGAAAGGCTACCTTCCAAAATTGAGTATGTGCCTGAAGCCTCTGAGCATTCAAATTCACATGCTCCGTCTTAGAAAGTCTAAGATACACATGACCTTTTTCTGCAATTTTCTCCACTACTAAGATAGAGATAGAATCATAAAACTCAAGGTGAATACGTTGAGATCCGTTCCAAGGATGGCTCCTGCTGCCTCTGCTGCTTGGATGACTCAGCAGAAGAACTGAGAGGGGCTCTCTGTATGTTGAATGTTGAGAGTTTCGGAGTTTAAATACTTATTTGTTGATCTTCCAATAGGCCAGTCTCTTAGATGTCTGAATAAAGCAATCACTGGGACTTCACCACAAGTCAGCCTGTTTATAAACATGGGGCTGGCGGTGTGTCCATGGATCTCGCCGCCTAGAACTGTAGGAAGTGAGCCATGTTGTCTGTGACAGCAATGAGAGAGGGCCGCATGTCTTAGGAAAAGCATTTGGAAATCTGACACCAGGCCATTTCTGCTGTAACAATTCCATTCCAGAGGCAGAAGTAAGGTCCAATTTCCATGGAAGGAAACTTAATTGCCTAATTAAGAAAAGCCCCATATTCTCCAGGTAGGGTTAGTGTCCACTGCAGGGACCTTGGGATCAATAGCACTTTGTCCCCAAGTCAACGATAGTAAAATCGGTCATTACCTTTTACGGACCCTGTGAGCACAATTAGCTATTTGCCATCCTAGAGACTCAGCTTTCTCCACTCTAAACTGGGGTAAGAGTAATGTCACCCCCCACCCGGCATGGTTAGTGTGGTGAGAACTAAATGAGATATTTGAAGACCTCCAGATACATTTTAAATGTTCAAAATCATGATTGCTGCCATTGTTATCTTCCATAATCCTTATCTCCAAGGGTAATAAATTGGCAAAACATTACTTATCAACAACTGTCTTGAAGGGGAGAGATGAAAAGAGAGTAAAACTTTTTCCCTGCTATTCTCATGGTAAACATAAAGCTGTGTCACCAGTTGAGTTTTAAGCTGAGCCTGCTCCAAATTTCTGTGCATTTGAATGCTGAAACCATACTTGACTTTGGCATCAGGCGATGTCATTTAATATGTTCAAATGGCCCTGCATGCAGTTAAGCATGCACTGTGTATTATTTTATGATGTTTGAGTTGGAATCACACTTTCTGGGTGCACGTATTTGCGTTTTTTTTTTTCAGATCCTTGTGAAAAGCTAAAGGAACCTGTTTCCAATTTCATGACCGTTTATCACTAATCCGAAATGACTGCAGCATTACCTACAGACCTACAGACAGGAAGCTCGAAGAATTGGATCCATCAGATATTTGCCCAGAAGCTCTGTTAAAGCATTTTTAAGCTTACACAGATGAAGGTGACACCCTGTTGGGAAAGAGGACAAAGGATTACACAGAGCTACAGAATGGGAAAAAAATCTTAATTTACTTTGATGCAAGAAAAGTAAAGGAAAATAGTGTAGGTGCTTTTATAGCAATTGCTTGATCACTTGAAAACTATCTTTACATTTCTAATGGTCTCTTTAGAATCATCCTCAGCTGCAGTTTTCATTCATGAACAGGTTTAACAGGAAAAAACGCCAAGGCATGGTTTTCCACTTGAGATACTTCTCTTAATCAGGCATAAAGTGCACTTTTCCTGGAAAATCTTCCAACGAGTTTGAAAATATTGCAGCTGCAAAGTAACTAAGGTATCAGTGTATGTCAAGCAATTTATGCAGGTATAATCACAAAAGCCATCCTTTTAGGCTACACCTCCTGCTCAAAAGTAGTTTGTGGTCTCTTGAAGGAATCTTCTTTATAAACAAATGTAGCTGATTTGTGGTAGCAACGGAAACTTTCTTATTTCTGTATTTTCATTCACTCAGTCATTCCGGAAGGCATGAAACATATATTGGCATAAATGAAGCTTTATTTAAAACAATTCATTTTTAAAATTTAGTTTACCCCATGTTTACAGTTGTCCTTCATGACTATTATTAATCTTCATTAACTTCAGAGAGCAAGTTAGGTCGTTTTATCTCTAAATTTTCAACATGTGTGATAACATATCTTTAACAATTTCGCTTTCTGAACGTAGGAAAGACTTTTGTAATAAGATGCTCACAGTGGCATTATTTAACTGACTTGATTTGGAAACAACCAAATCAAATGTTAGAAAATAGTTGATAAAAGCTGAAGTACCTACACTTCGCATTTTAGACAATTGTGGAAATTTGACAGGAAAATGCTTATGCATTAAGGACACTGAAAAGCAGGTTAGAAATTTCACTCTGTGTAATGATAGATCTTTGCATTGAGAGATTTAGAAATGGTGCATTCAAATGCTATTTTTGGAATGAAACTGTGAGTCTAACAAAATAATCCCCCTACTTGAAATGCTCCAATGGCATTCTACTTCTCTTAAAGCAAACTCTATATTACTAGCTAGTCTTCCCTCATTTTGTAAACTCCGGTCACACTGACCTAATTTCAAAGTCTCCTTCTTACCCCGAGAATTCCATTCTGATTATTCCTTCTGTCTGGAATGTTTCCTCCACTCAAGCTGACCTTGATTTCCTTGTCTAGTTAACTTCTACTAGCTTCTAATATTAATAAGCCATTCCTCTGCGAGTCTTTTCCAGTTCAACTAAGGAAGTAGCATTTGCCTGCTGTGTATTCTCACATCCCCTTGAAATTCACTTTCATATACCTTTTGATGATTACAATTAATTATGTGGATAATTATTGAATGCTTTGCTCCCGCAGTAAAATATGTGTTCTCTGAAGGCAGAGTCCCATCTATCACTGCCATGTAGCAGAATATATGGCATATAGTAGGCACCCAATAAATATTATTTTTGTTTGAATAAAAGTTGTGCTTCTGGTAAGCAGAGGAGCGTGTTTTAGATCAACCCTATCACGGAAATACACACACACACACACACATACATATATATATATATATATATATATATATATATATGTAGATACATTCACATATACACACAACACACACACACACACACACACACAGAAAGCAGTGAGGAGTAACCACAGTGGCAGAAGAGAACGTTACTTCCTGAGTTTCCAGTGTTTCCAGTGTATCTCCTGAGGGAGACTCCAGCCCCTGGGAAGGTGAAATCTCACAGATGCAGCTTCTCTTACCTGTTTAAGGAGCCAAAGGAAAGACTTCATTGCTCGCAGCTGGAGGGCGAGGGCCCGGCTTCTCGGGGGGAGGGGCAGGGAGGGTGAGCGCACCTCTGCTGACTCCGGAGCCAGGCCTGAGTGGGCAGCTTCAAAGCAGCGCAGGTAAGGTGAAAAGATTGGACCATTCATTTTATTTGCTGCCCACTGCTGATTTGAATTCAAATCCAGCCAAGATAACTGCCTGCTATAACAAAAAATCCACACTCTTTTGGCCTGAGATTCATATTCACTTCTAAAATGTTCCTGAAGAAGCAGCCTTTAAGTTGATCCTGGAGGGATTTGTAGGATTTAGGAGGAGAAAAGGATAAGAATATTTCTGACAGAGGGAAGAAAAGCAAGTGTGAATGTACAATTCTGGGAACATTAGTGCATTTTGAGATCCAAAAAAGACATCTTGGCTGCTGCACAGTAAGAGGGCGAGAGGGAGCAGCATAAGATAAGGCTCCAGAATCCGGAAACGGAAAGACAATTTTCGGGTTTGTATGTCATATTACTTATTCTTTCTTCATTCCAAGCCCTCTGGGAAGACTTCAAAGGGTCTTAAGCAGTGAAGTGGCATGATCAGATTTTGTTTTTAAAATATCACTTTGGCTACAATATGGAAAAAGCATTGAGGAGGGCAGAGGTGGCTAAAGAGAAACCAGATTCTCTTGACAGTTTCCAGCTATAACTGGAAGTGAGATGGTGTTAGCAGGGTAGAAAAGACTAGGAAGCTTGGTGCTCAGCTTTTCGCCATGAGCCCTGGTAGTGCTGGTGACCAAAATGGAGAAAATGAGAGGCAGAGGGAAATGTGGGAGAAGAATGAGAATTAAACACTGAACATGGTGATGGTGCATCTGGTCTGGAGGTTAGAGGGGGCTTAGAGGGTAACGTTTAAGTCTATAAGTGGTACTTGAAGTCATGAAAGCAGAAGAGAATGTGAGAAGAAAGGGTGAAGTGGGGCAGGAAGTGGACCCAGGAACAATTCCTGAGTAGCTTCCACATTTAAAGTTTGGACTGAGAAGGAAGAGCCAGGCATGGAAACTAAGACTTAACCAGGGAAGGAAGAGGCCTGCCGGCAGAGTGGGGTGTTGCCAAAGCAAAGGAAAGACAGTGCTTCACGAAAGAAGGAATGATGGCAAGGTAGTTGACTGATCTATACCTCCTGAAGGTGACATTTATAAAATCTTGACAAATATTTTTTTATAAAAACAACTATTTGAAGGCTCTGGAGAGCCGCCAAATGCAGGCAGTAATTGAAGGGGAAAGGCAGAAGCTGTACCTGTTGAAGTTAACTCAACAGCCTTTGTAATACTCTGCTTCCTTTGTCGATGCTTGAATTTTCCCTAGTATGTACGTTTGTGTAAATTTACATGTTCTTTCTGAAGGTGGAGTTATCTTGTGTATGTTTAAAGCTGACTGAATCTATCCCTAGAGCATTAATAGTTGAAGATAAGGAGAAACAGTAAATAATATAAATTCTCCACGTAGCCAAGGTGCAGCCAATTGACTCATCCATACATTGATTGTGCTCTACTTACTAAAGTGCAACATTTCTATTTACAATGCATTTCAAATGTAGACACTGACATATCAGCCTAACATCCAAAAGAAGCTAAAAGTACTGTAAATGTTATTTTATACCATTTATAAATAGTATGTAGAAATTGTATTTTTATACATGTATAAATACAAGTATATAAATACTGTGTATGAGTGGCATTTTTAACTAGGATTAATAATACTAAAAATAGCAAGAACATAAGCCAGCTTGATACAGTGTGCTTACAAATGATAAAGATTTCAGCAATTTTTCACAATCCTTTCACAATCACTTTTTATAGAAGAGTATGACAATGCTTAAAAGCACGGAATCCCAAGTCAGACACTCACACCTTGACCCCTTAACGTCATCCCTCGGCCAGTTTACTTAGCCCCTCTGTAATGGGTCGTATCACATCCCACAAAAAAGACATGTTAAGTCCTAACCTGGATCTTGTGAATATGAGTGCGCATGGAAATAAGATCTTTGAAGATGTTATTAGTTAAATTGAGGCCAAACTGAATGAAGGTGGTCTTCAGTCTGCTTTGACTGGACTCCTTAATAGCAGAGACATTTGGATGGAGAAGTAGCAGATGCAGAGAGAGACGGCCATGTGACAGGAACAGAGGGAGTCAGAGCGCCTATGCCACCACTAGAATGCTGCAGACCCCAGAGAAAACATGGTCCATCTATACTTGTTTGGAGACTTCTAGACTCCAAAACAGTGAGACAATAAATTCCTACTGCTTAAGCCAACTATTCTGTGGTGCTTTGTTACAGGCTTCCTGCAAACGAAGACATTCTCTAACTCTCAACCTGTTTCTCTCTAAATAAACCTATCGCGTATCCATATCCCAAGGCTTTTTCCATATGAGATAATAGTATATTTAAGTTGAACTTAATTCACATTTCAATGATGATGAAAATAATCAATGACCATGTCTTTGAGAGAAAAAGCAACAACTAGAAAGAGCACATTTCACAACGTCCATATATGCACACACAAGAGATAGGAAGTGGCAATAGATAAATAACTGAAATTAAAAATCAATATAGAAGTCATCACCTTCTAAAAGGTAATACCTGTTCAACTATCTACTTGAAAAAGTAGATAGTTTTATCTAATCAATATATTTTATGTATTGATTGGTATTTATTTTGAACCGTTTGTTCATAATAATTGAGACTTCGAACTCTGGAGACTATTTTCCAGGACCTAATTCTCAACTCTACCATTTAATCCTGATGAACCTTGGGATATTTATGAATCTCTTTGTGTCGTGGTGTTCTTCACCATGAAAGGAGGATGATAAGCATGCACACGTTGTGAAGATTGAATGCAAACACTTACATGGCACATAGAGACTAGATGTTCACCAACCCCAACCTTTGTTCTTAGGGTCCCTAGGAATTGGCACCTCCTAGTTCCCCTTTCAGTTAGGTTGGGCCACGTGCCAGTTCTCCTGCCACAGGAGTGTGACCTGAAGTGACAGATGCCCCTTCCAGGGCTGAGTGCCCATTGATTGGATCCATTGACTGTATCCGTTGATTGACTTCTCGTTATTCTCCTGGTCTCCTTGTTGGTCATCTGGAGTGGATCTGGAAAGCGTCAGCGTCCCTGACCACCCCATGAAGCGCCGTCTCCAGGAAGCCTAATGTAGCGGTGATATAAGTTAGAAAGGGACCCTGATTTTCTTAAGGCATTCACATTTTCACAGCACCCACAAGAATTTCCCTGAGTAATACAATGGCAGTTAAACCAGTAGCTAGTTAGCATATCATATGTGCCCAATAATTGCTAGATTTTAAATAAAGCTGGACTTCCAAGACCCAAAATCAGAAAATATGTTGACTATGGAAACGTGCACCAAATATACAAAATAAACATTCTTAATTTTGAAAACACAATTTGACCTTAAAACTAAGCATGGGAAAATACCAACTTCTGTGTTGACCTGTCATTTCTGCAGCCGAGTTTGTTTATTGAAGCAGGATTCCAGCCACATTTAGAAAGGCAAGCTAACAAGGTAGTATTCTTTGATAAATAATTTTATCATCACTAGTCATTTAATCTAAACTAACAGTCATCAAGCATTCCAGACTCCACATTTCTTCTAGACATTGTTGGCAATTCACTCACTCATTTGCTGCCTCTGTACATAGAGGAAATATGATTTCCATATATTTTTATAAGCACTGTAAATGGCATTGTATGTATGTATATTAGATATATATTAAGATACCTTAAAACACTGAAAAGCTTGCTTGTTTGTAGCACATTTAAAGAATACATGTCATGGTAGAGCACTAGATAATTAAAAATAAAAATATTTACTCTCCTTGGTGTCATCCAGCATCTTTCAAAGCACCATAAAAACTGTAAAACACAACTTGAGCAGAAACTTTCAGCTAACCCTGAGCTACACAAATACTGATATTTTTTCCATATGGGAAGAAATTATCTACATTACAGCCATTTTATTTTTCATTGCAGAGGGTCATGTGAAGTGGATTGCATTGAACTTTTTCTTTCCTTTAGAAAACCAAACATGTTTTTTTTTTTTTTTTTTTACTTTTTTCCTGCAAAAACTGCATCTAGATTAGCACATTCACTGAACCCTGCTAAGGCTCTCTGTAAGCAGGGCCAGGCTGCAGTGCTCTCTCAGTGCCCAGTGACTGCAGGGTGTGTGCTAACAGGAGACACACAGAAGCCATAAAGGAAATCGCCCGCAGCTGCCCATGACCTGGATATTCTGATATCCATGTTTCCATATCCTTTTCTTAAGTGGTAGTGCATGAAACGCTTCTAGTCCTCATGTGTTTTTGTTCTTTTGCATGAAAGCACCTAAACCAGTAACAGAATTCAATAGTGATGTTCAGGTAATCACCAATTTCCTTATTAAAAGGGATCCCTCCTAGTGCTATAAGTATTTCCATTCCTTTCTGAGTCTGAACATGTTTCAAATATTCTAAGCATAAAGGAAAAATTGTACTGGAAAATTCTATGTCAAAATCTCTGAGTTAAGCAATTTACTATGGCATTCGATTCCTCAATATGTTTTCCCAATTCTAAAACAAAGATTAGCAACAATGATGCAACAAAAACACAGACTTAGGGCCACTACTGACTTTTCTTTATTTTTTTATGAAATATGTGTCCTGTGCACTGTGTACCATTCATTTAATTCCTTCCCTGTTGAGTACATTCGTCCTTCATATTTGGACATATGCAAAAGATAAAAATGTAAAAGAAAGATGCCTGATCTTCATGGAGCTCACAATTGAATTATAGAAAAATGAGATAAAGAAGTCAATTGCTGTTAAAATTATTGGTTAACAACAAATGATAGGAAATACTGCTTGATGAGAGCTATAACAGATGTATACACAATGTGGTGGTTTGGAACTGAGTACCCAACAAAAACATGCCCTTAAATGTAATCCATTCCTGTGTTTATAAATCCTTGTAGTAGGACCTTTAGATGAAGTTACTCCAGTTAAGTGTGACCCAACTGCATCAGGATGCGTCTTAGCCCTGTTATGAAAGACCTTATAGGGACATTCACAGAGAAGAGAAAGCCAGAGGGAGCAGCCAGAAGCTGAGAGTCAATAGAAGCCAGAGGAGAAAGAAGGAACCAGGAGAGGTGACCACATGCACTGCCGTGTGACAGAAAGCCAAGGACCAAGTCTTACAGGCAGCCAGCTCCAGAGTGCCAGAGTCTTCTGAGAGAAAGCATGATTGCCTTGATGACCCATTGTTAGCATTTCTCCTCACCTCAAAACCAAGCAAGCCAATACATTCCAATTGCTTATGCCAACCCATTGCATGGAATTTGTTTTGACAACAAGGAAACTAAAGCACACATACACACGTTTTTTATCTGGGAAGAGGAAACAGGAGGACAGGTAAATGTCTGATTCTCGAGTTGTTGGGATTGGAGTTGGAGAACAGAAAGGCATTATAACCAGAGGTTGCCTGTGCAAGGTCATGGCAATGTGAAAGGAAATGGCATTCAGGATCCTGGAGTCAGGACGGTTGCTGATAAACAATGCGTGCAAAGCATACGCAGGAGCAGGAAAGGAGCTTTACATGACATACACACATCCACATTAACACAACAAAAAGATGCAACTGGATGATTCACATCCATCCTGTTTCTATACGGAACAAACAATGAAAAAAGGACACAAACAAACCAAAAGTCTCCAATAGTTCTCTGGAGGTAATCCATTCTTAAAAAAGGCAGATCAAAACTGGAACAGCCATTCTATGGGGTGGAATGTCCAGGGAGAAAGCATTGGACTAAATGCCAATGAAACTGCTTCTATTCCTGAGAATGAGTGAGGAAGGCAAACTGGTATCTTTCTTATTCTTTCTCTTTGACTCTCTTTTTTCTCTGGCATTGTGAGAGCATAGAGAGAGCATCTGTGTGGGTTGTTGTGAATTCCCTATAGAGAGATTGCTGTGAAGTATTAGATAAGCCATATTTGACCTGTACCTGCATGAAACTGCAAAAGAGCAGTGGCGTGGCCTTACCTTACCTTCCTTTGGAGTCCAGGTGACACAGATATAGACCCTGGAACCTCCTCCCACACAGTCATTATATTCAGTCTCCATAAAA
The DNA here is from genome assembly GCF_023851605.1 of Tamandua tetradactyla. Lineage (NCBI taxonomy): Eukaryota > Metazoa > Chordata > Mammalia > Pilosa > Myrmecophagidae > Tamandua > Tamandua tetradactyla. The sequence continues at coordinate 41,986,442 of NC_135348.1, read as the reverse complement.
TAATAAAGCAGCTTGCAGTAAAAAAATGACACTCTCAAATTAACTCTACTACTGTTTCTACACGTTTATATTAGTTTGAGTTCATTTTATAATAAGAGAGAATGAAAACTGCTAATTATGGTCATAGACGTGGTGTCTGCGAAAGATACTGAAATATCCTTTCACCTATTGGCCTAATAAACCATCCCAAACTGAGTTCATTCCAGTCACTGAGCAGTTCCCTTATAGCAGCCAAGTCAAAAACCATGATGCTTAGTTGCTGTGACAGCCCATGGAACAAGTATGGTAAGCAGTACAGCTGCAGAAACCACAAAGTATGTTGATAAAAGGAGTTATGTGCTCAGTAATCTTTCAGGAGATAAATCAGGAACAGAAGATATAATACTCCATAAATATTATTTCTTTTATCCCATTATATAGGGTGTCAGTCCTTTGAGAATTTTAAAGAGTTTTACCAAAAATGACTTGTGAAGTAGCTATTGTTCTACCAGTTTGGAATGGGGGAAGAGCATTCATTTCTCTCATTCATTTTCAAGTATGTGTAGAATTATAATGCTGGAAGGGATGTGAAGTGTATCAGCCTCAACTCTCTTTTTCTACCCATGAAAAAACTGTGAGAGGTGAAATGGCTCGTTCAAAGTCACGGAGTCAACATGTAGAGACAGGCATGCAACTCCAATTTTCAGGTTCCTGGTTCAGTTATCTTTACTACACCCCACAGCTGTATTTTGTCCCTAAATATTCAGATGAAAATAAACATTTAAAAAAATAACTGTGTGCCTCAGGCCAATTTAACCTATTTTAATATATATAAAGCATCTACAGGGGTTATAGAAAGCAGACTTTTAGGCCTAACCCACATGGGATCCTTTGCACATTTGAAGAAGAAATTATAACTTCGGATGCCTCATCTCCTTCAAAAGAAGACAGTGACCTTTAAAATTGTTGAACAAAGACTGATTTTTGTTTCTTTTAGTGATGCAAAGAATTCTAAAATCTAGGTTTCAGTTTTAGAGCATAGGATTGAAACACTACATTAGAGTCATGTAGCCAAACTATTTCATTTTATGTGTGAATAAAAGACCTAAAGTCAATCAAAGTTAGAACTCTGAAGCTATGAGAGTCAGCAGGACCCTGCACAGGAGCTATCTATAAAGTTGATGAAGGGATCAGACTTCTACCAGAGATATGGAGGAAGCTGAGCTGCCCAGGACTAAGGTAGGTCAGAATACAGGGTAAAGGATGATACTGATCACACTTTAAAACTTCTACTTCTGTGTGAGACCAAAGGAAGAGATGTTTATTTGGTGCAAAATGTATATTTTGGGTAGTGAATTTTCTAATGTAACGTGTATGGTCAGTTTAGTTGAACATGGTAAGTACATGGAATCTTGAACAGGACATGAGGCTTTGTTGGTTTGTCCAGGTTAGCATGAGCCCTGATAGATCCCAGAATAATCTGGGCAGTGAATAAAGAAGTACTTGCAAAGTCCCCTTGGGGAACTGGGAAGAAAGGAGGAAATAGTCAACTTCCCCATTTGGAGAATTTCTGATGTTCTTGCATGCAGTGGAGACAACCGAATCAATAGGCTAAGCCCTCCAGCTTGGGGTTCACCCCTACGAAACTTATTCCTGCAAAGGATAGGATAAGCCTACTTAAAATTAGGCCTAAGAGTCATCCCCAGAGAACCTGTTTTTTTCCTCAGGTGCAGCCTTTCTCTCTAAGCCAACACGACAAGTGAATTCACTGCCCTCCCCCACTACCTGGGACGTGATTCCCAGGGGTGTAAATGTCCCTGGCAGTGAGGGACAGAAAGCTCGGGATGAGCTGGGACTGAGCATCAAGGGATCGAGAAAGCCTTCTTTACCAAAAGGGGGAAGAGAGAAATGAGACAAAATAAAGTTTCAGTGACTGGGAGATTTCAAACTGAGTCAAGAGGTTACCCTGGAGGTTATGAGTGATGTAGATATCCCTTTTTTAGTTTATGGTGTGTTAGAGTGGCTAGAGGGAAATACCTGAAAACTGTAGAGCTGTGTTCCAGTAGCCTTGATTCTTGAAGGTGATTATATAAAGTTATAATTTTTACAATGTGACTGTGTGATTAAAAACCTTGTATCTGATGCTTCTTTTATCCAGAGTACAGACAGAGTGAAAAATTAAGGATAATAAATAAATAAATAATAAAGGGATTAAGAGGTAAACCAAATTGGGTGGGTGGAAATACTAGTGATCAATGAGAGGGAGGGGTAAGGGGTGTGGAATATATGAATTTATTTTTCTTTTTATTTCTTTTTTGTGGAATGATGTAAATGTTGTAAAAAATAATCGTGCTGATGAATACGCAACTGTGTGATGATATTGTAAGCCATTGATTGTACACCATGTTTGGACCGCATGCGTCTGAAGATGTGTCAATAAAAATATATTTTTAAACCTAAGGTCAAGAAAATAGAAGTGACTCGCACATGCTCACAAACTTATTAGCTGAACTGTGCTGGATGATTCATGGTGCTGGTCTCTTGGGGAACTAAACAAATGATAATTCCTCCATGGAGTGATAAGGGTTATTTGGGGTCCTTCCCCATAGACAGAACATGAGAATAACAGTGAAATTACTATTCAAGCGGAATTTAATAAAATCTAAATAGATTTCGTAACTGAAGAAAATTAAATAATTTCAAACATTTGACACTTGAAGTTTATTATACAATGACTTCTCCAAGTTTTGTTTCATTGTCTACACTCAGCATATACTTTCTGACAATTAGAAGCATGTTTACAATTCCCATGAATTAGGACCTTTTAGGAATGTGAAAAACACAGTCATGCACACATGTATGCTAAAACTTAAGGGACTGAAACTAAACACTCATACACACACACACACAAACACACTGTAATTTTAAGAATGGAATTTATTCTCTTTCTTTGATGGGTGAATGAATCTTCCTGAAAGAAAAGCTTCATGACAGCAGATAATCTATTCTGATTATTACCATGGACACGGCGTCTAGAACAATGTCTGGCACAAAGTAGTTTTTCTACAAGTATTTATTGAATAAAAATGTGAAATTACCTGGGACAAAGATGTTGTTATGACATAGAAAAATCAGGCAAAAATAACACTAGAGTAGGACAGTTTGACTTACACCGAAGTTCCCACACATATTGCAAGAAGCCTAATTTCTTAAGATGTTACTCAAAAAGCCATATGAACGATTCGTTCCACATTATATCTTCCATTTTAGAAATCCACAGTACTGCACTGATAATGAGGTGAGCGAAATCTGTTAAATTTTGTTTAACTGACAATTTGCCTAAACTTATTTCATGACAGGATGCCCTTTTCTTTATTTCCCTTACTTTTGGCATGAGACACCTGATGTGCTGTGGAAGTTGTGATTGGTGGAGTACATGGGCACGCTACTTGAAGAAAAATGTAATACACCTGCAGTTACACAGCTGTCAAAAATTATGAGCAGCTTTATTTCGTAAAGAGTATTTCTTAGGCCTGCTTTAACTTCCCTAAATTCCTATAATAAGACATGTAGATAATATGCGATTATATTTAACTAAGTATCTGACAAATAGAATTCCTAACCAGTGTGCAATGCGAAACAAAACACCTCCAGTGGAAAATCCAGAAACAGATTCAATCAAATAACTAAAGGGTACATTTGTTAATGTTTGAATTTGATTTGAAAATCAGTCTATTATTTGGTAATAAAAAACCTCGGTTAAGCAGAAGTTAGTAAACAAAATTTGAAGTGCCACATGTCAAAATATTACACTTCTCAAAATATTACACTTCAGGGAGAATTGCAGGCATGTATTTCATCTAAAGCTTGCCTAGCTATACAAATGAGGATCCAAGTAAAAGACTTAAATTCTCAATGAGCCAATTTGCCACTTTATATAGTTGTGCTAAATTCCAGAAGAATTATTAAGAGATAATTGTAAAAAGTTAAATGATCGAACATACTGAGTACACATCTGGGTCATTTGTTAACAAGGAATACTATATTTTGACTAGTTATTATTTTAAAAAACAGACAAAGCCAGTAAATTTCAAGTTTCCCAATTCTTCTGTGGGGAAAGCATTATAAAGATTAGGTAAAAGCAAACCTAAATAAGATAGTGTGGTATCTTTTTAAAAAGATAATATATTTTACTTAAATGTTGCATACTTAAATGCCTAAATAGAATCGGTTATTCAAGACCTACTATGTTCTGCGCACTGGGAGAAGAAAGACACAAAGAGGAGAATGACGGGATTTGACATGATAGTTTAATTGAGGAGTAAGATATAGAGGAATATGCACACTGTAAATGACATGAGATTGAATTATTATAAACAAAATGCTATGGGCGCACAGACACTGGAGTGACGACTTAGACTAGGTAGGAAGCAGCATAGGTTCTAACATTTGAGAGGCGTGTTGAAAGATGAATAGGACATTCTCAGTGGAGAGGTAATAGAAGGGTCTTCAGTGTCAAGGGAATACCATGCCAGGAAAGATGGAAACAAACAAACAAAAAAAACCTGACAAAACCAAGGAAGAAAATGTAGTCTTCAATGTCTGAAACAGAGAATGTAAAGTACGAGAGAATGAAGTTGCAAACGTAGTTTGGAGTCAAAGAAGAATCTCAAATGCCTTACAAGGAAGCCTATATTGACAAGTTAAAACAAACAGTTCAATTATAACCAGTGCACTGCCCATTTTTGAGAAAATGACATGAGTGTTTCTAGTCAACTGGGAAATTCAGACTCAAGTTGGAGCTACTTCCACAAATCCTTTCTCCAGTCTTCTGTTGGTCCTGCATCATCCTAAATCCATTGTGGATGGGATGGGCTAGCGGACACACCCTTTCTGTGCTTTACTGTCATCAGAAATGATTAAATATCCTTTTGAATAGAATATTAAACTTTTACTTCCTATAAAAGTCAGAAAAGCAGAACTCCTTTCTTAGAGAACCATATTATGCCAAAGTAGCTTGTAGAAAATAAGAGGCAATGTCTTCTTTCTGGAGAAGCACAAATTCCTAAATCTGTTTCATTTAGGTAATTCTTGAGTTTTAGCAATGGAAAAGTTAGCCTATGATATTTTATCACAATGATTTAAGGATCTTGGAAAAGTTACAAGTGTCTTTAATTCCTTCTGAAATTTCTGTACTTCGCTGCTACGATATACAATCTTGGATTTTCATATTTTAACCACTGCCAACCCCCCATCAATTCATCTCTGCTACTTTAAATTTTACCAAATCTTTTAGGACTAGTTCTGGCTGGAGCCTTGTAAAGTATCTTGACATGTATGGCATTGCTTTTTTTCGTTAAGTCTGGCAGGGAATCTGAATTCTGAGAATCACGGGGACAACTGCATCCATCTGGCATGAAACTAGCATCAGAGCTGAGCTAGTTCTTATTCCTTCTGCAGCGATACCTCCTCAACCCCACAGCCAAGGACCTGGGTCTTTGGCCTCAGAATCTTTTCCTGTATGTAAATAACTCAAGCATCCATATGTCAACCTACTCGTTTTAATAAAACAGCTTGAATTAGAGGTGACCAAGTTGACTTTTCTTTGTGTGTGTGTGTGTGTGTGTTTAAACTAGAGATCCAATAAAGCAACCTAACTGTGACATCTGATTGCTACTGATATCTAGATTTTATTTCACATAATATCTGACCTTCTATTCACAAAGAGACTCAAAAGTTTTGTTCATTCATTGCAAGGATAGTGTGCACTTGTATAATGGGCTTTCTCTATTTTTAATTAACTAGACTTTTACACTGATCAATTTAAAGAGAAAATTAAATATGTGAAGGAAATAAAACTTGAAGGTTTTAATCAATTGACATTTGTATTTCCTCAATTGTAGGGATGAGTCATTAGATATTTTAAAAGCTGAAATATAAGCCACTCTTTTTTTTTCCCCCATGGGAGGCACCAGAAAACTAAGCCACTCTTTTAAATGTATAATTCTTTGGTTATTTCTCAGAGTGCTATTCATTTTCCTTAGTGGGAAGAAAACTAAGGTAATGTTTCTGACAGTCTCAAATATTAAAATCTAAGCAATCACTCAATGAAATGAAATAATGCAAATTCTTCGTCCAAAATCTCGACTACTAGTTCTGAACACTAAGATATTTTATTTAGAGCCACAGTTTGGCAATAAGGCAATTTCATTAGTTTAATATTAATTCCCTTTTTCAAAACTGTCTTCTTTTTTTGTTACAAATTGAGTACTACTTCCCCTTCAAACACTCTGGATGTGCTCTACATAAAGGTCCTCTCTTCCACCACACCCCATGTTTCACGTCTACCTTTCCGCCCTGTTTTAGTGCATGTCCCATGGTATCTCTCACACTTTTTATTGGGGGAGTCTCTCTATGACTTCCTAATCTCTACCCCCTTATGCTAGCAACACCACTCTTCTCAAACTCTTGAGATCCAAGGGCCATTTAATAGGTCTTTATGATATAACACAAAGCTGTATTTAGCTATAGTTCATAAAAATAATTTTTTAAATAATCAATGTAAACAAAAGACTTCTAAAATTATTCTATCACTTATTATCTTTTAAGTAAAGATACAGATGATATCTTAAAGCGTCTCGCTCCAGCCTCGATGACACCAGACTGCTATTTCTAAAAGTTTCATTATGGACAGATTGCCCTTCTCTTCCTTAACAAGAGCTTTACAACTCCTAGTTTGATGACCTAAAAATCTCTCACGTCCTGAATTCTGTCTGGTGCACTGTATCTGTGGATAACCTCAGGCACCTCAGGTTCAAACTGCCTTAAAGAAATTCATTGGTCCTCCCACAAAACAAAATAAAACAAGCAGTCCTTCTGCATTCTCTACTTTAGGTAACAGTGCTATGATCAGCCCTGTCATCATACACATAAAGCACCATTTTAGTTTCTCCCTCATTCTGTATTAACGTGCTCACTAATTCCTCTAAATTCTACTTGGGCATAATTTGAGAATCCGTATCATTCCTACACGGTCTATTTTGGCTGGACACTCCCTGTTTATATCATGACTATAAATCAGCCTCCTAATTGCTTCCAGTACCCCAGTTTCATTCACCCTTCACACATATATTCTGCCATCAGCAAACTCTCTAAAATACAAATGCATCTCCCATTCAATATTCTCCTTATGTCAATGAAATGCCTGTTAAATTCTCATGGGACACCTTCCTATAAGCCAGGAATGCATTGAACTAGAAAGCAAAATACTAATAATAGAGAAATAATCCCAAACCATTATTAGATAGTTTCACAAAAGGAAATTATAAATAGCTAATGGATACAGAGATGTTGTTTTAGCTCGACTAATAATTTATAATAAACAATTTGATAAAAACTCATTTATCAAATTAGCAAATATTTTCGTGGCTGTAATAGGGTAGCAAAAGTCACTTATAGTACTTGGCCATTAAATAGTACAAATTGGTACAGTGCTCTTGGAAAAAAGGATTGGCATTATGCAATAGAATCCTTTAAGTGTTAATATCCTTTAGCCACAATTCCACATTCAGCAATCTATTCAGTGAAATAATCGAAAGTACTGCACAAAAATGTCCACCCAAGATCAGTCAACAGACTTTTTTCATTTTCGTTTACTTATAAGGAAAGGAAATCGTGTTTAGAAAATGATCACATCTCTTCAGTGCCATTCTCCCTCGAGTGTGTGAGCCAGTTGGGCGCCTATCAGCACTGCCGTGCCACGGGAATTATGTCCCATGCCCTGCAACACATGCTCTGAATTGTTTCATATGGACATCACACCCAGATTTACATACTCGTGGGTTCTTAAGTGTGTTTTCTGAAACTCTTCTTCTTGTTTTACAAAGTTCTTTCATCTCCTATCACTGAGGGTTGGTAATACCCATTGCAGTCTGTTTTTCCCCATAGAAATTGTCAGGGGAGAAAACGCTAAGGAAACCATTGGCTACTGCCTTGCCTGCATTCTCAGTTATTGCAATCGCAAGAGGCTTCCCTTAAATGAGATTTCCTTAAATGAGTGACAGCCTGGGTTGGGAGTATAGCATCTAGTTAATAACAAGGTATCAATATTGGGGTCAACAATTGTAGCAAATGTATCACATTAATGGGAGATAATAATAGGGGGTAATGCGTGCAGAAGAAGAGATATTTTGGAACTCTGTACATTCTGCTCAGTTTTGATGCAAACGTAAAACTTAAATTAAACTCCAATAGAAAATTACACATTTATTATCTTTCCTGAGAAATTTATATTTCTAATAAAATAATCTATGCAAAGGGAGGAAAAGAAAGCTTTCATTCATATGTATATATATATATATATATATGCACAAAAGGTCATTTTGATTCTTTGTTTTTTTCATCAAGGTTGATTGTAGGAAGTATGCTGATATTGCTAAAAAGACATGTCTAAATTATGTTTGATAAAGGGCTAGATATCCTTTGCTGTATCTACACATACCTGGGTGTGGGCACATACACACACAAATACACCTCACAGGAACAGACACACAATCACTCTCATGTTGCTAAATCAGAGTGACTGTGTAAGCTTGGCACATAAGGCCAAGGAAACAGTGGACTAGGTAGCAGCAGTTATGCTCCAAAACAATCTCAAGTAGCTTTGTATAAATGCATATTTGTCCATCTGTGTAGGGAGACTGTTTCCATCTCAAAAATCTACCTTGTGGGTTTTTTCTTTCTGTGTCTGATCTTCAGACATCACCTACACAAATGCTTGTTTAAACATTTCCAATGTCCAATGATCACCTCTCTCGTCATGTTTCATTTTCCCATTTTTAACTGACGTGATAGTTTGGCTCCTTAAATTCACCACCGTGCATCTGAAAACAAATGCCTTATAGTGGATTGAGCTCAACCCCATTCCTCAGATATCATCCTGATCTATTACCAGACTATTCTCTACTAGGGGAGGAAAAGCAGGAACAGGACATAAAACTTGGTCTCAAGCCAGCTGATTTTTGTTTGTTTCAAAAAATCCACAACTGATAATATATTCTCTAAATGCCTCTTCCCAATTATGGGTTTTAAATTGCAATAGAGACTTATGCAATAAAATGTCAGAAAAATGAAATATAAAAAAGGCAAGAAGCACAATGTACCGCTTTTGGAGATGTTAATGCACTTATGGCCTTTTATCTCTGATTATGACATTATCCAGAAGTATCGAGGATTACATGTCTTGCCAACTTTTAGATGCTATACCCTAGTGCAAAGGAAATGTGTTTTCCATACAAGCCACTGCATTCAGATATGCTGAGCCATATTTCCAGATACCCTTTACTAGCACTCCACTTTGGCTTTGCATTAAAACAAAAATTGCTTAAAGGCCCCACAAATAATAGCTCTCCAGTGTCCAATTCTTGCTTCACAATTGAAGGAAACATCTACTTATGGAAAGGCATAGAGCCAGTCACATATTCAAATAATGGTCTTTGAAAACTCAGGCCTACATTTTGATAGTTTTCCTATAAAAACATTCATCAGGGCACTATACATAGGCTAAGAAGACATACCACTGTGTGAAAAAAAGCAAGCCAAGAATATATGTCACACATATAAAATCCAATGATAATGCTTCTAATATATATGTGTGCATTATGTATATACATATATACATTAATATATGTATGTGCACATATATATGGGTATGTGTACATGTATGTATAAAGTATATGGATGTATCACAAACTAGTTAATAATGAGATCTTCTTGAAATATGTGCAAAAAAAATAAAACCTATGGATTAATAAAATGAGGGCCAGGTTTCCAGTTTCTGAAAAATGAGGAACTAGCCTAAATTGGTGTTCTCACATTTCACAGAGAAATGTCAAGTCACTCAGGAGAAAGGCACATAGATTTGAGGACCTAATATGAGAAAGTACAAAAACTACTTAATGACTAAACTCTAATCTTGAGCTTGAGTGTGGTTTCAAGGAGGGAGTGTTAGCAAGTTGGGGCAAGGGTTGCCCCAGTGGACGGTGGGCAGAGAATTTGAGAGAGGGTAGCATAACTTGTGTGAGTGAGATAATAATAATGCAATGAGGAGCTTCCTGGATTGGTTAATCTCATGTATGAACTTGGCTAGGTTGCAGAGTCCAGCTGTTTAGTCCATCACTGACCTGTTTGCTACTGTGAGGGCATTTGAGATTGGATTTGCATCTATAATCAGTTGATTACATATGATCCCAAAGAGATTATCCCCAGCAATATGGAGAATCTCTTTATCCAATCAATGGGTGGTATTAAAAAGCAGACTTGAGGATTTCAAAGGTCAGAACAGGAATGTGGACTCAACTTCAGCATTGGTTCTTCTTAGAATGTCCGTCCAACCATCTCCCCTTAAGAAATTCAGACGAAGGGCTTCAACCCACTCCCCATTGCCTTCAACCCTACTGCAAATTCCTAGCCTTAGTAGAATTCAACTTATCAAGATGGCTTATTCTAGGAAAATCACTCATCCAGTAGAGTTGCTTGCTAAAGACGCAGCCAAGTGAGTAATAGAGTGCTCCTCAGAAACTGGGAAGAGCCTGTCACTCTCCACAGTGAGGCTTCTCCCAACTCTCTATTTAAATTTACCAGAAACAGTCCCACTCAGTTTTGAGCTTTAGCACTCTTAAATGTTTCTTTGCCACATATATATGCTTAAAAATGTTCAACTGCATTAGGCATAAGGAAATAGCAAATTAAAACTATGATGAGATATCACTACATGCCTATTAAAACAACTAAACTATAAAATAATGATAATACTAAATGTTGGCAAGGATGAAGGAAATCTGGATTTTTCATATGTTGCTGGTGGGGCCATGTTATTTTGAAGTATATTGGGTTGACTCAAAATATTTAATGATTTTTTAGATATCTTTCTGTCCTATTTTGAAACTGCTAGGTACTCCAGAAAAGCCATGTCATTTTCTTAATCTAATCTTGTGGGGCCAGACCTATTGTTTAGGTTGGGAACCTTTAATTAGTTTGTTTTGACGGAATTGACCCACTCAGTGGTGAGTGTGACCTTTTGATCAGATGGAGATGTAACTCTGCCCATTCAAGGTGGGTCTTGATTAGTTTACTGGAATCTTTTAAAAGGGGAAATGTTTTAGTGTTGCTTCAAGGCTGACAGACTCAGACAATTAGAGATGCTTGGAGTGCCGACCGAGAGAGCAGACACCCAGGCACAGATGTTTGGAGCTGCAGATCCCAGGCTACATCACCTTGTGCCTTCCCACAAGAAGCTGAGCAAGTGAGAACCCAGAGAAACTAAGTGAAGACCCCACAGATGCTTAGAGAGGAAACCACTGGAATCAGAAGCTGGGAGCCACAGAACTGGGAACAAGGACTAACTGATGCCAGCCATGTGCCTTCCCAAGTGACAGAGAAAACCTGGATGTCATCTGGTTCTTTCTTTAGGATCAAGGTATCTGTCTCTGGATGCCTTAGTTTGGACAGTTTTAGGGCCTTTAAACTGTAAACTACAACTTAATAAATCCCTTTATAAAAGCTAACCTATTTCTGGCAGCATTAGCAAACTAAAACACTTTGTGTTTCTGATTTCTAATTTAATTTGGTTGTCATTTTCATACATATTTCATATGCTTTTATTCTTTTAAACTTAAGATTTCTTTAAAGGTCCAGAATATGGTCCATCTTTGTGAAAGTTCTATGTGCATTTGAGAATAATGAGTGTGCTGCTGTTGGGTGCAATAGTCTATATATATCAAGTAGGTCAGTTTGTTGGTAGTTTTATTCAGGTCTTCTATATGCTTGCTAATCATCTATGTACTTGTTCAATCAATAATAAAAGTCGATTGAAGATGTCTCCAAACATTACTGTGCATTGACCAACCTTTATTTAGTTATATCAGTTTTTTTTCTTTATGAATTATCATCCTCTGTTAGGTGCATACCATTTAAGAGTGTCAATAAATCTTGGAATAATGACCCCTTTTTCATTATATAATGACCTTATTAGTCACTGATAATATTCTTTATTCTGAAATCTGTTTTGCCCGATATTGATATGGCTGCTTGTGGAATAAGTTGCTATGCAGTGCATCAGGGAGGCATAGATGCAGGCACAACAGAGACTTTCAGCAAATGACTGTCTCATTACTTGCACAGCATACAGGGTCCCAAAGGGCAGGGGAAGAGACTGCATTATAGCTGTTCTCCTGGAGAGGCCAACTGCTCAGGTCAGGGTTTGCAACTCCTCGGGTCCTATTTCACCTCAGAGATGAAGGACACTTTCGCTGCCTGAGTGCTGGGTTTTTATAGACCCCTGGGGGGCGGGGAGCCTGCCAATGAGCAAAAAGCATCCATCAAACAACACCTGTGTCCTGGCAAGCTAGGGCTGGTTAAGATTTAACAACTCCCCTGGATGTCTGTGCTCTCCTGTAAAACGGAAACATACAAAACACCTGTACACAAACCAGCAAAAATGAGAACCTAACAAATGCACAAAACTAAAAACAAGCAAGAGGGGCAAAGGTAGGGAGTGGTGAGGGCTGGGAGAAAGTCACTGAGTAGGACTTCTCCAATACTACTGCTTTCTTTTGGTCAAAGTTATCAAACCGAAAAGATGGCATATCTTTCACCATCCTTTTAATACTATCAGCCTGAGAGCTATTTCCTATTTGTTCTATCTGTTCTTTCTGCTCTCTTTTTCTGTTCCTTTTTTGGGGTTACATGAGCCATATTTATAATTCCATTCTATTACCACTATTGACTTATTATTTATACCTTGTTAAAAAAGAGTGGTTGACTTAAGACTAAGGATACACACCTTTAATTAAACAGAGTCTATTTCAAATAGTATTTAAACTGCTTCACAGGCAGTGTAAGGATCTTACAACATATATCCCCACATAATACAGTGGCACCATTTTTGCTTAGGTAGCCAGTTAATTTTTAGAGTAATAAAATAAAAAAAAGAAATGAATCATATTTTACTATCATTTATTTCATTTCCAGTGTTCTTTCTTTAATATGGAGATTCAAGTTTCTGCCTGCCATTATATTCTTTCTGTCCAAAGAACATTTTAAGCCATTTTTTATAGTATGTGTTCTGACAATAAATCCCTTCATTATTTGACTGAGACGATCAGGTTTTTGTTATGTTTTGTTTTGTTTCATTTATGAGATTTTTTCTCTGGTCACAGAATTCGAGTTTGACAGTATTTTTTATTCTTTCAGTACTTTATAAATATCACTCCATTGCCTTCTAGTGTGCTTTTTTTTTCTGAAGAGGAGTCATGTATTTTAAATAAGACATGGATCAATGGGCATATGACAGTGTTTAGTTGATGATGTATGAAAACTGGTTCATTATATGGGGAAAATAAAACTGGAATTCTAATCCATGCGATATAAAAAAGTTGAAGATCTAATTGTGGAAGATAAACTATAAATTTAACTGAAGTTTAAAGAAGTCATCAGAGGTGAATATCTCATGGACACTATATTAACACTTTGAATCAACAAAAGGACACTGTGGATAAAATTAATGGACCAGTTTTTTTATTATCAGCAGGAAACACGTAAATCGCTAAAACCAACAAAGGTCTAGGATATACAAAACTCCTGCTAATCCACAAGAAAAAGTCAGAGAATTAAAACAAGAAAAATAAACTGGGGAAAGGATGCAAACCATCATTTCAAAGAAGTGAAGAAACAAAAGGAGGTCACTAAGACAAAGACATTTTAGTATTTATTTAAAAGGGCAACTAGTAGAAAACTAGATGATGTAAGAATTGTCAGGGAAGTGGAATTGGGATATACAATGAAAACTCGTATGCACTATGGGTGGCAGCTTAAATTAGACAAGTCACAGTGAAAATCATGTCACAGAACTGAGATAAATTCCATATAGGCACGTGCTTGATTCTAGATAAAGTCCTACCCTGGATATTTTCCTGAGCAATTCTTACAGAAATATGAGAAAATACATAAGAATGCTCATACCAGACTTTTCAGTAGTGATGACTTGAATGTAATCCAGATACTCATCCCTGGAAGGAGTGGACAGTACAATGTGGCATATGACTGCTTTGTAATTAGAAAAACAATTAGATCTGAACAGAGACAAGCCACTAGGTCTTTAAAACATGGTTCAAAGTGGAAAAGGAATCAGTGGGTTTGTAACATAGCGTTTCTGTAAATTGAAATTGTATGCGATTTAACAAAAGCACATGCAAATAAATTATACATTAAAATGAATCAAATGATTGTATATGATGGGAGAGGAAAGTGGAGAAGGGGTTAAAGGGGAAGGGTGGAAGAAAGGAAGGAAGGAAGTGAGGGAGGGAGGGAGAGAAGGAGGAAGGAAGAAAAGAAGAGAGGCAACAGAGAGAGGCTACGTATAGACTCATAGTAACAGTGTGCCAGGAAGTCCGGCCTATACTCAGTATAACATTCTACCTCAAGTACAAAATAAATGGCTAGATGAGCTGATGGGTATTTAAGTAGGTATGCAGACAGAACAGCACGTTGACTGGTAGGTAGATGGAGAAGTAGACTGCAGTGTTTGAATGTTGGCTCCCCCAAAAGATACATCTACCCACCCCTGTGAGTATGGCCTTATTTGGACAAAGGGTCCCTGCATATGTAACTTAAAGAAGAGATTACCCTGGTTATCTGTGTGGCCCCTAAATTCAATCACTAATGAAGGACCTTCTACACAAAGGGTAAAGGAGGTCTGTGACATAGGGAGAAGGCTGTGTGAATACAGAGACTGGAGTTCCACTCCTACAAGTCAAGACACGGGGTGTAGGGAGCTACCAGAAGCTGGAAGTGGAAAACAAGGATTCTTTCCTAGAGCCTTTGGAAGGGCAACATGATTGCAGACTTCTGACCTCCGGGACTAAAAAGTCATATGTTTTCGTGGTTTTAAGTCACGCAGACATAAAAACTGGTAGACAAAAGGTAGGCAGCCCCAAAGTCTAAGGTAGCACCACTTTGGAAAATGAGCCCTGTCCTTCCGAGGCCCAATTCTGACACATCAAAATGACAGGCATTATTTGGAGCGGGGAGGTCAGAAAGTTCCCTTGTGTATTTCTAAACCCTTGACACTAAGTGCCCAAATTAGAGGCAGAATTTCAAAGCTTGATGAAATGTAATATTTCTTGAGGACATTTCCTACCATGACATGTAAAATTTATTTTGCATATATCATATATATTCACTTAGCGCACTACCTACTAATTTCTCCACCAAAGGCCCAAGAATGGACTTTTCCAGTAAGAAGATCAACGTTCTCCCTTTGTCGTATTGTTCAGATGTGCAATTTCCAAATATAAATACAACGAGCATTTAATAAACATTGTAGGTGCATATAATAGTATCCATGGGTATGATATGGAAATTCAAATTCACAAGTAATATTTCTTTTCTTAGTAACAGGAGAGCCTACAAGTTTGACCAGAAGTGAGCCTGGATTATCCTGGTGAGATTGCTTTAACTATGACTGCTCCAATTAAAGCCACTTGTATGTTCTTTGAATGCGTTTTTTCCCTATCTCTTCCTGTGCCGAACAAAACAGAATGATCCAATTTGAGCTGCATGCCTGTTTTGCTAAATGAGATTATTCAGGGGTCTAGTTAATCTTGAGCCACCGCAGGGCCTCACATAGAATGAGGTAATATATTCTACTCGCACTAGCTCAGCCTCTTTCATTTGTTCTGAAGAATAAAAGGTTTATGTTGTGGAAGAGGCAGAAGGCTTTGAGTCACAACCATGAAGCAGTGGAATAGCGGGTGAGACCAGCCCATCTGTACATGCCAATGTGAAATCCTATCTGTGCAGGTCACTGCCAGCATTGAAGGAAGCAGGGCCATGGAGTTTGTGAGGAACTTCACCTTTTATTTCATCCAAATGGCAGAAAAAGGAGTAGCCATTATGACCAATGGCACAGATGAAGTCTTTAGGATTTTACTAATTTTTCCATTGGCCAGAGGCCCTTTCCTTGACCACCCAATAGGCTTTCAGTGGCCCTGTCACCTCCCTTCAACTCTCTTTCAGAATGTTAGAGACATCCCCAGTCTCTTATCTTCCTCCCACCCCTTCCCTCACCTTTATCCTTGATGAAAGCCACTTTGAGACTGTCCCTTGTCAAGGGGCAGAGCTTTCAGGGAGAACACATTGGACCGTACATACATTGGATCAAAAACATTGGAAATGTGCACAAAAGCAGCCAAGTCAGAAAAAGAAAAGGACAGCTGCAGAGCGATGCTACAACCATGAAAGAGCTGGCTGTCGGAGCTCTACCCAACTAAACCACTAAGCTAAACAAAGCACGACACAGCTATCCTGTCCCGTTCCCATTCCTTTTTCCCTATCTATGAGTATACGTCTCACTAATCAGGGTTGCATCATCCTCTTAAATTCTAATTTCACTTCGTTTTCCTGACAATACTGCTTTCATGAATGCCAACATAAGGGGTAAAAAAAGCAAAACATCTTTATAGAGTTCTCCACTTTCCAAAATATTTTACTTCCTCTACTTCCAAAGTTTTACATTTTTACTCTGAGTAAATAAAAGAAAATAGACACTACATACCATATAACACTATTCTTTGACAATGATTTTTGAAGAGTTCATTGATTGACTACAATTTGTTTTAAAACAGTAAAGTTCCAAAGCAATTCATTCAGGGACTGTTTTGAAAACCCAAATGGCAGACTTTGTTGTAAATTTCATTTCAGATGTAAACCCAAAACTCTCAGGCAGCCTTGTTCGGCATTTTCCAGGATTCGAACTGACAAGCAAAACAAAACAATACTGTATTAGTTCATTTGTCCATGAAATGAACAAACCTTAAATTATGGTTTTTACCAGCATATTCTTCTCCACAACACACCCAGTAGAGTAGCATTGGGCTATGTAGCATGCAGGTTCCAAGGCAACTCTGGGAACAGTATTATTATCAAAATTGCCAAAATCTATAGGGACAAATCCCCGTTTACAAGCCAGGTGTGATACAACAGTGTAATGCAAACACTCATCTAAAAGAAAACAACACAGCCCATGTGGGAAATCAAAGTGCACCAGCAGCTACATGAGAATAACCTTGAGATTCAGTCAGTTTGTTCTCTAAATTTCAGCTGCTATTGGACCGATCTTGATTGATTGTGACCTGAAGCTTCTGGTGAAAATAAGGGTTAGGTGGCTGGTAAGAGAACGGGTTCAGAAAAGCCTGGAAGGCATTTCTCTACAAAGAGAAATGAATCAGCTGGTGTGATCTCCAATATCATAACTGGAGACATCTGAATGCACAAGAAGTTACATGATATTTTTAGATAGCAACTTTGTATAAAATGCTGGGACTAAAATAATTACATATCCAAGATTACCTATCATCTATCATTTATCTGTCACTAAAAATGATGGTTAATTTGGTTACTTTTGTGGGAAAATTAGCAAATTAATGGGAAAAGTAGCTCATAAATATAACACGAATGTTTAATTTTCATTTGTGGTGTTTCTCATGCCCTTATTCCTTGCAATTTAACAGTTGAAAGAGACCCATTAGTGTGAGCAACAAAAACGCTGTTTCTATTCTTCTGCAGGTGCTATGCATGAAGCCTGAAGGTTCTCCCGTAAATCCTCACATGACATTAATCTGTGTAATCATTTTTTTATTTCTCATTATTGCTTTTAAATATTTATTAATAGAAATCCTAGACAAACACATTGCAAAATATATTAATATTGATATTTATAGTGTTCACTTATGTTAATAACAAATATTGGCCCCTTTTGGATTGACACTTGGTGGGCAGTGGTATTATATGTTATTCAATTGTTTTATAGGTACTTTTGCTTTCAGGATAAAGTGTAAAAATCATATAAATGAGTGCATCTATTTACGATTTTGTGATTCAATATTAGAATAGCTTATGAATAAATTAGATCTTTACACTGTAAAGAAACATAAAAATTGTGTTTCTCACAAACTTAGATAGGATTATTAATCCATTTATTCTTCCATAATTAAGAAATAATGTCAGTATTTCAGTGATTTCTTAATAGAGTATACAAGTAAAAATACTTGAATCATATTGATTGTTCAAGTCTTGGGTTAATTGCTTTTGACTTAAAATAAGTGATGTTAGAATATTTTAAATCACAGGTTCCTTCTTCTGTGTGAGGAAGCAAAACCCAGTTACTGCAGCTTTGGAGACTTGGGGTCTTACAGAGCCACCACGTTACCATTTGTCACACGTTGCAGTCCTGCTTAAGGCATGAGGCTGAAGGCCTCCTGACCTCGCACAAAATACTAAATAAATCTCTGCAGCACATTCTCGTACTTCCACAATTTATATCTCTCTCATAAAGAGTGCTCCTCTTTATTTTAGGAGTGCACATGTGTGTTCACACATCAGTGATATATGCATAATTGTCCCATCCATAGTCACAGACCGGGATAATTTGTGTCCTGGTTAGTTGGTCTGTAGATAACTGTGGATTTACATTTGCACATCTTCTAATTGCATATTATGTCTCGTTATTAGTATACACCATCTACAATTGCCTGAGACTTTTCCTAATCATTTACTGATGATTGGATTCTTAGGAATCGCTATGAGAGACTTTTCAGGTGCCAAATAGTGACTGTCATTCCAGAACCATAAGATGACACCCTCAATCAAACCTGGCTGAGTTATTGCAATCTCCAAGTATTCTTTCACTGTATGTGCTAGATACTGAGATGGTTAAAATTCACTTCCCAGACCTAGTTGATGGTTACTTCTCTTTTAAGTATAGCTCTGTGCCAGTTTGAAGTCATTACGTACCCCAAAATAGCCATGTCATTTAATCTTCATTTTCTATTGTTGGGTAGTATCTTTCTGATTGTTTCCATAGAGATGTGACCCACCCAATTATAGGTGGTAACTTTTGATTAGTTGGTTTCCATGGAAATGCATCTCCACCCATTGAAGGTGGGGTTGCTTACTGGAGCACCTTAAGAGGGAACCATTTTGGAAAAAGCTTCAGAGCCACCAGAACCGACAGAACCAGCATAGCCAGAGACCTGTGGAGAGGCCAAGGAAAATGCTTCCAGGGAATCCTTATGAAATGGGAAGCCAGGGGAGAAAGTTAGCAGATGTCCCCATGGGTCTTCCAGCTGAGAGAGAAACTCTGTACATCGCTGGCCTTCTTGAGCCAAGGTATGTTTCCATAGATGCCTTAGTTTTGGACATTTTCACAGCCTTAGAACTGTAAACTTGCAACTTAATACATTCCCCTTTTAAAAAGTCATTCCATTTCTAGTAGATTGCATTCTGGCAGCTTTTACAAACTAAAACAAGGTCTAATTAACAGATCACTGTATTTAAGACTATTTTTACTTTTTTATAACCATATTTCTAAACATGTAGTTCAAAGTATTGAGCTTAGTTATTCAAATTTATTTAACAATCTGACATTAAATACATTTGTTTTCAGTCAAAATCTTTAGAAAATATTTGTGAACACACACACACATTTTTATAAGCCCCAACATCTCATTTACATAGCTGATTTTAATTACCCCTTATCTACCTCTCTAAGAAGGAAAACAATCCTCAGCAAATACTCCTACCTAGCAGTCAGATATCAACAATGAAAACAGTCTTTCACGCTGAGCACAGACTCGGCCTAAGTATTCCTCCCAGCAGTTTGCTGTAGAAAGCCACTCCCAACTGAGCAGAGATAGTGTGTGAGATAAAACTTGATGGTCCTCCAAGATACAGTATGTTACAATGAGACTCCTTCCTATATCTTCGCATTATTCTCTTTCCAGCTATGTCCATATTCACTGTTTCCACTGTACCATGTGTCTTAGCATCCCTCTCATTTTCAACGCTATATTGTAAACTGTGTGCTACTTTCAAAGCCTTTCCATGTAAGGGGGTGCATTTAGCACATTACTGATTAGTCATCTGCTTATCTTCCCAAATAGGCAAAGGGCCTCAAAAGTAGGGATAGCATACTAATCACCATTCAAACCCAAGCAAATGAAGTAACAGCAGAAATACAGGAGAAAAATTGTTTAAAAAGAATGAAAACGTAAATGTAAAAAAGCAAACATAAAATTTACAAAAGTGTCTCATGTAACCGTGGGGATGTAAGAGTCCAAGGTCTGTTGGACAGGCCACAAGCTGGCAACTCTGATGACGGTCCTTGACAAACCCTCAGGAGAGGCTGGCTGGCTGAAGCAGGAAGAGTGACTGTCCATCTGAATCTTCCCTAGAAGGCTTCCACTGATTAGATTAAGCATCACTCATTGTAGAAGGCGCTCCCCTTAGCTGATTGCAAATGCAGTCAGCTGTGGATGCAGCCAGTGTGGTCATGATTTACATCCATGCAATGTCCTCATCGCAACAGGCAGGCCAGCACTTGCCCAACCGTACAACCAGGTGCCACCACCTGGCCAAACTGACACATGAACCTGACCATCACAGTAAACGACATCTAATTCTCTTAAATGTAGGCAGGGTATCCAGGATTATTTTATAATTTCCGATTGATATGAGAACTTGAACCAAATTAGCCTATTTAACAACATATTGGTGTATTACAATATAATTATTATAAAAATAATGTACACTGGAATTAATTTACCTTTGTTTACAAGAAATAATAAAAGAGAGCAATACAAGTTCAAATAAAACCAAAATGTAAATGTAAAAATTTAATATTACCTGCTCCAACTATATTTTAGTAAGACACTTATTGTTAGCATTTCAGTGTGTTTGATTCCATACATGTATAATATCTTCTTGTTTATCTGGTTATTTAAAAAAATATGTGTGTGTGTATATCCCACATTTTCCATTATCACATTATTGATACATTTCCAGAGATACATATATGTAGCAAAATCTCCTTGTTTTCAATGGCTACACCATGAATAAGTACCACAATTACTTCAACAGTTCTTCATTGTTGGCTATTTAGGTAGACTGTTTTAGGAGACTTAGTTTTTGTTTTGTTATCGCTATTACATACAATGCAGAAATGTTGTACTTGCAGTTTGCTTTTATCTCGACTGAATAAATCCCTAGAAATGAGTTCAAGCCATTGAAGAATATGTACACTCTAACACTTCAAGTTCCTTACAGATCACGACAATTCACATTTCCACGACACCTGTGTGGCTGTGCTTGGTTCCTGAGCCCTGACACTTCTTGAATTCATCCACGTTTCTGGAGGGGTATTTCTTTGTTTTAATAAGCTTTTCATTTTAGAACAATTTTAGATTTACAGAAATATTGCTAAGATAGTACAGAGATTTCCCTCTTGCCCGACATCCAGTTTCCTCTATTATTAACATCCTACATTAGTATGACACATCTGTTATAATTAAGAATGAGCACTGATACATTGTTATTAACTAAAGTAATTTATTAAAATGTGTTCAGTTTTTTCCTTTTATGCTTTTTCTGTTCCGGTATCCTATAAGGGGACCCACATTCCATTTAATCATCTGTATCCTTAATTTTCTCTTGACTCTCAGTCTCTCGGACTTTCCTTGTCCATGAGTCCATACTGAAATAAATAAATGGTTGAATAAGTAAATAAGTGGTGAGAACAGACAAATCTCCCATACCGTAGGAGACTAAATAATTTAGGTAGATACTCCACCTTCAAGGAAGGAGACCACACACTCCCTGCCCCTTCGGTGGTGGGCTGTGCATAGCACCTGTCTTCCAAAAAACAAAGTATGAAAAGGGAGTAAAGAGTGACCTCATAGAGGAAAAAGGACAAAACACTATTTCAAGCTAAGTGATTAAAGTTAGCATCTCTGTGATAAGTCACGTTGCTGATGTGTCCCCCTGCTATGACGCGATGAGAAGGGTGATTTGACCCTGTAGAGTCCCTCCTCACAATCCCCAGGACCACAGCAATCCCAAGAAAATGAGCAGAAAAATCCCAATCAAAGGACATTCTACAAAATTCCTGATCGCTATTCCCCCAAATGTCAAGTTTTTAGCATGTTTCCTAATGATGTGTCACTAGCTCTATTTCTTACAGATATCAGTATGTGAGATCTGAAAAGGGTTTACTCTTATCACAGTACCTTGCTCATAGTAGGAGTCAAGACGAAAATGTGGGATGGATGAAGAAATTGGTGCTTAGAGATTGTCAAGGGACCAGCATTAATTTGCTGATGTTCCTTTTCTCATGTCACAACTCAGAATGTCTAGGTCTGTAAGAAACAGCCATTGGGGTAAAACTCATCTATTCTGAAGGTTGTAAACTTTGATTTACTGGTAATAGCGGCAGTGGTATTTGGAACACTTTTTGGTAAAGTTCAACATTTTTCTATCTATTTTGATATTTACAGGCTGTTTTAAGTACCAGAATGCAAAATACTTGACTGAAAATCAGGCATACACATTACAAAATCTCATAAACACCTTTTTCCAGTTTTAAGCATACTGACACAAACAATATCACATATGGGGGAGCAAATGGAAAGAGCTTTTGCCAATGTCTGAGCCTTGTACAATGTTAATGCTTGGTACAATCTTTCGAAGAATTCCAAATTGCGTAGCGAACTGTTCTTGGGCACGTGCTACAGCCAGGGAAACTGCTGCACCACATTGACGGGTCACTGGGATACATGCAACCCCAAATTAAGGTTTGGAACTACCTGATTCTCCTCCTCACTCCTCTTCTGATTTGCTTAACAATTTTGCATTCTTCTCTCATGTCTTTGCCTAGAGGTCCCTTTTGAAATGATTGTTATAAAGATGAATAAGATATTTTCTGCAACGTACTTAGAGGTGGCAAGCAAAAGCTATGAGGAAACACACTACATTATTGCCATCAAAAGTACCAACAAATAAGGCCAGATTTTCTTGTAACATTCCTAACGTCTTGACATACTATTATGCCACACTTTTCACCAGCATAGATGCACACTTGTCTTTTTTTTTTCCTGCAAAAGCACAAGTGTGTATGATTTTGTGTATGTGCACCCTATGTGCTTTGTTCCTTGAATACTTTTTTCTTTTAATTAACTTTCTGTATTCTATGGAAATATAAAATAGTGGTGGCAAAGTGACTTTTCTAGGTCACAGAATATGAAATGAAAAATACAACAATAACAAATGCAATGGTGTGTACCCAGATGGGTGTTCTCTTCAAGAATATTATACAAATTTTACCATTAGCCATTCTTAACTGACATGACGTACATCTACCTCCCACACAGGGAAATTTACCTCTAATGGAAGTATAAGGAAAGTATATTCAGTTAAATATTAAACTATGTTTCATTTAGGAAATCATGCATGAATGGAGAAGGAGGTTTTTAATATTGTTTAATAATTCTAAAATATCTGAAGCACATTAGCACATCAGTATAAGAATGAGAAGGATCAACTTGGCAAAAAGCTATGCTACAAATTGCTTGGGGCAGATATGCATGTTGGATTGATGACTTCATCTGCCATATGCTAAGAAAATAATATTTCATAACCTCCTTAGATTTTTACATATTAACATTACTAACATACCAGTCTTTCATAGACTGTCATAGACACCGATATTTCATACCACAGAAAGATCTCATTTTATCACGTTAATATTTAACAATGTGAGTTTTCAAAACCTAATGCCATAAGCAAGCTCCTCTTGTAATTACTATTTGTTAATGGGTATGTAATGGAATCACTGCAAAGAAATTCCAAAATATCTACTGGCAAAAAAATCAAATAAATAAATAAAATGAAAAAGTCATGGACTCGTCGAATGCACACCAACATTTCACAAGATTAAGGAGCCAAACTTAATTTCCATTCCAATACATGGAACAGATGCCGCAACATATATTTATGGTACAAGGGTCAGGCTCTGCTTTAAACCATGTCCACAATAACTCATCATGTTGACAGTTTTCGAGAGATACAAGTGGCTAAGCTTCACTCGAAGTTAGTTGTCAACTGATTAATCAGTTAATTATTGTGTGTCAACCAACTAAATAAAATACACTTAAACATGCTGCAGAGAAGTCTGAAGGGAGAAAGGCTGTTTCAAACATTTTCAAGAGTTAAGTGAAAATTATCTCCTTCAGCATGATGAAAACCTCATTAATGTTTTTTTTCATTTCAGGAAAAGCACATCCTGCAAAGCTGCATCTTCACTTTTTCTTCAGTTTGAAGAAAAGCCAAAGAAAACCTAGAAGCAGGGAACTAAATATAAGACTTTATTACTTTTTTCTCTTTCTTCAGATTTTGGGCATAATTTAGTCAGAGAGACACCAGAAAATGGAAATCATGGCTATTGAGAAAACTAAATTTGTTTCAGCAAGTTTATTTTGTGCCAGACACTGTTTCAGATGAGCCTGAAATGTTCAGTGACATCCCGTCCTCTGAGCTGCTATGGAATAAAGGCACACGCAGTCTAAAGAACAGTTTTGCCCATCCACCTTGAAATCAGAAATGCTACTGCTGCTACAAGCTGCAAGAAGATTTGATTCTTTAGTTAGCTCGATGATGTAGAAAGTCAAGTGTTATATCCAAAGAACAAGGAGAGATATTAAAGAGAATACAGAGAAATCTAAATGTAAAGATTGCATTAGTCCCCTCCACACTTTGTCCACTACACAGCTTCATTTTGAAATGACATAGGTTCTATAAAACCGTCATTAATCTTGTGACCATTGAGTCCTTATAATGTTTTCTACCAAGTGGTTTAAGAACTGCCAGGGGCTTCCAAAATTGTCCCCCTGGCTTGGGCACTCAAAGATAGTAAAGGCATCAATTTCAATATCATGTTTTTAATAAATAAAATAAATGTCTTCAATGTTATTTCCATGTGTGCATGCATTTGATGGCACCCAAGTGTATTTAGAGCACACCAGCGTGTGTTCTGTGTTCAGTCAGGTTTACTGATCACTCACTCACAATGAACACTATTAACAGTTAGTCATTAATTGGTATAATTATTTCATTCTTATGCATATACCGCAGAATTTAATTTCGTAGCCATTCAAAATTTACATGCTTAAAGATCGAAAGCATAGGAAACAGTAATTGCTACTTATAAGTTAATAATGAAAATGAAAAATATTTTGCAAACTCACCTAAAGTTCCTTTCCACTTCAAATTGTGTTCACTTGATGAAAAAAGTATATAGCACATTAAGATGTGTCTAGTACTTCAAAATGCACATTCTAAAGAGAGAAAGCAATGTGACTTTATTTCCCGTGGGGCCTACTTCCAATGGAACAACCATGAGCAGTGGGGAAGCTGCAGTGTTGCATGTCATTACATAGAAATGGCAGGCATATTTCAAATATAAACCTCTTTTTGCTTGAAACATGCAAAACAACTGAATATAAGGTTAAAAAAAAAGTTGATTTTTCTTCACCTTTAGTTATAGCATGATTAAATTTCAATGTTTTAGGATACATACTTGTCCACACAACTTAACTCAACATATACCAATTATTTAAAAATTTCTTGCAACCGTCTGTCTTTTTTGTGCAATTCTAAGCAAATTAAAAGTGCCTGTCTATTATACGTTAAAGAAGTCTTTATATTTTTATACGCATTATATAAAATTATATTTTAAATTAAATTTACAGTACAATTCCATTCATTCGACTCTTGAATGTAAATATATTCCACTTACACTTTTTCATCAGATGATGTGCATACATGATAAAATCAGATGGAACTAACCTGAAGAAAACAATCATTTGACTGGTTTTACTCAACAATAACTAAGAAAACTGAAATAGCAAGATCATTACTTGCAGGCAATAAATAAATCAATGTCTAAAACAATTAATTTCCTCTTGTTGGACATCTGAGCTGGTGGCTTGAGCTCCAGCTGGAGTGGTCAGGCAGAATCAGCCTCACTGAGCTCCCCGGTTCCTTCTTTTACTGTATCCTTCCTTTTCCTTTCCCCCTCAGACTGGGAAAAGGTGGGGCAGAGGGATCAGAGATTCTAACCCTTCTCTGGAAGCTCATGAGTGGATTCCTGCAGTGCTCTTCTATAACACACAAAATTTAGGTAATTTTCAACCTCTTGCCCCTCAACCAGTGCAGGTACATCAATAGCCCCAATCCTTCCCTAGATAATCTCCACAAAAAGCACCTGTCAGCCTCCTTTTCCCGTTTGATGCATCTGTGTGAAGGTCTTGATTCACCATTTTATAAGATGAGGAAAATAGTGCTTTCATGCCTCACATTGATTATTTTTTTTTTTGGGGGGGGGGGGAGTGCATGGTCTGGGAATGAGACCGGGTCTCCTGCATGGAAGGTGAGCATTCTACCACTGAACCACATGTGCACTCCTTACATTGAATTTTATTACCACTTTCCAAGTTCCAGCAGCTATATCCTAAATTTTATTTTGTAAAAGTTGATGTGTTTACATTAATTTTATCAGAATTAAGCATCTTTGAGTTTTCTAGTACAGTTTCAGTGTTTTTCTGCATACATGAGTGTGAGTGCATGAAAGCAGATGGAGTGTCTGAACACATGCCATTCTTTATGGATCTAACTCTACAAACTACAAGCCACCAAAAGCAAAGTCACAGGCTAATTGCTACTTGTTACACTTCACTGAATCTTCAAACTCACATCTTCCACTTTTCTAAGGTCTCAGTGATTGTTCCTATTCTCTATCAACTCCATTTCCCCTCAGATCCGTCTCCTCTATGAAGCCCTATCCGACAAGCACTGAGTTGTTTTCCCTGACCCCAAGTCTTGCTGTGCAGATTATTGAATAAAAACACAACACTGCACCCTAGGTTGGATCCACTGTTTCCCAAATTGTTTGACTTTATTGTGTTGATTTACTCCTTTATATTACTGAAGCTTACCTTGAAATAGTTTCCTTAAAACGAGTATTTGAAAAATGTAAGCTGAAAATGCCTAATTCTCTCCTTACATTTAATTGACAAGTTGCTTAGGTAGAGGATTCTAGACTACAAATCAGTTTCTGTCTGAAATTTGAAATTATGAGACCGTTTTTTAAAGCACTTAATCTTGCTACTGGGAAGACAGATGCCTAAACAGTTCAGTACCCTGAAATATGACTTCCTTTGGTTGTCCACTTTCCTCTCCACTGTTCACTCTCACCTCTTACATGGTGTCACTTCCTGTTTCACTTTCTTCTTGTTGTTTTGAACATTCAGAATGGTGTATTGAAATGACAAAAATACTCAAGTTTTTACTTTGGAAAATTAGTTTGTATTAGCAATTTCTTTTAATTTTCTTTCTTCTGTCATGTTGGACAAAACTCCTCTTATTTTAATGGAGGACCTCTTGAAATGAATTGATCCTTATCTGAGTTTTATATTTTCTTCATAATTACCGCATTCGTCTTTTTGTTCTACTTTTTGTGACGTCTCTGATTTGATCTCTCTCCCTCTTTGTTGTCATAATTATTGTTGCTTAATATTTATTTGTACATTTGTTTTAATTCCAGTATTTACACCTTTAGTTTTCATGAAACGTCTCCTATTCTGATATTCTTTTCATAAGATTTTATTATTTTAAAAATGAATTCTCTGATAATGCTGATATTACATAACATTTAACTTATTTGTTAGACTTTGTGTTACTGTTGTTTCTGCTATTACTTTAAGTCATATCTCACTCACATATCTATTTCCTCTAGTAACATTTTCATTTGTATTGATCATTCTCTCTTTTGTTCCTGTTTTCTTCAAACTAATGGTTGTCCTAGGTTGTTCATTCTTATTTAATAATATGGCGATCAAAATACTTTCGTGAGTTTTTATATGTGACTGTAGCTTGTTTACTGGTGGGCAGTTATACTCCAGTAGGTATTTAAGAATCAGGCCTTAATTTTGCCTAAGTTAGAAGGAACTGTTACTTTGGACATCCAACATTCATACTAGGTCTCATCAGAATGTCCATTTATTTGGAGAAGCATCTCAGTTTTGGGTCAGCCTGCGAGCAAAGACAAGTGTGAACAATTCATACAGAGTTTCCAAACACTCGGTGCCTTTCTCTTCAGTCTCATGAACTGTATCTGCTCTTCATACGGGACAATGCTGACACCTGGCAAGGTTCATAGATTCTTTGGGACAGGTCGCCTCCTTGTGGGAACACACAACATCACTAGACTACCCTTTTCACTGTGGATTCCAATTTTCTCTTCAGCCATCCCTCCATTACTTTCATGCATTACCTGGAATCTGGCTGATATTTTGGCTCCATGTGTTTTAAAACTCTAGAAATTTTTACGCTGCCAAATTAAAAAAAAAAAATTCCCAAAGCCTAAGTCTTTAAGCACCCCACCCCCATCTCTTGGTTAGAATGTATCTTACAGGTAACTC
The DNA here is from genome assembly GCF_023851605.1 of Tamandua tetradactyla. NCBI lineage: Eukaryota > Metazoa > Chordata > Mammalia > Pilosa > Myrmecophagidae > Tamandua > Tamandua tetradactyla. The sequence goes on along the minus strand of NC_135348.1, from coordinate 41,958,099 downwards.
AATAAAGCAAAATATCACTGTACAATGCATTCACTATGAGTGCAGCTTTCTGAATCCATATGGAATGGCTCTAAGTGCAAGAATGGAAATGATCTCTTTGCTATTAGTATATCACCTGGGTTCACACGATTTGCTATGAGAGATCATCCCTCCTGGCCCCGCCTCCTACACCTTGGAAAGTAAAATAGCAGTGCCTATATAGTATGAGGGTATGCCCCTCTGCTTCATTTCTCAGTGGGTCACTTGGTTAAGCCACATGGTTTTTCTTAATACATCAGGTATTTATCTTACATTCTATGCTGGTGTGGCCAATTATCATGGCCAATTAAAAATAGGGGTTATTTGCCTTGAGTATCATTTTCCCGCTGAAGATTTCTAAAACATAATATGTTGTTCCTGTACTGATTACTTCTAGTATCTTTATTTACTCATTTATTATGTAATATTTTATTTTAGCTCATGAACTAAAACAAGTTTCTATGATTCTTGTAGTAGTATGCTTGTGCTTTGAAAGGAAACTTTCACCTTCATTACCAGAAAGGATATGTTTTTTTCTGAGATTAGCCTCCAGTTTAAATATTCTGACTATGTTCCAAAATGCTTTCCTACCTCCTCTCTGTGGAGCAAAGATGAATTTAGGGCTACATAATTCTTGCCTGCTATGCACACAGCCTCTCAGCCTAGCCTCAGATTCCACTCTTAGCACGTCCTTGCCTCCAGAGAGGGCATTTGTACATCTGTATTTCATCCCACACGTCTTACACCCTTCATAGAAAGGGGTCAGTGCCTGGTGAGGTGGGACTTCCCAAAGAACATCTCAGCTGCTTTATTATGATCACTCTATACTGAAACTTTAGTTACTAAAGAGACTTTTATATATTCACTCTAGTTTCAGCAAAGATATGGTGAGAGCCTTTTATCAGTCTACATTCTTTTTGAACTTCAGTCATGTTAGGATTTCCTAAGTGTTAGAGATTCAGTGGAACATCAGACAAAGCCCCTGTCCCTGCAGGCTTACGTTCTTGTGGTGCAGACAGAAAATGTAAAACAAATAAAAAATAAAATGATCTAGCTGTAGTATATGCTATTTAAAAAGTAAAATAAAGCAGGGTAATGGATAGAAAGTGATGGAAAACATATTACATTGGTTCATCAGTAAACAGGATGTTGAGACAAAATCCTGCATGAAATGGGAAGTGAACATTTTGAAGATTGTGAGATCGAGCACGCCAGGCAGAGAAAGTAGCAAGGACAAAGTTCTGAGATGAGAACAAATTTGGCATTTTCAGATGAATTAGAAGGTAAGTACAACTCAAGCAGAATGAGTGAGGTAACTGTGGTGAGAGGTATGGAAAAACCCTAGGGCAGTTAAGATCTTATTCTGAATGATACACTAAGCCAACTAGAAGTGCTTCCCTCCCTAAGGGAGTGACACATCTACTGTATGTTTTAAAGGAAAAAATCCATCTAAGATGCTTTGAGAAAAATTGTCCAAGGGATGCTAAAGTAGAAGCAGGAAATTAATGATGGCTTTGACTAGAGCGATAAAACATTAAATCTATGATGAACTGTCATCATTTATGGAACATATTTTGAAGATAGTGGTGATAGAACTTGCTGGTACATTTTAAATAGTTACGATAGAATGAGAGGAAGCAAGGGTGTTTTTTGCTTGTTTGTTTGTTTGTTTTTGTCCAGAGCAAATGGGTGGTGCCACATTTGGTAAAGAGTGGAAGGCTTGGAGAGCAAGAGGGTTATTAGTAGAGCATAAAGAATTCTGGTTTGACTTGTTGAACATTTATTAAATATCTAAATGAAGGTGCAGGTTGGGAAATGGGGTGTCTGATAGGACCAGAAGATGAACTCAAGATTCCCTGACATGATGATGAGGTGAAGTCTTCCCCATCATTAAAATAGTGTTTGTGAATTCCGGAGAAGATGGCGGCTTAGTAAGACGCACGGATCTTAGTTCCTCCTCCAGAACAGCTACTAGGGGAGTAGAAACGATACAGAACAGCTCCCGGAGCCACGACAGAGATCAAAAAGACAGCGTACAACATCCTGGAACGGCTGACTGGCTGAGAGAACCTGCTCCGGTGAGATCGCCGAGGGGCGTGGGCTTCCCCGGGCCGGGGCAGCAAGTGGCCGGAGTCCCTCCCTTCCTCCTAACCGGGCCAGCTGGGACAATTGGACAGGCGGTCCCCTCAAGTTGCGGTGGCTGGCGCCCCCCCACATGTGGCCCCCCGGACCAACTGAGAGAATTGGATTGGAAATCCCCAGGCCGTGGAGAACGGTGACGGGGGGTCCCTTCCAAACACGTGAATCCCTAGGCCGGCTAGCACTCTTCCAAGACGCTTCGGTTGGTGAACCTCCCCCATGGCGAGAGTTTTCCAAAGTTAAAGGACCCACAGCACCTTTTACTGGTGGGAACCGCAGACAAACGTGTGCCACGAGCGCCACCTACTGGGCAGGATAAGAAAAACAGAACCCAGAGATTTCACAGAAAAATCTTTCAACCTGTTGGGTCCAACACCCAGGGAAATCTGACTAAATGCCCAGATGCCAGCAGAAGATAATGGATCAGGCTCAGAAAATTGAAAGTATGGCCCAGTCAAAGGAACAAACCAATAGTTCAAATGAGATACAGGAGCTGAGACAACTAATGCTGAATATACTAACAGAAATGGAAAACCTCTTCAAAAATGAAATCGATAAATTGAGGGAGGACATGAAGAAGACATGGGCTGAACAAAAAGAAGAAATAGAAAAACTGAAAAAACAAATCACAGAACTTATGGAAGTGAAGGATAAAGTAGAAAAGATGGAAAAAACAATGGATACCTACAATGATAGATTTAAAGAGACAGAAGATAGAATTAGTGATTTGGAGGGTGGAACATCTAAATTCCAAAAAGAAACAGAAACTATCAGGAAAAGAATGGAAAAATTTGAACAGGGTATCAAGGAACTCAAGGACAATATGAACCGAACAAATATATGTGTTGTGGGTGTCCCAGAAGGAGAAGAGAAGGGAAAAGGAGGAGAAAAACTAATGGAAGAAATTATCACTGAAAATTTCCCAACTCTTATGAAAGACCTAAAATTAGAGATCCAAGAAGTGCAGCGCACCACAAAGAGATTAGACCCAAATAGGCATTCTCCAAGATACTTACTAGTTAGAATGTCAGAGGTGAAAGAGAGGATCTTGAAAGCAGCAAGAGAAAAACAATCCATCACATACAAGGGAAACCCAATAAGACTATGTGTAGATTTCTTAGCAGAAACCATGGAGGCTAGAAGACAGTGGGATGATATATTTAAAATACTAAAAGAGAAAAACTGCCAACCAAGACTCCTATATCCAGCAAAATTGTCCTTCAAAAATGAGGGAGAAATTAAAACATTCTCAGACAAAAAGTCACTGAGAGAATTTCTGACCAAGAGACCAGCTCTGCAAGAAATACTAAAGGGAGCACTAGAGTCAGATATGAAAAGACAGAAGAGAGAGGTATGGAGAAGAGTGTAGAAAGAAGGAAAGTCAGATATGATATATATAATACAAAAGACAAAATGGTAGAGGAAAATATTATCCAAACAGTAATAACACTAAATGTTAATGGACTGAATTCCCCAATCAAAAGACATAGATTGGCAGAATGGATTAAAAAACAGGATCCTTCTATATGCTGTCTACAGGAAACACACCTAGGACCCAAAGATAAACATAGGTTGAAAGTGAAAGGTTGGGAAAAGATATTTCATGCAAATAACAACCAGAAAGAGCAGGAGTAGCTATACTACTATCCAACAAATTAGACTTCAAATGTAAAACAGTTGAAAAAGACAAAGAAGGACACTATCTACTAATAAAAGGAACAATTAAACAAGAAGACATAACAATCATAAATATTTATGCACCGAACCAGAATCCCCGATAATACGTGAGGAATACACTGCAAACACTGAAAAGGAAAATAGACACATATACCATAATAGTTAGAGACTTTAATTCACCACTCTCATCGATGGACAGAACATCTAGACAGAGGAATAATAAAGAAATAGAGAATTTGAATATTACTATAAATGAGCTAGACTTAACAGACATTTATAGGACATTACATCCCACAACAGCGGGATACACCTTTTTTTCAAGTGCTCATGGATCATTCTCAAAGATAGACCAAATGCTGGGTCACAAAGCAAGTCTTAACAAATTTTAAAAGATTGAAATCATACACAACACTTTCTCGGATCATAAAGGAATGAAGTTGAAATCAATAAGAGGCAGAGTGCCAGAAAATTCACAAATACGTGGAGGCTCAACAACACACTCTTAAACAACGAGTGGGTCAAAGAAGAAATTGCAAGAGAAATTAGTAAATACCTCGAGGTGAATGAAAACGAAAACACAATATATCAAAACTTATGGGACGCAGCAAAGGCAGTGCTAAGAGGGAAATTTATTGCCCTAAATGCCTATATCAGAAAAGAAGAAAAGGCAAAAATTCAGGAATTAACTGTCCACTTGGAAGAACTGGAGAAAGAACAGCAAACTAATCCCAAAGCAAGCAAAAGGAAAGAAATAACAAAGATTAGAGCAGAAATAAATGAAATTGAAAACATGAAAACTATAGAGAAAATCAATAAGACCAGAAGTTGGTTCTATGAGAAAATCAATAAGATTGATGGGCCCTTATCAAGATTGACAAAAAGAAGAAGAGAGAGGATGCAAATAAATAAGATCAGAAATGGAAGAGGAGACATAACTACTGACCTCACAGAAATAAAGGAGGTAATAACAGGATACTATGAACAACTTTATGCTAATAAATACAACAATTTAGATGAAATTGACAGGTTCCTGGAAAGACATGAACAACCAACTTTGACTCAAGAAGAAATAGATGACCTCAACAAACCAATCACAAGTAAAGAAATTGAATTAGTCATTCAAAAGCTTCCTAAAAAGAAAAGTACAGAACCAGACGGCTTCACATATGATTTCTAACAAACATTCCAGAAAGAATTAGTACCAACTCTCCTCAAACTCTTCAAAAAAATCAAAGTGGAGGGAAAACTACCTAATTCATTCTATGAAGCCAACATCACCCTCATACCAAAACCAGGCAAAGATATTACAAAAAAAGAAAACTATAGACCAATCTCTCTAATGAACATAGATGCAAAAATCCTCAATAAAATTCTAGCAAATCGTATCCAACAACACATTAAAAGAATTATACATCATGACCAAGTAGGATTCATCCCAGGTATGCAAGGATGGTTCAACATAAGAAAATCAATTAATGTAATACACCATATCAACAAATCAAAGCAGAAAAATCACATGATAATCTCAATTGATGCAGAGAAGGCATTTGACAAGATTCAACATCCTTTCCTGTGGAAAATACTTCAAAAGATAAGAATACAAGGGAACTGCCTTAAAATGATAGAGGGAATATATGAAAAACCCACAGCTAATATCATCCTCAATGGGGAAAAATTGAAAACTTTCCCCCTAAGATCAGGAACAAGACAACGATGTCTATTATCACCACTGTTATTCAACATTGTGTTGGAGGTTCTAGCCAGAGCAATTAGACAAGAAAAAGAAATACAAGGCATCAAAATTGGAAAGGAAGAAGTAAAACGATCACTGTTTGCAGACGATATGATACTATATGTCGAAAACCTGGAAAAATCCACAACAAAACTACTAGAGCGAATAAATGAGTACAGCAATGTAGCAGGTTACAAGATCAACATTCAAAAATCTGTATCATTTCTATACACTAGTAATGAACAAGCTGAGGGGGAAATCAAGAAACGAATCGCATTTACAATTGCAACTAAAAGAATAAAATACCTAGGAATAAATTTAACTAAAGAGACAAAAAACCTATATAAAGAAAACTACAAAAAACTGCTAAAAGAAATCACAGAAGACCTAAATAGATGGAAGGGCATACTGTGTTCATGGATTGGAAGACTAAATATAGTTAAGATGTCAATCCTACCTAAATTGATCTACAGATTCAATGCAATACCAATCAAAATCCCAATAAGCAAATTTATCTGGAAGGGAAGGGTGTTCTGAATTGCTAAAAACATCTTGAGGAAAAAAAACGAACCTGGAGGTCTCGCGCTGCCTGACTTTAAGGCATATTATGAAGCCACAGTGGTCAAAACAGCATGGTATTGGCATAAAGATAGATATATCGACCAATGGAATCGAATAGAGTGCTCAGATATAGACCCTCTCATCTATGGACATTTGATCTTTGATAAGGCAGTCAAGCCAACTCACCTGGGACAGAACAGTCTCTTCAATAAATGGTGCCTAGAGAACTGGATATCCATATGCAAAAGAATGAAAGAAGACCCGTATCTCACACCCTATACAAAAGTTAAATCAAAATGGATCAAAGATCTAAACATTAGGTCTAAGACCATAAAACAGTTAGAGGAAAATGTAGGGAGATATCTTATGAAACTTACAATTGGAGGCGATTTTATGGACCTTAAACCTAAAGCAAGAGCACTGAAGAAGGAAATAAATAAATGGGAGCTCCTCAAAATTAAACACTTCTGTGCATCAAAGAACTTCATCAAGAAAGTAGAAAGACAGCCTACACAATGGGAGACAATATTTGGAAACGACATATCAGATAAAGGTCTAGTATCCAGAAGTTATAAAGAGATTGTCCAACTCAACAACAAAAAGACAGCCAACCCAATTACAAAATGGGAAGAAAACTTGAACAGACACCTATCAGAAGAGGAAATACAAATGGCCAAAAGGCACATGAAGAGATGCTCAATGTCCCTGGCCATTAGAGAAATGCAAATCAAAACCACAATGAGATATCATCTCACACCCACCAGAATGGCCATTATCAACAAAACAGAAAATGACAAGTGCTGGAGAGGATGCGGAGAAAGAGGCACACTTATCCACTGTTGGTGGGAATGTCAAATGGTGCAACCACTGTGCAAGGCAGTTTGGCGGTTCCTCAAAAAGCTGAATATAGAATTGCCATACGACCCAGCAATACCATTGCTGGGTATCTACTCAAAGGACTTAAGGGCAAAGACACAAATGGACATTTACACACCAATGTTTATAGCAGCATTATTTACAATTGGAAAGAGATGGAAACAGCCAAAATGTCCATCAACAGACGAGCAGCTAAACAAGCTGTGGTATATACATACGATGGAATATTATGCAGCTTTAAGACAGAATAAACTTATGAAGCATGTAATAACATGGATGGACCTAGAGAACATTATGCTGAGTGAGTCTAGCCAAAAACTAAAGGACAAATACTGTATGGTCCCACTGATGTGAACCGACATTCGAGAATAAACTTGGAATATGTCATTGGTAACAGAGTTCAGCAGGAGTTAGAAACAGGGTAAGATAATGGGTGATTGGAGCTGAAGGGGTACAGACTGTGCAACAGGACTAGATACAAAAACTAAAAAATGGACAGCACAATAATACCTAATTGTAAAGTAATCATGTTAAAACACTGAATGAAGCTGCATCTGAGCTATAGGGTTTTTTTTTTTGTCTGTCTGTTTGTCTTTTTTTTTGTACTATTATTATTATTTTTATTTTTTTCTCTATATTAACATTCTATACCTTTTTCTGTTGTTTTGCTAGTTCTTCTTCTAAATCGATGCAAATGTACTAAGAAATGATGATCATGCATCTATGTGATGATATTAAGAATTACTGATTGCATATGTAGAATGGAATGATTTCTAAATGTTGGGTTTATTTCTTTTTTTTCTTTAATTAATAAAAAACAAAAGTAGTGTTTGTAAAGGCCAGCGTCAAGACCCTGAAACACTCTACTGTCTAGAGGTGAAGAAGAGAAGGAACCAGTGAAAAATATCAAGAAGTCATATCTAGGAAATGTACCTATCAAGTCCTATCTTCAAGATGAAACTCAAGTTTCTAAAAGGAGTCTACAGCTTCTTTTTCGGATAAATTCTGACGAGACCAGGGCTCTATCTTTCACAGAATTCTAGTGGAATCTTATGGCCCTTAAGACTTCCCTATTGGGGTCACTGAGTAATATAAAGCATCTGTAGGAATTTGCAAAAATTACTGTAGGAACAGTTACAAGCAGGGTCCCAAGGTTTTTCTAACTTTTTAAATTAAGGCTTATTCTATACACATTAAATATATGAAGTGCACTTGTCTTTAGTATGAAACATGGTGATCGTTTGCACATGATATACTTGTGTGAAGCAAATCTCAGCTCTGGATAGAGAATGTTTTGGAAATGAACTCATCCCATAAAGAGATGCCTCTTTTAGGTCTATTTCATCCAATCCCCAACCTCAACAACCCCAGAAAGCCTACACTCTTTTGCATACCCAAGGATTCTTCTGGCAAAGCCAAACTTAGATTCTAGTGACTTCTCAAAAGGAGAAGAGGTTTGGTCCATCAAATTTTCTGTAATACATGTGAAATCACCAAAAGGTCATTACTTCTCTACAGTAGGAAGGCCAGAGAAGACAAGGAGAGAGTTTTCTGAATCAGTTTACCTTATGTTCGGAGATCATCTATTCCACGTAAAAATCACAGCACTACAAGACAGCACCTGCCCACCAAAGATTCCAACCTTATATCATTAAGGAAAATTATCAATTTAAGTGCATTTTTATAGTTTTGTTAAGTTCTCTAGAATATTGTTCAAATATGCCAAGACTCCCACTTCTATCATACCCCCAACTACTTTGTTTATTTTCCATAAGGATGACCAAAGAAAAGATTATTCTCTACCCAACATTATATGGTAATACTCTCTCCCTAACCCCGACTGTGCCTGAGGAAACTAAGAATTATTAGGTCGTTTGAGGCTGCTTGAATTTGAAGCACACTCTTTGTCCCATTTTCTCTATTACTGTAACTATTACTATCTGTTTTTCTCCTTATTTATTATCCACCCTTTTTTTGCCCTGCTCTGTGGCTTGAAGTGGGGAGGGGTGTAACTTTAAAGACTATATTTCCCCAGCTTCATTGCTTTTTCTTTTTTTACTTTCAGTGGATCAACAAATGAAGGTTTAGGTACAACAGCAGAAGGGAGAAGAGTCAGCAGTGGCATAAGTGCCCACAGTAACTCAGTGTCCTTGTATTGTCACATTAGCCCTAGCTTTAGCAATGGTTTTCCACTGTTGCTAGTGCCTAGGTGTCTTAGCATCCCTTATTGTCCCCAAGTCCTGCCCATATCTTTTCAAATAAGGCTAAATATATTTTCTTTTACCTATTAGGGTTCTAACTAGTAGAGTTGTATCGGTTTGAGGCTTTTACGTACCCCAGAAAAGCCATGTCTTAATCCTGACCCATTCTTCTGGTGGCAGATCTATTGTTTAGGGTGGAAACCTTTGATTGGATTGTTTCCATGGCAATTGACCTACTCAATTGTGAGTGTGAGTTTTTGGCTGTATTAAGTTCATGAAGATGTGACTTCACCCATTCAGGATGGGTCTTACTTGGTTGATTGGAGTCCTTTGAAAGAGGAAACATTTTGGAGAAACCTCAGATGCGTGGCTTAGACAAAAGAAGCAACAGAGCCAACACAAGACCCAGGCTTTTGGAGATGCAGAAAGTAAATGCCCTGGAGTAGCTGTTTGAAACAAGAAGCCAAAGGGTCCAACAGATACCAGCATCATGTCTTCCCAGCTGACTGAGGTGTTCTGGATCCATTGCCCTTTCTTGAGTCAAGGTATTTTCTCTGGATGTCTTAGTTTGGACATTTTTATAGTCTTAGAACTGTAAACTTATAACTTAATAAATTCCCTTTATAAAAGCCAATCCAGGATGGTGCAATGGAGGCCCAGTGATAGAATTCTTGCCTGCCATGCCAGAGACACAGGTTTGATTCCTGGAGCCTCCCCATGTGGAAAAAAAAAAAAAAAAGCTGAAAAGCCAATCCATTTCTGGCATATTGCATTCTGGCCCTATTAACAAACCAAAACAAGAATCTTTTAGCCTACATTTAACCACAAAACCAGAAATGCTAATGGGCATGAGGACCAAATAAATTGTCACTGATTAACAGTTTCTTAATATTGTCCCTTACATCACTGTATCTCAGGGAGTTCCATATAGGACACTGCCTAAAGATTCTTGGGTCTTCTAAATCTATTTGGGCTACTCCTTATTTTCACAATCTATGTCCCACTGATGAGTAGAGAAAATTTTCCTCCTTTTGTATAGATTTGCTTTTAACTTATCATTCCTTGACCCTGGACCCTTCTGCATATTTCCCTAGTAAGTGAACAAAACCCTGTAGCTGACCTGGGCTTCATAATTTCCATCCCATAGGAAGCATAACCATAGAGGAAGTTGCTGTCAAGTAGTGAATCTACTATGGAGAACTGTCCTTTGGTCCAGTACACTGATCCTGACAACCCCTTAGAAATTTCATTTTTTGTGCTCATTTAACATTTGAATTTTTTTACCTCCTCACAGGTTCCACATTCTCGCATAAGATTTGAGGGGTTAAATCTGTTTCCTAGGGTTGTTGTAGCAAAGTAGCACAAAATCAATAAAACAACAAAGTTTTCCTCTCACATTTCTAGAAGCTAAAAGTCTGAAATCAAGGTTTCAGCAAGACCATGCTCTCTCTGGAATCTCTAGAGAAGAACACTGCATTGCTTCTTCCTAGTTTCTGCTTCGGTCCAGCAATCCTTGGTGGTTCATGGCTAGTAGTTCTGTAAGTTGAGCCTCTGCCTCCATTTTCACATGACCTTCTCCCCCGTGTGTCTCCTTCTCTCTTCTACAGTGACCCTATTTCCAAATAAGGTCCCAATCTGAAGTATAGGGATCAGGTTACAATGTCTATTTTCCAAGGACATAACCCACAATAGTATGTGAAAAATCAAAACAGGTAGACTTACATGTGTGTCCAATTGATGCTTCATATCTTTACTTGGTTCAGTGGATTTGAATGTAGGCAGAGATCCTTCTAACAATTGATGATATGCCTCACAGAATTTCAAAAAGCTGGAGTAATCCAATCTTATTTTAAAAATCTAGGTTTTTCAATATAATGACAATGACCTTTATTCACAGACAATAGTCCTTGGATAAATTCCACTATAAATTTACTATGGGGCTCATTATTACAAATTCAAGCAGCAAAATATAGGCCAAACCCTGGGTTAAAACATACTTTTAAGCTTATCTTTTCAAACCCTAAACCCTTATCCCACTCCTTTAAGGGTTTAGTATGTCCAATACATCCTTCTCCATGGTACATTTCTCCCCATGAGAGGTTATTCCTCCTCCAAGACTGCTTACCTTGGACTGACTCCTAGTTCTGGAAATCATCCCAATGACACTTTGTTGATAGGATGCAGGATATTTAGCTTGTTTCTACAGTGGACATTGATTTAGCCATGCCAGACAATCATGCTAACGCTAAGAACCTTCAATGGCAGTCCCCAAAATATCACCCATCCATTATGAACAATAAATTCTGGAAACATATGCAGGTACAGTTCTTTCCAGGGGGGAAATAAGAATATGCAGGGATCACAAACATATGCAGAGCCAGGGGAAGGTCCAAACTTTTCTCTCCCACCTATATCGAATTAACTTTCATATATAAATGGAAGCATTCATTAAATAAATAGGTTTAACTTTTCCCTTTGATCTGCCTCCTTCTTGTGTAGAGTCAAGTCCAAGCAGAGCTGAGTGATGCTCCTTCCTGGGAAGACAATGATGGATATTTACAGTAAGTTAAAGAATACCATATTTATGTCTTCAGAAGAGAGACAAGAACAAACATTCTATTGTACTTAAAGTGTCCATTCATTCACCAAAGCAGAAGGACCAAAGGGTATAGGCAGAAGAGAAAATCCAGTGCTGCAGCATATGATTAAGGCAGGAATAATATTGTGAAAGAATTAAAAGATTGTTAGCTCATTCCCCATTAACGATAATTTTATTGTTATTCCAAAATTGAATATTTAGTATGTGGTTTGTTAATAGGTCAAAATATACTTAAAAAAACTTAAATAATGAAAACTTGGCTAATCCCTCAAATGTAGAATCAATGGCATGACTTTAATATTGCATCATGTCCAAATTTTAAGATCAGTTTAAAGAATGAATAAGGCAATTTAATGAATTTTCAGTCACAGACTCACCCAGATGTTATTACATAGATGTATGGTACTAGGAATAGAAGATGTGGATTAATCAAAGAAGATTGCTAATATTGTTCTATAATGATTATTGTATCCTTTTCTTTTTATTTATGGATAAAAGTACTAGGTACTCTCTAACGGTTATTCTGGAAAAGGAACAAACATGTGGAAGAGTATTGACAAAGCTGTTTACTGTACCTTGGCAGTACAGCTATTGAGGACAAAGGTCCAGAAAGGAGAGGAAGCACAGGGAGCTGTGTCCTGCAATCGCTGCTGCTTAGTGCATGAGAAACGCGTTCTTTCCATAAATGATTCTGAGTGTAAAAAAGCTTTCTGTGGACTTAAAATACGTAGAAAGATAAACACTGGAATCCCAGACCTGGCAAGAAAGAGAGGGCCGGGAGGGCATCTTAAGGTTTCGGTTGAGATGCTAAAAGGCGACATGTCAGAAGGCAGACTTCTCGACCCCGTGACGCAGCCCTTCAGACCACGTGTTGCCAGGTTCATCGGGGATGGTGGTTTCTCTAAATGCCCAGACAATACCCCACAGCCAGATCCCCTTACTTACCTGTTCACTGGATGGAAGTCCATAGAGCCTAAATGGCTTATATACAGATAGAGTTCACATACGAGGAGACTCCGTGTTCCCAGGGGCACCAGTCAGCCCTAAGAATATGAAAGATGTGGAAGATAGAAAATGCTAGCCGAAGCATCTATCATCCAGATAAATCAACGAAAACGTTAGCTCTACAGTGGGCCTAATTTCAATGATTCCGTGAGTCAAAGTTTGAGTTTCTTCAGTCTTCTTTATGGTTTTTTTCCAAAGAGACTCTGAAAGGCAGCTGTCTTTTTCTGTTTATGAAATGGTTATGTATGAGCACTTGCTTATTGATGAGGTATGTTGTAGTATTTCATATAGATGGTGGCATTCAGAAAAGAGGGTAATATTAAGAGACTCTATCATGAGGACAAGAATTTTACCTGGAAAAATATACTGATAATTGTTGGATCTCAGCAAGTAAGATGAGCTTGTGTTTAGATAATATATGTCTTTTTCTATAAAAAGTCCATGCCTTATAAAATCAGCATAAACAGTATCATATATTTGAGAAGAATGTAATCACCATATTTTCATGCTAAAATGGACTGTAAGAATTTTTATTTCACTCATTATTTACCAGTAGTTGTTTCCTCTTTTAGAATACCATTGATTTTCTTTTCATCATTTCTCCAGTTCTGCAGAGTGCCTCGGAAACCAAGAGACAAAGAAAATTTAGATATTGTAAAAGAAATCATGAAATTAAAACTCTGTCCATATGTAGTCAGCCACCAATGTCATGGAGAGGTCTTGGAATTCTTTTAAAAAGTTGTGCTTTATAACTCCTTTGTCGAATCCTTGAAACAACTTGAAACTGAATTAGGTTTTTTTTAATTCATTTCCCAAGATCTCTTGTTTCTTTCAATGCAGTATTTCACATTATTAAAAATATGCATTAGAATCAGAATTCTGGATCTGTTTCATGTTCTGTTGATCTCTGAATATGTGAAAATTTTATCATGTTTATCAATTTTTTTCAGTGGTAAGCTTAGATTTAATACCTGCACAACATTTATTGAGCTATGTGTTAGGGTCTGCTATAGGTACTTACTTAATCCTGAAAACAATTCTAGGAGATTGATACTATTATGATACCCATTTTACAGGTAAGAAAACAGTAGAATAGAGAGGTTCTTAGCTAGTAAGTCCTAGAGACAAGACCTCCATGCAAGCAACCTATTTCTAGGGTTCTTAACCACATCCCTAGTATATGAGATTCTATAGAAATAGAATTATTGTACCTAAGATTTTCTGTGATTTTCAAGTAAAAGTAATTAATGTGAAAAGATAAGTTTTATAGCTTATTTTTGTTCCTGACAAAGGATGAGTCATTTCCTTTAATTATCTTTTTTATATTACTTAATCCCAGATGGAGAAGCATGCATTTTAGTGTAACAACACATTCAGAAATACAATAAGTAGAATTATTTAACCACATTGTATTCAGAATAGACTAAAGCATTTAAAGGCCAAGAAAGTTCCTTCATACAGCTTGGTTTATACCAGTTTTTACAAGCGGTCCCATCCATTGAAAATATTTGTGATAGTGCATGGTGAATAGGAAATATTTTTGCAGATGTTCACTGGTATTCATAAGTTCCCACAAACACCCACAAATTTCCCCTAGAGTCTTAGCTGATTTTCACTTCATAGTACTGTAAAATATTTATGTAAAGAAGTATGTTAGGAAATTTTTGGTTGCCTGGTTCCTTCCTTCTTGGCTGCTGGTATTTTATCATTTATCCTGTTTTGCCATATTTTTCCTATGCAGGAAACATGAATTCCAACAATTTTTTTTCAATATTTCTTATGAAAAAAATTCAAATATACTATACAGTTCAAATAATTTTTCAGTGGACATTCACATCCGCCACATGCTCTGCCATATATTTTACTGTATTTGTTTCATCGTAGATCTAGTCACCTAAAACTCTATCAACCCATCTTTTTCTTTGATGCATTTCAAAATACTTTGCAGGAATCTGTAGCTTGCCCTTAATCATTTCTTAATACACATTCTTAACTGTAGTTCAGTATTGTTTAGAGTATGTTTCATTTTTCTGTAAAATTTGCATACAATAAATGCACACCTCTGAATGGCACACTTGCCGAGTTTTTAATAAATATCTCTCTATATATATAAATCTGTGTGTCCCAAACTTCTATCAAGAGAGAGAATATTACTATCACCCTATATTCATTAATTTCAAAAAATTTTTCAATGTATATTCTCTTCTGTCTGCCTTTTATGGACTATAACCAAGAACTTTTAAATATTTACCATCCTCCGAATTTAGAACTATCCTCAGAAGTCTATTTTTCCTCACACAGAAAATTACTCAAGTGAACATGTTGAACATGAGATTTCATTTTGCAAAATTACCTCCATAAAACTTTATAATGCAAGAACTGCAATGTTCTTTGCTCAGTTACTATGTTTACTTATATATTTCTTCCCCAATCTTATATTTCCTCCTACTGTTATATGCACATACCTCCCTCCAAACACACACAAAATTTTGTATGAAAAAGTGCAAACATTCTAGACCTACTTTTTTTACTTGCTGGTTGTTGGTCAGCAGCAACAGTCAGAGCCAATCTAAAGAGCTCAAGGGAGCAGCAGTGGAATCATTCATTTATTTTTTCAATCTTTATTATTTCTCTATGTTAAAAGGTTAACAGAAGAAGTATGATGGCTTAGGTCTTGACATATTTGCAGCACAGTTTCCTAAGATTCCAAGAGTAGAAATTGGAGGGAAGAATACACAGTGTTGCAGGAACTCTGGTGAGCTTCCTTGAAATTGTTAAATTTGAAGGATTCATTCAAATAATCTCCTAAACCTTTCAGTTCTCTTTTTTTTTTTTCAATAAAATAACCATTAAAGAAAGGAAAAATATGGTAAGCAGATTTGGACAACTAATTCTCAGCGTATAATAGAATGATAGTGCAAATTGAAAGAATTCAGCTTCATTAAATATAAAAATGTTATAAATCTAAGTTCTATTTCATAAAGTAATCAAAATGAACTCATGCTTAGGAGTAAACATAATTAAAGAAATGATACCTATAATTGTGCTACTATTGATTCCTCTCCAAAGACATTAGAATGAATTTCTGAGAATGTCAGTTATTTTTAGTGATTAAGTATTTTCAAAAAAAAATTATTTCAAGCATGAAGTTAACTGAAAACTTCTTTCTTTAAAATTCAGAACATGTTCTATTATTGGCATGAATGGAATAAAAGAATATATACTTGTCATATCAGTTTGACTATTTGTTGAATGACTGTACAAGAAACATTTTACCTCTGCAATTGTATCAGAAATTTTATTTTATAAGTAGGAAACATTTCAATTTAAAATCACTCCAGTAATTTTACTGCCTTTAGCAGAAAAGTTTATGCTGCAGTAATAAAATTGAAGGTTTAGATGCTAAGAGCAAAGCAGCCTCATTGATTACTTACGTCCCATGTCGAATGCTAGTTGGCAAAGGGTTCTACTCCAGTGGTTTCCACTCCAGAACTCAGCCTGATGGAGCTGCCATTGTCTAATGCTACAGGTGTCCGCTGGCCCCATGGAGCCCCCAAGGACCTTGAGGGAGAAAACCCAGCTGTATTTCGCAAACATGACCAAGTCGCTCACCTCATACCTCCCGTCGTTATCTAATAGAATTCAGATGAATATCTGCAAATAATTGAAAAATGCTACTTATGACAGGAGTCTAAACTGTGAATTTTGAAATCAGTTGTATCTTTTAAATCCCTGCACTTGTGATCCCGGGGTTACATCAAACACTCTGCTGCTGTTTTCCATAGCCACAAAAGGGGCAAATAAAATAATCCTTACTAAGAAGTTATGGAGATATATATAGACATTTCGGACTCTAGCCATGTTGGAGCAAAAAGATCTGGATTTTACAAGAATAGTGAGTATATGACATGGTTTTCATATGTTGGCCAATAGGTAGTGCAAGACAGCGGTTGGTAATGTACGGGGAGAAAATGAAGTGATCCCCATGGTTGCCTCAGGGTAGGTGTGCTGCTTGAAGGTGATTTTCAGGCTGCAGAAGAGGAAGGAAGGCTCCAAGTCCAGCCTGGTGGTCTCACTGAAGGGAGGAAACTGATCAGATGTACCGGGATCAAAGTGACAAGGATTTACGTAGCAAGAGAGGAGGAACGTTGCAGAGAGAGTGCTCCAGGAACCTGCCTAGGGGTCCTACAACATCTGGCTGAGTGCTGATCTGCACATGTATATAAAACTACCCAAGGCTGGTGAAAAAACTTTGGAAAACTGTAAAATGAATAAATTTAGGAGGTTTGTACAGGTTACAGAATAACTTGCATTTCCACCAGCCAGAGTGGACAACCTTTAGAAGCCTGAGGCTTGAAGGAGGGTCCCCCGAAGGCTATCACCTTACTAGCCCACCAAATTAGCCCCAGATGAAAGGCCGCCGGCGGATCACACTAACAAAGCTAAGAGGCAAGTCTTCAAAGAATCAGACAGATGCCAGATAATTAACTGCATGCCAGAAAAAACAAATCTGAAACTTCTTATTTTTTTTTTAAATCCAATGTCCAACAACCTAGTTTTATAATGTTTGATACCCAGTGAAAAATTGCCATGCAGGCAACAGACAGAAAACTATGACTCATAACCTAAAGATCACACCTCCATCAGTAGAAGCAAAATCAGAAATTATAAGGATGGTGAAATTAACAGGCAAGGATGTTAAAAGAGGTATTATAAATATGCTCCCTATGCTGAAGAAGATTGAAGAAATTAAGAGCACAATGCTAAAAGAAATGAAAGATATAAAAGCTTGAATGAAATGTGAACATATGAAAAAGACAATACAGGATATGAAAATGTGATTAATAGCAGATTAGACACTGCAGAGAGAAAGATATGTGAGCTCAAAGATATAGCAATAGTTACTACTCAAAACTAAATGTCCAGAGAATATCAGGAGAAAAAGAACAGTACATCACTGAGTTCTTGGATGATATCACCTGGTCTAATATATGTTAGTGCACTTCCAGAGAATTATGGGAGTGCAAAATAATTGAAATGAAGACCAAAAGTTTTCCTACTATGAAGAAAATTTTAAATCTGAAGATTCAAAAGATATCACAAAACCCTGCCAAAATAATATTATTAAAAAGCTCACAAGAATATCATAATCAAATTACTGATAATTAATGATATTGAAAACATCTGAGAAGTCACAGCATAAAGATATGTTAGATACATAGGAATAAATATTAATATTACAGAGGACTTTTTGCCAGACAAGTATAAAAATAGAGCCCCATCTTTAAAGGAAAAAGCTGTCAAATTAGAAATCTATACTCAGCAAAAAGCGAATCATTTTATACTGAAAGTTAAAAAAAAAACTTCCAGACCAACAAAAGTTGAGAGAATCTTTCCCTAGGAGACCTGCATTACAAATGTAAAAGATGGTTTTAGGCAGAAGGGGTATATCACATGGAAATTTGGAATTATGCAAAGAAATGAAGACTGCCTCAAATGGCAAATATATGGATAAATATAAAGGACTCGTTCTTAAATGCTTAAATCCCTATAAAAGATTATATATGTTTTCCAGTAAAGTTTAGCAAGAATATAGTATATGTTTTTTAACATATGAGAAGTAAAATGTATGGCAACCTCAGTACAAAGGACAGAAAGGGAGAAATGAAGTATATAGTTACAAGGTTCTTGGGCCACATGGGAAGTGGTTTTTGAAGGTAGGCTGTGATAAGTTTCAATATAGATTGGAAACTTAAAACAACTAGTAAAATAAAATAAAACGCTATGAACTAAATTGAAGAAGAGGGCTGTGAGTACATAGAAGGTTTTTTCCTTGGGACTGAGTCTAGACACGAGATGCGGGAAGCGTGTGGTTGAAATCTGGAATATTCCGCATGAAAAGTTTGGAATGGTTTGTTTAAGCCAGCAGTAGACGTGCTGGTTTGAATCTGTTCCGCACCCCAGAAAAGCCTGTGTTCACTTAATCCATTCCTGTGGGTGCAGACCTGTATTGGGTGGGACCTACTGATTAGGTTGTTTTCATGGAGATGTGACCCAGTCCATTCAATGGGCTTAATTCTTTCCTGGAGTCCTTTAAGACGACTCATGGGGACAGACAGCTCAGAAATAAAATGTGCTGGAAGAAGCCGAGAGAGAAAGAAATGACCAGAGACGTTTTGGAGACAGACAATGAAACCAGCACCAGGAGAGAAGGGCTGGCAGACGTTGTCACATGCCTTTCCACGTGGCAGAGGGACCCTGGACGCCAGCAGCCTTTTCTCAGAGAAGGGATCTTACTCTTAATGAAAATTTCATGGTTTTAGGACTTCACATTTGTAATCTGATAAATTTTCATTGAAAATGCCAACCCATTTCTAGTATACTGCTTTCTGGCAGCTTTAGCAAACTGAAACCACGGGGAAAGAGACAAAACAATTATAATGGAGAGAGTTTGTTTGCCTGACTCTTTTCAACTCCTGGAATTGAACATTTGGTTGGTGGTGGCCAAACAATTTTGTAGCCAGTCATCCACAAATGGGATGTCTGTGCCTTTCTTTTTTTTTTATCTTTTTAATTAAAGAAGTTGTAGGTTACAGAAAAATCATGCATAAAATACATATACCACCTTCATATTAACATCTGACATTAGTGTGGCATATTTGCTGCAATTGATGAAAGAACATTCTTATAATTGTACGATTAACTGTAATCTATGGTTTATATTAGCCATTTCTTTTTATTTACTTTTTTTAATTTTAGAAGTTGTAGTTTACAGAAAAATCATGTAAAAAATACAATACCCCCTTAAAGCCCTCTATTGTTGACACTTTGCATTAATGTGATACCTTTGTTAAAATTGATGTAAGAACATTAAAATTATATTAACTATATTATAAAACTGGATTAACTAGTTCATAGTTTACATTAGGTATACTTTTCCCGTATACCACCCTATTCTTAACACTTTGCATTAGTGTGACACTTTTGTAATGATTCATAAAATACTATTTTTATACTTGTACTAATAACTATACTTCATTATTTAAACTTGGGCTCACTGTGTTATACAGTCTTATGTTTTGTCATTTAATTTTTATTCTATTAACATATATATGACCTAAAATCTTCCCCTTTAACCACCTTCACATATATAATGCAGTGCTACCAAATTCACAGTATTGTACTGCCATCATCACCATTCATTTGCACAACTTTACAATGAAACTAAACAGAAATTCTGTACAAATTAAGCATCAACTCCCCATTCTTTACTCCCTAACTAGCCCAACCAGTTTTATAGTCCTGGTTCTTGAGCTAATTTTTCTATATGGTGTGAGGGTTCCTCCTTCATTCTGTTGAATAGAGATATCCTGTTCTCCCAGCACCATTTGTTGAAGAGACTGTGCTTTCCCAATTGAGTGGACTTGGCAGCCTTGTCAAAAGTAAACTGACTATAGATGTGAGTGTTTATTTCTGAACTCTCAATTTGATTCCACTGGTCTATATATCTACCTTGTGCCAGTGTCATGTTATTTTGACCACTGTGGTTTTATAATAAGCTTTAAAGTTAGGTTGAGTCAATCCTCCAACATAATTCTTTCTCAGGATGCTTTTGGCTATTCAGGGCCTATGCCAATTTGAAAATCTTGTGTACCCCCCAAAAAACCATGCTTTCTAATCCTCATTCAATATTGCTGGGTGGGATCTTTTTTTATTGTTTCCATAGAAATATGATCCACTCAATTGAGGGTGGTAACATTTTATTAGATGGTTTCCATGGAGATGTATCTCCACCCATTCAAGGTGGCATTGCACTAAAAGGCTTTAGTGCTGACAGAGCCCAAAAAGCCAGAGACCTTTGGAGATGCAGAAGGAATACACCTCCGGGGAAGCCTTATTAAATGAGGAGAGAAAGCTAGCAGATGTCACCATGTGCTTTCCCAGCTGACGGAGGTGTTCTGCTCCAATCGGTCACTCTTGGAAAAAAAAAAATAAAGAACATCTCTGGATGATTTAGTTTGGACATCTTAATGGTCTTAGAACTGTAAACTCACAACTTAATAAATTCCCAGAAACCATTCCATTTCTGACATATTGCATTCCAGTAGCTTTCAAAAACCAAAACAGGGCCCCATACTTCCAAATAAATTTGATCATTGGCTTTTCTGTTTCTACAAAGTCAGTTGTTGGAATTTTTCTTGGAGTTGCATTGAATATTTAAATCATATTGGGTAGAATTGACATCTTAGCTGTATTTAATCTTCCCATCCATGAACACAGAATGCCCTTCCATTTATTAGGTCTTCTTTGATTTTGTTGTGCAATATTTTGTAGGCTTCTACAAGTCTTTAAGTCTTTACATCCTTGTTTAAACTTATTCCTAGATTTTTTATTCTTTTAGTTACTATAGTAAATGAATATTTTTTCTTGATTTCCTCCTCATATTGTTCATTACTACTTTATAGGAACACTAATGATTTTGTGTGTTGATGTTTTACCCCACCAATATGCTAGTGCATTTACTATCTATAATGGCTTTGCTATAAATTTGGAGAGGGGGGATTCTCTACACATGAGATCATATTATTTGCATATAGTGGAAGTTCTATGTCTACTTTTACAATTTAGATGCCTTTTATTACTTTTTCTTGCCTAACTGCTTTGGCAAGAACTTCTACGTTGAATAACAATGGTGACAGTGGGCATCCCTGTCTTGTTCCAGATCTTAGAGGGATCTTTCCCCATTCAGTAAGATGTTGGCTATGGGTTTTCATTTATGTCCTTTATCATGTGGAGGAAGTATTCCTCTTTTCTTATTTTTCAAATTGTTTTTATTAAGAAAGGAGACTGGACTTTTTTCAATTTTGTTCAGAAATTTATTCGACATAGTTAATCTGCAATACAGTAGAGGATCTAGACAAGGTGAAAAAATAGTTATTTATACTTTTTATTTTCCATGATCTAGCACCTTTCATTTCTCCTAAAATTCCCTAAATGTTCTTTCACAAATAATCCCCAGGTCTTGACAATAGTTTTAAAAATAGAGAAACATGGACCTGAGTCTAGTTTTAAGCACCTCAATCACATTTATGGGAAATATATTTATTTAGTGCACAGTCCTTTTCTCATTTCCATTCAGATAAGTGAGATAGCTTTACCGTCCTATGATGGACATTAGCTGCCTACTAAAAGGATCTGCAATCACAAATACGAACCAAACACCCAAGTCAGGAAGTAGGAACGTGAGTAGATGGCGTTAACTCAATTATTCTGGTATCCTCTTCACTGGCCCCCTACTACTCTGGTTTAACTCTCAACCACCCTATAAATATGAAAATCAGTCTTATAGAAAATTGCGACTCTCCTATACTCACATTCATGAACTCCTTTAACTGTGCAAATTTCTATGCAAATTAACATAGCATTGCCTAAACGATTTTAGCATTTTAAATAAATCAATCTAGTTGGTAAGTCTAGATATGGTTTTCATTTTCATAGAACAGAATGCAAATTACTGACGAGTGGAGGATAAGAGGTGAAAAGCACAGGATTCTGGTGTCTCACTCTTCCCCCCACACACGAGGGTGGTGAGGTATCATGGAAGGAACACTGGATTGAGAGTCTGAGGACGGAAGTTCAAGTCTTTAGTGTAAATCACTTCAATGTTTGCAGCCTCTGCCTCTGATTTTGCAGTCACTGTGCTTCTTTAAGTTCCCTTCTGAGGGACATACTTTATAACATGATGCTGCCAGGTAGGTGCTTTTCTGATTCTGCTTCTGGGCAGAGTGAGGACAAGAGTGCAAGTAAAGAGGCTGCCAGCCCAACTCCCCTCCGTCCCATACTGACATCTGTGCAGGAGGAGGGGCTTCCTGCAGATCAGAGAAAACTGGGGGCCCTGCTGGCTCTGGGCATGCTGTGTATCAGACTTACTGTGGTCAGGGAAAGCCAGTCCTCCACACAACCCCAAGGATACTGTATGTGAGTGTTTGGTTGTTAGTCTGATTGGGTCTCTTTCAGCTTTTATTCATCAAACACTAAACTTTCACTGTGTGCATAAGAGATGCTCAGTAAGTGTTAAATGATGGGGAAATACTCAGAAATCCCTACAGTTTTCAAAAAAAAAATACATAAATCTTCATGCTCCCTTTCTCCTCCCTTCCTGTCCCCACTTCTGTTCACATCACAGGTCACTGAATGCTTATGTGACCAAGTCCATAAGCACACTGTGACATTACTCTGTGAGTAATGCATATGTCCACTTCACTAAGAGTTAACCTTGTAAAGCAGGTGTTAGTTCTCAGCCTAAAAACAGCTTGGCGGGTCCTCAGCCTCATCTGAGGATAGGTCACAGGGATGATGTGCTGGAGAGGACACAAGACATCCAAGGCCAATGACGCCAGGATTGGACTTACACATCCCCAGCTGGTCCAAAGGGGTGAGGAAGTCAGAGACGTCCAGGAGCAAGGGAGGTGCCTCCTCAGGGATCGGATAAGACAAGGGGAAGAGACGGAACCAGTCTGTCTCCTCATCAGCCCCACTGTACCCCAGAGGAATCCAGGATAGAGATGACTGCCTCTTTGCCCCGGCTGTGGGACCTTCTCCATTTGAGGGGAGATTGCATACACATCCCTGCCAGGCTCAGCAGGACAGAATAGGACCCGTGCCGGGCAGCCCAGAATTGCTGTTTATCTTTGTTGGTGCCACAGGCGAGCCCTGTGCTCTTCACCCAGAGGATGGGGTCACATATAAGATAAGTCACCCGGCTCAGGCTGGCAAAGGTTAGATGGAAGCGGGCCACGGGGTCAGGGGCACGAATGCTCTGCTGAGCTGCCCGTACGACATGGACCATATTGCCTAGTCAGAACCATTTACGGCCTGTGCTCACACGGGGCTCCAGTGTGCGCTTCAGAACCACCTTGTCTGTGCCAGCTTTAGGCTCTAACCAATATCTAAGCCACATGCACATGTACTGAGCGACTCTGGAGAGTCATTGCCAGCACTGGGCCTGGTTTGTGGAGCGGGTGCAGGTGTCCATGGCTCCCAGGCCAAGTTGGTGCTTTTCTGCATCAACTGATCATGTGTTTCTTCTTCCATTAATTGTATTAATGTGATTTATTATATTAGTTGGTTTTCTTATGTTGAACCATCCTTGCAAACCTGGAATAAAACCCACTTGGTCATGGTGTATAATTCTTTTAATGCGCTGTTGAATTCAATTTGCAATCATGTGGGTGAGGATTTTTGTATTTATATCATAAGAGAAATCAGTTTGTAGCTTTCGTTTTTTCTTTAACTGCCTTTGGTGTTAGGGTGATGCTGGCCTGTAGGCTGAGTTAGGTAGTGTTCCCTCGTCTTCAGTTTTTCTGGAGGAGTTTGCACATGATCGGTACTAATTCTTCTTGGATTGACTAGTAGAATTCACTGGTCTACTGGTCCTGGCCTCTTTTTTGTTTTTGGCAGGTTTTTGATGACTGATTCGATCTTCTTACGTGTAAATGGTCTGTTGAGGTCTTTGATGTCATTTAGAGTCAGTGTAGTTGTTTGCGTGTTTCTAGGAATTTTTCCAGTTCATCTAACTTGTCTAATTTGTTAGCATACAGTTGTTCGTTGTACACTCATGATCCTTTTTTTGTGTGTGTGGCCGGTAGTAAATACATACTTACTAGTTTGTTTACCTATGTTCTTGCCCTCTGGTTAGGAGCAAATATATTTATAATTATTATTTCTTCTTGATGGATTGCCCCTTTTATTTATATGTATATTGTCCTTCTTTGTCTATTATAAGAGCGTTTGATTTAAAGTTGATTTTGTCCAATATTAGTATAGCTTCCCAACTCTTTTGAGTTACTATTTGCATGGAACATCTTTCTCCATCCTTTCACTTTCAGTCTATTTGTGTATTTGAGTTTAAGGTGAGTTTTTTGTAAGCAAAACAATGTTGGATTAAGTTTTTTTATCCATTATCTCAATCTGTCCTTTGATTGGAGAGTTTAGTCCATAGACATCGAGGGTTATTGCTGTAAAGGCCATTCTTACTTCAGGGTTTTTATATGTTATTTCTTTTTTTGTGTATCTCTCTTTTCCTTTATTATAACCTCCTTTTGTGCATAGTTGATATTTTGTGATGGATCTGACTGATCTTTTTCTTCTTTCTACTTCCATGTATTTTAAAAATATTTTCTTCGTGGTTACCTGAGGTTTATATTACACAGCTTACATCTAAAACCTACCAATTTGAAAAGATACCAACTTAGCTTCAATAGCAAACACAATCTCTGCTCCATTATCCCTCTGTTTTCCCTTTTTATGTTATTTTTGCCCCATTTGGCTCTCTATATTTCATATCCACTATCAGGAAATACTCCTTTTTCTTGTTCACTTGTATTCCGACGCTTATAAGAGTTGTATGCTGGGTATACAGTACTATTGGTTTTTATATTTGCCCTTTTAGTTTTCCTAACTGATAATCTTCATTTCTTCACTTTTGTCCTAGCCATTCCTTCCTGCCTATTTCTTTCAACTTGCAAAATTCCCATTAGGGCTAGTCTCTTGTTGACAAGCTCTCTCAGTTTCTGTTTATCTGTGAAAATTTTAAACTCTCAATTTTGAAGGGCATTTTTGCCAGATAAAGAATTTTTGGCTGGCAGTTTTTCTGTGTCAGTACCTAAAATATATCATACCACTGGCTTCTCACCTACCTGGTTTCTGATGAGAAATCAGCAACTAGTCTGATTTCTGAATCCCCTGTATGTGATGAATCACTTTTCTCTTCTCAGAATTCTCTCTCTCTCTCTAGCATCTGATGTTCTGATTAGAATATTTCTTGGTGAATCCCTATTATGATTTATTCTGTTTGGAATATGCTATACTTCTTGGACATGTATATTTCTGTCTTCCTAAGTGTTGGGGAATTTTCTGCCATTATTTCTCAAATATTCTTTCTGCCCCTTTTCCATTCTCTTGTCCTTCTTTGACATGCATAACACGTTTCTGCAGTTCATGCTGTTACTTAAATCCCTGAGACATTTCTCAATTTTTCTATTCTTTTCTCTATCAGTTCTTCTGACTGTATGATTTTGATTGTACTGTCTTCTAGTTCCCTGATTTTTTCCTTCTGCTTGCTCAAATTAACCGTTTTATGCCTGTAGTGTATATTTAATATCTATTATTGTTACTTTCATCTCCATGGTTTCTGTTCTGCTGCTTTTTAAACTTTTAAATTCTTATTAATGCTCACATATTGTCTTCTTAATAATATTTAACTCTACATCTGTATTTTTCCTTCATCCTCTTGGATTGAGGAGATTTATTTGAACTTTGATTAGTTGTTCCAAATTTTGTTTCTCTTCTAAAGTTTTCACTTGCTCCCTTGACTGAACCATACCTTCTTGTTCCTTAGTATGGTTTTCAGGTTTTTTTCTGCTGATGTCAGGGCGTCTTGATGAGTTAATTCTGAAGGTCAGTTTCATCCTCTTTTCTAGGGTTTAAGTATTGACTGGCTTTGTGTTACGGCTTCTTTGACACTTTGTCCAACTATCCTAGACTTTTAGAGTAGTCTGTGTTTACCACGCAGCTTTTCTCAGCTCTTCACATGACGCTGGCCCTGGATATGTGATACACTTTTTGATCTCACCTTTTGTGCAACTGCTTCACCTCTTAGAGGGAGTTTCCTTTTCTCTGTTCATTCTCTGGGAATCTTGATTCGTTCTGTTTTGTTTGTTGTTGTTATTGTTTGGTTTTGTTTTTTTGTTTTTCAGATAGCAGAGTTTCTTAAATTCTAAATATTAAACATTAACTTAAATACCATTTGATCAGCTATCAAAATTGTGAATGTATCAAGTAGAGAGTTAATACAAATATTAACATTGCTATAGTAACAACAGATGTTACTAAACATTTTCCTGATTTCAGGAAAATATAAAGATGCAAACATTTTTACAATTAATATATGAAAATCCTAACCAACTAAAATGGATATCTTAGCTTACCATAGGCATATTTAAATAAAATATCTAAATAGTCATTGTAAAGCCTGTGTGTATAATATGCTTCATAAACCATTCAAATTAAAGCAAGGAAGGAAAAAAATGCTACAGATACGGATATCAAAGTTTCTTACATTCTGCTTGATTTTGTGCAGAATTTTCTCCTCAGATCCTGTGATTTGTTTACAGTCTCTCCCTTACTCTGTGCCTCCTTTTCTTTACACTTCTCAGTTCTGGGACCCATCCGGTTTTACAGCAGTTCAGTTTTCTCCCCTTTTTCCTTTTTTTTTATGTTTCTATGAGTCTTTTCTGCCTCTTCTTTCTTCTCTATTAGTGTGCTTCACCCAAGAAATCCATTTGGTGTCAGTCCAGAAAGGTGGGTCAATTCAGAAAAGTCCATTTTGCATTTAGGTAGTCCAGCCGACAGAAATTGGACCGAACGTGCACACTTCTTGCCAACAGCTCTGCCAGGATCTCTTTCTCTCTTTTTTAATCTCCGTCTCCTCCCTGCCTTGGGGGGCCCTTTCCTGTGCCTCACACAGCAGGACTCAGTGCCCTGTGCCCCCCCTGGCTTCTGTGGCCTTGCGCCCCTGTGTTGGGCGCGCACAGGTTTCTCACGCGCTGCCGGGAGAGGCTCTATGGTCTGCGCCGGCGGCAAGAGAAGAGACCCAGGCTCTGCAGCCTCTGTACAACTGCCAAGTGCACGGGCCCACTGAGGGACGTGGGTACACATTTCCTGGGATGGAAACTACCTGTTCTCTAAGATTATTTTTCTTTTCCTTTGACTCAGGATTTGCGGCATCCTTCTCCAGTCTCTGTTCCTCCAGAAGTCTAAGCAAGTGGGATTTGTCTTTTTAATAGCTAATTCTGCAGAAAGATTTTTTTCAAGAGTTGTGTTACATTGTCATGTTGTTATCAACCCATCCTCTTCTTGAGGAAGATATTTTCAGATGTATTTAAAAGCAGGTAAAAATCATTAAATTTATCCATTTCTAATACTTTCTTTGTCTTGGTGTTTCACACCATCATTGAGTGAATTTTTTTCTTAAACGTTGAATTAAATGTCTGAGGATAATTATATCAAAATTTCCATAGTTACATCAGTTTCTAAAATGCAAATGAACTGCGTGGCTAACTACTTCTAAGAGTTAATACAGGGTGGATAACAATTTTGTGTCCCACCAGACAGAGCAGAAAACCTTGCAATAATCTGCCAAAACTTCAGCCTTGTTTCTTAGGTAGTGACAGGCGCATCCCATGATCTGCAGGTATCATTTAATTCATATGGTGTGTTAAAAGCCTAAATGTAAAACGTGAAACTTTAAAGCTTCTAGAAGAAAACGTAAGAATTTTCTTTTTCTCTGAGTTAAGCAAATATTTCTTAGACAGATAAAGAAAGCAACACTTATAAGAGAGAAATGGTAAATTAGCCTTCATTAACCTTAAAACTTCTAGCTGTCAAAAGGTACCATTAACAAATAAACAGGAAAGCCACAGAGTGAGAAAAATAATTTGCAAAAATAATATCACAAAAGAGTTGCATGTATAATATACAAAGAAATCTAGCATTTCAATAAGAAGAAGACAACCCAATAAAAATGGACAGGAGACTTGAACTACATTTCACAAGGAATGATATATGACGAGTAATAAGCAAATGAACAAAACAGTAAACATCACTAGTAATTAGATAAATGAACAAAGCACAATGAAACACTCCTATACAACCACTAGGAGGCTAAAATAAAATACTGAAAAAATGACAAACATACCAAGTATTTGTGGGGATGTAGTGCAATGTACTATCATACATTCTTGGTGGGAAGGTAAAGTGATGCATTCACCATGGAAAAGTTTTTTGCCATTTTTCTTACATATATTATTCACCTGTCCTTTACTTAGAAATTCTACTCCTAGCTATTTACCCCCGACCCAAAAATGTGAATCTACAGAAACATTTGTAAGAAGTGTTCATATCAAATGTTTACATAATAACCAAAAATGATAATAAACAATTGTTTCCTACTGTAAACTGTAAACAATCTTACATGTCTGAAAATGGGAAAATACATAAACAAATAGAAAAACTATTATAGTCTATTCATATAATGGCATACTATCTGACAATAAAAAGAAACAAACTACTGTACAGAAAAGGATATAGATGGAACTCATGTACTTTAGGCTAGGAAAATAAAGCTGGACACAAAAGAGTCCATCTGGATGACTCCATTGATATGAAATGTTAGAGCGAGTAATGCTAACAGCCATGGAGGGGAATAAAATGGTATTGACTGGGGAAGGAGATAAGGGAAAATTTGTGGGGCGGTGCAAGTTTTCTGTATTTTGTGGGTTACGTTTCTCCGTGTGTGTGTGTGCGTGCGCGCAGGGTAAATTATAATTAATGCCAACATCAGTGGACTACTGTGAGTACTGATACAGAGTAAACAGGAAGAGCACAATGCAGATGGCTGTTGAAGTTGAGTAAAGCATAGGAAAATAGTAGATCCTTACACTATTTGATTTTTTGGTATGTGCTTAAAATGTGTATAAGCCAAGGGCAGTTCCTTATTCTATGCTGTTTCCCTTGGCTATATATATTTGTGTGTAACAGAATTCTGTTGAGGTTGTGAATCAAATTGATCAAAATTCAAGTCAAGAGCAGAATTCCTTCGCGTCCCGGCTCCATTTAGATCAGGGGTTTTCGACATTACATTTTCATAGCAATCAATAATCACTAATATTGGTATTTTAAATTTATAAAGAGTGAATATGTTTGTTAGAGGTATTTTGACATGATCCCAAAACTGTGGCGGAGCTCGGGTTTTAGAATCAGATGGATTTGAATTTTTAATCCTCATTATCTACTCGGCTTGGACAAAGCATCTCCTATCCCCGAGGATCATTTCCTTGTGGGCAGAACTGAACTGAGAGTTTGATTAATTGCTTCATTTAATCTTTGCAATGACCCCTCGAAAAAAGGAATTGAAATAAAGATTTTGATTGCTGAGAATATCACAGATGTTTAATAAAATGTAGTTTCTTCAAAATTGTTTTCATTGTTTATTGATGCATTTTCACAATTTTAACCACTTGGATTAGGGTCAAATACATTACAATAATGTCCTTTGGCACTGGAAAATTCTTGATGATCTAGAGATTGAAAGTAACACCAGGCTCCCACTCAAAAGTAAGCTTGAGTAAATTCAAAAATTGCTTCAATTATTAACTTTCAGAACATGTATGCGATAATATGAACAAAACCACTAATGTAAATATAGACCATCAATAAACAATACCTTATGCAGAACAGGTCATTTCTGTTTTTAGAATATCAAATTTGAAAAATAAAAAGGGTGTATGAATATCTTCATATATCCTTAAATAAGTGCTCCACTTCAGCTATGGTAGAAACTTTAACTACAGTGTCATATACTGATATTAAAATATTTTAATTAGAGCTAATTGAATTTTAGGTCTCAATCAAGGCATTTTGTTCCATCCACCTTGTAAGTGCTTCCTTCAGTTGTAGACACCAGTCATTCTGCATTGCTCGCACCACACTCTGTGTGTTTAGTACATTTCTGGTGCATTTGTCTTTAAGTGCTAAAGCATATTAACTCCACCACAAATGACGAATGAGGAAAGTTTTTTTTTCGGTGTTACTTTTCTCACACCCTCTCCATCCCTGACAATGTAATTAAATGCCATAATTTCATACAAGAGACCTGAACCCAATGGAGGTACTATTTTCTGGAAGGACTCTTGTTTTGCAAATTGTCAAAACTGATTTTAAAAATCAAAACAAAAGCTGGCAAACAAATTATTGAGGAAAAAATAAAATGTGAAGTGCTTTTAATTTTAAAGCTCTATTTAATATTATTGTATTGTAAAAAAAAAGCAAACAAGTTTTTGCATAATTGCATTTTTTTTTTCCCCTAAGAAATTCTACCAAGCAAATTCCAAGGGAGGCTTCTTTGTATGGGACTGACATCTAGTGGGCAATTTCTTGGAACTAGATAATAACAGTAGCAAATTTGGTTTGGTTTTTGGTATTGATAAGCAAAGGTAGTCCCACAAATATTTACGGAGCACATGCTTTTTTTAAAGGCTCTTTCTTACTAGCTATGGGAGATTTTTAAATGACTAAAAATTTGAGCCATGAGCTCACATATACATTTATTGTTTACTGTGGCATTTTAAACCACAACCAGGCACACAATCACTTTTAATCTCAATGACTTGAAATTATTTCTCTGATATTCAAAAATAATCTCTTACCTTCCAGGCATGATTCCTTCCTCCAACTCTCCAAACATGTTTTAAATTTTAAAAAATTATGGAATAATAAATGAAGAGATGTTTTGAATCAAACCACAGTTTTGGCGAATCAATAGATTCTGTCAATGCCATTAATGTCATTTGTTCTCGTGACTTTAGTCAATGACTAGCAAATGTCCTCAAGAAAATTCAGTTTTCCTTAAGCAGCAAAATCATATGTAACATTGCTTGGTAGGTTCAAAATTCATAATTTTATCTATGGAGCTAAATGATGTTTTAAAGAAAACCTCATAAAATCACCCTGCCTGAAATCTAGGGTAAAATATTAGAGAAAGCATAATCACCAGTGGCTCTAGGAATAGCTTGCTAAAATGAAAAGATGAAAGTTTAAGAGAAGCATAGACAATTAAGAAGAAAAGTGTTCGTGTAATTATGAAAACAGTACAGCAAAACATGGGATCATTTTAGTTGTATTTGTTTTAGAATTTTTGGATTAAGATTACAGACAATTCTCTTAAAGACCAAAAAAAAGTACACCTAGCAAACTTAGAATGAATGACTGAAAACCATTTTTATTTATGAGTATAATGATTTATTTAGAAAAGTTTCATTTCAAATAACTGTCCATATCACAATTAACTAAAGACAGTAGTTTAGTGCTTTGCAGTTCATAAAGTGCTTTCGCATACCTCATTTTATTTGCATGTCTATAGGCAGATTTAGGTTCTGATTTGAATATGAGTTATTTAGACCTCACACAGCTGGCAGACAAGTGCTTCTCCTTCAGCCTACTGACTATTATCAGAAAATATCTTGTGAGATGTGCAGTTTCTAGAAGATGTGATTAATTCTCCTTTTCTAATATAGTCAATGTACATAAGAATCAGGGGAAAATCTAAATCTAATTTTAAGTGCATTTTTCATCTCTATCATATATATGGCAGTAAATTATGCTTTACCATACAAAATTACTACATTGTAGAGAAGAAGAAGACTAGTTTGGGAGAGGAGGGTCATTTACTTTCTTATGCAGATTCTTCTTTCATCTATCTCTATCCAGCACAATGCAAAATAAATTACAAGTACATTTCACCAGAATTTCCTTTTGTAACTCCAAATTTACTGAGTCTTTCCTTTGAATTTATGATCCTTGTTCAGATGCAATTAAATCCAACTCATCATTTAGCATCAATTATAATATGCTCCTTTGTTTTTGTGCATAGATTTACATTAGGTAAAATTGAAATTATTTTGTAGATGCCCATAGTAAAGCATAAAAGAGCATAATAATCTTATCCTTACAAAATAAGTTTGCTATATCACAAATCTTTCGGAAATGTTTTGTATTTATGTAGACACAAAAATAATAACTTCATCATCTCATATGGAGTTTTCAGAAATTTTAAACCAAAACTAAGAAAGGCTACATAATATTTTTGACATGTGCATGGGAATTTGGAAAGGAGATTGGAATTTCCAGGCCTATTGATACGTAGACTTTATTTTGGTCCTTTTGAAGGTTTTTTGTTGTTGTCATTGTTTGGCATGGGCAGGCATCGGAAATTGAACCCGGGTCTCCAGCATGGCAGGCAAGAACTCTGCCATTGAGCCACCGTCACACCACCCTGAAGTATTTTGAAAGTACAACTTCTCAAAAAAGTTTTTCTTCTTAATAACCTACATTCCTCTCTTCTTGCTTAAAAATGATAGTCTACGTTGAAAGTAAAGATTCATCCAGCAGACTCTTCATTTAAACCTTATGTAAAGAAATGCAATCTTTGCGTCCACACATTTTGAGTCCTTACCTTCATGCATTTACAGCGTGTTACATTTCCCAGCTTTCTCATATTTAATGTTTTATGACCTGTTCTCCAGATTCAGGTAGTAAAAGGTTAGAGGGTGCATTTAAATAGACAGAAGGGCTGCAGAAATAGATTTTCATTAGAAATAACTTGGAATAGAATCTTTGCCCAGTTTCAAAATAGGTTGCACCAAAACCTAATGAGCAAATGAGAAATCTGATCTGCTCTCCAATGAAGCCAGTATAGTCTGCATATGGCTGTTGGATATTGGTCTAAAAATGGCTGCTTGAAATTCAGCCAAATTCAGCTAAATGTTGTCTAATCACTGGTTAGCAGTTTTCAATTTACATAAATGAAAAGCAGTAGAAGCAAAAAATAACTCAAACCCATATGTTTGGAGGAAGAAAATAAGTCTGAACACTTAGAATAAGAATTTCTGGGGGGCAAAGTCTTTAGCATACATCATATGTTAAACAAATCCAATCCTTTCCTTTAACATCCCTGTCATCTCAACTTAAATATCTTGTGCGATTTCATAGGTGATTCCACAGACAAATTAGAAATAAATCTTAGAATGGGTGTAGGGTGAATGAGCTTTACCTTAGCCCACATTTACTTGCATTAGGTGCTTAAAAACCTAAATCCTAGTTCCTTAACTGCCCATGCCACAAGCCCACATACCATTCCCCTTCTGGTAAAATATAGTAAGAGGGAGGCTACAACTTTGCAAGAACCATTTAGGATTGTCTAGGATACAAAGAAAATGCAATTAAGTATGAACTAAATCAATGTTTTGGCGATTAGTCCAAATTCCTAAATGACTGTCTCCTGTCCTGCAGATTGGATCGGCGACCCACTCATGGGAAATCGGATAGCAGGCACGTTCAATTGGAATATCAAAGGGGATGGTCCCTCATATCGAGGGGATATAAGAGCTCGGAATTTACAGGCAGCCATTTCGTGCCATGTCAACCAAATAACTGAGTAAGCTTGCCTATTAAAAGAAAAATTATGCAGCATTGAGAGAGGGCATAGAGAAGAGTCAAAGCAGGTACATTTTACATAAAGCATGGATTTTTGTTGGTTCATATTCCTAATTCTGCTTTGTGTAGATAATGCCCAGATGCCTTGAGGCAACTGAGTTCCTCTTAAAATCATACATGAAATCTCTGCATCCTTCAAGTACGTTGTTTCTTTGTCTTTTCAAGCTGATAAGTTAATTTCTTATATTTACAGTTAAGAAAACTTAATATACTAAGTCATAAAATCGAACTATGAGGAGCAGGAGAACAAAATAGTCTGTTTTAGAATTTAAAATACTTTTGCTAGGTAAATCATCTGTAACATAGAATTAACAATATTTTCTCAGTAAATCAATATTGGAATAGAATATATTTCTTCCAAGTATTGCTGAACGTTTTAGTCTACTCTGTAAATGGGTTAGGACCTGTAAAACCACTTTCTTTTTATTATTCCACCAACAATCCAAGACTAACACTTCTAGTTACAGGTAATGCCAATTAAATTATTACATAGATAATATAACCTTAATGAGGTAGTCTTTGGATTCAGTAGAGCACATTCATTCACTTATTTTACTGATAAAAGCTTTAAACATTTAGGCATCTATTTGGCCCATATAGTAGCTACATGGACTCTTGCAAACCCAGGAATATGATCTGACAATGTTGCATGTTGCAATCATTTGTGCAAGGACATTAGGAAGTAACGGGTTTTACATGAACTTAGTGCCCAAGTGAGACGTGAGGCTAGTGTATTTGCTTGAATGTTTACACTGTTTCTTAATCTGAATGAACATCAACTCCACATGAGTCTATGCAGTGCCATCCTTAATTGAAGAATCTACATAATTTATTAATGTCACATTTAGATTTCTCTAATGACCAACATTCCCAATAATATAATTCAATTTTTAAGAAATAAGATAATTTGTTTTATTTTAAAATATTACTACATCCAGCAAGCATAAATTCAGTCTTCTTTATATAAGATAGCATATATTTTTTCAAATAGACAAGAATCCTAGAACACTCTGTCAAACTGTTTTATTGCTTAAGAGTAACTTGCACTAGACAAGAATTTTTTTTCATCATTTTCTTTAGTTATTTCAATTCTGTCTTCATAAATTGCTCTTTATTACTGTCAAAAACTATGCTATAGAAGCTCTGGCTTCAAAATGTGAGTTTAGTAATATATTTTTAGCATTTTTACCATGGGGTGAACCTATACAGAGACACACACAAACTCAGAAAAGCATAAATATTCCTTATTGTTGAAATAAATTTGAGAAAAAAAGAATGATTATTTTGCTTCATATTCAACAAAAAATCATATGCTTCTGGAAAACCATTATTTCTGGAACGTTGGACTTCATATTCAATGTTGAACGCATATTTCATGCAAAAGCAAATGTTTCATTTATGAAATTTCAGTTGATAATTTTTCTTACATAGTGCTATCCAACAAAACTTTCTGTGATGATGTAAATTCTCTATATCTGTATTCTCCAATACAGTGGCTACTAACTAAATGTGGCTACTGAGCATCAGAAATATGTTTTGTGTACGGATAAAGTGAAATCTTAATTTTGCTTAATTTTACTTCATTTAAATGTGAAGTTAAATAGCTGTATTATAATGAGCATGGGGGATACAGAAAGAATGCAGAAAAGATGCTCAAGGTTATTAGACTACTTTTCAGAAAGAATAAAAAGTTTGAAAAGCATGTTGAAAGAAAGGCAAAGTCCATGATTTATTAAAGGAGACAGAGGATAGAAAGGAAAGATGATCATATTTGAAACGTTTGCAGGAAGTGATATGAGGGAATCACTGGAAAGAAATAAAAATACTTAACATATAAGATACCATCCTTCCGATACGGCAAGAACCTAGGCTTACCTGGAAAGAATAGAATTTACAGTCAAATGGAAGATTTGCCCTTGGGATAATATGAGCAATTCTTCCTTAGTGCATGAACAGTGAGGAGTAAAAGGTGAAGGCAGAAGGAACGTAGTGGGTGGAATTCATGTTGGGCTCTTCTAGCTTCTCACCTTCTAAGTGTGAGGAGATGGGGCTGGCATTACATACTTAAGATTTGAATTCAATAAAACAGTTAAGTGTCTAGATTCCTGGACTTTTTATCTGGAAGATGAAGAAAACCTGTTTGTTGTTCTCCAAGGACTCATGGGCCCCGAAATCAGATGGACACACAGGCAGAAGAATAAGTTGAGAACTGCTGTAGTTGGGGCACCTACAAAGGTGTGAGTTGGGCATACAGGGAGATGCAATTTACTCCCTTTGAAGAGAGGAAATT
This sequence comes from Tamandua tetradactyla, assembly GCF_023851605.1. Taxonomy (NCBI): domain Eukaryota; kingdom Metazoa; phylum Chordata; class Mammalia; order Pilosa; family Myrmecophagidae; genus Tamandua; species Tamandua tetradactyla. The sequence goes on along the minus strand of NC_135348.1, from coordinate 41,921,890 downwards.
AGGGTGATAATTAGGATTAAGAAGTCTTGGCAGGGGAAGTATCATTTGACCAGGGTCTTAAAAAATAAGGAAAAGCTTCCTCAGATGACAAAACAGGAATAACAATTCTAGTGGTATTAAATACAGCGGACGAAGGCATGGTTTAAAGATCATTAAATTTTAGTGTAATAAGAAATGCCTGTGAAGGTTGCAAAATATGGATTGCAAGTTTTCCTTCAAAAGGTTTAGTTTATTATTTATTGAAAACCGAATTAGCAATTGCTATTGGTACACATTAACTCATTCAGGCTCACAGTATTGTGGTTGGTTCAATTACTGTCCACATTTTCAGATCAGGAAACGACATCTTAGAGGATAAGAAAGGTGCTTAAGTTACCAATGAAAAGGCATCTGAACACAGGTAGGCTGGCTCCAGTCATAGGCTTAACCACCATACATAATGTCTCTCAGGAGGGGTCACGGGAAGCCACCAAAGCACCTCAGGGGATTTTCTTGTGCAAATGGAACATAGAAACTTCATCATGCCCTTAAGAAATGCAAAAATCTTTAAAATTTTTTTTTATATTTTTTGGTTTGTGAGTATGTGAAAAGTTACATGAGGAAAGTGGGAGGAGAGGAGGCAAACCCTACACAGTAGGCTCTTTGTGTGCTAGCAACTCAGGGCGCCCTTTATCCATTGCATAGTGAAAACTTTGGAGGATTTTGAGAAAGCTGATAGAATCTTCATATCTGTTTTTAGAAGGATAAAGTTTAGTGTAAAAGTATAATTGTGGAAGATGAGTAAGAGGCGAAATCCTATGAGGGACACAGGACAGAGGGCTAAAGATTAGCTGGAGAGAGGTAGGTGAGTGAGCAGTATTGAAAGCCTAGCTAAGGGCATTAGAATCACAGTATAAAAATGAATTGCATCAGAAACTTAATAATCTTGTATTTAGCAACTAATGCATGGATAGATTGCATTGGCTGCTGTGAAAAAAAAAGAAATGCAATTCTTATAGTCAGAGGCTAAGAAAATATTGTACACACAAAGTACATGAAATAATTTCATAAATGCCTAAAATAATATATGAAAGAAATGGGTGAAAAGAATGTGATTGTTTGGTCCAGTATTCATCCTATTCTCCAATGTAAACCCTGTATTAAACACAGTGCCTAGAAAATTGTGACTGAAGGAGTCATTGAAAGGCAATATTTTGCAAGTGTTGCATAATATTAATGCATTTTAAAGTAGTGACAAGTGTGTTGAAGTAAATCAACGCATAAAGACTCTGATGATATGTAAAGCACAATAGACATGTTAATTTTCATTCCTTATCAGGAACATTCTCTCTGAGAACACATCTTTAGCCAGATCTTTATTCTAATATGGGTAAAAGCATCTACATCATTGAAACTTCTGATTTAATAGTGTCTGCACTTTGGGATATTATTATATTGTTATGGATTTCACTTCAGCAAAGAAAAGGGGTGTTAAAAATATTTATTATTAAAAAGAATACGGGAGGTGCACAGATAGTTTAGTGGTAGAATTCTCACCTGCCATGTAGGAGACGCGGGTTCAATTCCTGGTCCACCCGCTTCCCAAAAAACAAATAAGCAAAACAAAACAAAACAATAATTCAACAAATGGTGCTGCAATAATACATGGAAAAATAATGAAATGTGACCCCTCCATACAACATTCAAAAAAAAAAGGATACATCTGGGCTGACAAGTTTGAGACCTGCTGCTCTAGAGCATTGGTCCTAAGATTTTCCCTTCTTGTCTTCCTCTTCCTCCTGCTCTTTCTACTCCTTCCCCTCTGCCTCCTTTCCTCCTCCTCCTCCCTCCTCTTCCCTCTCCCTAGTCCTATACACACCCCCTTTTCCTTTTCCCTCTCCTTCTTTTACTCATTCCCCATTTGGGGCTCAAGCCACTCAACGTCCCTTTTCCTATAAAATTTCTGGTCATTACCAGGAGTTTTGAGGTTGGTTGTTTTAGTTTGCTACCTGCCGGAATGCAATACACCAGAAATCGAATGGCTTTTAAAAATGGAATTTAATAAGTTGCTAGTTTACAGTTCTAAGGCAGAGAAAATGTCCCAATTAAAACAAGTCTATAAAAATGTCCAATCAAACGCATCCATCCAGGGAAAGATACCTTGGTTCAGGAAAGCCGATGAAGTTCAACGCTTCTCTCTCAGCTGGAAGTGCACATGGCAAACATGGTGGCATCTGCTGGCTTTCGCGTGGCTCTACCAAAAAGGGACTCTCTCCAAAATGTTTCCTCTTTTAAAGGATTCCAGCAAGAAACTCTACCTTCAGTGGGTAGAAACAGACCTCCATGGAAATCATCTAATCAAAAGTTACCACCCACAATTGGGTGGGTCACATCTTCATGGAAACAATCAAAATGCTTCCACCCAGCAATATTGAATGAGGATCAAAGGGCATGGCTTTTCTGGGGTCCACCACAGATTCAGACCAGCACATTGGCCCTTGACTAAACTTGTCTTCCCTAGCGCAAACAAGATTAGCATGAATAATAGGACAACTTTGGCTTTGACAACTATATGAATGACTAACCCCAAAACCATGAATTTCAGTTCTTTAACTTTTTATCTCACAGGCTGATATGCTCTACTCTACGTTAGTCACTGATTCTCACTCTGGACATTATCAGCTGTTACATAAATCTCCTATGATCTTTGAGATGATTGATTCAGACACCCCATTTATAACTTCTATTTCCTATCTACTTGTAGCAGATATAAATAGCAGGCCAAAAATCCAGCTGCCTAAAATAACTTGGATTAACGTTTACACTCTAAAATCCTAAATTCTAGGTTCAAATTCTGGCTCTAACACATACTAGCTTGAAATAAGGCAAATCATTTAAATTTTCTGTGTCTTAAATTCTTCTGTAGAATGGAAACTTTGTAAAATGGAACAATAAGATTAAGGAAGTTTGAGATTGTTGCTATGTATTGTCTGCTTCTTCCTACTGCAGTTAGGTCAAACAAAAGAAAAAAAATCCTATTTATTTCTAAATTAATTTTATGGATTAGTATAAACTTTTCTTCTTAAATTACTTCCATTTTCTCTGCACTCTTAATCTTTTTCCTATACTTATTTCCAATTTGGGATATTTAATATTTCTTCCTTTAGATATATCTAATGGGATCCCTGTACCATTTGATGTTGGTGATGTTTTACATTTTGCTGAAAACATCACCTCTGAAATTAATATATCTCTGGTATATTAACCCTAATTTTCATTCCTCTGTTTTCTATTTATTTAATTTTGATTTTTTCTTTGTGTTTTCCTTCTGATTAAGAAATTAACAAGTAAATAAATATAACATCTTGAGGTAAAATGCTCCTTCATTTTTTTTCACTCTTTCTTCTTCATTCTTGTTAAATACTATAATCCAAATATCTTGGACTAGTGATGGCTATAAAGAACAAAATTTTATCACGTGAGAGGAGACTGAAAAAGTTACAGCATCAGGGCAGATGTGGAATAGTATCGAGGCATTTAAAGGAGTGCAGATGCCAAGGGCATAGCAAGTGTATAAGGGTCAGTTTACAGTAGTAATTTGTGGTAGCAACTAAAGCAAAGCTTATGGTAGAATTGATGAGACTTTCTGGTTTTCTTTCTCCTTCTTTCTCCTCTTTCAATTCCTCCAAATCTCAGGTCATGCATCTGGTAAGTGGGAGAGCAGGAAGTGCTGCCATCTTGGGAGGAAAACTAATTGAGCTTCTTTTTGTTGGTTTAAATCAATGCTGGCACATTAAAAGCATTGACTGATCAATAACAGGAACAGCTCTGATACAGTTAAGAGTGAATGAATGACAAAGACTGGCCAGGGGGAAATATAAAAGCAATTATCATGCCATACTAGTGAGATTATAGTCTTTTTCTTTTTATTTCTTTTTAATAATACATGAATATTATTATAATAAGGCTTAAAACTACATAAAAATCAAGGTAAAAGAAAATATACAAGCAGGAAAGAAATAAAAAGATTCAAATAAAAAATAATATCAGGAGAGGGAAATTATAAGTTGTAATTTGAAAATCATATATGAAGTTGTGGTAAATATGAACTCTCTAATGCTTAGTAGAATTTGCAATTTTGAAGAAATTGTAAATCTATATTTCAATTAATCAGTAGTCGAGAAGCAAATAATTTTCATTTTTGGTAATTTGGAAATATAAATTAAAATGCAATTTCTTTCAGTTTGACTAAAAACAAATTTTACAAAGTTTTGCATTTAAAACCCTTATTGAGTAAAAACAATTTTACTGCTTTCCTTCTAGTTTTGAAATATGAGTTTTACAGCTCCTATATCAGGGACTTTCACCCTTGGTCCACACTCAGAGAATATGTATGGCTCAGTTCATTTTCTAAAATCTTGATTCAATAGGTCTGGGCAGAGGCCTGGTCAATGTTTCCTTCTAAAAGCCCCCTATTTAACTCTGCTATACAGACATAGCTGGCACCTATTTTCTTAAATTGAAGTAAAAAATATAACGATTAGTCAAGGACATTGGGGAGTTGTTTATGGATCTGGAATTATGAGTATCTCTGGGGTACCTCTAAGGCATGGTTTTCATTTTTTCACTCAATCATTCTGCCCATAAGATCCTGAGCATTCATTGTGGTCACAGAACCAGGAAAGACATTAATAGAAAATCAAAAGAAATAAAATACTATTTTTGGTTTCCATGCATTTGTAATCCATTTGGGAGTTAAAGGTAGTTGATACCACCAGGGGCCTAAATGGATAATAAATTTTAAAAGCATTCAACATTTAGGAAACAAGAGAAGTCACTGTGGGTCTGAATATTCATGAAGGAGAAGATATTTATTCTTTAAATATCAATGGGCCTTGGGTGGTGCAAGAGTGGTTCAGTGGTAGACTTCTCACCTGCCATGCGGGAAACCCGGGTTTGATTCCCAGACCACGCACCTCACCCTGAAAGAAAAAATCAAAGGTCCTAAGTCAGGTAGAAAAAAAAATGGGCAGGTCATTCTATTGAAGATGACAGTGTTTGCAAGGAATGAGAATAACAGCCTTGAAGAAACTAGCTTGGCAAAAATAACAATATTTAAAGCAAATTTATAAAATAATAGGAGATGCTTTTAGACTGGTAGGTTGAATCCCGGTTGTGAGAAGCCTTGAAGCATTTTGACTTTTATTTTTCAGACAAATCCACACAGACACACAGGGCAGAATCATAGACAGTGGTACAGACAGAGCCATGGTCACACCAAAATTGTTCAGCGTGTTAGATAGAAATAACTCTATAATTGGAATGCACAAATATTGCATATTTATACTGAAACTTTAATGGCGGCTCACTGCACCTATCCAGTCTACAGTCCGTCTTACTCGACATACCTCTATCCTCCTATTGAAAGAACATGTGACTCTGAGGGCCTTTGTTTTCCCGGCTGCAGTGCTTGTCCTTACGTGGGGCAGACCATGGTACCTGAGAGCAACCCCCAACCAATTATGGACAAGAATCAGTAGATGAACAGTCCAAGTGAGAAGAACAGCTCTGAGTTGCACTCAGTTCCATCTTGCGGAAGGTTGTTTCCTTGACTTTCCAGTAGGTACCTGACAAATAACGTATCCTGTGTTGGATTTCATCCCAAATGTGTCTCACTTCTCCACTCTCCTACCAATGTCAAACAAAGTACTTTAATTCAAACCCTTGTCATAGGACCAGCTTCTAAGGGAATTTATGACAGTTATTACTAGAAGTAGTTCTAAAAAGCAGACCCTACGGGTGGGATTGTGGAATTGGATCACTTCTCAGTCACGTGGCCACGAGAACCCAGTCGCTGGTGACAAGTGGGGTGGTTACAACAGCTGGTGTGCTGAAGCTACGTTACTGCTCATTTGTACTGGGTTAACATGGCGGGATTAGGATGGAGATGGGTGCAATGGCTTATGTAATGCACTAACACCTGGAAGATTTGGAAGTCATGGGAATGACAAGGATTTGGGACTTGCATTAACTGCTGCTGCAGCCTATTAACAAAGAAACTAACAAACTCAGACAGTGAACTGTCAACTCAGAGCACAGTGGGAAAAAGACAGAGGGCCTGCTTGATAACAGCACCGCAAGACAACATAACCCCCTGTGCCCACGGGCTGGCCATACTGAGAAGCAGGGGCAGGATTTGGTGTAAGGACGAAGGATTTATGAAGAAGGCTAAATTCATACTTTCACAAATATCCTCCATTTAATTCAGATCCTAATGGGAAAATCCAACATGAAAATTCATAACCTAGAACAAGTGACTAAAAAGAAATGCTGTGATAAGGGCATGGAGGCCGGATAGCTACGTTGTCCTTCTCCTAGGAAGTTCCTTAATGTGAACTGCTTGGAAAAATGTGAGAGTTGGTAAAACAGATTACGTTTCCCTCTTTATGCTGTTGTCTAGAAAGTGCAGAGACTACATTTTGAACCACCTCTATTAAGTGATTGGGAATTTCACAACACGGGCTTTTTATACAACCTTATGTGTCATTCAAGTCAGGCTAAATTGTACACTGGTAACAGTCCCAAATCACAGAGACTTCAATCAGCAGACGTGTAATTTTCACTCATACGATAGATACATCTGCCCCAGATTATCTTCAGCCCCGAAACAGGGTCATAGAGAATTCACCATCATAAATGCTGCTGGTCACCATGAAAAAGGGGCAAAAAGACTGAAAAGGTCGTCACTGGTCTCTCAAAAAATAACAGATGTCACATATTCACATTTAATCATCCAAATCCATATACCTGCCCATAACGAACTGCAAGGGAGCAGGCAAGTGCAATCCCTGCGGCATATCCAGGAGGAGAACCAAAACCATCTTCTACATGGCCCCGGGACCGCCATGCTTCTCACCTAATTATGTGTTGTTTTCTGGTGTTTTTAACCCATTTTGCTCCTATTCATTCATCTGTTTTTCCAACTTTAATAATTTTTTATATCTTTAAGGTATTAGTTTCAATATTTTTCTAATTGGGATTAAATCATTCCATAATGGAGCTTGATGGAAATAAATATTAAAAAAGGGGTCAACCATATGACTTATATATCCATTAATTTTTCCATGAGATAAAAAGCAAACAAAGATAATAGAAAGATCCCTTATTCTCCTTCTATATGCATTTCTAACACTGTTTTCAACTCTAGTCTTGAGCAATAAATATAAGAGGTTATTTTTCTCCTAAACAATGACCCTCCAGGTGAGAAAGTGTCAAGTACCAATCCTGGTCCTGTATTTATAGGGTTTGATCACATAATTTGACAATCTCATTACATAATATTATTATATATGTTAACCAGAAACTTTTAGTTTACTTAGTCACTCAATATGGAAACAAAATGTTTAGAGTCATGCTTCAAAGAGTAGTAACGCAATGGTTTGCATCTATGTCAATAATTAATGCATTATTCTAAGAAGAGAATGAGCAACCCCTATATATTTTTGTTTTGTTTTGATTTGTTTACTTAGATTTCATGCTATTCACTCTGCCAATGAAATTCAAATGCAAGTTTTAAATTTCAGGTGTTCTATTGCAAGTTACCTATAACCTATTCCTAGGTGGATGAAATACTTTATTCATAGAAAATAAGCCAAAAATTTGCAGTACTTGCATAATGGGCACTGATTGATTATCTCATTTTAGCCTTGAGACCCATTGAGTTTGGTGCTGGTTAAAGCTGGGGGGAGGCATGAGTCAAACCAATGCTACGGCACCTACTCCTTCCCAGATTCACCTGGTTACTCACCCACCCTCACCCATTTAGACAACTTCCTGTTCAATATGAAACTCATTAGCTTAACATCACTGGTGTAAATCATCATACAATTTTCCACTTTTAAATTAAGCATTTTAAAGAGCAAATAATAATAGGAAGTAAAGCAACAGGGGGATAGAGAAAAGCAAATGTAAATTGCCAAGGTTGTCTCTAATATTCAAGAAAGATTTAAATAAGAATTTAGGAAAGAAAGCTTTTTCTCACCAATGTTTTATAATTTTATTCTTGCTGCTATGCAGACAGGCTGACTAGAGTGACAGCAGTTACCATGCAAATGATAAACTTACACACCAGTGGTGGTGGGGAGCCAGGTGTGCATGACCAGAAAACTCATGTATTATGCAGACAGGAATGGCAAGAATCTAAGATTAAAAATAACACATTTTCCCACAACTTACTAATGAAGAGAAGGGCTAATAGTTACCATTTAGATGATTAAACAATAGCACACAAAGACAAGTGACACAGAAAGGCAGCCCAAAACTCCAACAAGACTCTCAGGTATAAAAAGAAAAGCATTCCGTGAAACTATTTGGAAATTATATTTTTGTCATTTTCCAGTTTTGTTCCCTTAAACACTCTCTGAAAATTGCGTGGGGATATTCAGTTCACCCATGTGCTGGTTTGAGATGATGTGTGTCCCCTAGAAAAGCCACGTTTTAATCCTAATCCCATTCTGTAAAGGCAGCCATTTTTTCTAATCCTTATTCAGCATTGTATGTTTGAATCTGTAATTAGATCATCTCCCTAGAGATGTGATTTTATCAAAAGTGGTTGTTAAATTGGATTAGGTGGAGACTTTTGTCTCCACTCATTCGGGTGGCTCTTGATTAGTTTACTGGAATCCTATTAAAGAGGAAACATTTTGGAGAATGAAGGAGAATCTGAGAAAGCAGAGAATGCCACAGCACCACAAAGCAGAGAGTCCACCAGCCAGCAACTTTCAGAGATGAGGAAGGAAAATGCCTCCCAGGGAGCTAGAGAGGAAGCTAGTGATGATGCCATGTTCACCATGGGCTCTTCCAGCCAAGAGAGAAACCCTGACTGTGTTCAGCATGTGCTTTTCCACTTGACAGAGAAATCCAGAACTTCATCGGCCTTCTTGAACCATGATATCTTTCCATGAATGCCTTAGTTGGATATTTCTATAGACTTGTTTTAATTGGAACATTTTTTCAGCCTTAGAACTGTAAACTAGCTATGCATTAAATTCCCCTTTTTAAATGCCATTCCATTTCTGGTACATTGCATTTCAGCAGCTAAAACAAACTAAAACAACCCACTTTTGGGTAACATTATGTTCAGCTGGATTGCCATGTAAAACACGTGCAAATGACTGCTGGGATTTCACAGACAAACTCAGGTCTGAAGGGAGCCAGCTGTGTAGAAGAACCATCCATATCCTTAAGAGGATGGATTCCCTGCTCCATCTATCTTTCCAAGTAGTATGCGTGCAATTTAACTGAAGGAAGAAACTAAAAAGAAAACACATTAAGCTTAAATTTTCAAGATATTTTATTTTAGGTTGGAGATCTCACAAACCCTTTCATGTCCTCAGAGTAGTTCCATAAAATGTTTCATTGCTGACCAAATAAGTCTTCAGAATAACAACTAATTCATGGAATACACTTTACTTTATTTTAATCTTATGGCTTTTACAACATCCTGTCTTTTCCCTAGTGAACCAGGCACATGCTAGCATAACAAGTGCAAGTAATTATGTAAATATCAACATATACTTTATTCAGTACTTTCTTCTGAACTATTATGCATAAATTCTTGTATAGGCTGATTATACTTCTGTTGGTCTTTTATGCTCACAAGTACTTAATTTCTAGCAAAGAATTCTAGCAAGGAATTTAACACATATGGCAATCTGTCTACAACAACTCAAATGACAACTGTTCCAGTTATTGTAGTTAGAGTCTTTCCAGAAATTTTAATAAGGGTATTTTCAAATTAAAATTCCTATCATAAAATTCTGCGGTGCTTTTAGAAAGTCAGGATATCTGCTGAGTTGGTGGATATACTTCTAAAGTCTAAATAAGGCAATTACATGATTTCTAACAAAGTCAATCAAAATGTCAAGTGCTTGGTTTTATATGTAGTCAGTCAAGCCTACACACACATACACACACGCGCGCGCACACACACAGTTAGTAGAGAATTTTTAATTCATGAATTGAGAGCATTAAACTGGCAAATGACCTCCCTATCTGTATTTCTTCAATGAATTCCCATGAGTTCACATCCTGTACCTTCATATACCTTTAAACACTGGGTGGTGGCAAAGGATTTCTTTATCCACTATGAAAGAAAAAATAAATATGGTAGGCTTTTGTCTACTGAAAAATGATTTCATGGGTGAAGATGAGAACTTCCTCTTTTCATTTCCAAGTTACACATTGGTTTACATGTTACTAAAGTTGAAAAGTAGTTATGAAATGCTTCACTCATAGTAAGCCGTACTTACTATTATTAAAGTAGCTGCACCTAGTTCAAAGAGGTTAATGTTTTGGAAATTAAGATGGCGTATTTCTCATTGTGTACAGTCATTTCCTTTGTGCAAAGATGGCATATTATCTCTACCAAAAGCTGTCTTTGTATTTGTGTACCTGGCACACACCCAGCAGATGCTTGTGGACGGTACCAGTGATCATTTGAAGGAATAATGTGCTACTGTCATTACCAAACAGTGATAAAATGAAGTTCCTGTGCTGCTTTCCAGACTGTCCTAGTTATGGAAAGAGAAATTGATGGGTACTTCCATGAGTTTAGCCCAAAGTGCGTGGTTATATCTGTCAAAATGATCCCTTTGTTTTATGTATGATTCCGTCTATAAAATGCTCAAATGCAGGTAAAACAGAACCATATTCTTTTGTGATGTATACATAGCTGTTAAAATTCTTTTTCTAAAAAGAAAAAGATTTCACCAGAGTCAGTATAGGTTTTGGTATCCCAGAGATTTCTGAGGTTCTTTCAATATGTTATATTGCACTTGAGTGGTAGTTAAATAGGTTTTGCTCTGGAATTATGCCTTTAAGTGTATTTAGTTTGCTAGGGCTTCTATGCCATATGCCACCAAGTGGGCTAGCTTAAACAAGCAGCACTTAGTACCTCACAATTTTGAAGACTCGTTGCTCAATATTGAGGTGTTGGCAAGGCCCCACTTTCTCTTGGATCCTGCAGTGTTCTGGTGATGGCTGTCCTGCCACATAGCCATCACTCTCTCCATGTTTGTTCTGGTCCTGCTGACTTTCGGCTTCTCCTGTTTCTGGTCCCTCTCTGACTGACTGCATCCACATTTCCTCTCTTTCACAGGCCTCCAGTGATATGAATTAAAACTCACCTCTCTTGGTTCAATTTGGCCTCATCTAACACCTTCATAAGTTCCTATTTAACATCTTCCAAAGTTCCTATTTAAAAATGGGTTCAGGGTGCACAAGTGGTTCAGTGACAGAATGCTCGCCCATGCTGGAGACCTGGGTTCAATTCCTTTCCCCCACCCCACCAAAAAAGTGGATTCATACCCATAGGAACACAGATTAAGATTGAACATGCTTTTGTGGGAAACATGATTCAATCGTCAGCAATGTGTTTCCTAAAATCTTCAAATTGTATATTGTGTCTCATTTTATAAAAGAAAATAAAAAGTCATGATGTGGAGGTGAAAAATATCATTCCTTCTTTCTCTATATTCTACGTGTTGGAAAGCTGAACCAACCCTCCCTTGTGTCTAAAATTTCTACCCACACACCCACAAAGGAATTCTCACCTTGTATAAGAATTCATTCTATGTCTCTTTCATTGTACTATGAACTTCTCCTAGGAAATAATGTTTCTTAGGCACCACAGTCACTCTGAAGCTTGGAGTGGAGTCTGACATTAAATAGCCTCTAAAGAAATTATTGTTGTTAAATGAGTCAATGAATGAAGTAATCACTCACTCTGAAGGAAACACAACAGTCATGGGCTATGGAAAGAGATTTTAGAATCAAGATGAACTGTACTCAAATATCATTGCTTTCCTCCATCTCTACCAATACTGACATCAAACCCAGCTTCTGGCAAGTAATTATCTTCTCTGAGGCTTAATTTTCTCATAAGGAAAATACATAAAATACTTTTTAACTTATAAAACTTTTGTTGATATAAAATTATAACACACAGCACTAATCTAATTCTATAATTTAGTGTCCAAACCAGAACACCTTTGAGAGTAAAAGGGAACAATAAATCAAATTATACAATTGAAATATTTGTTGATTAAAAACCTATTTTAATATATATTGTTTTGCCCTTATAAAATAATCCCAATTTAAGATATTATTCTCAAAATAAAAATGAGACATACCCATACTCATTTTAGCAAAATTTCTGAAACATATATTTATTGATTATTTGATTATTGCAACATAACATTTGGAGAATGTATTAGCTAAGGTTCTCTAGAGAAACAGAATCAGCAGGAGATATCCATAGATAAAAAAATTCATAAAAGTGTCTCACATAACCATGGGAATGGAGGAGTTCAAAATCTGTAGGGCAGGCTGTGAAGCTGGTGACTCCGATGGGTGGTTTGGATGAACGCCACAGGAGAGACTCACTGGCTGAAGCAGGAAGAATGACTGTCTCTTCTGAATTCTCCTTAGAAGCCTTCTGGTGATTAGATTAAGCATCACTCATTGGAGAAAACAATCCCCTTAGCTGATTATGAATACAATAAACTGTGGATGCAGCCAACGTAATCATGATTTACGTCCATGAAATGTCATCGCAACAGACAGGCCAGTGCTTGCCGGACCAGGTAACTAGGAACCATCACCTGACCAAGTTGACACATGAACCTGACCATAACAGTCCACCCTTTGTCAACTAGGCAGCTGTACACATCACCATGAATCATACTTAATCTCTATAAAGAAAACAATAACAGACTTATTTTTTCCTCACCTAACAATACTCAACTGTACTCACGTACAACAGGAAATGCATTAAATCTCCCCAAAATAGGGTGCAAGTCCTGGGGTAATATTCACTCTTAAACTTGCCATCCTACAACTTAAATACTATAATATGAACAAAACAGTGTTACGGTGCTCATTTCTGTAACTGACCATGTAGTCATAATTCGTATTTATCACTACCTTCTTCCACTGCCCATTCCATGTTCCCTTTACCCTCAGCAAGCACTTCAGCTGGCCGTGGTTCTTTGCATGGTGGGGTGAACCAAAACTTCACTCGTAAATTTTCAGAGCCATTGGTAATCCTGCCTGGATTAGGTTGTTGTAGTTTTCCATTGATTTTAAACACTGGGCACGGTAGCACTAAGAGATGCCCTAGGGGATCTCCTATGTTCACAAAAACTCTTCTTTACCTCCATTATGTAGCTACAGTTCTATTTCCTCCTGATGGTAAGAGTCAATCACTCTACCCAGTAAAGTAAACTCCTTCTTAGCTTGTTGATTCAGGGGCATGAGTAGCCTAAAGTGACCAGTTGCAGTCTTAGATTCCAGTTCAGTGGAATCATTGTTGTTTCTCCTGGTGAAAGCACTCCCCCTTCTGGAAATAAAACCTGTAGACCAGCAGAGCTCAACATCAAAGGGACAGGAAGCAAAAATTTTCCTAGTGAAACACTAGGGGTAATAGTTAGTGGTTCCACTCCCATTTCTACTCCTTGGTCCCTGGAACCATGGGTTCTGGCTATAGGAGAAACAGCACCATACAGTGGATGCTGATTCAGAGCAAACATAGCCTCTGGGATAACATTACCCGAGCCCTGCAAGGTATTGCCAACTAGTTGGCACTATAATTGAGTTTTCAAAAGACGATTCCACTGTTCTATCAATATGACTGCTTCTGGATGATGGGGAATATGGTAAGACCAGAGAATTCAATGAGCATGTGCCCTTTCCCACACTCCATTTGCTGTGAAATGGGTTCCTTGATCAGAAGCAATTCTGTGTGGAATGTCATGATGATGGATAAGGAATTATGTAAGTCCATGAATGGTAGTTTAGGCAGAAGCATTGTATGCAGAGAAAGCAAACTCATACCCAGAATATGTGTCTATACCAGTTAGAACAAATCACCACCCATCCCATGAAGGGAGTGGTTCAATGTAATCAACCTGCCACCATGTAGCCATCTGGTTACCCCGGGGAATGGTGCCATGTCTCTGCTGCTGACAGATTGAGCACTCAGCAGTGGCTGTAGCTAGGTCAGCCTTGGTGGGTGGAAGTCCATGTTGCTGAGTTGAAAGCAAACAGTTTCTGCTTTGAGCTATTGAGAAAAAAGCATTTGCTAGATCAATGGCAGCATACCAGGTACCAGGGGATGTATTGATTTGCTGAAGCAATGATACCACATCCAGAGCAGCAGCTGCAATTGGAATTACCACCTAGTGAGTTTACGATAATGCACTGTCATCCTCCAAAACCCACCTGTTTTCTGCACAGGTGAAATAGGAGAGATGAATGGAGATGTGTTGGGAACCACCACCCCAGAATTCCTCAAGTCTTGAGAGTGGCAGTAATCACTGCAATCCCTCTAGGAGTCCGTATTACCTATTTTGCTAGGTAGGGAAAGTTCTAGTGGTTTCCACTTGACTTTTCCTACTATAATAGCCCTCACTCTATGAGTTAGGAAGCCAATGGGTGGATTTCCCAGTTACTCAGTATGTCTATTCCAATTTTGCATTCTGGAACTGGGGAAATAACTACAGAATGGGTGCAGGACCCACTGACCCACTGTGAGACAGACCTGAGCTAAAACTACATCAATCACCTGATCTCTATAAGCCCTCACTCTGACTGGTAGACCAGAGTGATATTTTGGGTCCCCTGGAATTAATGTCACTTCTGAAGCAGTATCTAATAATCCCCAATATATTTGATCATTTCCTTTTATCCAATACACAATTACCCTGGGAAAAAGCCATTGGTCTCCTTGGGAAAGGCTTGGAGGAAGATTAACAGTATAAATTTGTGGCAGTATAACAGGGTCCTCTCCCAAAGGGACCTGGCCTCCCACTCATTCAAAAGGCTCTGGGTCTGTAAAGTGTTTCTATTCTTGAAATTGATTAAGGGGCTGTGACTCTCTGTTTTTGTAATTCAAGTTAGACTTCTGTTCACTTAACCTACAACTCTTTTGCTTATACGGCTCAAACAAGAATTTAATAGACTGCCCATCTATTGTACTTACTGCCCATTTATTGTACTTCTAGGTTCCTCATGATCTACTAGCCAGTGCCACAAGTTTCTGTGAGTCAAATTATTTTGACTCCTGTTTTGACTATGCTGTCCATTAACATAGCCACATCCACCTTGTCTTTGGTGATTAAGTGCTGTCACCTGGCTTTTGCCAACTCAGGATCCCATCATCCCTATTGTGTTTAAGGATTCTAGCTCAGTGACAGCAGTTCCCACAGTAATATCTGACCTACAGAGAAGGGCAACTACAAGCACTTCGGAGATGATGGAGCTTGTCTCACAAAGTTATTTCTCACAGCTCTGGTAAAAGGTGAATCCTTCAGACATTTCTGGGGTATATGAGCAAGCTTCCCATGATAAATCCACTCTAACATTCCAATCTCTCTAAGCCATTGGATTCCCTTAGCTACATTCTACCAGGTCAGTTCTTGCATTTCAACCTCAGGTAATGTTGGTCCCCTTTTGATCCATGTTTCAGTCAACCATCCAAACAAACTCTTAATGCCTTTTCTAACTGATCAAGTTATAGCACTGAATGTAGAATCTCTGCTTAGTGGGTCCATATCAAAAAGTTTAGCCTGATCTAATCTTATATTCCTCCCGCCATTATCCTACACCCTTAAAATCCATTGCCACACATATTCCCCTGATTTCTGTCTATATAAATTGTAAAATTTGTGCAGTTCTTTTGGAGTGTAATGTACCTCCTCATGGGTGATATTTTTGTACCTCACCTTTTGGGACCTGTTGGGACTTTAGTCTAGTTATAGGACTGGAAGAAATGGGGATGGGGATGGGGGGTATGTCATGAAAAGAATTAGTGGTCTGTTCCAAGCCAATTGCTTCAGGCACTCTTTTGCAGTTTCATCTGGTGAAGCAGGATTAATCACTCTAGGGTTATTCCCTTCAGGTAGAGGTTGGGTGGCCAGCTCCTCAGAGCAGGCTATTACAGAGTTATCTAGTAAAGACTCAACATGACCTAGGGTTTCAACCTTTCCACCATCATTATCAATCCATATGTTGCCATCCTATTTTTTCAGGGTCTCACTCCTTTCTAATCAATATCCTCACTTTACTGGCAGACATCATGCACGATTGAGGTTTCAGTTTATGTTGTAAAGTTGCTACTCTAACAATAAGATTCTGAGTCTAACTTTCAGAGTTCTCAAGTCTGCAGCTACAGAAATAAGATTATCCTTCAGGGCACTCATAGAAATGTTTACATCTGTCATATGACACACAAGCTTCTCATTTAAAGCCTTCAGCTCATCCATTTCCCTCATCAATGTATATAGCATCTCTAAGAACAACCAGCCAATATCTGTATACCTCCTATTTCCACAAAACTCCATAAAGGCGTCCCTCAGAGCCTGACTTCATACAAGCAAAGCATTAGCAGAATCCAGTGGTGATATTTTGACTATCTCTTTTGCCAACATACCCTATGGGTTGGCAGTTTCATTCTGATTATGGGAAACAGAGTCCTTAGAGCTTTTAGTACAGTCAGAGTAGAAAACCAATTATAAAAGCCCATGTATAAGATTCTGATTCTTAAGAACCACTCCCAGTACCAAGCTATACTAGTTAGGGTTCTCTAGAGAAACAGAATCAGCAGGAAGTATCTGTAGATAAAAAACTTATAAAAGTGTCTCACGTAACTGTGGGAATGTAGAGTCCAAGGGCTGCAGGACAGGCTGCAAGCTGATAACTCTGATGAGGTTCCTCAACAAATTCTCAGGAGAGGCTGGCTGGACAACTGTGGGAATGGAAGAGTCCATCATCTGTGAAGATGGTGATTCTGATGAAGGATCTGGATGAACTCCATAGGAGAGGCTCGCCAGCTGAAATAGGAAGAGTGACTGTCTCTTCTGAATCCTTCTTAAAAGCTTTCTGGTGATTAGATAAAGCATCACTCATTGCAGAATACACTCCCCTTAGCTGATTACAAATTCAATCAGCTGTGGTTGCAGACAACATGATCATGATTTAATTCCATGAAATGTCCTCATAGCAACAGACAGGCCAGTGCTTACCTGACCAGATGTCCAGGCACCACCACCTGGCCAAGTTGACACATGAATCTCACCATGACAGAGAATAATTATTTTTGTATTTTAATAAGTTTTTTAGCCCCTTCGCTCTGTAAAACTGTCCCTGATAATTTTTTTTAACTAATGTATTTTTCCCCAACATATCAAATATACGTTTTACCAGAAAATATGTATGAATTTTTAATATAACAAGTAGCATGCATTAATCATTTATTATCTGTCCTTTTTTATGAGCAATAACTTACATAAAAGATAATGTGCAAGTAAATATTAATTGTAGAGCATAATAGTTTTTTACATAAATATACACTACATGTACCTTCTCTGAGATCAAGATACAGAATATATCATCACCCATTATACCCCTTTCTAGTCAATCTGCCCTCCCCACCTAAGGCAGACTCTCTTCTGATTTCTGTGACCATAGATTAGTGGGTTCTGTTTCTTGAGTTTCATAACAATGGAATCATACACTTTTATGTCTGGATTTTTATATTATTTTCTGTTTGGTGCCCTTCACTCAGGGTTTTATGTGTGATATTCATCTTTATTGTTACTTATATCATCCACTTATTATGCTTTTTATCGATGAATGGAATTTATCTGTATGAATAATCTTTTTTTTACTCATTCTTTTGTTGATGTTTTTTTATAGGATTTCAAGGTTTGGCTCTTAAGAATAAAGCTGATATAAAAATTATGTTGCAAGTCTTTTGGGGACCATATTATATTCACTCATACCCATGTTATTTAATCCTCCTTGAATTGTTATTCCTGGTTTGTCACCTGAAGGAGATTTCCCTTGTTCTTTAAGACTAAATGTCACTTCCTCTGTCAAGCTTCCTTAATCCTAACAATCACCCTAATTTCATCTTCCCAAAGAAAGCAATACATCTTCTTCTCTGCCCACGTAACTACATTATAGCAATTCTCAACTCGTTCTCCTGCTTGTGTGTCTGTCTCAACTCTGGACCATGAGTCCTGAGACCAGTAAGAAGGAGTTCTTCATTTTCACCGCTAGAGTAGAATTGCTGGTGCATAGGGCAAGTGTTTATTTATGATTATTAGAAACTGCAAACAAGTTTTCCAAGGTGGCTAGACTTCACAGCAACATATGAAAGTGCTTATTGCTACACGTTAAACAAAAAACACTAGGCTTACCAAAACTACAGTTACTCTAAGTGTTTACAAAAAATATTTATAAATTTTAACAACTAGAATTTTTTTACTAGTAGAATACTGTAACTTGTTTGACTAAACTTATGAATCATGTGCTCACCAAAACCAATTACAAGTTTTCGAACTTAGTAAGAACATGATTTCTACTACCATGCCATGTTCCATCAGATATTATTTGCAATACCACAACAAAACATATAGTTTTACTTTACTGTGAAATTTTTAATTGAATTTGTAACACACGCAATAACGTCATGTAGTTTACTTACTCTGAGTACAACAGTCATATAAGAGTGAAACACTATTGGAGTTAACTATATTTTTTCTCTTGGAAGCATCTGATGAGGCATATATAAAACTGTTTATGAGTCCTTCTGTTAATGGAAGCATCAGATCCTTGGCTAGTAAATCAATTTTTGTACATCCAAACAGACAAAACAAACCTTGGAATAGTGAGTGAAATTGATTTAGAAAAATAGTCATTTGACTTAAATGTAAAGTCATGCACACAGAGATATACCTCCTACAGCAAAATATGTTAAATTATCACTTCTGGTTACAAACTTTTAAAAATAATTACAAACTTTTAAAATAGAAACTAATACTTCACCAGCAACATCCAGATGTCTAGTCTGTGATATCACTACAGCTCTTTAACTGGTTGACAAGTGTCAACAAACATTTTTTGGCAAGTTGCACCAAGTCATTATCGACTTCCTTGAAAACTTCAAATTTGATTCTTAAGTTTTTCATTAAACATGCACTTTTGACTTTGTGCACATTTTTGTTGACAGGATTTATTGCAATATAAAACCATCACTAAGTAATAAAATACATATATAATTATAGATCTGCATTATACAACATATTATTAAATGAATATAACAGGAATGCTCTGATTATTCTTTGTAAGCTCTGCATCCCTTTCATATAATTTCCCATATTTTCCACTGCCTCGGCTACTGGGGGTCTGATAGCTTAATGATCTCAACTAATGTCACATCACGCAACAGCATCAAATACTCTTCCCACCACCACTCGAGATCAGGAGCTGCTGTCACGAGGCATGTGTAGCTAAGAACATTGCATTTTATAGGCAATTGTTCTGTATCACCTTTGAGAGAGAGAGTTAGTTGTCTTGCACTTGTAAAGGGCTGGGAGAAAGAGACCAGTTGTTATTTTATCTTTACTTGTCAACTTGCACATTTATCTATGCATTTAAAAGGAAATCTGTTCCCTGTGCATGCATCCCACATCCTACTAATTGAAATCATAAAAGTAGCTTAGAACACAATGTGGAAGGTGCTACCCATCCCAGCTTATTTAAATACAAGTGAAGACTTTGTTAAAAGTGAATAATCTAGGGCAAATGATACACTTAACAAAATGCCGGGATAAAGGATATAAACAAGGAATATGAGGGCAAATAAAGTTGTAAGGTCATCTTTTATACGAAGCATCTAATATTTGTCTGGTACAGAGCTAATACTCTCTTTCTGTTTTCATTAGGTGAATAAAATCATCCTAATTTATGAAAACTTATTTCTACTTTGATTCCCTCTTCTTAATACCCCAAAATATTGTGCACTAATATATTAAATAATTTGTTTTAAGATAAGTAATTTGATTCAATGTTGCTACGAAGAGAATACAGGACTAAATCTTCAGTTCAATGCCGGACCATTGTAATGGAGACATGGATGGATGAACAGTTTGAGAGATAGATTAAAAAAGAAATGATAGAATCTAGAACATTCAGGGGAGAAAAGTCTCCCTGGCAATATGGAACATGACTCCCAGCGATGAGCCTGGCTCTGGCACCACAGTGCCATCCAGACCTTGGGGTGAAAAGAAATGTAACAAAATAAGTGTCAGTGGCTAAGAGAGTTCAAATGGAGTCGAGAGGCTACACTGGAAGCTACTCTTATGCAAGCTTAAACTAGATATTGCGAATTGCATGGTTCGCCAAATCCCAACCGACATCATTCCTGTGAACTCTAAAGGACACCCAGGGCTTTATCTGAGATTCTACCAAAGTTTCACATGCTAAATGTACTTTTCAGAAACCTAAAACCTTCAGATGGTTCCTAGGTCAGACGTGCCAGTTTTTCCAAGAACTGCAATCAGTTCCATCCCCCTTTCCCATATTCTTGACACCCCTTTTCAACATGAAAAAGTTAGAATGGGCAAAGGATCAAAGGAGGAGGTGGCATTATAACAGAGAAGTTAGGATTTAAGAAATGAGTATGACTACTGAATCATTATATTGATTTTTTTTCTTTAGTCTCTAGTGTCTCATAGAAGATAGAAGTTATAAACCTGAAACCATGGAACTATAGCCTATACCAAACTTTGAAATCTATACTACAACTACTTGTTAAAATAGACTTTAAAATGTATCACTTTTTTTGCATGCGTATTATATCTCACAGTAAAAAAATTTTAAATAAAAAAAAAAGAAATGATAAATTGGTTGTTGGTTATTTTCAAACTGACCCAGACATCCTGACCAAAAGGGGGGAAAGAAATGTAATTAATAAAGTATCAGTGGCAGGGGAGTTCAAATAGAGTGGAGAAGCTACTCTGGAGGTTGCTCTTACGCAAGCTTCAGGTAGACCTTACTTATCACAAACTGCCAACCCCCAACCAGGACCATTCCAGCCAATCCTAAAGAACACCTAGGGCAATATATAAGATTCCACAAGGGTTCCAGACACTAGAATAACTTTCCAGAAACTTACAACCTCCAGATGGGCCCCTGGTCCAGAGAAGTCCTCTCCAGAACAGCAGATAGTTCCATCTCCCTACCCCATATTAGTGACAGACTTTCCAATATCAAAAATCTAGAATTTCCATAGCCCAAACAACCCCAAAGAGAGGTGTTCTAGTTTTCTAGCTGACTTAATGCAATATCCCAGAAACAGAATGGCTTTTAAAAAGGGAAATTTAATAAGTTGCTAGTTTACAGTTCTAAGGCTGAAAAATTCCCCAATTAAAGCAAGTCTATAGAAATGTCCAATCTAAGGCATCCAAGGAAAGATACCTTGGTTCAAGAAGGCCAATGAAGTTCAGGGTTTTTCTCTCTCTCAAGTGAAAAGGCACATGGTGAACACAGTCAAGGCTTCTCTCTCATCTGGAAGGGCACATGGCAAACACGGCATCATCTGCTAGCTTCTTCTCTTGGCTTCCTGTTTCATGAAGCTCTCCAGGAGGCATTTTCCTTCTTCATTTCCAAAGGTCGCTGGCTGGTGGACTCTGCTTCTCGTGGCTATGTCGTTCTGCTCTGCTCTCTCTGAATCTCTTGCTGTCTCCAAAATGTTTCCTCTTTTATAGGGTTCCAGTAAATAATCAAGACCCACCCAAATGGGTGAAGACATGCTTCCACCTAATCCAGTTTAATAAACACTCTTGATTCAATCACATCTCCAGGGAGATGATCTTATTACAGTTTCAAACATACAGTACTGAATAGGGATTAGAAGAAGTGGCTATCTTTAAAAAATTGGATTAGGATCAAAACATGGCTTTTCTAGGGTACATACATCCTTTCAAACCAGCACAAGAGGTATGGAAAGATCACAGGTGATGGTGGAA
The DNA here is from genome assembly GCF_023851605.1 of Tamandua tetradactyla. Classification (NCBI taxonomy): domain Eukaryota; kingdom Metazoa; phylum Chordata; class Mammalia; order Pilosa; family Myrmecophagidae; genus Tamandua; species Tamandua tetradactyla. Next base: position 41,900,039 of record NC_135348.1, on the reverse strand, counting down.
TTATACATAGAAGATAGGATTTAACAAATGGATATGAATGCTGAGTCATTAAATCGATAACTCTTTTAGTCTCCAGTATTTTAGAGCAGCTAGGAGTACAAACTTAAAATTGTGAGATTGTAAGCCATGTCAAAGTCTGAAATATGTTCCACAACCAATTGTGGTGCTGTGCTTTGAAATTTATAGCTTTTTTAAATATATGTTATTGTTCACAAAAAAAAAGAAGGAAAAAAAGTCGACTGTGATGATAAAAAGTATTTAAGCCCTCTAGCCTCCTATATTCTGGAGCAGCTAGAAGGAAAAATATGAGAGGATCACATGGTAGCCCACGACAAACTCTGGAATCTGTCCTGTAACCACTCTTTGAAGAGTGCTTTGAAAACCATTGTTTTTTTATTTCTTTGCTTTGTGTATATGTTATACTATGCAATAAAACAAGTTTAAAAAAAAAAACTAGCCCAGAAACAAAACATGAGCTGTCCAGAAAGGTGAGTTCTATGAAGACTAGAGGTGGAAGTTCTGGCACTTTTCAACATTAGCAAGAATTGCATAACCCTTTTTGGTTTTACAAAGCCACATAGGATGGTTTGTCATTTGCCAGAGGTTAGATCAACAGAGATTTTCACTTTTAGTGTATTAATGTTCTGAGGAATCTACTGTATTAATAAAAGAAGAGAAGAAGAAGAAAAGAAAGCTATTCGCAACTCATTCTTCTAACCAGCCAAGGAGATCTGTGATGCATCAGCGTTGTGTCATTGTGTTTGGGATGTGCAGACAGCTCTCTGCAAGCCTTTGATAGCAGCCTGTGAATCTGAGCCAAAGGGAGACTGTTTTAAAAGCAGCTTTATCTTTATTCTGTTGTTGTTTCTAAAAACACACAGTTTCCACCCAGCATCTGCTGTCTGAGCTCAAATGGTCCAAGCAGATGTGCCATTACTCCACGGGATGAGCGAGCCCCTGCTCAGAGCGCCGGCTCCTCCTTGGCAGGTAGTCATAGACTCTCTGTTCAAACCCAGATTGTAAAAATAGCTTAAATCCTCCAGGGAATGTGAACTAACGAGAGGCAACTTCTCTGCAAACTTGGTGAGAAGGATAATGGACTCCTTCTGAGTCCCCCATTTTGTAAGTATTTCCATTTCAGCAAAATGTGCTTTTGACAGAGCTTTCAAATTATCACTGAACGTATGAAGGCCATGGTACTTGATGTGGGTGCTCTTTTCGAAGGCGTTCATAAGATGACTCCAACATTTCTAAATGCACAGTGAGTGTGAGGAGCAGGCAGTCCAACTGCATTTGCTTCTGGCTCTGTGTCCTGTTGCGTAATGTAAGTAAGGTAGTGATGCCCAGACACTGCCCTGGTCACAGCAAACAGCTCTGCGCTAAAGATGCTACATAGTTTAGAGAATGCTTCCTCTTATTCTGGAGAAAGTTGCCATAAATGAGTAAAGTGGCTACTTTAATTTGAAGTGCTCTGGAAATAATCTATTTCCACGGTTTTCTCCTATCTGGCTCTAAGACTTTCCTATGGGGATTCTCATTATACTAAGAAGATAAACCAATACATATATTTGTTCTTGCTTTTGGAAGCAGAATAGTTAGATTTAGGCAATACAGGAAAAAGGTCTATTCTCTATTGGCAATATTCTAGGAGAATTCATATAGATGTTCTCACTTAAATATCATATAGATGTTCTCACTTAAATATCATATAGATGTTCTCATTTAAATTTCATGCAACATGTTAGATATTACTCCCTGAACTTTATTAAATAGTACCTGAAGTTCACTGACATTAAATATCACGGTCAAGTTCCCACCTGAAAAGTGGCAGAGAAAACTTCAAATTCATATATATCAAATCAGAAATTTTATTTTTCTATTCTACTAACAGCCAGGCAAATAGCTTTTGACACATTTCTTAAAATCTCTGAGCCTCATTTTTCTATCTGTAAAATGAGGTTATTTTATAGATGGAATAGGGAAACACACATGCATGCATGCACACACACCCACAAACACAAAAACACATGCTCACATGCCTGCAAACACTCCTGTTGGTTTTTACAGAGTCATTGGATGTCAGCTAATTTCATCCAGGTAGTATTTGTAAAGTGTTAATAGTTATTAACAGCTTAATGCTTATCCATCCTAAGGGTTGTGTGGTCTTGAAGCAGGTGGTCTAAACAGAGCATCACATACCCCCCATCAGGACGCTCTCACGATGGTCCTTTCGGCCATTGGGCTATTGGATGGCGGCTCTTTGGCATGGGGGCTGCCCATTGGCACAGCACCGCCAACGCCCGTCAGCACCAAGGCTGATGCTGGACGTGGGAACAGTAGTTGTATCTGTTTGATGTTGTGGTGGATAACTTTTATTTTAGGTTTTATGTTTCTCTATCATGGTGGTTTTGATCATGGGCACTAAGACAATTTAACTGCATTGCAACCTAAAACAAATTATTTCACTATGCTAAACTTCACCTCCTCTTTTTTAAATTAATGGGAAAAAATATCACTTTCCTATATCAAATACCTAGTAAAATAGTACCACACAACCACCCACACAACCAGTATTCAATAAATGTTAGTCATTTTTGATAACCAGCACTACTCTTATCTCTACTTTTTAATGACTACTATAGCTACTACCAACAAAACTATTATTATTTAAATGGCATTTTTTCCTATTACTGCTGTGGAGATTTCAAAATATCTCATATGCTCATAATAATTAAGATTGTCAAAAATAACAAAGAAATGGGTGTTTTTTATTATGGGGAGAACTTTCTGAGAAACAGATTGTTTATGAATTCTTAAAATTCATATAACCTTTGATGGAAGACAAGGTAAAAGGCCTAAACATTGGAAGCTGGAAGCACAGTCAAGCAATTGGAAATGTGGAAGCACATAACCGCACATGTATTCAGCAACAGAAAACTGAAACATTGACGTTACTTAAATGGGGATTTTCCCCTTCAATTAGCCAGTTAAGGAGATCTAGAGAGAAAATAAGGTGGGAAGGAAGGAAGGAGAGGAAGAAAGAGGTAAAGAAGGGAGACAGGGAGGGAAGGGAAGAAAGAAGGAGACAAGCACTAATGAATTCACAAATAATTTTTCTCTTTTTACTCTTATTCCTTTGATGCCTGTTTGACAAAATGCTTTGAATGCTGTTCTACTTATCTTTTAGAACTTTAGAGGTGGAATGTGTCTGAGTAATAATTCAGTTAATACACTCTTTTTATGAAATATAGCACAACTGAAAGTACAAAGTACAAATTGATTTTCCAAAGATATTTGTTTAAGGAAGTGGAAAAACAAAGAAACATTCAGCATGCTGAAGTGCTTTGCAGTAGGTCTAATTTTAAAATTATTTTCAAAGATGTGTGAATATTTGTGTTTCTATTATGAGAGCAATGAGTGACTGACAGGATGGCCAGTTTTAACTGTAAAATGTTATACAGATGCCTCTGAGATCATTGGTGCTAAATTTAGACAGCATAAGGTTTTTCAGATTAAGATAATAACGTACCTATTTTGTTGCCAATAACGCTATTCAGTTCTGAGAACAGTGTGACGCTGTTTCCCTTTCTCTATTTTTAAAAGTCTCCATTGAAGCTGATACCTAGACAGTGGTTAACAGTATGTTCTCACATACAGTAATTAAAAATATTGTCAAAATTTTTTACCTCCAGGTAACTAAGATCATAGCATTCAATGCTCCGCGTGCCATTCTCTCACAGTGTCTTTGAACAAGTCGCAAAACTGGCAATACAATTTTTCTCTGAACTCCAGAAAATAGTTAATGTTTGCAGTAACTGTTTCAGTACCAAATTTTTTTTAAAAAATGAGTAGGAGAAGCTTGTGCCACCATTTTGGCGCTCCCTCACCTCCCCCAGAGTAGTGCGACGACGGCAGCATGGATTTCCGCCACGGGTCCCTGGCCCTGTTCCTAAGAGAGTGGAGAAACCACCACGTCCACACTGCGGTGTCTCTTTATTAACGCCAATCTATCAGGTGGCAGCCGGAGAGACTGAACCAGGAGACTCTTCTTTGACTCAATCTTCCAGAACTTGCCCTGCAAGCAGAAGTACTCTGTGGGCAGCTAAACTAGTGTTAAGACATAATGAAGTCCAAGTGGTCTGGGGCAATGGATTATCTGCTATAGGACATAAAATCAAGCCCCTGGGAGGGGGAGAAACTATTTCGTACAGAATATTGGCAGTTGTTTTGGCTTGCTAAAGCTGCTGGAATTCAACAGACCAGAAATGGGTTGGCTTTTTAAAAAGGAATTTGTAGGTTACAAATGTATAGTTCTAAGGCCATGCAAATGAATAAATTAAGGCATCCAGAGAAAAATACCTTGACTCTGAAGAAAGGCCAATGGCACCTGGTGTTTCTCTTTCACATGGGAAGGCATGTGGCTGGCATCTCTTGCTCTTGTGCTCCTGCACTGCCTTGCTTTCAGCCTCTGATTCCAGTGACTTTCTTTCTGACCGTCTGTGAGTCCTTGCTTGCTCCTCTCTGAGCTCTCTGTGGTCCACTCTTCGCATCGCTGGGAAATGTATCTCTATCTCTGGACTCTACATCAGCTCTCTCCCAGATGTCTCCAGGCATTTCTTTTCTCTCTCAAAATGTCTCTCTACTCTTGTGTCTTTTACATCTTTTCATCTTCTCACAAAGGAGTCCGGTAAAAAGGATTAAGACCCATTTTGAATTAGGTGGGATAAGTCTCCATGGAAAAAACCTAATCAAAAGGTCCTGCCCACAATAAGTCTGCACCCACAAGAAAGGATTAGAAGAACATGGCTTTTCTGGGGTACATAATAGTTTCAAACAAGCACAGGGGCATTTGAAAGCTTGTAAGTGACAGAATTCTTAAGGCCATGAGCAAGTACAAGCCAAGGAAAGTTGCAGGCTCAGAAAAGACAGTGATGTCCCTGCATATCTTTGTTGCCTGAAGCGAATTTTTTTAATAGGGGAACTAAACTCTGAAGGAGAGCACCAGTCTAAACAGAACCAATTTGCAAAGACTGTGGAAGGTATTTTTTTATGTGTTTTTGTTAGCTCATGGCACACAAAGAAATCTCTGTCAAGTCACTATCTGAACACGAATTTATGAAATTGAAAACTCAGGAACCAAACCAAAGAGTTAACACTTTAAGATATTAAACTATACTGCATGCAACAAAAGATTGCAAGACAAATGAGGAAATAAGAAATTAAGAAAGACTTGCTTAATAACTATGCTTTTTTTTTTCAAAGAATCCTAATGTAATAAAGTAGTTCTATCAGTCTCTTTTTCATAATGAACTTGTTTGATTTGATTTTTACATATGAATTGCATCCCTATAGTTAATACTATAGTTATAAAGTTGAAAAAATTGTTATCTCAGAGCATAGGCTATTTTTGTGATGCAGATTGGATTTAGCAGGATTGACAGCCTCTATTTTACTTCATTCTAAGCTTTTAATTCTAACGCAATAACAAAGGCACACTTATTTAAAGTATGCATTTGTGTTTGTATACATACAATACTTTTCCCTCAAAGAATTTTAAAACTCTAATAGTTTGTCATAGATCACATTCATTATGAGTAATATGCAGTATGTGGGAACCCAGGGGTCAGGACCCGGTCCCTTAGGAGAAAGGGAGGAGTATTGGACATTTAGCAGCCTGCTTGATCAGAGCACAGAACCAACTCTCACAAGACTCCATTGTAACCGAATCTCATGGGACTCTGATCCTTATGAGCAGCCCCATTGGCTCCCCTAATGCATTTGGCTTTGGGTGGAGTATAGACTTCCATTCCCCAACTGGCCACCATTGGGAGGAGTTATTCTCCTGTTCGTAAGTCCCTGGTTAAAACCCATGTTTAGTCTTCTGTCTGGCATGTTCTTCAGTCTTAGGGTTGTGCTCCACTGGAATATTTGGCAAGCCAGCCAGGAGACCAAAGAGCCACCAGTCATAGAGATCATGAGTCTGGGGAAAGGGGACTCTGCAGGGGTATTCCTGGGGTGGCTGCTTCTTGAGGTGGTGAAGTGTCGCCCACTTGCTTGACTACACTGCAGTCAGCTGGCCATTGTTTTGTGTAGTACTGCCAGCTGCAGAAGACTGATTCAGAAAGACAGAAGAACTAGGAGTTTGAAGAATGCATTGAATGAGAGGCTACACCATGCATATAAGAGTTTAGAAATATTGGCATGCTGGTATGCTAGAGTAATAGGGCATAGACTGCCAAAAGGGTACATGAGGTACAGCCTGACTTCCCCGAACTGGGATCCAAAGTCTTGGGATCCTGTAGATTCTTTATCTGATGATGAAAAGGAGAAAAAAAGAAGTTTGGGAGGCAAAGTTTGGTAGTGATGCCAACTTTATATGCCATGGTTCCATAGGCTTCCTTTTACTACAAGGAACTAACACTCAGGTCTTTAGTATTCCCTTAAATAGGGCCAGTCAGCCAATTTCACCATCACTTGGGAAGGAGAATAAAGGACTTTCATCATTTTCCAACTAGGCTATTTACATAGCCTGCACATCTGCCACAGGCTAGCAGAAACTGATGATGATGTGTTAGCTAGTAACTCTTTTCAGAACTAAACAAAGCCTCAAGCTCATGGCTAGCCCATCTTAAGAGTCTGGGATAGGCAATTGATCACAATGAACTGCAATACTTTGTCTGCCCCTCAAATTCTTAGATATTGCATGATTGGGAAAGACAAAATTTACTCCTTTTGTATTAATCGATAAGGTACAGTGTCATCTATGTACCTGTGTTCTATGCTGCACATGCCAGAACAGCTAATGGCTTCTTGGGATTATTTGGAGTGTATTGTTCCTCTTACAACCCAAGTGTTCAAACCTGTGTGTATTTTGATTAGGAAAAGCTACCCCTGGGAATAAGATACCTCTCAGCAGGCTGCTTTTGAAAAGTCAGATGGGCCATCAAACTGGGTCAGGCGTTATGGGGGATACACCCAGATGTGCCTTTTGAATTAGATATGGTCAATACCAATGTTAGCTTTGAGTGGGGCTTGTGGCAAAGGCAACAGGCAAAGTGAGTAAATAGCCAAACTGTATTGCAGTCTCTTGAGGAAACAACTGTGTGCTGCCTACAATGCCTTGCTGTAGGTTGAAGGAGTAACTCAGAAATGTCCTGTGAAATTAAGAATATCTATTCCTATATGAATCTGGGACACTGCCACTAAGCCTCACTCTGGCAGTGCACAAGTGAACACACTAACAAAATTAAAAGCTAACCTGCTACAGTGCAGCATTTTCAATAATAGCACCTTAAGTGCAGAAATGCATGATATCCTGAAACCAGTTTCCTATGAGAAAGAATACTTGTCTTTCCCTCCTGACCCTCCCAATGTGCCTATCTCTGTGCCACCATTGGCAGATGTGGCAGTATACCTAAGTCAGGTTGTATACTGTTGGATGAGCATATGGGCAGCCTGCCACCCAGATGGCAGTAGCCATATAGACACTATAGGGTGGGAAACTGAGACTATGCAAAGCATCCAATGAGCTGAATTAAGTGCTATGTGGATGATTATTTTTCACAAATCAAGAGATGCATTAACTATTTGCACTGACAATTAGGCAGTGTACCCAGGCCTGGCAATGTGGATGACCAATGCAGTGTTGTCTGCCACTCCTTTTGGGGAAAAGAAGATATCTGGACTTTCTGTCACAAGTGAAAGGTAGCTATGTTTTATGTCTCTGCCCATAACATTGTTGCTTTGTCTGGCAATATTGAAGCAAATGCTTTAGCAAAAATTTTATAGTCTAAAGCCAACATCACATGAGGCTGCTGTATGGCTGCTGAGAAAGACAGGACACCAAAGGTACCTGACTCTGTGGAGACTGGCACAGCAAATCCAGCTGTCCATCACCAGACAGTGACTGAAAGAAGTTGTGATGCCTGCCCCTCCTGTTCACTGTGATGCCCAAAGATGCTTCCTCATTAACTCAGTCACATCAGCTAGAAGCAGGTTCCAAGGCACCAGGTGGCATGTAAACTATATTAGGCCCCTTCCCTTATCTGAAGGTGCAAAATATGCCTTTAAAGCCATAGATAAAACCACTGGACTGTTGCTGGCCTTCCCATTAGAGAAAGCTAACCAAAGAGCTACAATATGTTGCTTAGAAAAGCTCTGTGCATGCTTCGGGATCCCCACTTATGTGGACAGTGATGGGGGACCCCTTTACTGGACAACTAGCCCAAGCCTGGGCTACTGAACATGACATCTTATGGGCATTTCATTTGCCTTGCAACCCTACAGTAGTGGGGCGAATTGAAAGAATGAATGGGTTTTTAAAAGAGTAGCTAAAAGGTGATAAGCAATCTCTGTAGCAATGGACATGCCAATTGTATCTCGTCCTCATCAGCCTCGATTCACAACCCTGAGCAGCTGCTCCCAACCCTGTTGAATTGGTAATGGTGGGGTCCATGCAAGCCTGGTGAATTCAGGTAAAGGACTAGAATTCTACAGCCATAATAAGATAATAAAAACAATTTGCTCTTGTATGTGCCATAACATTACAAATTGGGATAAAGAAGGTCGATTGACCATAGCCCTACAGCCATGCTAGTTCGGAATCCTAAGCTCATGAATATCAGGGTTGCCCAAAATTTAAGTGTTAGATGACAGTTTATACGCAAAAATACCAAAAGTTGTATACGTTACCAACTACCACAAGGCATAGTGGTATGTATGGTTCTGTGGGACACTTATTTTGCCCAGGCTAACTGTGCATTTGACTCCAGAAAGCTCTCTGCAAATGCAGGGTGAAATGCTGTGGTTTCTAAAACCCTTTCATAGCACCCTTTCTCCAGGAACACTTCTTATTACTAATGGAAATGGAGCTTGTATTCTATTAGATCAACAATATTTGCCTCTCATTGTTCCCTATAAATAGGGGTGGAATGTGCTGGTTTGCAAAGCCATGTATTTTAATCCAATCTTGTGGGGGCAGACCTATTGTTTTGTGGGACCTTTTTATTACATTGTTTCCATGGAGATGTGACCCATGCAATTATGGATGAGATCTTTGGATTAGGTTGTTTCTATGGAGATGTGACTCACCCAATTGTCGGTGGGACCTGGGGATTAGATTGTTTCCATGAAGATGGGAACATGCCTATTCAAAGTGGGTTTTAATCCACTTACTGGAGTTCTTTAAGAGAAGGACATTTGGAGAGGACACAAACGTTTGGAGATGCAGATGAAACACCCCAGGAGATGCTAAACAAGGACCCACAGCAGCCAGAACTAGCCTAAGTCATTCTCTGCCTTCCCATGTAAGAGAGATCTTTTCATTTAAGACTGAAGTCACGGGTTTTATTAATTATCAATAGAATGGTTTATTTCTCTTTCTTGGCTATGGTGGAATCACTTTGTGAAGTTGTTATCCATGTGTAGGGGACTCCTAATATTCTGTTGTCTCTTATACTGTTGTTATGCAATATGGATGTCTCCTACAGTCAATGCAAATTGCTGCCTAGGGGTAGATTGTGGCAACCCAGGGGATGGAACCCCTCCCTCAGGAAAAAGGGTGGAGCCTTGAGCATACAGCAGCCTGAGTGATCAGAGCACAGGATATCTCTCTTGAAATGCTGTTGTAATCAAATCTCTAGGACTCTTAACCTTGTAAGTACCTCCTTGGCTGTCCTCATACTCTTGGTTTGGGGTAGCGTACAAACTTCCATTTCCCAACCAGCTCCCATTGGGAAGAATTATTCTCCTGTCCACAAGTCCCTAATTAAAGCCCATGTTTAATCTCCTGTCTGGCGTGTTCTTTGATCTTGGGGTTGTGCTCAGCTGGAACAAATAAAAATTAAAAAGCAAAAAATTTCACTCAATTCTAAACAAAAATGGAAAGTAATTGCATATTAAAAGATTAGTGTCATTGTCTACGAGAAATTTAATAGAACATGTGGAATAAATATACCAAAAAGAACAAACACAGTAAGAATGGAAAAGAAATAGGAACTTGTTAAGGAAATTTAAAAGTATTATAGTAAAAATCAAAAAAAAGCAAAAGGCATGGGTGAGCATATGGTAGTAAAAGCACAGATATGGGACAAGATTTCTAAACAGTCTATATTGCTAGCAAAAGGAAATCCTAAAACAACAAAAAAAGGCAGCTATTGAGATTTTTCTTCTAGTGTTTGTTGATATGAGAAAGCTTTCTCTCTCCCTGAGCTTGCTGGAATTCATGAAAATAATTTACTTGCTATCATTTGAATTATTTTCTTTATAAAAGAGTGTACAGCTTCTAGCCCATTTGCACCTGCATCCTTTGGATTTTCTCCTTCACTTGTCGTCCCACGTCTCTGCCTGTGAGGTGCCCTTACCCTTCAGATACCCCTTTTCCCCACTTCTCTGCCTTCCATAAATGGGAAACTTGTTCCAGCCAACAAGGACCCCTTCCAAGAATTACACCATTTGTTGATCACTGCATAGGATAAGCTACCGCATTTCCCTGTTAAAAGTAAACAGTGGCCAAAACAAACTTGCCACAAGTAATGGAAAGCAGAAAGACCTTGTTCAAATATGTGTTCCAGAACTTGCCATCTGGGTGTTGGCAGGCTAGTTATTTAACTTCTCTGAGCTTCTTTAATATTATCTACAAATCAAGGATTCTACATGAAAAAAAAATCAATAACAGCTTAAACCACTTTATCTCATATTGCAGTTTCTCGATAAGCAGCAAAATCACTACTACTAGGGTGTTTTAGTTTGTTAGTTGCCGGAATGCAATATACCAGAAACCGAATGGCTTTTAAAAAGGAGAATTTAATAAGTTGCTAGTTTACAGTTGTGAGGCCCAGAAAATGTCCCAATTAAAACAAGTCTATAGAAATGTCCAATCTAAGGCATCCAGGGAAAGATACCTTGGTTCAAGAAGGCCGAGGAAATTCAGGGTTTTTCTCTCAAGTGAGAAGGCACATGGCGAACACAGCCAGGGTTTCTCTCTCAGCTGGAAAGGCACATGGAGAACACGGCATCATCTGCTAGCTTTCTCCCTTGGCTTCCTGCTTCATGAAGCTCCCCGGGAGGCATTTTCCTTCTGCATCTCCAAAGGCCACTGGCTGGTAGACTCTCTGCTTCTCATGGCTATGTCATTCTCTGCTCTCTCAGAATCTCTCATTCTCCAAAATGTTTCCTCCTTTATAGGATTCCAGTAAACTATTTAAGACCCACCCAAATGGGTGGAGACACACCTCTACCTAATCCTGTTTAACAACCACTCTTGATTAAATCACAACTCTAAGGAGATGATCTAGTTGCAGTTTCAAACATACAGTACTGAATAGGGATTAGAAGAAACGGCTGCCTTTACAAAATGGGATTAGGATTAAAACATGGCTTTTCTAGGGTCCGTACATCATTTCAAACCAGCACATAGGGCTATTCCACTGCCAACGCTAACACCATCATCAATGGGAAGTTGCTTGCTTCCTTATGCTCACTATGAAACAGGAAAAATAATAGTAATTTCCAGGATAAATGCAAGAATTAGTGATGTAATCCATGAAATATGCCTGAAATGATTAGCTCCCCGATGTTTCATTCTCTTTTTTGATTAAATTTTATCTATTATTATTATTTTTTGCTAGTGATATTTCCTTAAAAGAATCCTTCCTTCCTTAAGAAAATTCCTTTGGGAGAGAATTAAAATGATGTATTCAAAATCTTTTGTTGCCTCTTGAATACTTCTTCATCTTCTTGAGCTCTCACTGTCATCTATTGAGTATCCTTTGCTTTCCCAGCTTCACGTGGTAATAACAGTTAATTCTATTCATATTGCATTTTAATATGCACAAATAACTTTCACATACAACATGTTCTATGATTGTCTCAACAACTTTGTGCTTTAGACAGGTCAGGTGATATCACAGAAGTTTCAGATCTTCCTTAGTATAAGATTGCAAGGTGAGTAAACGGTGGAAATGCTATTAAAATCCAAATTGCATTTACTGGATATTTATGCGTGCTGGGAAAGGGCCTTGATCCAAATCATAGAGAAACAGTACTATATAACTTGACCTTTTTTCCCAGTGATGTTTTGTGACATAACCATTTTGTAGGATGTTAAAGAAAAGTCATAGACAACGGGTTCTGAGTTCTAATAAGCCTGTAAAATGTTGTGTTAGGTAACATTGTGGTTTTCATTAACACAGAATGTAGAGCCTTGACATGTTAAAATAAAGTTAAAGTATATGTCAAGTCCAGTATTCTAAAAAAAGAAGATAGGATAGTACATAGCATTTTGCAGCCTGCTTAATTCTGAAATCGTCTTCCCGTAAAATTTTATGAGATTAATTCTGGGATCTGTTCTGTAACTACTTGTTGAAGAGTGCTTTGAAAATTATTTCTTTTTTCTTTCTTTGCTTTGTATAAATGTTATGTCATACAACTTCAAAGTTATATATATATATATATATATATATGTATATATATGTACATACAACTGCATAAAGGAAGAAAATACCATATGAGATTAGTTTCTACAGTACACATTTTTGGCACAATTTGGTTTAACTTAAAATAAAAGAGAGGGTTGTGATGTATGAAATTCCAAGAGAGGTAAGAGAGAGAATCCCCACCGATAAAACATATGTGAAGCGAGAACATCCCACTAGAGGCAATTCAACAAATAATTTCTATCACTTTTCTGTTGATAAAAATGCTATCTGCTGAGTAAGAGTGATGTGACCCCAGATTTCTTGTAGCTTGAAATATAGGTATAAAGACAGACCATAGGGGGTGCAAGGGTAGTTCAGTGGTAGAATTCTCACCTACATGTGGAAGACCTGGGGTTTGATTCCTGGCCCATGCACTTCCAAAAACAAACAAACAAACAAAACAAAGAAACAGAAACAAGCAAAAAAACAAAAAATTCAACCAATGGTGCAGCAATAACAGAATACTCACACGGAAAAATAATGAAATGTGACCCTGGCATACACCCATAAAAAAAGAAAAAAAAAAAAAGACAGACCAAAAGCAAATAGTTTAAAGTAAATGTGTTGAATTTTATGCCAACAAAAAATTATGTATAAGTATATATACACATACCATGGACACAAACATGTAATAAAACTTAGCTGCAAGAGTAGGAAAGTGGCAGTTGACCTAAACCTTGGAGGAGGGATAGATCCACAAAGTCAAGGGCATAAAGAATAACCCTGGAAAAGGGCGGGCCACAGTGGCTCGGCAGGCAAGAATTCTTGCCTGCCATGTTGGAGGACCCAGGTTTGATTCCTACTGTCTGCCCATGTTAAAAAAAAAAAAAAAAGGATATTCCTGAAAGAGGGAACAATATCTGCCAAGGTCCAGAGCTAAGAAAGGTATCTAAACCCTCAATTATGGGTGGGACAAGATAATTTAATGTTGAGATGTTAACGAGATTTTTTTAATTCCAAGTTCAATTTGATGCTGATGAAGGAGGTAGAATTTCTCATTCCATATGGGCCATTCCTCATTGCTGACTGTCGCGCTGTCCCTTCCCCTACTCCTGCTTCGGATTCCCCTTTCTCCATTCTTAACCCTTGCACCCTCCATTCTCTCTCCCATCCCTGTTTTATTGTGCTGACACACAGTTCCTTAAGTAATAATGTTTTCTCAACCATTCCTAAGGATTTGCATTACAACTTATGCCCAAAGACTCCACAATAATTTTTATGTCAGTATATATTACTATAAACAACAGGAAAAAATGGCCCACTTTTATGAGAGAATTATGTAGGTACAGCATTCTGTTAGTGTGGTTTCCTTGTGGGTAGCTATGTGTTTTGATAGAATGATAAGATATAAGATATAATCTCAGAAGAAGATTAAGTGACTTTTTCCTAAATCGAATTTTACATAAATGAGCAACATTATGAACTAAGATTGAGGTTTCTATCATGAAGTTTTTAAATTCTAAAATTGTCCTGTATGCCTTCTTTGTAAATTCTTCCCCTCTGCACTATTTACTCTGTCCCTTACCTTATTATCATGTCAACATTGTTTTTTGTCTTCATTTTCTGTTCTCAGATTCATAGATACTGCTGCTAAATGTTCTTCTTTAGTATAAGTCAAGAATTGACATCAGTAAGAACTTTGGACAAAAAAAAAAATCTCATTCCCTAATGACAATGTATACTCAAATGATATTTTCTAAGAATTCCCAGCTTGGAAAACCAAGAAAAATGCAAAGTAATTCACAGAAATGAGAATTTTTGTACCTGACATTGAACCTTTTAATTAGAAATGCATATAGACCATTATGGGAAAACTGTATGTCACTGTCTATCTAGAGAAACCACAGTATCTACAAGCATATAAGTTTAAAAAAGGGACAAATTGTCTTTGCAATTTTAAAAAATTCTTCAGAATCTTTAGAGGGAGAATATATTGTCCAAATAGATTTGAATTAATTTAGTTAGAGCATTACACCTATAAATTAACTCAGGCTTCCAAATTGTAAGTCATTCACTTCTATTCATATCCAAGAAGTCAGTAACGCTTATATAGAGCACAATTCTTTGACATGCAAAGATTTTCTGGAGGTAAGTATTGATCTTCCTGCATGTTAAGGTATTGCTAAGATAGTTAGGAATCTATGCTAAAATGTTTCTGTCAAGATAATTGCATAATAATCATCTTAAAGTCAAATGCTTCAAATTTTTTGTAGCGCATCATGGTAAAACAAGTTTTGACGAAACTCAGTAAAGTTTCTGAATTTGAATTCTGTCAAACCAATGTTAAGACTGATACCATGCCCATAAGGAGGTCGTGGAGGAAAGAGCATCAGCTTGGGTTCTGGCCCTGACTTCAAGGTGGATGACCTGGAGATATTCTATAAATTCTCTAGGTTTTTATTTTATCATCTTCAAGATAATGATATTATAAAGAGATGTTTGCCAAGGTTCCTTTAATGTAAAAAAATTAAACCTCTTTGTGAATGTAAACATTTTCGTCATAGACCTGCTAAATGATGACAGCTGAGTACTTGCCTGAAATTGCCCTGAGCATATTAAAAATGTTAATTATTTGTCCCCATTCCAAACCTATTAAATTATCACTATAGAAAATGGGTTCAAGAAATCTACATTTTACCTATCTACTCAAGTGATTCTTTCCTATATTAAAGTTTGACAAATATGCTTATTTATACATTTTATTATTAACAATAGGAAATAATAATAGCTTTCATTTGTATAGAGATTCATAATTACTATTTTAAAGCTTCTTTCTTCATACCAGAGACTCTTTGCTACTTCACAATAGGAATGAAATTGCAAAGTAAACAAACCACATTTCCTTCCAAAGTCCATCATGGAGGGCGCACGGGTGGTGCAGTGGTAGAATGCTCGCCTCCCATGAGGGAGACCTGGGCTTGATTCCGGACCATGTACCCTCCCTCAGAAAAAAACAGTCCATCGTGGATATTTGCATTGGCAAATTCAAAATAAATATTATCAGAGTAATAAAAATTCAGATAGGAAAGATTCTGTCCTTATAATGTAAATATCAAATAGTTTTTGTTAGAGAAAATAAGTTTTTGCAGTTAGCATAAGATATCTAATCTACTGAAAGCCCCATTCTGGTGCAAACCAAGATGATAAATTTTCGTACAGGGTGATACACAGAAAATAAAGAGAGAATATGAAATAAGGGAATGGCTCAGCCCAAACACAAACCCCGGACTCGTTCATTCATCTTAATTAATTAAAAGTTTTATCAATTTTGTAGGGAATCCACAGTGCATGTCCAAATATATTTTATATTAGTGATGATTTGCTCATATGCATTTTATGGCTAGAAATAGATAAAACTGTAATAACCTAACCTGTGAAGCAGTCAATAGTTCTGCCTAAAGTGCCCATCTTTGCTCTGGACAAATAAGGCTACTGTGACAAATAATCCTTAGGGAGCTTCATAAATGTCATGAAATATTAAATAACCCATAAATCAGATGTCTAGTCATATTCTTTGATTTTCAAAGTCCACCAGTCAGTACAGTTTAAAAAATATTTAATACTGAGGTATATATATTTAGGTATATCCATACTTGTGCGCTCTTATAGCCAACTGATTGAGTACTTCATCAGCACCTAGATTAATGTTTGATTGAGTAACTGAGAGAAGGTGTGTGTCCATTAAGAGGTATATATCTTGGGGGCCATCTGCCTATGACCCACAGTGACCAAGACCATGGCTTGTCCAAGATTGTCCTCATATTATCACTGAAAATCCCACATTCCAAGAAACCCTTTGGTCCTGGGTAAATCTCGCCCCACTAAACTCCCACATGCTTATCTTCTTTAAACAATTCAGTTTATTTTTCCTTGGAGGTTGGATATTCCTCCTTGCTTCTACCTAAAATGTATTTCCTTCTTGTCATTCACATGTACTATTAAATAAAATATTCAGCACTTATGTTCTTTTGAAGAGAAGCAGCAAAAAAGAATAATAATAAATTAGTAAGGCATTTGCATGTTAGAAGATGAGCAGTCCTAAGGGGGATGCATGAGATGAAAGGGTTGTCATTCTAAGTATTGTCAGGGTAAATCTTGTAGAAAAGGTGACACATTAAGTGGATGTCTGATGAGTTCGAGGATACTAACCAGGTGTGTGTCTGAGGGGAGAGCATTGCAGGCGGCAGGAACAGTCAGTGCCAGTTCCCTTAGGTGGGAGCATGTGTGGCATGTTTGAGAATATGCCAACAGGAATGGAGTGAGGAAAAAAATACTAGGAAATGAGTTCAGAGAAGAAATGGCCAACCAGATCATATAAGATCTTGTAGATAATTGTTCGATTTGGCTTTCGCTGCTACTGAGATTTGAAGATACTGGTGAATTTCGAGCAAATGACTGGCATGACCTGACATATATTTCACAGTACTCTCTCTGGTTTCTCTGTTGAGAATAGAGTAGCGGTAAAATTGGGAAGATCATTTAGGGGGTCAGTGTAGTGATCTCGGGGCGTGATTATAGTGGCAAAATGAAGTCTATTAGTGGAATAAGCAATGAACCAATGGACATTGGATATATTGAAAAATTGATGATGCAAGAGAAAGGGGAAATTGCTGGAGTGATGTCTTTAAAGAAAATGAAAGGGGATAGCTTCTCGGGCAAAAGTGGAAGGATTGGCTTTATTTAAGAGCACTGAGAATTTCCTAAAGAACAAGAATCAAAGAGGAAGAATATACGTGTATAGACGCAGATAGCAGATATATAAATGTCCTGGTAAGAGCTTGGGAAAGTTCTTTTCTCAGTGAAATAGAAAGCAAGCTTATCAACAGGAAATCAGGCTGTAGCAGAAGATGTTGGAGTTGTGAGCCAAGAAGAGGCGTAAAATAGTCATTTTAGAGTGTAGTGAGTGAGGGAATTAGGGAAATGTTGTATGATTTCCAGGCAACGTTAAGTGTATGCTTCATGTTTTGGTGATTTTAATTTAAAGTGTGATCAGTCTGAGTGGCTGTGTGAAAACACACAAGATCTTCTCCAACTACATTCAATGCTTAGAGCATGAAGAGAGTTGTATTTAAACAGTGTTGTAGTTTTAGAGAGTACAACGGAGGGAGGGAAGGGCAAGGGAACTGAGGAAAAGATTACAATGATTTACGATAGAATTTAGGATGGATAGGAGGAGCGAGAAGGCATTAAGGGAAAATGTTATGGAAGGAAATCCTACATTAGGAAGGAAGACGGATTAAATAATAACGAAGACCAGGTAATTTTATAATTCTCCATTGAGAAAATACTCTCTACCTACAACTTTGAGAATGACCAAAATCAGAGCTTTGTGGGCTCTTGCTGAGGTTTTTTTTTCCCCATTATTTACCTTTTTAAAAAAAATAACCAATAATCTTGACTTATGGATGTGGCTGCTAGGAAGACGGGCCCTAGGTAACCTGTGCTGATCTTTCCACTCAAACCCTCCTCCTGACACAAAAATTCAGAACAGACATCAGCAATACTTTACAGATGTTTCTTTTTCTCCAAAAATGAATAATTCTGGATCCCGACTGGCATATGAGGTGCCAAGAGACTCTGCTTCTCAGATCTCCTGCTGTGGGTAGGTAAATGTGTAATGCCCCAGCTGCTGTGCTCTGAAATCCATCACTGCATACAGGATGGGTTTCCGGTCAGTGAGTCAGTGTAGCAGGGATACTAAGGCAGACCATTCCTGGGAGAAGAAGCACTCCTGTGAATGCTGACTTTGGCCCAAGGATACTCTGTTGGCATTGCTTGCCAAGACTGTCTTAGAAGGTAAACTGAAGTCTAAGACCTTTCTTCCTTCCTGTCCTCCTCCTTTGCAGGGTTCAGGCCTACATCTGGTCTGACAACCTCTTCAGGCTCCCGCCCCATTTTCCTTCACAGGCTTTTCCTCCAGTAATTCTCTGGTATGTCTAATCCTATCAGGAGACATGCTTTTTAAGAACCTGGACCAAAAGAAGTGCTGACAGAAGTGGTCTGAGGAAACAGGCAGCACGACGTGGATTTGAGACAGGAGCACTCACTCTCTAGGAGTTGAGCAGGGTCCCATCCAGGAGTAGGACATCCGGTGGGCAGTCCCCAGTGCAAGATGGTGGGTCAGGCACCAGAGATTTCCTCGTAGTGACCGGGAAACATGTCCTGGTAAAGCAGAATGATGTGACAAGTACAATGATTCAGGCATCTGAAAGACAGGCACTGAAACAATGCCTTCAAGAACAGATGAGTTGAAGGTGGGCCACAGTCACCCAGCAGGCAGAGTTCTCCTGTCGTGCTGGAGACCCATGTTCAATACCCGGTGCCTGCCCATATGAAAAAAAAAAAAACAGATGATTTTGCTGGTTACAGCATAATTGCACTGATACCCTTCAAGGAGATAATGAAAGACTGAGGCCCATTAACCAGAGGTTAATGACTATGTAAGAGAGCCAAAGGGTCTCTCTCGCAGTTTACTAAGAAATCTCCATCATTTGTAGCAGAAGGGCAGAAACAGCTGAGAGGTAGGGCGAATAAATCATTGTAAGACTCCAGAGATTTTTGAGTGTAAATCAAGGTGGGTTTATCACATAAGGGTAAGGGTCTTAGCAGATACTGATATCTGCGGTGGGGGAGGTTGGATTTATGTGCCAGGGGATGCTGGTTCCACAAATTCCTCTGGATTTGCAGAGGTAGCACACCTTTTCCTAGTAAGAGTGAGCATCTCGACCATGCTGGAAGACATTGCTGAATCCTACTTTGACGTCTACAAAGCAATAGATTGTGGAGCCTGCAACAGGCTATCAAATCGAGCCATAGCAGCCAGCAGCCATTAACCCAGAGCTAGGCAGTCACTACGCCAGCTGGGAAGTCCCTCGCAATGCATCATATAAAGGTCCATAAATCAGTAACAACATGTCCGCAGCTAGCCCCAATTATGTTTATCATTTCTAACTTACCTTGTGATTGGCCCACAATGCCTTAGCCAAATGTTTCCACATCCTGCTATGTATAAAACCTGCAGCTGTCTGTACCTCCTGGGTTCCAATGCAGTAAGGGCCCCACAAAGCTTTGTGCCCTGCTGGGCAGCACAACCAAATTATTTGACCCTGACCTCTGGTATTGTGTCCTGTTTCAGAAACCGCTCAGCTGAAGGCTGCGTCCCAGCACCAGGGGTGCAGCAAGATGACTCCCACAGGAGCTAATCTCATTACCTCTTCAGATTTCTATTAGGGCTAAATTCCTCCATAATCCGGAATTATGAAATTTCATCCCTAATATGATGAAAAAAAATCTCTGTGCCTGAAGACCTGTAAGAATTAGCTATCTTGCACCAGCAGGAACCAAGAAAATATTCTTGGGATTGGAATCTGAGGCTACTTGATCAGGAAATAAAATGTAAGACTGGATACACAAGAAATTATTTACTAAGGGGCATTTTTTTGGGACAGAATTTAATACCTTAGCCCTAGGAAAGGACCCAGGGTACGGGCAAGATCTCCACTAAGTTAAGTGGTTCCTCTCTTCTGCAGGCCAGAGCTGAAGTAGGGGAGGCTGTCACAGAACTGAATTTATTTACATTCATGGGGTTGACAATCCCTACCTCTGACCCCCCACCTACCCCCGATAATTAAGGTCAAGTGGCACTGATTTAACTATCGGAAGTGAGGAGGTTGCAATTGCAATTGCAATAATTACCAGCAAGTTTGGAGGAGCAGCCCACAGGCTTTTCCTTAAGGAATTCTGGAGATGTTTGATAAGAGTATCAGACTGAGGGGTAAATCATGCGCACTCAGCAAGGGTGCTGTTTAACATCCTTAACCAATACAGGCAAGAATGGAGAAAAAGAAAGATGAGGGCAATTGCCCCAATGGAAAGCAAAAATCTCTAGTTTGGCTCCCACACCTGAGCCAATTTTTAAATCAGGAAACTGTTGACTAGCAAAGTGTCCTGGTCTCTCAAAGGAAGGCCCCTACAGCACCATGACAATTACATACTGTGGTGAGTTCCCCAGTCCTTCCACTTGGGGAGCTATGATGCTTTACAGAGGTCAGTGTACTGTAAGGGAAAAGGAATGCTGAAATAGAACGAGAACTATTATCTGAGTTGATACTACAGCATATCATAGCCTTTTATTAGAGTAGGGACTGATGGGCAGAAGTAAAAAATGGATCCTGGCTAAAGTCCAGCTTACAGCGGGCAACTGGGTCCACAGACTGCCAAAGTGTTGATCTCTCAATACTCAAGTGTACAATTTGAATTGTTACACCTTGCAATTAGAATAATTGCCCACATTGGGTCGTTAGCCTACGAAGTAGTGCACACATAATGGAGAAGGCCAAGTGGTAACCTATGAAATTGTCTATCCTCCGACCAAGATAGTAATGAAAAAGAAGATTATATCTCAAGGGCAGAAGGCAGGAGCCTGGCTGAGAATTTTGCCACTAGTAAAGACCTAAAATATTAAGTGGTGGTGATCCCAATAGTATTCCTATTAATTTGCCAGAGTGGCCCTG
Source organism: Tamandua tetradactyla (assembly GCF_023851605.1). Lineage (NCBI taxonomy): Eukaryota > Metazoa > Chordata > Mammalia > Pilosa > Myrmecophagidae > Tamandua > Tamandua tetradactyla. Next base: position 41,879,050 of record NC_135348.1, on the reverse strand, counting down.
AGAAAATGGATCGATCTTTGAGAATAAGTGTAGACTACTGCCAACTCCATCAAGTGACATCCTTGGTTGTAACTCGTGCCAAATGTAGTTTAATTGCTAAAGCAGACTAATAAGGCCCCCTTCACATGTTATTCCCATTAAAAAAAAAGATTATCTGAATCAGCTCATGTTCAAGTGGAATGAATAAAAATATTTGTTTACAATTTTGCCACAGAACTATTAAGTCTTGGGCCTCTGTTGCAATATATGGAACATCTAACTATCCCTAGAACATCACATTGCTCAATTACATTGAGGACATCATGGCGATCAGGCAAGAAGGCAAGAGATAGCCGTTACACAGGAGATGTTGGTAAGATATGTGCTTCAGGAAGTGGGTGTTAAATCTTATGAAGGGTTGGGGGCATATAATTTTATTGAAAATCTAGGAGTGCAATGTCAGGGGCCTTCCAAGGTTTTCCCTCCAAAATAAGAAGCTAATTAATCCATCCGACATTCCCTTCCACAAAGGAAGACTGTCAGCACCTCGTAGGCCTCCTTGAATCCTAAAATATCACATTCCTCATCCAGGATCACTATTCCCACCCATAATCCTGGCAAAGTGAAAGATGGCCAGGTCTGAGCTCTGCCCAGCAAAGGAAAGGGCTCTGCAGCAGGTCCAGGAAGCCATACAAGCAATCTCTTCTTGTGGCACTTTGGGCCAAACAATTGCACAGACCCTACATGTGGAGGGATCAGTAGTCAGAAAAGATGCAGTATGGGGCAGGGAGAGGATGACAAGGCAGAATCCTGGGATGCTGGGGCAAGGCCATGCTATCCACAGGAGAGAATCCTAAGCCTTTTGAGAAATAGCTCCAGGGATGATACCGATGCCTGGTAGAGATGATGTGCATGGCCGTGAAGTACCAAGTGAAAATACATCCAGATATGCCCATTATGAATCGAGTTCTCTGTAGCCTGTCCAGTCATATGCTCACGTAGGTCCCGGCATTCATGTACAATACAAAGCATGCATCTGGGATTGAGCCCAAGCCACTTAATATCAGGCTGCAAGAGATGAAAAATCTCATTCTCATTTTCTTATATATGCAAAAATATTTTAAAATTTGTTCTGGATTGTAATGATCAGTTTATTTTCTTTTAGGACTGTGTATAAAACCCAACAATATTAATTAATACTAAAAAATTTCCTAAATAGCTTATAAGGCATCATTGTACATCAAAAGAATATCATTAGAAATCGTTTAACTTCAAGGGTTTGCTGTGAGAATTTCCTTACAAATTTTGTAGTTCTTTTTCTTCGTGTTTTATTTTTAAATCATTATTTTATCTCATTTCCAAATAATATTCTAATGCTATTAATATTTCATCTCATTTCCGAATAATATTCTAATAATAATAAATAATTATTTTTAAAGAAGAAATAATCCATAATATGTAAGGTCTGCTTGTAGCACAAAAATTGATACAAAGGAGTAAACCCCCATTACAGAAAATTTGGACAATGAGATATGATGCAGTTTTCTGTCTTTATTAGCTTCATTTCATGCATGTACTGCTCAGTAATCTGCTGAATCCTAGAGGGTACCCTCTGCCTTTCTCCAGAGCTGTCTCTGTATATTTCTCTTCTCTCTGGAATTCTATTCTGCTAACTCTAGTAAACTTCCTCTCCCCACTCATTCTCTGAGAAGTCTCATGAAATAATACAATCCAGTGGGCTCTAACTGGGTTCCCTGACTCTGTGCTGCAGCCTGGAAACTTCCTTGAGAGTAAGCTCAAGGTGAAAAATTACAGAGCTCATCTCATTATTTTCCATTTGTCAGAGATCATTCTCCTTCATTGGCTGATACCCAAAGTCTAATGAAACCCATTGTTTCATATATGTTGTCCAATTGTTTTAGTTGTTTCAGGTATAAGTGTAAATCCAATCTCTGTTACTCTATCTTGGTGGAAAGTGGAAATCGGTTCCCCAAAATGCATTATTCTTTTTATTATTAGCATATGTTTATGTCTCTCTGCAGTAATTTCCTATGTGGTAACCAGAATGATATTTTATTCATGTACTTCAGACATATCACTGCTCTACTTTGAGACTCTTAGACTAAAATCCAAAATCTATTCTGTAATAGACAGATTCTTTCTTGGTCTAGTGCATGCCTATTTATCATCTCCACTTCAGGTGCTGTGCAGCAACCATTGACCTTTCATTTCCTCAAATGCACACGATGTTTACCCTCAACACATTTGCACTTAATGCTCTCCGTGCCTGGAATGCTTTTCCCAGAGATCTTCTCATGTTGCCTGCTTTTCATCATGCAGGTCACTGCACAAATATTCTGCAGAAAGGCTTTCCCCATCCTACCTTAATTAGCATTCCGTTACTCATTTTATTTTATTTATAGCACCTGTCCCTATATGTATATCATAGTTAATTTCGCATAGGCAAGTTACCAAATTCCTTTAGAATGTTATTTCCATTTAAAAGTGCCAGTTTACTCTCTGGTTCATAGCTACATCTACAGTGTACTCATCAGTAGCTATTGCATAGAATTACTCATTAAATGCTTGTGGACAATGAGCAAATTAATTGAAGAAAAAAATGTAGCAACTAAAACATGAAACATAATGCATTCATCATGTGTTCCCCTAACATTAATAATTCAGTGATTTTTTTCTTAATCCCTTATTTGTAACTTAGCTAAATTCCATGCTAAGAAAAGCGCTTGATTTGCACATCCTCATAAAAAATGACAAGGGATTACTGTAAGATAAATTATGTTTATGTTATTGGTTCACATTACAGTAGAAAGAAAATACATGAACATGTATATTTCATAAAGATTTTAAAATAGCATTTTCTTCCACTACCTAAAAATGTGTCTTTGGCATTAAATGAGAGAATACCATATTCAGAAACTTCCGATTTATATTATAATGAATATTTATTATTCCCTTTCATCTCTCATTTCCATAACTATATCATTGTGGTTTTGTTGCTTTAAAAATTATAATGACTAAAACACCCCCAAACAAAATATTTATTAAATGAAATTCTTGGTAATATATAATAGAGTATAGTTACAGTAAATCAATCTTAGAAAAATATCATGCTTATCTCATCAAAACACAGGAAATGTAAAACCTGAAAATAAAGAGTTGTATGTGTATGTGTTTGTGTCTGTTTAGCTGGAAATTTGAGTTGAAAACTCTCTCTTAATAAGAATAAAATAATGTTTTTGGTGCTGAGTGTGGGGGGGTGCTATATCAGTTTATGCAATCCAGTTTCTGCATGTGCACAGAAATCAATTGAATAAGCTTTCTTCAAATCTAATTACAAAGCAACATTAATGTGTCGCAAGAAAATTACTTCAGTCACTATAGACCATAAAAAGAATTCCATTACAACCTGCCAGGTTGTACTCAGGCTTTGTACTGAAGCTTTGTTAAGCATCTGCCCAGAATTTAACATATGGTTCATAATTTTCTGTATGTTGACTTTTACATGTTACCAGAAAGTATACATTTGTTCACTAAAAGTTTCGTTGTATCTATTCACATTTGACTATTTTCCCAAGGGAAACATTTATTTTTCCAGAAAAAGATTGTTGTAGATGGAAATTTCTTGTAGACAGATAATGATGTTTATCCTTGATAGATATTGTAAGTGGAGTTTTGTACCTGGAGGCAAACTTATTAGATATAAGAGTGTGCATGAATAAAAAGTCACTGTATAAATACATTTGTGTATATACATATACACACACATATTTATATACATATGCACTATAGATGTGTATGCTTTTGTTCACAATGTGGGTGCTGGATAAATCCCTATGGAATTGTGAATAATTCACAGTCATCATCCCATAGTTTCCAACTACTGCTTTTTCCTCTCTAGCATTAACGATGGCAGTCCAATAGAAATGTTTTTAAAATCTATTGATAGACATGATACACAATCATTACTTTTCTTGATTTATTTTTACACAAATTCTGAGTCATTTGAATAAACTCAGTAAATGTTCTATTATGAAAACAGACTCTTGATTATTGGGGACTCCATTGGCCACTAAATAATACTAGTTTTCTATGCCCAAGTTTGGCAGTAAATAAGACACGAGTCTTATTTATATGAGAAATAAGACATGAGTAAGGCAAATGATAAAACAAGGTATCATTTTTTTTACTGATAAAGTTAATTTATCAGTTTAAGCTGAGGAAGGAGCTAATTGTTGTAAGCAAGTATATTTCCTACTACTGAACTCCAGAATTAAACATGCTACTGAGGTGAGCCAGGTTAGAAAACCACTGTCTTCCCCTGGTAAATGATATGGAGCCATAAAGAATATATTTTTGGTGGCAGATCCAACCCCAAAAAGTAGGAACAAGAAGGGACTACGAGACACAAAGGTCTGAGCTGGTGAACAGTCCAAAGAGTAGACAATTCTGCTCCATCCAGGGGTACAGGCATATTCCACCTGCCGTCTCTCCATCTGCTGGGATGCTTTCCTCATCCTCATGGTCACAAAAGTCTCACTGATGCCATATTTGCATTCAAACCTATTTGAATGCATCAAGAGAAATGGAGGGCAAACAGCTTTCTTTTACGAATATAAACTAAATTACATACGCTATGGAGATCATATATCACCGTTTAGATCACAACTTGATCAAATGGCCGCAAATAGCTAAAATGTATACTGGGTTGTCTTTTCATCTAATTTTATGAGAACTGTGGAATAGAATTTTACTTCTACATGAATTTACAACTTCGGATTTAGGTTAACAACTATCCTATCTTATATTTATTCATTTTGGATATGGGAAAGTTCTTCAGATAAAAGCTTACTTTTAAAATTTGAATCCATGTGGCTACTAAACCCAAACTGTAAGTTCATATAGCAAAGAGTCCCATATTTCAGTACTCTATTGTTTCTGGAATCTATTGCTTCCTGAAAATTCATTTAGCAGATAAAGAGAGCTCAGAGAGTAAAGGATGTTCTAAAAAGTGCACCAACCACTCTTTATTTCCAAAAATGGAGAGTTTGAAGAGAGAGTGTGGGTCATGATGGACATCTAAGATTCTGTTCTGTAGGAAAGAAAGTAAACTAGAGGTATTCTTCATTTCCAAGATGATGAACACGGCTTCTTTCTTTTCATACTTTACCTTCAGCGCCGCTGTTTCTCTCTGCTTCTAAAATGGTGCTGCTTTCCATGGGTTCCTTCAACCTACTTCCCTTTTCTCTGCACATACCTTCCACTCGGAATTTTTTCCACTTTCCTGTTATCAATTACTACCCATATTCTAATATAATATGGTGTATGATAAAAATTTGAAAAGTAGGCCAGTGATTTCTATTTCCACGGGTAAAGAAGGAAATACCACCCAGAAACAGAATTTTTATTGTTATAGGAAAATTATGCAAATGGTGTCCATTAATTATGTAAATATTAGCCAATTAGGAATCCATTGCACTTGCAAATGTTTCTTGAATCCACCTATTTTTATATATGCCTGTTAATATAGCTAGGCTCAGTTTACTTAGTTTTGCATGTAAAATTCACAATAACTCTATAGATCTGTTTTATCATCCCAAATTTGCAAACGAGGGAATTAAGGTATAAAAAACCAGTTTTCTGTTCATGTGCTCACAAATTTGAAGAGCTTGAACTTGAAATCAAACAGTGATACTCCGAAGTTCATATTTTGTAGCCTCTTCTGTATGTTACCTCCAACAACTTCGTAATGCAACCCTTTAACATCTTAAGACAAAAGTTTCCTTAAGTCTTGCCCATCTCAAATCCATTCTCCCACTATATCAAACATAACCAAACCACTTCATGACTTTCCATGAATTACAGGAAAGTCCATTTTTCAAAGTTCGGAAGTTTCTAAGATCTTGTCCTGACTCCATCTTCAGCCTTTTTTTTTTTATACTACTCAGTATCTTACAATTTATGCTCCAGCAATATCAGACTGCTTAAAATTCCCTCCCTTCAAGTCCTTCCTGAGCTTAACCTTTGCTCAGATTGTCTCCTCTACCTGAAGCTCATTCATATCCCATTTTCCATCTCCCCTTTCCCTGAATAACACTTAGCTATTTTTTAAGGCGTAGTTCAGTGTTCACTTCCTCCGGGAAACTCTCATTGATAAAAAAAAAATCATTGTCATGCTTTTAGTAAACAGAATTTTAACTTCATGTAAACATTCTTTGCTTCAGTAGATGTGCTCACCCAGAAGTGAGAGATTACCTTATCTTTTTCTGTCCTATTCTTAGTCCAGTGACTAAGCCCCCAATTAATGTTCAGTGGCTCAGTCAAACTCACAGAAAATAAAACCAGAATGTTACTTGATGACTTGTTTCTTAATATCAGTTAAAGGAGGAAAATCAAGTTTTCTGATAAGCCACATGGAAGGACAGGTCAGTCAGGAGCTGTCTGCTAAATTAAGATAAATTAAGACACAGCCTCAAAATATCAGCGGTTAAAACACAAAAGAGTTTATTTCCCATTCGCCTCAGTATGTTGAGGACTGGACCTCTGCAGAGCAGCTCTCCAGGATGCTTCGATTCTATCTTGGTGACTTTAGCTTCTCACCAGGAGATCACCACTTTCATTACCTAAGGAAGAGCAAGAGTTGAGAAATGTGCAGGGAGTTACACTGCCTCCTCTTAGAAGTGTCTTTTTGTTGTTGTTTTTAATTAGAGAAGTGGTATGTTTGCAAAAAAAAAAAAAAATGCGGAGTCCCCACATACCCACATCCCATTATTAACAATTGTATTAGTGTAGTACATTTGAGGCAATTGATAAAAGAATATTATTGTAATTATAGTAAGTATAGTCTGGGATTTACAAGGTTCATAGATGGTGTTCTGCAATCCAACAATGTTTTGTCATTTTAATGTTTATTCAAGTAACATATGGAAATCTTTAATTTCCTCTTTTAATCATATTTAAATAAAAAATTAGTGCTGCTAATTACATCCATAATATACTACTATCACCATCCATCCATTACCAAAACTTTTCCACCACCCCAAATAAAAACTCTGTACAAGTTAAGCATTTACTCTTCATTCCCTACCCCCATTATATCCCCTAGTAATCTATATTCTAGTTTCTGACTCTGCGATTTTGAAAATTCTAATTATTTCATATCAGTAAGATCATACAATATTTGTCCTTTTGTGTCTGGCTTAATTCACAAAACATAATGTCTTTAGGTCCATTCATGTTGTTATATGTATAAGAATATCATTCCTTTTTTAAGGTTGAACGTTCCACTTTAGAATATACCACCTATTTTTTTAATCCATTCATCAGTTGATGGACACTTGGGTTGCTTCCATTTCTGGCAATTGTGAATAATGCTACTAAGGGCATTGCTGTGCAAAAATCTGTTTAATCCCTATTTCAATTCTTTAGGTAGATACCTAGAAATGGGATTGCCAAATCCTATGGTGTTTCTATGCTTAACTTTCTGAAGAATCACCAAACTGTCTTCTGCAGTGGTTGCACCATTTTACATTCCCCAAATCATGAGTGAGTGTTCCTATTTCTCCACATCCTCTACAATACTTGCAGTATTGTTCTTTTGTTTTAAAAATAGTAGCCATTCTAGTGGGTGTGACATGGTATCTCACTGTGGTTTTGCTTTGCATTTCCTTCACAGCTAATGATGTTGAATATCTTCACATGTGCTCACTGGACATTTGTTTATTTTCTTTTGAAAAATGTCTATTCAAATCTTTTGCACATTTTTTATTTTTTTGTTGTTGTTGTTGTTGAGTTGTAGGATTTATTTATCTATTTCTTCATCTCTTCTAGATAATAAACTCTTATCAGGCTGCTTCCATTTAATTTTTTATCTTACACTGCTTTAGCTTTCTGTAAGTAGCCTCACTGCCTTCAGGACACATTGTGGGAGGGCAAGCCTGAGACACGCTTCACAGCTCAGTCTTGCAGATCTGCACCAGGTAAACTGGCACTGATAAACAAGCACCTCAGTACCAGCACCGGGGTTCTCTACTCCCTCTGGAACAGGGTCAGAGCAAGACAATGAGAGCACAGGGTGCCTCTATGTTAGGGAGGGGTGGGGTGGGGTTCACTAAGGGCAGCAAGAGATTCTCATCTGGCTTTTGAGGCTGCACTTGCCCAGTTTTTACAGCCCTTTAATTGCTTTCCAAATTTTTTAATAAAGGAACTACAGGCTTTAAGATTCCCCTGCTACTTTTGCCCGAGCGAAAGTGAAACCACAGTTCCCTAAGAGCCTGTCCTTGACAATCTGAGATAGCTGATCAGATTCAGTGATCTGCCTTCAGACCGCACAGCTGTGGAGTCTGGAGGACGAGGTCTTTACCCTGTACCTGGGACTCCTGCTGCAACCTCCATTGATGCTTGAGTCTCTGCTGGAGGAAAGGGGATTGTGCTGCTTTGAAACTGTTGTGTTCCCCAGAAAAGCCAAGTTCTATAATCCTGATTCAATATTCTTATGTGGGATCTTTTTTATTAAGTTGTTTCCATGGAGATATGACCAACCCAATGTGGGTGGGAGCTTGCTCTAGTTTGCTAGCTGCTGGAATGCAATATGCCAGAAACAGAATGGCTTTTAAGGAGGAATTTAATAAGTTTCTAGTTTACAGTTCAAAGGCCGAGAAAATGTCCCAATTACAACAAGTTTATAGAAATGTCCAATCTAAGGCATCCAGGGAAAGATACCTTGGTTCAAGAAGGCTGATGAAGTATAATTTCTCTCTCATCTGGAGAGGCACATGGTGAACATGGTCAGGGTTCCTCTCCAGCTGGAAGGGCAGATGGTGAGCATGGCATCATCTGCTAGCTTCTTCTCTTGGATTCCTGTTTCATGAAGCTCCCCAGGAGGCATTTTCCTTCTTCATCTCCAAAGGTCGCAGGCTCATGGACTCTCTGCTTCATGGTGATGCAGCATTCTCTGCTTTCTCTGAATCTCCTTCATTCTCCAAATATTTCCTCTTTTATAGGACGTCAGCAACTTATTAAGACCCACCCAAATGGGTGGAGCATGTCATCACCTAATCCATTTTAACAGCCACTCTTGATTAAATCACATCTCCAGAGAGATGATCTGATTACAGTTTCAAACATACAGTATTGAATAGAGATTATTCTGCCTTTAAGAAATGGGATTTAGATTAAAACATGGCTTTTCTAGGGGACATACATCCTTTCAAACCCACACAGACCTTCTGATTAGGTGGTTTCCAAGGAGATATGTCTCCACACCCATTCAAGGTGGATCCCATATTAGAGTCCATTAAGAGGGAAGCATTTTGGAAAGATGCAACAAAACAACATGAGACCCAGATATTTGGAGATGTAGAAAGTGAATGCCCCTGGGGAAGCTGTTTGAAACCCAGCAGACACCAACCACTGCCTTCCCAGCTGACACATCAGCCTTTCTTGAATCAAGGTATCTTTATCTGGATGACTTAGTTTGGACATTTTAATGGGCTTAGAACTATAAACTTGCAAATTATTAAATTCCTCTTTAAAAAAATATTCCATTTCTGGTATATTGCATTCCAGCAGCTTTAGCAAACCAAAATAGGAATAGTAGCTGCTGCCAGGAGGGTAAAATTCATGAGAACTTATCACAATTTATCAACCTCTTTTCCAACTCTTCCTTGGATGCTGTGCAGTGTTCCACTAACTTTTAGAATTGCAAAATATTCAGAAAGCTTCTGTCACTTCAATAGTTGTTTTTATGGAGGGACTGCTTTCTCGAAATTCTTTCTCTACCATCCTTCCACAATCCTCTCTCACAGAAATATCCCATATCACATTTTCTCACAGTCCTACCTAACACCAAAGATGTTTGGAAAGTACAGTCTTTGCTTATGTTTAGGAGGAAAAAGAAACCAGATATTGATGATTAACAGTAATATCTACCCTAAAGGGTAAATTATAACTGAAATACATGGTAGTCCATTTATTGAGGCAAATTTTGAAATTAAGCTTTTAAATTTTTATAAAAGAAACTTCATTCTGTCCAGATATTAAAAATATCTGTACTTAATTGCCAGCAGAATATTCCCTCACCCCAGTTTATTTTCATAGGTTATAACATAGAATATTTAGTTTATAAAACAGTAACAATTGTGGAGAATAGAAAGCTATATATTTTTCTAGAAATAACAATTTATCCTTTTATGAAACCAAATCATTGAGAGAAACTACATGAACACTGCTTTTTCAAATTTTATAGATTCATTTTACTGTCTTCCATCAACACTACTCCACAGACCTACTTTGAGTGATGTTATAAGAGAACATCATATAGACTCACTCACCATAATACCTATATTATAAAGGTTGAAAAGGCATGCATCCACAACTTAGAGCATCTTCTTTTCCTAATAATAAGGGAAATTGACCCCAGACTTCAGAGATAGAAAAATGAAAGAAATCTAAAGCAGTACTAATGAATATCAAGTTTGTTTTATTCTGCTGAAAGATATAAAATGAATTTCATTTTGTTTTTGATCTAAGGACTCCTGGAGCTGTAATGTTGCATGTCCTACCTCTGTCAGCTAAGCTGGGCCATTTGGCTGCATTTTTGCAGTGATATATCCTTTGGGTTTATTATTTTCCACCCCACATTGTCTTACCATATGCCTCCTTCAATCTTTTAGAATTGTTCATGTTTGATTAATCCTCTGAAATGGTTGAAGGTGATAAATCATAATCAGTGTACTCATGCATTCGTTTTGGGGAATAGCTATAACTAATGGAATTAGACCTTTACATTGTCTAGCTTGTGCTTTTTCTCCTGCTAAGTTACACAGAAAACTAGCTAAAAACACAAATGCTACTTGATGAATGTAAAATATGACTAGAGAAGTTTGGTATATGGTTTATATATTTTGTGGCATCAGTTTAAAACAACTGTTATAACTTAGAAGCTACTAAAACAAATACTAAACAATGGGTTGGCTTAAATGATAAGAATTAATTGGCTCATGGTTTCTAGGCAACAAGAAGTCAAAAATCAAGGTGCCAATAAGGTGATGCTTTCTTCTTGAGTCCTGTGGCATTATGGGGCTATCTCCACAGATCCCTGGGTTCTTGGCTTTTCTGTTACATAGCAATGTGCATGGTGATGTCTTCTCTGTTTTTTTGTTGCTGGGATCTGTTGACTTTCGGCTTCTACCCCTCCACGGAGACTTTCTCCTGGTGGACCTCTCTGTAAGGCCTCCTGTGAGAGGATTAAGACCTGCTCTGGTTCCTTTGGTCACACCTTGACTAAAATTAACATCTTCAAAAGGTCCTATTTACAATGGGTTCATACCCACGGGAATGGATTAAGAGGGAAACACATTTTTCTGAGGTCCATAATTTATCCAACCACACAGCCTAATGACCAAGATCCCTAGGGAGGAGCAACCACCATCGCTACAATCAGTTCTGGTTTGGGGGCTTGAGCAGCCTAGCCTTTGCCTACACACGGTAAATAAAAAAATAGGGGCTGCAATCTTTATATCTCTGACATTTCTCAAGGTTTTCTTTGTAAGCAAATCTCCTCTTTCTTTTTTTTAATTTGCTATATTGTTTCTTTGCCAATATGTTGGATATCATTACTCAGGTGAGGGTCTAGGCTTCTTGGTCTGAGAACCATTTTTTCCCAATTTTATGTATTCCATTTTTCTGTTCCCTTTTGCAAAACGAGTGGATTTAAGGTTTAACGGTGTGATGGCAATCATTTTGGTTACTGAACATTTCATTGTTGCCCCCACAAATATTATCAAGTGAATTAACAAGGAATGGAAATGCTAATGTCATCACTGGAAAATATTCCTTCCTTATATAGTTTTAAGCTTCTTTTGGATGATGTTTTATAGAAAGTGTCATTAAACAACATCGTCATAAAAGCTTCTCTTAAAAAAGTGTTTTTCAAGGTTTGCACACCTATAGAGTTGCAGAGCTTTCTCCCTTTTGGGTGAGAGGGAATTTGATCAATGTCTCTGATCCTTTCCTCAGAAATCCACACCAAGTCCTACAAATATGTTCATTACGATTTCAAAGATCTGTCATCTTAATGAAAGTATCTCCAAAATATTTGCCAAAGGACATTTTCTTTCCTGTATACTCTCTGTTTTGGCAATCTCATTTAATCTACCATCTCTGTGCAGATAACTCCAAAGTTGTAGTTCCAAATCTTTGCCTCTTTGAACTGATTCACATATCTCCCATGTAACGGCAGTTGCCATTTCCTCTCTTTCCTTTGAACTCCAATAGCACTATTTTTTAACCACCTTGTGGAAAACACCACTTTCAACTTTGAATTAGTGTTATCTCACCCGTAGAGAGTGAGCACCCACTATTTTGAGGGAGAATCAAAGTCAGTCGTTTTATGTTCCAGTTTACTAATATGTCCCGACTGGAGGGGCAAGGTGGGAAAAGGTGGGGTAACTTATTTCATATCTTTCTAAATGGGAAAAAGGATCATTAAAACATCAACCAAAACTCCTAAGAACTTCCCCAAAATGTAACTAAAACACTGTGAGGTAACCCAGTTTTAGGCTGTAAAATGCTCAGAACTTCTCTTCCAGAAAACCAAGTGGCATGGCTTTGTGGGAGGTATGGACTCTTGGTACTGACCTGAGATGCCCACTCCCAATTTTGTTATTTGCCACACTTCTCAAAATGTCAATAAGTGATTCTGATGGTCTCTCAGTTGAATTAAAATGCAACTATGACTTTCCTACCCCATCATTCTGGTAAAAATTTTGTACATCATTTGGGATAAAATATGTTCTTTCCATGTAAGCATCACCCAAAATACTTATTGAAAGGCATGTATGTTGTATAAAGCTTTGGTATTAAAAACAAAGAGGTCTAACAAGGAAAGGGTAAAAGGAGACCTACTTCTATGATCCCATTGGTTGCACGTAACAGAAACTAAGTTGACATAGCATTAATTAGGATAATTAGTAAATGATACTGGGTAACCTCACAGAACCCAAGGCGGAGCTGATCTTGTAAGTCTCAGGAAGGATAGGTAAAAAAAAAAAAAAAACACCACTCTGGAGAGGATAGTTTTAAAAAAGCCTGTACTTTCTCTTTAAAAGAAGTCCATCTGCCTGACTCAGATCACTCCCAGTTATATTGCCCTGAAGACCAAATCTCCAAGCATGGGGAGAAGCAGAGTTATCGGTTCTGCTGGATTCAGGTGCCCACTGCTAAGCAGAGCAGCTTGGGTTGGGCACAGTTCTGCAGCCTAAGCCCGGCTGCCTAGAGAATATCCATGTGGGTCAGACCAGGAGATTTAGCAAAATAATGCCAAACCTGTTCCTTATAATTTGCATATCAGTCATCTTTTTGCACAGTAGTTTTATGCTGAATTCACATTGTTTGTCTTGCTTTCACTTTTTCCTAGAGAGTTGTAATGTATCACACAGTTACTACACAAGCACAGAACTTGTAAAATGTGTCATGCTGTTTTTCATTTTAGAAAATTTTTAAAATAACCAGTTGTTTTTCAAATGCATTTTGATACCACTGTGATTTGGAAAATATGGTGAGCTTATTTTTCAGTTTAAAATAAGGTGAAATCCTTGGAGTAAGCTCCTTACTAAATTATTAGAACAATACTATATGAGTGAGAGGCAGTGAAAATTAGCTTAACTTCAGTGAAAGGAGTTTGTTCTTTGCTTCATTTTGTTTTATATTTTGAAAGATTCTAATTATGCCGTTTCATTGTCTCCCTCTTTACAAGAATCATATATTGTGTGGTAAATTATAGATGAAGCCATAAAATGCACAAATATTTTGAAATATGCAAAACACTTTATTTCTTTGGCTATCTTACTTCTATAATTTTTCCAAAGACCTAGTTAGTTTTCTAAAAACTGCTATTATAGCAGAGGTAGAATTAAGTGTAAAACATGAGTTGATCAGGAAATCTGCATTATAATATACTCAAAATCATATAACTTGAGTTCCATGAAAAACTGACTACAATATCATTACTAAAGGTGAATGTGAAACCTTGTTCTCATCTTCCCTGTCATCTTCCCCAACTCAAAACACTCTACATTTTCAAAGTGAAATGGTTTGATTTGAATTGCAAATTTATCACATATGTAGTTTGATTCTTTCCTATCTGGATGAGTGACAGTGTTATATAGCAGTTAACAAACCTTATCCTGTTTTAAATACATTTCGGGTATTGAAAGCTAACGGAGCTGAAAGTTGAATGGGAGAAAGCCGTGCTCCTGAATTCATTCTTTTATTTGTGTTCTGAAAGGGCCTTATGGAGGAAACCTGATAAAAACGTCACGGCATCATTAAATAGATGGAAGTCCGAGATACGAAAATAAAAGGTTGGCTTTGCCGCTTCTTTGGTCATTGTATAAGCAGTGGATAGTGCTTTCAAAGTGAGGGCCTGAGGCTATGCATGTCCTTTAATTCCTCAGACCCTGAGAAGTGAGTCCATCCCTTAATAGTTTACTGAAAGAAGCCTTTAAAGAAACCCCACATTGGAGAACACAAATCCCTTGTATGGATAACAAAATGGGAGAAGAATCTAAGGTGAGGAAGCCTATAGACCAGCCCTCAGGAACATCCAACACCCACAGGAGAGCTGATCCAGGAAGCTTAGCAGCCCGACTGCATGGAATTTATTTTCCGGGATTTGTTGTAACTGATTTCACTGGACTATGGGGCTCACCTTTGAATCTGTGTGAAGTGGAGTAATAACTGGGTATCACGGGAGCTTACAGCGACACGGCTAACGTATGCCATCCAAACAAGTAAAAATACCACACTGTTCTACTGAGAGGGGCTTAGAAAAATTAGCAATTTGCTTTTCGTTTGAGGCCACAAGGCATTATAGAAAATGCACGTTCTTTGGAGGTATGGAGTCTTGAATTTTTATCTCCCTTCACTTCATTTCTAACTTGGTTAGTTGACTTTCAAGCCTCAATTTTTTCCCTTGTTACATGAGAGTAGTAATAGCAATTATATTGAACCCTGATAAGGGTCCATTGAAATAATATTGGTAAAGCATCTGTGCATATTAAACTCTCACCCCACTGAAAGTAATTTGCCTCTCATGTGCATGGTTGCATTTACTTTGAGTTTTTTCATTTGTTTGTTTTTAAACTGATGACATAAATTATAGAAGGGTTAATTTATTTTTGTCATTTAGAATAATTTAAAAAGTGATTATTTCTCTTCACAGCATATTGATTGCTAGAAGTAAAAATAAAGATCTGGGACTCAACTCTTAGGCAGAATAAATAGACTTTTCTTTCTTTAATCAGTGAAGCTTTAAGGGACAGGATACACATAACATTCAGTTGTGTTCAATTTGATCATATCTGAAACTGTAGCATTCTTTTGCCTAAGAATGTAGCACAGCCACTGATAATGGAATGATAAATTATTTTAGGTTGAGAAAGAGAAAGTTGCGATTTTACTCTAAATTTAACTAAGAGTATGAAGTAAATGATAAAATGTTAACTACAAAGTTAAATGAGATAATACCGGTAAAGAAGTGACTATATATTCCTATTTACCTGGGACAGTCCTGGGTTACATTTCATATTCTAATGACGTTATTAATAAGGCCTGCTCCATTTTCAAAAGAACATTGTTGATATAACTGCTAGAAGAAAACATGTATTTTTCTTTTATATGCTGATTTTGGGAAAATCTGTCTAACTATGACTCAATCTAATACAACCAAAGAAAATATCAATGTATTCAACTACATTTTTATAAAAGCTATTGCATAGGGAAAATACCATAAACAAAATTAAAAGGAAAATGAAAAACTGGAAAAATATTCACATCTATCACAGATAAAGGGCTGATATATAAAGAACTCTTAAAAATTGAGGGAACGCTAAGCAAATCCCCAATTAATTAAAAGTGCAAAGTAATGAATCATTTATGGAAATAGTTATAAATACACCCTTAAAATATTAAATGATATTCAATTTCCCTCCTATTAAGAAAAATCAAAGGCAAATGACCCCATATGGTATTTTTTTACCTATGAAATTTATAAAAATTCAAAAGCCTGACGACATTTTGTTGGTGAAGCTGTAGGGAAACAGACACTCTCACACTGGTAATGGAAAGGCCAAATGATACCATTCCCTTTCTAGGATGTAACTGAAGGCACAGCTAGGCTTTAACCCTGAAGATACGACTCCACAAATACAAAATCACATACGAGCAAATGAATTCACCGAGGTGTTACTTGTAATGACAAAATAAGCAATTGAACGCAACGAACTTCTCACCAAGCATGAGAAAAATGAGCATGAGGGAAACCTTTGAAGTACTGTGGAATGGTTTCCCAGATGCAGTGTTAGGTCAGAAAACACAAGGTGAAAATAAGAATATACCATTATCCAATTTTTTATGACACAGAAAAATAACTATTGCCTACACCTCCTTTTCTTGTTCTTGTGGAAAGAAACCTAGTGAGAATAAATCCGGATAATGAAAGTCACTGCTTCCACACAGTGAGGCAGTTTAATCCTGGGACTGGGGCTGGGAGTGAGAATTCACGAGCATAAGTTTTTTTTTTAATATAGTTTTGACTTTTCCAAAATGAAATAAAGTAAAAAAGAAAAGAATTGCCAATGCTGAACGCATCCAAACACAAATACGTAAACCTAACTTTATTTCAAATTTATAACAGACAGGAAAAAAATGAATTCAAGGAATTTTAGGGCACAGTTCTCTGACAATGCATACTTAGTGGTAGGAATTCTAAGGACAGAAATAACCACAAGGAAATTACTTAGTTGATTTGTTTATAGTGATGGTATAAATGTGGCAAATCTGAAACTGTGTTGTGTGTAAGGTAGGAAAGAGCACATAAGTAAATATATTAATGTTATAAGGAGTCAGAGAACTCAGTGTGGGAGAAAGAAGCTACAGATATACAATGCAAAGAGGAAAGGAAAAGCCCCATGGGGAGAGGAGCAGTGTGTGTGTGTTACTGAGTTCTTCCAGCTGAAGGGTCTAGAAGCAATGGCCCCCATTAGTGCTATACACAGCTGGAGTTCATTCATATCTTGGTTTTTAATCATCGTCCCCACTAAAGAGAAGCAGATCTCCTTGAAGAAATGATAGGCTGAGCTTAGTAATTATGTAATTAGCCTATCAGTTTGAGTTTGTATCTTAGATACACATTTATGGACTCTATGACCTTGCACAAGTTACATCATGTATCTCTGCACAATTTACCCCATTATAAAAATGGGAATAATTGTGATCACTAAAACTTACATAGCCTTTACTCTTAGCCAGGTACTGGTCAAACGGCTTCATGTTAGTTTATACAGCAGCCCTATGAGCTCAGCATTATTATTATCCCCAAATCCAGTTGAAGCCCAGGAATAGTAATTGACCAACTAGTTAGTGTCAGTTCGCAGATCCAGTAAGTGACATAGTCAGGATCCAAACCCTCAAATATTAGGCACCGTGGTCTCCTAAATTGTCCAAGATGATACTCCTGTTCTGAAATTTAAACAAGATAATGGATGTAGACCACTCTGAACATGCCTGGCTCATACGAAGGGCTGAGTAAATGTCTCCTGTCATTCTCCATGTAGTGAGCTCTCTGCCATGGAGGATGCATCCTCAAACTGAAGTACACCTCTCGGAGAAAACTTACTCTATTAGGGTCATAAATGGTAAATAACTGCTTATAAAATGAGTTCTTTAAAGAATGGTCTCAGCATGACCTACGCTATGAGTTTTAGAATATGAGAAAGTTGGAGAAAGAAATGGCCTGAGGAAATGGATAAAGAAAGGCTTTGAATACTCAAGTTCTGTTTGGCTTCAGCCTGTGTTAACAGAAGCAAATCCAGAAGGACTCTGAGTTCTGACAACTGAGAAGCCAACTGTCACAATCCATTTAAAAAGCCAAGTACATGGAAGAAGCCATTCTTTTTTTCTATCAGTTCTTTCTGCCTTTTTTCTTTCACGTAGTTTGGTCTTCCTCTCATTTGTCTTTCGTCTATCAATCTTGCTAATTATTTCCTTCCGCCTTTCAAATTTTCTTTTCCTTTTGATGCGATGTCTCTCTTCTTCCTTCACCTTTGAAAAAGTATGCAATTCTATATGCAGACTTGATAAGGAACTAGATTTAGATTTAGATTTGTCTTTTAGTACTTACAAGATCTTTGCAAAAGTAACAGATTTAGTTTTCACAACTATGAAATGGGGATGAAAATACTCTTCAGATTTTCAGACTTACTGAAGGAATTAGGTACAGTCTATGAACAAAATGTTATTCTGGTCACCTTTTCCAACCACTTGGAAACATAAGCCTGAAAACCAAAACTGAATTTTTTTCCAGATTCCATTCCACAATCCTGTGTCATATTAAAAGTGTGCACAGATACATATATTAACCTATTTTAAAAATCCACTATGGACCTATTGTAGCCATTAAAGATTTATAAAAATACATATATTGATATCACCAAAAAAGCTTAAATTCTTTCCATGGACATATACAGGCATCTCCCCAAATTTCCACTAAAATGTCTTGGAATGTAATTTATTCATGTACATGTATATTTAATTTCTAAAAGTGTTTTGTGTCTGAATCCATTTGCTATTGATGTGCTGGCAATTACCTGTCTAAACGTCTTATCTTTTGGATTTGTTTCTCAGTACACGTGTAGCATGTGGGCTGAAAGTGTATTAGTTACTTAAAAATGGTTTCCATCGCCAAGACTAAATTTTATATTTCTGTCTTTACATTGGTTTCTTATAAGAATATCAGTAATGCAGAAACTTTCTTAAAATGGTAAATTTCACTTACATCTTAAAATATATTACAAATTTTAAAGGAAAATCCTTTAAAGGATTTTAAAGGAAAATATGTAAAAATATTTGAAGGTAATGTGTTTATTTTCTCATACTTTAAAGAGACTTTGCAAATCAGGAAAAGAATATAATTCCACAGTATGGAAATTAAAGAAATTTTGCATTACAAAAAGATGAAAAAAATGATTTTAAAAACTTGGGGAAAACTTTAAACTGACTAAAAAAAAACAAAGGAACACAATTAAAAATTAATTATAAGCTGCTATTATAACAAAAAGTGTTAAAAGAAAATAAAAGCTAGTCCTTGTTAATCAAGGTTCATACTAAAAGCTTGTTAAATATTAGCTGAAACAATGAATTGGTACAAATTTTGAAACAATTCCTATGGAGACATCAAAAAATGTATAGAACTCTGATTCAGTGATTTAATTTCTTAAAATTTGTCCTAAATAATCAGTTTCTGTAAAAGTATAATTACATCAATATCCTTACCAGCATTGTCCATAATATCAAAAATTGTAAAAATCCAAATGCTCTTCAATGAGGGCTAAGTTAATTATTAAATTTCCCTACAGTGAGATACTATGGAATCATTCAAAATTGCATTAAAAGGAATTAAGTTCATTGCATATTTTTTACATTTTAAAATATTACACTAAATTTGAAAGGTATAAATCCCATTAAAAACATGTTTTATATTCATAGAAAAGATTAAAAATCTATATATCATAAGATCTAGTATTTATCTCTAAGATCATAGTTTTGGTTCATTTTTATTTCTTTTGAGACACATGTATTTTCTAAATTTTTATGGTGTTCCTTTTTATTCTAATGGATTTTACACTTTAACATTAATTTTAAAAGGAGATACAAAATAGATTCACATTAGTACACAATATGTTGGAAGCAAGATCCTGTCTTCAGAAAAACACACTTGAGGTTGTAACATAACTTCTCTCAGAAATAATACAATGAATTTATTCAATCAACTTTAAATTTGCATTGAAACATCCTTTCAGACAACTGCCCCATTGAGGAAAAGTAAACTGAGTAACTTGAAAGCAATTTCAAGGTACATTAAAAACTCACCTATTCAGAGTGTTTTGAGCCAAACAAATGTGTTCCTGAAGATTAAAGAAACAATTTTGGAGCTGTGATTTTTTAAATCCTGTAATCATAAAATGTCACCACACTCAGTCACATCATTATGAAACTGTTTCATCTAAGATTAAATATTATGAATAAATGAATGATGAGTTTTAAAAATGAGACATATGGGTGTTGCAACGGTGGCTCAGTGGCAGAATTCTCGCCTGCCATGCCGGAGACCCAGGTTCCATTCCCGGTGCCTGCCCATGCAAGAAAAAAAAGAAAGATAAGCATAGAAACACTAACTGAACAGTTCTCTGAAAAACCACTCTGGTGACTGGATGAATTTAGTTTAGGATAATGAAACTTAATAAAGCAGAAAAAGGATTTGTTTGAGTGTTAACTTGCATTGCCTGGTTATGGAAGCTTGCACCGGATAGAAAAATAGTAAAAGAATAAAAACTAAAAGGTATGAAAAATATCAGTGTCATGAGATGTGCTGGTTTGAAACAGGTACCCCTGAAAAGCCATTTTCTTCTAATTCAATCTTGGGGGTGCAGACCTAGTGTGGGGGGAACGCTTTAGTTAGGTTGTTTACATGGAGATGTAACCCAGCCAATTGGGGGTGGGGCCTCATGATTAGGTTGTTTCCATGGAGACGTGACCCCACCAATTCAAGGTGGGTCCTAATTAGCTTGCTGGAGTCCCTTAAGAGGAGCTTCTGGAGGGTGGGCCGCGGTGGCTCAGCGGGCAAAGTGCTTGCCTGCTATGCCGGAGGACCTCGGTTCGATTCCCGGCCCCAGCCCATGTAACAAAAAACGGAAAAACAAAATACAATAAAACAAGAAAAAATGTTTCCCTTTCTTCCTTCCTTCCTTCCTTCTATCCTTCCTTCCTTCTCTCTGTCTTTCCTTTAAAAAAAAAAAAAAAAAAAAAAAAAGAGGAGCTTCTGGAGAAAGCTCAGACACAGACGCTTGGAGATGCTGAGAGAACCGTTGGAGACCAGAAGCCTGGAGAGAGGGACAGCAGACCATGCCATGTGCCTCCCCACGTGACAGAGAAACGCTGGAATCAGCTTTTCTTGAGAGAAGGTATCCTCTTTTTGGTGCCTTAATTTGCACATTTTCCTAGCCTTAGAATTTTAACTTGTAGCTTAATAAATATCCTTTATAAAAGCTAATTCAGGGTTGTGCGACAGGGCCTCAGTGGCAGAATTCTCACCTGCCATCCTGGAAATCCAGGTTCTATTCCTGATGCCTGCCCATGCTGAAAAAAAAAAAAGAAGAAAAGAAAGCAAAAAAAAAAGCCAATGCATTTCTGGCATATTACATTAGGGCGCCTTTAGCAAACTGAAACACAAGAGGTGGGAGGAATTCCTAAAGAGACCACAAGGATTAGGAGTAAGTCAGATCTTACTTAGCATCTTCAGTAACTATATGGAACCAGTAATAAATAGGGCATAACTGAATGTTTCTGAGAATATGCAGAAAACACATGTATTCTTTTTTAAAAAAATGCATTTTTGATATTTTTTCACTAAAAATAATTTCTTTTTTCAGATGATAAGTTTTGTTTCTGCTGCTTTTTTTGAACTTTTTAAATTGTATAGTATAACATATATGCAAAGCAAAGAAATAAAAAAGCAATAGTATGCAAAGCACTCTTCAACAGTAGTTACAAGACAGATCCCAGAGTTTGTCATGGGCTACCATATGATCCTCTCAAATTTTTCGTTCTAGCTTCTCCAGAATATAGGAGGCTAGAGGGTTTAAATATTTTTTATCATCACAATTGACTTTTTTTCCTTTTATTTTGTGAAAAAATAACATAAATGCAACAACCTAGAAATTTCAAAGCACAGCACCACAATTGGTTGTAGAACATATTTCAGAGTCTGACATGGGTTACAATTCCACAACTTTAGGTTTTTATTTTTGGCTGCTCTAAAATACTAGAGACTAAAAGAGATATCAATTTAATGATTCAGCATTCATATTCATTTGTTAAATACTATTTTCTCTGTATAACTCCACCATCACCTTTGATCTTTCCATCCCTGTCTTTAGAGGTGTTTGGGCTATGGCAATTCTAACTTTTCATGTTGAAAGGATCTGTCACTAAATGGGGTAAGGAAATGGAACTATCTGATGTTCTAGAGAGGCTGGGGTAGTTTTCAGGACTCATCAGGACGCGGGACACATCTGGAAGCTGTGGTTTCTGGAAAGTCACTCTAGTGCCTGGAACCCTGTGGAATCTTATATATTACCCTAGGTGTTCTTGAGGATTGGCTGGAATGGTCCCGGTTGGGAGTTGGCCAGTTAGGATAGGTAGCAAGGTCTACCTGAAGCTTGCATAAGAACAACCTTAAAAGTAGCCTCTTAACTCAATTTGAACTCTCTCTGCCACTGATACTTTATTAATTACACAGAGGGGTGGTGCAGAAGGCTCTCCCAGCTCAGTCGCACTCCTGAATCACTGCCTCGGTCACCCTCTTGTCCCTTCTCTAACTTTTCCGTGGAGCAGGCCTAATCTCAAGCTACTCTAGTCAGCCATCTTCCCGGAAATCAATACACACATTCTTAAATATGTTTATAAATATATACACATAATGTATGTATTTGTGTTTGTAAAGTCATTTATCTGTGTTGTAAAGAGAAAGAAGAGTTTTAGCAAAGTTTAAAGGAAAGAAGGGAGTCTTAAGTAGATGAGTCAAGTCTCAGTAAAAATGTCACTTAGAGGGTGGGGAGGCTTGAAGAGTGACCATTTAATCATTCTAATAAATATTTTCTCATAAACTGTTCTTTATAAGTAGCTTGCCTCAAATTTGTCTTTGTTGCTTCAAGAGGTAGCTGTCTACCTCTTTTTTTATTTTGAGAAATTTCTCGTATTGTTGCAAGATATCCTAACAAGAATCTTGGATAATGATATTGTTTTACTGAGAAAATGCCAAAATTCCATGGTCATTCCTGCTAATCCCTAATATGGAAAGACCGAGTATACAAGTGCACAAGGATGAGAGAACTCCAGCCCACCAGCAACAGTTGCCAGAACAAGAAACTGTAGCCCACTATCTGCAACAATCTGTTCAGGAGGCCAGCAATTACCTAGCAAATATTCCAGGAAGTCAAACCACCATCCCTGTAGCAATGCGCCCCAAATAGACTGGGCTTGATAAGAAATGGACAGCTTCCCTATTTTTGCCCCAGCTTCCAACTTAGAACCAAACAAGAGAAAGCCAAATATCCTCCCCTAACCAATCACGAAGGATGCCCGGCTCCTAATTTGCCAACCTCCCCATGCCAACAGCTTTCCAGGCTGTGCACATCTGAAGTCTTCCCTTCTTTCCACTATAAAGTTTTCCCACTTCTCTGCCGAACTTTGACTCTCTGGCAAACAGACGTGGTAGATGCTAACTTATTCAACAAGCTCTGAATAAATAGCCCTTGTTCTCACTTAGACGCTCATTGCTTATTTCCACGATATGTTTCTTCCATTGAAGAAAACATTTAGGAAGAGTAAGCAGGATTTATTATATGTATCTGAATATCAGATTCATAAGGACAGAGTTTTTGGCTTTTATTCACTTACGTAAATCCAGTACTTTATATGCTATATACGTTGACATTATATGTTATAAAGCATTATGGTATTACTCACAAATCCCCTTATCCTATAAATTAACACTTATTTACCATCTTTATTGTAAATCAAAACAGAGTCAAATATAAAAAAATAACTTCAGCTTCAATGTTTTAAAAACCTTTAGTCCGGCATGCCCCTAAAGCTGTATTTAAGTAAAAAGACCACCTATTATTTTAATGCAGGATTTTGCTGCCTACAGACTTCTAAATAGCTTAATGATTAAAATAATGATTAAGAGCACTTTGGGCAAGTTCACAAATGATAGCTAGTGGTGCTTCAAACTATATCCAACCAGCTATAATTTTTTATGATTAAAGCTAGAGTGGACTTTTACATTATCTGAAGAAACAAAAGTTGTTGTTGTTTTTTCTTGTCTGCTTATTCGTCTGTGGGTGAGAAGTGCATAATAATTAAAATAACTAAAATAAAGGAAGGGAAGGGTATTAGTGTCCCAGCTGCTAAAGCCAATAACCTATAATGGGTTGCTTAAACAAGGGGAGTTTATTGGCTCACAGCCAGGGGAGGACAGAAATTAGGCATCAGCAAGGTGATGTGTTCCCCCTGAAGACAGTGACCACTGGGGGCCTGACTGAAGCCATACATTTTTCCTTGGCTTTTCTGCCATGGGGCAGCTCACAGTGCCGCCTTCTCCTTTTTCTTCTGGATCCCTGTAACTTCCAGTTTCTGGCTGCTCTGCATGGGTTCCCCTTCTGTGCCCAGTTTCCTTTGCTTATGAGAAGAAATATATTCAGCACTATTGGAATAAGGGCCCCTCATTCACTTTGCACACATCCTAACAAGAAACGTCTTCAAAGGTCCTATTTACAAATGGGTTCATACCCACAGGACCAGGGCTACCTGAGCGTACCTTTTTGGGAGAAAGGATGCGATACCCAATAGGAAATTCATCGTTTCAGTAGGCCAAGTGTCTCTATATTGATTTAGTTCAGGATTCGTGTCATCAACGGTACCCTCAGAAGATAAAATGGATTCCCAGTTCCTTGGAGAGAAATCACATACATTTTTATTTAGGAACAATGATTAATCTTTTTCACCTTATTCACATAATCTTTATTTACTTTTAGTAATCAAATGAAAATTCCATTTAAAAAACGATGCTTTGTCTAAATAGTTCCTAAAGCTTCTTTTTATAGTCTCTGATCTTGACTCCGTAATCATTTCTGCAGCTACTGATCAGTAAACACACTTAATGGAAAGTAAAATCGACTTTTAAATCATCTCTAGACTATTAAATTTATTCAGTATAAAGAATCTTGCATAGGATAAGTTAAAAAAAGTATCATTTCATGTCATTTGGCATATTATTTTCTCAAAACCTGAAAATTGGCTTATACAAGTTGTAAAAATAGACATGTTAATCATATCTGTAAGAATAAATTAAACTTTATGAACTATTTCATAAGATTATTCATAAGAAAATTCATTAACTTTCTGTTATATTTTCCTATAATCTGGACCTCAGTTTCTTATAATAAAAATATTACTCATTATTAATTAGATTAGAAACAAACCAAGTCGTCTGGTCTGAATTTTTCTCTGTAAGTTGCTCTTTTGTGTGTGTTAAAGTAAAATGTTGCTGAACAAAAACTCTACCATCACAGTGTTATTTCTCCCCCCAAAGATGTAAACAGAGGAGGCATAATAATTCTTTACAGAACTAGCTGTCATTAGAACATTTTATTTTAGGCTTTTGATAAATTGTCAACAGTTGTCTCTAATTACAAACTCTTGTAATTTACTTTAGAATTTGAATTAACATTTAAATACTGAACATACGCCATGATTAGTTGGTTTACAATTCTCAGGCCTAGAAATTTTGAATATAAGCCCCTTTACAAAACGGATGCACAGCATCTAAGTGATGCTTTTGATATTCCATAGAAACAGAAGTAGTGTTTGAAGTTCTTTGTAAACACAGGTGTAGAGCATTGAAGAAGAGTACTCTCCAGAAAGTTCCATTCAACTTTTGATTAGCCTGCAAGAACCCAGATGTTGCTGGGATAGAATCCTGGGATCCCTCTGCACACTGCTCTGGTTAGTAACAAATAAATGTTAACTAGACAGACATGCAGCCTTCAATATATAATTCTCTCTAGCTCTGTTACTCTTACTATTTGCCAAAATACTTTTCTCTAGAGTAAATATAAACATTTATATTGTTCTTAATGCAATAAAAAGCTTGCAACCTTGAGGAATTGATTCAATTGCACAACGCATATTACTTTGACTTTATTTTTAGCATTAATAGTTTATAAAAGAAAAAAAACAAGAGTAGCATTATAAACTACTTCTAATTGTCATCTGTTCACATTCTGAATCTCCTATTAATCTCTTTCTTCTGTTATATTTAAATGCTTACAACAAAATGGGTTTGCATTTCTGTGCATTCTGATGTCCTAAACAATTGGTGGTTCCACTGACCACAGCAGTCTCCCTTTAAAATCAGGACATTGTCAAACACTGACTCCAAGGAAAAGATCTTATAATAAAGCAGACCACGTGATATATTTAAAACAATGTTTGTTTCTTCTAACATAGAATTGTTATCAATTGTTCAGATGAAAAGAAGTTTAAGATAATGTACATTTTACCTTGTTTCAATGATCTTGACTAATGGGTGAATATAAGTATAGTTCATTTTAATAACAGTTGATAATGTCCCATTTAAGGGACTGGAGCTCTCCTTATTGGATAAATTTAGTATTCTTCATGGAAAAGAAAAATCTAAGCTACAAAGAAAGAAAATAATAGTGTATGAAATTGGCAATAAATAAGTCTTTGATGAAAATGAAGAGTTACTATTGAAATGTAGAGCTTATTTTGTTCTAAAATGTGAGTCTAAGCAGCTTCTCAGAAATTTGCAAGATTAGGTGTGCAGGTGATGATTCAGGACATGTGCCAACTGACAGGTTCCTAGAATAAATGTGTGATTATGAAGCAAAGTCCTTAGGTGCAATTTATGTTCATCATCTGCAGAATAAAATAAAGTAGATTGAAGTATTTGAAGCAGGCCTCAAGGGTATAAAGCTACCCAAATATTCTCTGATTTGTATGTAAATCCCTTTAAATATAAAATTACACACCATAGATAACTGCAAAGCCACTTAAAGTAACTCAGAACATTTTATTACCATGTCTTACTAAGCAGTTTAAAACATAATTTATATGTTGGCATTACTATATGAAGATGGATGTTGATACTGATTTTCATGAATTTTGAAAAGCCTTAATATGTCCTTAATTAGGAATTCATTCTGTGCCCAGAGCTGTTAGTGGGGTTGGTGATAAAAAGAGGTTTCTGCTATATTACCTACCAAAGGAAGGTTAGATATAAGTTTCTAAAACCAGCCCACTTCATCTGTCCTATTTATTTTTCCTAAAACATTAAATAAAGTGATTCACCATTAAGAAAGTTTCTACTCTAGCAAATCTAGGTTTCTTTACCACCTATTTGAGCCCAGACCATATATACTTTATGTGTAGTTACTTACTTATGCTTAAGTAATTAATTAAATATAATTGCTTAACTATTAGCTACTTAGTTACTTAATCTCTTTGTGCCTCTGATTCTTTGTGAACAGAACAGGGATACCTACCATACTGGTCCTCAATCACTGCATAGCAAATTACAACAATACTTATTTTAATATGTTACCTGGCATATACTAGCTGATCAGTCATAGAGATTATTCTTTTTTTTATTATTCCAGGTGTATTTAGGTTTAGGCACTGTAAAAGGAGTTAAAACAGAGTTAATCAGTCACAGCAGTTAATCAAAAACGAAATGATAGATTAATAAAACAGGGGTTGGGTATCTTTTTCTCTAAAGGGCCAGAGAGTATAGTAAAAACTTTTGACTTTTTGTAGGCATGTGTCTCTTGTTGCAACTTTCAACTCTGCTATGGTAGTAGCATGAAAGTAGCCTTAGAAAACAACTAAATGAATAGGCCTGGCTGTGTTCCAAGAAAACTTTATTTGCAAAAACAGGCAGCAGGGGGCGGGCCGCGGTGGCTCAGCGGGCAAAGTGCTTGCCTGCTATGCCGGAGGACCTCGGTTCGATTCCCGGCCCCAGCCCATGTAACGAAAACGGAGAAACAAAAATACAATAAAACAAGAAAATGTTTAAAAGATGTTTCCCTTTCTTCCTTCCTTCTATCCTTCCTTCCTTCTCTCTGTCTTTCCTTTAAAAAAAAAAAAAAAAAAAAAAAAAAAAAAACAGGCAGCAGGCTGGACTGGGCCCTCAGACTGTAGTTTGCCCATCTGTTCTGGTTTGCAAGTTGCCAGAAAGCGATATGCCAGAAACGGAATGGCTTTTAAAAAGAGGAATTTAATAAGTTGCTAGTTTACTGTTCTCAGGCTGTGAAAATGACCCAATTAAAGAAAGTCTACAAAAAGGTCCAATCTAAGGCACCAAAAAGAGGATACCTTCACTCATGAAAGGCCGATGAAGTTCAGGGTTTCTCTCTCAACTGGAAAGGCACATGGTGAACATGGCGACATCTACTGGCTTTCTCTCCAGGCTTTTTATTTCATGAAGCTCCCTTGGGGTGTTTCTCTTCTTCGTCTCCAAAGTTCTCTGGCTGCATGGGCTCTCGTGGTTCTCATGGCTCTGTTGCTTTCAAGCTTTTTCCAAAATGTTTCCTCTTTTAAAGGATCCCAGAAAAAATAATCAAGACCCACCTGGAATGGGTGGAGTCACATCTCCATCTAATCAAAAAGTGAATACCTACAATTGGGTGTGTCACAACTCCATGGAGATAATCTAATCAAAAGATTCCAACCTTTATTGCTGAATAGGGATTAAAAGAAATGGTTGCTCCCAAAGACTGGATATGGATTAAAACATGGCTTTTCTAGGGTATGTAAATCCTTTCAAACAGCCACACCATCCTTGATTTATAGAAGAGAAAACAGGGGAAAGTCTTCATTTTTCATGATTTTATCAGACTTAACTGATCTCCTTTAGAAGGACTACCCTATTGATCCCTATTCACCCCACAACCAATTATTGGAAACAACATGGATTTGGTTTGAAAATTAATCTTTCTACCATAATCAGTTTGTAGATAAAATGGTTTTGGTGAGAAAAAAGAACATAAGAAGCTTAGAGATAGTACTTTGGCTCTTCTTCTAGCCAGAAACAAATTACAAAATTCCACTGAGGTGTGTTTTTCCCACGTACAAGCTGTGGATAGCAAGTTGCCTTTTGCGTTTCTGTCTGGACTGTTGTGACAATGATTCAGTGTGACTGTTTGACACCTAAAGAACACAATTCACACCCAAAAGAGACCCGAGCCTTGCTCTAATTCTAAATGAGGAGCCTCTGTTGCAAGTGTTAATCATTTTGTGGTTCCAAGTGCACTTTTTTTATTTTGATTGGTCAAAATCAAAATTAATAGTCCAGAAATAGGACAGAAATAAAAATTTGTTAGGTTTGTGGTCAAAATGTTTACAAATTCATTTTATCATTGGACTTATATTGAATTTTATGAGAAATAGTATTTACTAGTTTTATCCACTTGATTTGAACAATTAAAATTATTTAATTAAAGTTACACACACACACACGCGCGCGCAATGCTTCTTTTTAAACTAGCAAAGTCAAGGGCAGAGTGGGGAAAACCAAAAATTAAGTGGGCATTAAATATAATTTTGCCATATGTTTGCAATTGTTAAGTCTGCTTTTAGAGCACAGGAAAACTGAGGGAAAATTCCATCATGTTTAAATTCTCCAAAAGCAGTATATTAGTGTGTCTCAGAGGATTGTATAAATTTTAAATTAATCCTTTCTTAACTCTCCTTCTGAGTACAGTTAATTGTGAAAAAAATAGCTTTTTTATTGTCCTATATTTATTGTGAAACTGTTACTCTTACAACAGCTTGTATAATTAAAATACTTTCTTTGTTAACCACACATAAGTCAGCAGTGGCCAAAAAGCATCACAGGTCTCAGAATGGGGAACAGTCTTTTGGTATGAGCACTCAAAAGTCTCCTAGAAAAATCTTAGTGAGGAATGAAACTGACCCTAGGAAGCGAGACTGAAACCATTGGAACGCAAATATCAAATGGCCACGTGGGGATCAGAGAGACAAAGGGAGGACCTACACCCTTTTAATTAAAAAGCTACAAGCATGACAGAAATTTTTAGACATGATGCCTCTGCTCTATTTTTTTTTAACTTTCACAAATAAAATGCATCAAATGCAATCTCCCTACCCCTTAGGCTAAATATCAAATAACTGTAGTATACTTTGAAAAATGATATGAAGTGTCCCGGGTAACCCGTCAACTTAAAAGGACTGTAATTTCCAAAAGCTTTTCCTTTGTTCTAAAGTAAGAATAATCAGATAATGAGTTGATCTCAGTTTTGGGTTGAAAGTGAACTATCGGGAGACTGCTTCCAATTAAACCTGGACCGCTCCAATTGTAGCCAGCAGGAAAAGGTAAGGGTTCCTGCACCTCTGAGGAGTGTTCACACACAACAAGCCCCTTCTTGTTTACACGCCTATTAGAGTTCCCAGCAGCTGAAATTATTTCACTCAATTTGATTCCACCCCATTCTCCATGGCTCATTTACCAATTCCTACACAGAGCTACTCATGTTGCTTGGGAGAAAGTGAAGGTGAATATTCTATTTACAAAGGCTCACCAGACATAAAGAGTCTCAGCAATTGCTGCTACGATGCAGATTCAACAGTTCCCTTCAAGATCATCTTCTCTTTCTGAGGCTAAGCACTTCAGTTCCTTATTTCTAACTGCCAATGTCCAGTGCCAAAGGAGGTTGGGACAAAGCTTTAAGTGGGGAAAAGAAGCCAGATTCCCAGACTGAGATTTTATCACCAGAAGTGACCTATGAAGAGTAGCAGCAGTGGCCCTCAGTTTTATGATAAATATATTTAGCATGTTTTATATTGCTTCTAAGTTTTCTAATCTAGTGATGGCTTATTTGCTTATTTACCTGCAGAATTAAGTTGGTTTGAACTAATGAAGAATTTACTTATTACTAAAGCACAGCTCTCCATATCATAAGTCAAGGTAGTTAGATTCATAGCTGTTTTGGGCAAAACTGGTCTATGTGCTAGATTTCAGGGTGGTGTGCAAGCACTGGGGTGAGTAGTGACTGGAAAGGGGCACGAGGCAGACCATTTTTCTTGAGCCAAAATACTGGCTTCACAGATGTCATCTGAAAGTCATCAATTAGGATACTTGTATTTGTGCACTTTCCTACATTTATGTTTTATCTAAATAAAAAGTTTACTTAAAAAATAATAGCTCTCTCATACTTATATCAGGGCAGGATATACACAGTACTGGAGGATAAGAAGCATAACCTGCTTTCCACTGTTGAATTGTGATGGTGTTGGCAGACATGTCTGTCTCTTCATAAAAATCCTTCCAATGTTTTGCTTTAAGAAGGATATGAGCTTTGGATTATAATGGATTTTTCATTGAAGAATTACTTTTTTATTCTTCTTTTTAAAAATTAGATATAGTTATAAGATGTTATAAAATAAATCAAAGTGATATATAACGTCATTTGTACATGTGTATGTATAAATATATGTATATAAGCATCACTAGGTTTGTCAGATCTTAACAGGTAGAAATGTCATTGCACATTCAGACCTTTCTACTTATTAACATTACCCAGAAGAAACAAGGAGCTGAGAGAAGACCTAGTCCCTCGTCTGATGCTCTGAATAAACAGGCGTGGGGTTGGGGAATATCGGATCACACATCACTAAAATTCTTCTTCCGTTAGTGGTGATAGAAAGTTTCTTCTGGTCTGAGCAGGGGAGGGAGGAGAGCAGAAAGTCAACATAATTAATACATTAATTCATCTTTCTTAAACACAGCATTCAAACTTTCCCTGTGTTCTTATTTGGTAGAGATACATTCTGTGAACACTATCAAATGATGCAGGAATGTAAGAATTTCAATGATGATTTCATGGGTGTTTTTTTGAATTTCTAACAATTCTGCATATATGTCTATGAATTTTGATACAGTGCAGTACATTCCATAAATGCTTATAATGATTTTATCTACATTAGGGATTAAAATTTTTATCAAAAGAACATTGACTTTTTTTCAATTAAAGTTAGAAAAACCTCCCATTTTTTGAACTCTCACGTAGTCATTTAAGGGTAAGTAGAAATTCAAAGAGTAAAAACCAAGCAGAAGGTGACACTAGATTGAAGACTTTGCAGCAAGGAGACAGCCATGGACAGAGGGTTGACATATAGAAGACTCTTGGAATGGACTTCTACATAAATTTCAAGGAAATATATCAAAGTAGAGAATTTTATCACAGAAAGGTGATGATTATTAAAATAGCATTTGAAAAGAAAATTTAACTTCTAAATAAAAAGTAGGCATGTTGTTAATTGTGAGTCCTATGTCTCTTTAATACTATTTTATTTCTCTAACAAAGTTTTTTTTGAACATGATTTAAAATTGCTCAGATCTTATCACTCATTTATTTTGAAATATAATGAAAGAAAGTTTACAAAGCATGCCTTGAAAAATAAAACAACAGCTTGAATTTAAAGTGAAAAAAAATGCTTTGTTTAATACATATCTGTGTCCTTGAATATGCAACATCCAGATTCAATATGCCAAACATGCTGGGAATGTACTTCCTAACTGAAAACATTTATTCATTTAACATAGGAATGGAATATAATGAAGCCATCCTGGAAAGAAGTGTTAAGGAAAAGTAAAGAATACACATCTAAATGTATATATATTTAACATGGTAAAAAAAGGCAATCCACATTAGCCCAGCTTTTAAATGTTCTATAGTGGAACCATTCTAAAATTATCATTTACTTGGGAAGCTCATTTGGTATTTTCATGAGTGTCTTTTCATCCATTAAAATCTAATAATCTTTCCTGGGAAAATTCAAAGGCTGCCCAAAGTGAAAAGTTGACAAGTCTACAAATGGGAAAGCATCTCTGTGGATTGTTTTTGTTGGACACGCAGCAATGACAACGATAAACCTCACCTAATCTACGATGCCTTTTTCTGTAGCTGTAATCTTAAATCTGTGTAAGGATGGTGTTGGGGTTTGAACCCCATTCCTCATAAAGGCATATTCAAGTCTTAATCTGCGTTCCATTTGGAAATAGGAATTTGAACCCATTTGTCAATAGGAACTTCGTGGATGCTGTTTGTGCGTGGACTCATCTGTGAATTGGGAATGCGAAGATCCTATTCAGATGAGCCCAGACTGATTCACGGTGAGCCTTCATCCATGACTGGAGTCCTTGTAAAGCAAGGAAAATTTGGACATGGTCAGTAGAAGCCAGAAGGCAGAGAAATCCACAGGAAACTGGGGAGACCGATTGCTACATGACAGAGGCAGAGAAACAAACCAAGGAACCCCCAGGAGTGCCAGAGAGCTCCGGGTCCTGGGAAAGCATGGACTATCAAGACCTCGATGTGAGACTTCAACCTCTAAAACCACGGGACAATAAATTCCTGTTCTTTCTGTGAGCCTGCTGGGTAATATCTATCACAGTAACCCAGGAAAGCTAAGACAGAAGGTATCATTTGATTCCTAACTTAAATAAAAGATTGGAGAAGACACTTAAAAATTGTCAGCCTTTATTGAGTGTCCACAAGTTGTCGGGTCCCACATTGGTCATTTTGCAGAGGTTATCACAATTCATCTTCACAATGGCACCGTGAGCTTGTTCCTGTTTTTTGTTCATATTTTACATGAGAAAACTTAGGGTCAGAAAGATCAGGCACATCACAGAGACCACAGTTAATAGTTTGAGTGCCTAGATTAAAACCATGGCAAGCTGTCAACAAGCTTTCGCTTTCAACTCTATTTCAAGATGCGTTCAGATTTTACTGTAACTCAGATAACATGTTTCCCAAAATAACTAATTGCATTTACACAGTCAGCCTTAGAAATGCTCTGCAAAAATTTTGCATGATTCTACATTTTTGGTCAAATAAATGTATACTAATGAAGTATTCAGGTGATAGAGTTCAGCAGCTGATTTATGTAACATGTGTAAAATAATCCACTAAAATACTTTACTTGCTAATTTCATTTTTTAATAATACATTAAAATTTTATTAAAATAGCAAGTAATTTAAAGAAAATATTTTCCAATCTATAGAGAGAAAATAAAGAATGCAGATTACTTTACAAACTCAAGTTATTCTACTATTTCATGGTTGTTAAATTAAGGATTAAAGAAATTTTTCTTAAAAACCTGAAAAAAATTCCTTCCCCTTAAAAGAAGCTGATTGAAAATTATTTATAAACAATGCCAAATATCACCTAATATTTCAGTCAGTTAAAAATCAATGAATTCAGGAAGAAAAATCAACAAAACTTCTGGCATCATGTTGACTCTCTCGTTAACTCCACTTTCACCTTTCATAAACTTCTTGTGACATCTTTAGAGGCAGCTGCAGATGGATTCTGAAGCAGAGAAAAAGGAAAGTGGGGTGTGCCAAAGAGAAATAAAAATTACTTGAGATTTTAACGTTCCAGCAGCATCACATCCCTACTTTGCCGTATTTGGGAAAATTCATACATTATTCAAAGGCTGTGGCTTTTGCTACATTTTTTTTTCTGCTCTAGAATTTTCTTTCTTGACTGTAAACCACTATCCTCTCCCATAAACTAAGTACTTACATTTATTTCTCAAACTGTAACAGGCTGACTAGAAATGGTAGAATAACAAAGGCTAATAAAATAATCCTGGCAGGTTGAATTTGCTAAAGTATTCAGCATTTATGCCAATGACTTTCCTTCCTATCAAACACTACAGGGCAGTTTTTAACATTAAACACTGTGAAAGGGGGCAATGCCATGGTGGCTCAGGGGCAGCGTTTTCGCCTGCCATGCTGGAGACCCAGGTTCAAATCCCAGGGCCTGCTCACACAAGTGAAAAAAAAAAGTAAACACTATAAAAAGGTGAAGCATGCTTTGTTTCACAACATAAATATAGATTTAGCCTTTAGCTCATCAGTAACACTTTCCAGATCAGTTAATTGGTATTTTGTTCTTCGAGGAAAATTTTGCTGCACACTTATCTCACCTAGTATTAATAATATAATGGCTGATTTTTCATCAATCCTGGATACAGATATGGCTGATTTTAATTTTAAAAATAATGTCTTACAAATGTAAATGTTGTAGCGAGGAGAAGAAAACTCCCTTATTAACAGACAATCCTAAAAACTTTGCTAATGTATTTTACGTATTTTACCATGGCTTTTCACAATTAAGAACTTTTTAAAATAATTAGCCTGTTTTTCATCTAACTCCAATTTTTTAAATTGATGAAGATAAAATAAAAGATGTATAGACTATTATATTTCTCAAAATAAGCATGTCGTGTTTAAGCCTGAATCAAAATCTTGTATAATTGAGGACAATCACAGAAATTGTTATGATATGTCTCAGAAAATCAGTCTTCTTTCATTTAGGAAATGTATATGAAAGATAACAAAACACTCAATTCATAGTTCTTCTGTGATAGTCAAGTTACATACTATAGATTAGATTATACTCTTAGCCTGTGATTAAGAATTGATAATTATATAGTAAACGCGAAACCTTGGGATCTCTCCCTAATTTTTTTTTTGTATACTATGTGGCAGGATCACATTGCATTATTTTTCCATGTGATATCCCATTATTGCAGCACCATTTGTTGGATGTTTTTGTTTGTTTGTTTGTTTTTGTTGGTTTCTGTGTTTGCTTGGGAAGTGCATGGGCCTGGAATCGAACCTGGGTCTCCCTCATGGCAGGCGAGAACTCTACCACTGAACCACCTTCGCACCTCCTCTTCCTAATTTATTTTAGATTATTTTTACAGTAAAGTTTGTAAATATCAGAGACTTGACTAAAAGAAAAGCTGTTCATTTAAATTGACTTCTGTGCATATCAGTAAATCCTAGTCTATTACTCAAAGAAGGAAAGAAGTGAGAATACACAAGTGGAGCAGGCATGCCAAGAATCGACTTTTCTCAGTCTACTATTCCTTGAAGAAAGATGCTGACTCAGTCAGCTCCTTTAGGAATTTGTGGGTAGCAACATTATAATCATGATGTCGTGGACTGCATTTGTCTTTGTGCTCTCGAAATTACCAGGGACATAGTTCTTAAAAGAGCATATTATGTTTCAAGTCATCCATATTAAAGATGTTGTTTAAACGCAATATTTTAAAGATGAGAACAAAACATTATTTTGAAAAACTAATCAATACCTCAAATAGAATAGTGTGATTTACTAGACTACAACCGTAATTATACACACAAAAAATTGAAAAAGCATACAAGGCAGATCTAATTAATTTTTTAAAGAAAAACAGCAGCGTGTCTGAAGGAAATGTTTGCTGACATGGTCTTCCTTCTTTCACCGTCATTGCTTATGTGTTTGTTTTCTGCCTCTTGTTGCTATTTCATATTCTATGACCCAATCATCTAATACTGGAAAGTAAATTTCTCTACCAGAAGGTTTTTTAATGACAATGAAGGTAAATCAGAATCTCCGTGTTTGCAGTTATTTTAAGTTTATCCTAAGTACAAAGTTTTCTGGCAATGTTTTTTAAAAGGGAGTTTCTTCCCCCCTAATTTGAGCTCTTCCTGAGATCCCAGGCCCAGCCGCTCTCCAGAAATGACTTGGTTCTAAAACGTCTTCACCTGCCTCCGTGCTCTGCCTTTCTCTCTGAGCTGTAAACTGGTGCAGTTGACAGGTTTTCAAAAGTGGAAATTTTCGTATTGAATATGACTTGCATCAAGGTCCATTAGTGAAGAGGAGTCATTAAATTTTATCCACTCATCTCACACTGTTAAACATTCCCTACTGTTTATATTGCTTAGCAATATATGCATTTCATCCCAGCATTACAGCAACATAAATTAAAATACTAGACCTTCGAAATCAACGTTGGCCAGCTGAGAGTTAATTGAACCAAATATACCTATACAAGGTAGCCATTAATTTTGTCAATTTAAGTATCAACAACTTAAAAATTAGCCAATAGTTCTTAGGTCCCTGTCAGTCTGATTATAAATATTAATAATGAAATAAGTTTATTTCCTTTGAAATAAATAGAATTTGGTAGTTTTGTTCCTTTTACCACAATGTTCTGCTTCTTAATTGTGTAGTCAAATACTATAATCCTTACTGTTTTGTGTGAACACAGTAAAACAGTTGTTTTGCTGGGAATATGTTTTTGTTTTCTCTTGTTCACAATCCATCTACCTTCCATAAATGACAAGGAAAATGTCCTGTTTTCTTGGAGCCACACCCCGCACTGCTCTCACCCCACGCTGGTCTGGAGATGCCCGCCTGTCCCCGCGGCTCCAAGGCTAGTGGCTGACACAGGCTTAGGCCGGAATTGTCCAGGGTACGTGGTTAGGGATAGGCAGATGGCCAGAGCTAATTCAATACACTGATTCCGAAGACCATTCCAGGAATTTTTAGGAGGTAAAAAAAAAAAGTCCTCTTTCAGCTTGGGTTTCTACACCGTGGGGCTGTAAACCAGGAGGCGGTAACCTTGGACAACACACGGACAAAGCTGTGAGAGCGCAGCCGGCACATCACAAGGCAGTGTGGGGATGGGAGTGGGGAGGCGGCATCCTCAGTCTTGTCGGGTGGGCCTGGACTTTGTACTGACACTGGAATTTTCACGGGTATAAGCCACTACATTTCCCTTTTCCATTTTTCTCTCACTCCAGTTTGAGGTCCTTTTCCATCAGTTGCAATTAAGTGAGTCACGATGAAGAAAGTTATCACTGCACAGCCAAAGAACTTGGTATTGAATGGTGGGTTTTGCATACTATATCCATTTTTTAATTATTTATTTTTATTTACTCCCCAGAGATTTGGAATGTGCATTTGAATAACTTTTTCAGGAATTCTACTTGAGGGCCATGTGGGCATGCTCTAACAGTGACAGACCTGAAGCCGAGGTGGCCATGAGAGGTATGGGGTTTTCAAGACCAAAGGAATAGCTAGTGTACGGGACCTAGGAAGGAAGTACAGAAGGGGACAAGAGGGGACTAGCATGTCTGCAGCTTCATAAGTTTACGAAATGAAGTGATCAAAGTTAGGAGCCTGGAATTGATGTATGGGAAGTCATTTGAGTGTTTTATGGAGCTAAGTGGCATACTCTAATTTTAAAAAGATCCTACCCTATGGAGAAAGGATTAAAGGGGAAGCAAGAAAGGAAATAAGGACATCAGATAGAAGGCTATTGACACCATACTTTCTTTTTTCACTTTCTTTAATGTAGAAGTTGTGGTTTTGCAGAACAAGCATTCATAAAATATAGGATACCCGTATACCAAACCACGAACGCTTTGCATTGGTGTGGAATATTTATCACAATTGATGAGAGCACATTTTATAATTGTGCTATTAACTAAGGTCCATGGTTTAACTTCAGGTTCACCGTATGTACAGTGCCAAAAATAAATTGGCCATAAATTTAAGGGTTAATTTCTGAACTCTCGATTTTATTCCATTGGTGTGTATGTCTGCAGTGCCATGCTGTTTTGATTACCATGGCATTTGATTAACTTCAAGATCAGGAAGTATGAGTCCTCCCATTTCATACTTCTTTTTGAAAATAGCTTTAGCTATTCAGGGCCCTTTACACTTCCATATAAATTTGATGAATTGGCTTTCTATTTCCACAAAGAAGGGTATTGGATTTTTTATTGGGGTTATTTTGGATTTATAAATTGCTTTGGATAGGACTGACATCTTTGCAATAGTCTTACAATCCATGAATGCAGAATGTCCTTCCATGTATTTAAGTGTTCTTTTCTTTAACAATGTTTTGTAAATTTACCTTTATATATTTAGTTAGATTTATTACTAAATATTTGATTCTTTTAATTGTTATTGCAAATGGAATTTTTTCTTGATTTCTTTTTCCAATTGTTCAATGCTTTGTATATAGAAATACCACTGATTTTTAGGTATTGATCCTGTACCCCACAAGTTTGATTAGCTCTAGGTTATTTGTTGTGCATTTTTCAGGATTTTCTGTGTAGAGGATCATATCATCTGCAAATAGGGAAAATTTTACATCTTCTTTTCCAATTTGGATTCCTTTTATTTCTTTTTCTTGTCTAATTACTTTTGCAAGAACTTCTGGTACAATGTTAAATAACAGTGGTGGCAGTGGGCATGCTTGTTTTGTTCCTGATCTTAGAAGGAAAGCTTTCAGTCTTTCACCATTACACAGAGTGTTACCTGTGTGCTTTTCATATATGCCTTATATCATGTCAAGGATGTTTCCTTCTATTACTTGTGGTCTAAGTATATTTTTTTTCAAGAAGAAGTGCTAGAGTTTATCAAATGCCTTTTCTGTATCAATTGAGATGGAATTGTGGGTTTTTTGCTGCATTCTGTTAATGTGGTGTATTATATTAATTGAATTTCTTGTATTAAACTTAACTTGCAAACCAAGAATAAATCATATTTGATAGTGATAGCTAATTATTTTAACATGCTGTTGAATTTGGTTTGCTAGTATTATGTTGAGGACATTTGAATCTATATTCATAGGAGATATGTTCTGTAGTTTTCTTTTCTTGTCTTATCATTATATGGCTTTGGTATGAGTATGATGTTGGCCTTGTAGAATGAATTAGGAAATAGTCCCTCCTCTTCAACTTTTTGGAAGAGTTTGGGCAGAATTGGAGTTAAGTGTTCTTAGAATGTTTGTAGAATTCCCATGTGAAGAAATTTTGTCCTGGGCTTTTCATGGCTGGGAGGATTTTGGTTATTGATTCAATCTCCTTACTGGTAATTGGTTTGTTCAGATTTTCTATTTCTTCTTGAGTCAATAAAGGGAGTGTGTGCATTTCCAAGAACTTGTCCACCTCACTTAGATTATCTAATTTATTGCTGTAGAGATTTTCATAGTATCCTCTTCTAATCCTTCTTTTGTCAGTGAGGTCAGTAGTAATATCCTCCCATTTCAATTCTTCTTTAATTATTTGCAGCTTCTCATTTTTTTGGTCAGTCTAGCTAAAGGTTTATCAATTTTATTAAACTTTTCAAGTAACCAACTTTTGGTTTTCTTAATTCATATTGGCTTTTTTTGTTTGTTTTCTATTTCATTTGTCTCCAAACTGATCTTTGTTATTTCATTCCTTCTGTTCATTTTGAGTTTAGTTTTCTCTTCTTTTTCTCATTCTTTCAAGTTTGAGATTTGGGCTCTGATTTGAGGTATTTCTTCTTTTTTAATGTAAGAATGTAAAGCTATAAATTTCCCTCTCAGAGCTGGCTTTGCAGTGTGCCCTACGTTTTGGTATGCTGTATTTTCATTTTCACTCACCTCAAAATATTTCTTAACTTTGCTTGTGATTTCTCTTTCATCCATTTGTTGCTTAAGAGTATGTTGTTTAATTTCCACATATTTGCTTATTTTCCATTTCTTCTTCTGTTATTGATTTCTAGCTTCATTGTGTTGTAGTTGGAGAAAATACATTTTATGACTTCAATATTTTTTAATTTATTGAAACTTGTTTGCGACTGTATTAGTTAGGGTTCTCTAGAGAAACAGAATCAACAGGAAGCAGTCGCAAATATAAAATTTATAAAAGTGTCTCACGTGACCATGGGAAATCCGCAGGGCAGACTGTGAAGCCGATGATTTCGATGGAGGGTCTGGACAAACTCCACAGGAGAGGCTCATCAGTCCAAGCAGGAAGAGAGTCTGTCTCTCCTGAATCCTCCTTAAAAGGCTTCCAGGGATTAAATTAAGCATCACTCATTGCAGAAGCCACTTCCCTTTGGCTGATTACAAATGGAATCAGCTATGGATGCAGCTGACGTGATCATGATTTAATGCTATGAAATGTCCTCATCGCAACAGACAGGCCAGCACTTGTCCAACCAGATGAACAGGTACCACCACTTGCCCAAGTTGACACAGGAACCTGACCATGACAGTGACCTACCACTTGGTCTACCCTAGAAAATGATTCATATAATAGCCATAATTATCCATCATAAACATAACTGTTTTTAATTTAAAGTATTTTAATTAAAAGTATTTTATCTGGCATTAGTATAGCCATCCCTGCTCTCTTTTGGTTACTACTTGCATAGTATATATTTTTTCACTTTCAACCTACTTGTATCTTTGAATTTAAGGCAAGTTTCTTAGAGACATCATATATTTGGGTCATAGCTTTTTTTTTTAACTGTTCTGTTAATCTCTGATTTTTGACTGGGGAGTTGCTACTAATGACACAGGACCTTCTTTTGCCATCTTGCCATTTAGCCTTTATAAGTCTTATAGCTTTTATATCCCTCATGTCCATTAATGCCTCTGTTATAGTTGTTCATTTTGTGTGTGTGTTGTGCTTTTTTGTGCTCCTTTTCATTTCTATCTGAACATATTTTTCATCTATTTTCCTTGTGGTTACAATGGTATTAAAATTTAACATCCTAAATATATAGCA